>NC_140454.1:9947103-10630715 GCF_963576455.1 Neolamprologus multifasciatus
ACTGAAAAAAACAAAGGAAAACGTTCGCATTAAAAGGTGTTCAAACAAGTACAAGATATTTACAATAAGCAGACCTCATTACAAGAAAGTGTCTTTCCAACACTGAAAACACAGAGGCCAACTTTAACATTAAAAGGTGTTCAAACAAGTACAAGATATTTACAATAAGCAGACCTCATTACAAGAAAGTGTCTTTCCAACACTGAAAAAAACAAAGGAAAACGTTCGCATTAAAAGGTGTTCAAACAAGTACAAGATATTTACAATAAGCAGACCTCAGTGCAAGAAAGAGTCTTTCCAACACTGAAAAAAACAAAGGAAAACGTTCGCATTAAAAGGTGTTCAAACAAGTACAAGATATTTACAATAAGCAGACCTCATTACAAGAAAGTGTCTTTCCAACACTGAAAAAACAAAGGAAAACGTTAGCATTAAAAGGTGTTCAAACAAGTACAAGATATTTACAATAAGCAGACCTCAGTACAAGAAAGTGTCTTTCCAACACTGAAAAAAACAAAGGAAAACGTTCGCATTAAAAGGTGTTCAAACAAGTACAAGATATTTACAATAAGCAGACCTCAGTACAAGAAAGTGTCTTTCCAACACTGAAAACACAGAGGCCGACTTTAACATTAAAAGGTGTTCAAAAAAGTACAAGATATTTACAATAAGCAGACCTCATTACAAGAAAGTGTCTTTCCAACACTGAAAACACAGAGGCCGACTTTAACATTAAAAGGTGTTCAAACAAGTACAAGATATTTACAATAAGCAGACCTCAGTACAAGAAAGTGTCTTTCCAACACTGAAAAAAACAAAGGAAAACGTTCGCATTAAAAGGTGTTCAAACAAGTACAAGATATTTACAATAAGCAGACCTCAGTACAAGAAAGAGTCTTTCCAACACTGAAAAGCACAGAGGCCGACTTTAACATTAAAAGGTGTTCAAACAAGTACAAGATATTTACAATAAGCAGACCTCATTACAAGAAAGTGTCTTTCCAACACTGAAAAAAACAAAGGAAAACGTTCGCATTAAAAGGTGTTCAAACAAGTACAAGATATTTACAATAAGCAGACCTCAGTACAAGAAAGAGTCTTTCCAACACTGAAAAGCACAGAGGAAGACTTTAACATTAAAAGGTGTTCAAACAAGTACAAGATATTTACAATAAGCAGACCTCATTACAAGAAAGTGTCTTTCCAACACTGAAAAAAACAAAGGAAAACGTTCGCATTAAAAGGTGTTCAAACAAGTACAAGATATTTACAATAAGCAGACCTCAGTACAAGAAAGAGTCTTTCCAACACTGAAAAGCACAGAGGCCGACTTTAGCATTAAAAGGTGTTCAAACAAGTACAAGATATTTACAATAAGCAGACCTCAGTACAAGAAAGTGTCTTTCCAACACTGAAAAAACAAAGGAAAACGTTAGCATTAAAAGGTGTTCAAACAAGTACAAGATATTTACAATAAGCAGACCTCAGTACAAGAAAGTGTCTTTCCAACACTGAAAAAAACAAAGGAAAACGTTCGCATTAAAAGGTGTTCAAACAAGTACAAGATATTTACAATAAGCAGACCTCAGTACAAGAAAGTGTCTTTCCAACACTGAAAAAACAAAGGAAACGTTTGCGTTAAAAGGTGTTCAAACAAGTACAAGATATTTACAATAAGCAGACCTCAGTACAAGAAAGTGTCTTTCCAACACTGAAAAAACAAAGGAAAACGTTCGCATTAAAAGGTGTTCAAACAAGTACAAGATATTTACAATAAGCAGACCTCAGTACAAGAAAGTGTCTTTCCAACACTGAAAAAACAAAGGAAACGTTAGCATTAAAAGGTGTTCAAACAAGTACAAGATATTTACAATAAGCAGACCTCAGTACAAGAAAGTGTCTTTCCAACACTGAAAAAACAAAGGAAACTTTAACATTAAAAGGTGTTCAAACAAGTACAAGATATTTACAATAAGCAGACCTCATTACAAGAAAGTGTCTTTCCAACACTGAAAAAACAAAGGAAAACGTTAGCATTAAAAGGTGTTCAAACAAGTACAAGATATTTACAATAAGCAGACCTCAGTACAAGAAAGTGTCTTTCCAACACTGAAAAACACAAAAGAAAACTTTAGCATTAAAAGGTGTTCAAACAAGTACAAGATATTTACAATAAGCAGACCTCATTACAAGAAAGTGTCTTTCCAACACTGAAAAAAACAAAGGAAAACGTTAGCATTAAAAGGTGTTCAAACAAGTACAAGATATTTACAATAAGCAGACCTCAGTACAAGAAAGTGTCTTTCCAACACTGAAAAACACAGAGGCCGACTTTAGCATTAAAAGGTGTTCAAACAAGTACAAGATATTTACAATAAGCAGACCTCATTACAAGAAAGTGTCTTTCCAACACTGAAAAAAACAAAGGAAAACGTTCGCATTAAAAGGTGTTCAAACAAGTACAAGATATTTACAATAAGCAGACCTCAGTACAAGAAAGTGTCTTTCCAACACTGAAAAAAACAAAGGAAAACGTTCGCATTAAAAGGTGTTCAAACAAGTACAAGATATTTACAATAAGCAGACCTCAGTACAAGAAAGTGTCTTTCCAACACTGAAAAAAACAAAGGAAAACGTTTGCATTAAAAGGTGTTCAAACAAGTACAAGATATTTACAATAAGCAGACCTCATTACAAGAAAGTGTCTTTCCAACACTGAAAAACACAAAGGAAAACGTTTAGCATTAAAAGGTGTTCAAACAAGTACAAGATATTTACAATAAGCAGACCTCATTACAAGAAAGTGTCTTTCCAACACTGAAAACACAGAGGCCGACTTTAACATTAAAAGGTGTTCAAACAAGTACAAGATATTTACAATAAGCAGACCTCAGTACAAGAAAGTGTCTTTCCAACACTGAAAAAAACAAAGGAAAACGTTCGCATTAAAAGGTGTTCAAACAAGTACAAGATATTTACAATAAGCAGACCTCAGTACAAGAAAGTGTCTTTCCAACACTGAAAAACACAGAGGCCGACTTTAACATTAAAAGGTGTTCAAACAAGTACAAGATATTTACAATAAGCAGACCTCAGTACAAGAAAGTGTCTTTCCAACACTGAAAACACAGAGGCCGACTTTAACATTAAAAGGTGTTCAAACAAGTACAAGATATTTACAATAAGCAGACCTCATTACAAGAAAGTGTCTTTCCAACACTGAAAAAACAAAGGAAAACGTTAGCATTAAAAGGTGTTCAAACAAGTACAAGATATTTACAATAAGCAGACCTCAGTACAAGAAAGTGTCTTTCCAACACTGAAAAAAACAAAGGAAAACGTTTAGCATTAAAAGGTGTTCAAACAAGTACAAGATATTTACAATAAGCAGACCTCAGTACAAGAAAGTGTCTTTCCAACACTGAAAAAACAAAGGAAAACGTTCGCATTAAAAGGTGTTCAAACAAGTACAAGATATTTACAATAAGCAGACCTCATTACAAGAAAGTGTCTTTCCAACACTGAAAAAAACAAAGGAAAACGTTAGCATTAAAAGGTGTTCAAACAAGTACAAGATATTTACAATAAGCAGACCTCATTACAAGAAAGTGTCTTTCCAACACTGAAAACACAAAGGAAAACTTTCAGCATTAAAAGGTGTTCAAAAAAGTACAAGATATTTACAATAAGCAGACCTCATTACAAGAAAGTGTCTTTCCAACACTGAAAAAAACAAAGGAAAACGTTCGCATTAAAAGGTGTTCAAACAAGTACAAGATATTTACAATAAGCAGACCTCAGTACAAGAAAGAGTCTTTCCAACACTGAAAAGCACAAAGGAAAACGTTCGCATTAAAAGGTGTTCAAACAAGTACAAGATATTTACAATAAGCAGACCTCATTACAAGAAAGTGTCTTTCCAACACTGAAAAAAACAAAGGAAAACGTTCGCATTAAAAGGTGTTCAAACAAGTACAAGATATTTACAATAAGCAGACCTCATTACAAGAAAGTGTCTTTCCAACACTGAAAAAAACAAAGGAAAACGTTCGCATTAAAAGGTGTTCAAACAAGTACAAGATATTTACAATAAGCAGACCTCAGTACAAGAAAGAGTCTTTCCAACACTGAAAAGCACAGAGGCCGACTTTAACATTAAAAGGTGTTCAAAAAAGTACAAGATATTTACAATAAGCAGACCTCATTACAAGAAAGTGTCTTTCCAACACTGAAAACACAGAGGCCGACTTTAACATTAAAAGGTGTTCAAAAAAGTACAAGATATTTACAATAAGCAGACCTCATTACAAGAAAGTGTCTTTCCAACACTGAAAAAAACAAAGGAAAACGTTCGCATTAAAAGGTGTTCAAACAAGTACAAGATATTTACAATAAGCAGACCTCAGTACAAGAAAGTGTCTTTCCAACACTGAAAAAAACAAAGGAAAACGTTTGCATTAAAAGGTGTTCAAACAAGTACAAGATATTTACAATAAGCAGACCTCAGTACAAGAAAGTGTCTTTCCAACACTGAAAAAAACAAAGGAAAACGTTCGAATTAAAAGGTGTTCAAACAAGTACAAGATATTTACAATAAGCAGACCTCATTACAAGAAAGTGTCTTTCCAACACTGAAAAAAACAAAGGAAAACGTTCGCATTAAAAGGTGTTCAAACAAGTACAAGATATTTACAATAAGCAGACCTCAGTACAAGAAAGAGTCTTTCCAACACTGAAAAGCACAGAGGCCGACTTTAACATTAAAAGGTGTTCAAACAAGTACAAGATATTTACAATAAGCAGACCTCATTACAAGAAAGTGTCTTTCCAACACTGAAAAAAACAAAGGAAAACGTTTCGCATTAAAAGGTGTTCAAACAAGTACAAGATATTTACAATAAGCAGACCTCAGTACAAGAAAGAGTCTTTCCAACACTGAAAACACAGAGGCCGACTTTAACATTAAAAGGTGTTCAAACAAGTACAAGATATTTACAATAAGCAGACCTCATTACAAGAAAGTGTCTTTCCAACACTGAAAAAAACAAAGGAAAACGTTCGCATTAAAAGGTGTTCAAACAAGTACAAGATATTTACAATAAGCAGACCTCAGTGCAAGAAAGAGTCTTTCCAACACTGAAAAGCACAAAGGAAAACGTTCGCATTAAAAGGTGTTCAAACAACTACAAGATATTTACAATAAGCAGACCTCATTACAAGAAAGTGTCTTTCCAACACTGAAAAAAACAAAGGAAAACGTTCGAATTAAAAGGTGTTCAAACAAGTACAAGATATTTACAATAAGCAGACCTCATTACAAGAAAGTGTCTTTCCAACACTGAAAAAAACAAAGGAAAACGTTCGCATTAAAAGGTGTTCAAACAAGTACAAGATATTTACAATAAGCAGACCTCAGTACAAGAAAGAGTCTTTCCAACACTGAAAAGCACAGAGGCCGACTTTAACATTAAAAGGTGTTCAAAAAAGTACAAGATATTTACAATAAGCAGACCTCATTACAAGAAAGTGTCTTTCCAACACTGAAAACACAGAGGCCGACTTTAACATTAAAAGGTGTTCAAAAAAGTACAAGATATTTACAATAAGCAGACCTCATTACAAGAAAGTGTCTTTCCAACACTGAAAAAAACAAAGGAAAACGTTCGCATTAAAAGGTGTTCAAACAAGTACAAGATATTTACAATAAGCAGACCTCATTACAAGAAAGTGTCTTTCCAACACTGAAAAAAACAAAGGAAAACGTTTGCATTAAAAGGTGTTCAAACAAGTACAAGATATTTACAATAAGCAGACCTCAGTGCAAGAAAGTGTCTTTCCAACACTGAAAAAAACAAAGGAAAACGTTCGAATTAAAAGGTGTTCAAACAAGTACAAGATATTTACAATAAGCAGACCTCATTACAAGAAAGTGTCTTTCCAACACTGAAAAAAACAAAGGAAAACGTTCGCATTAAAAGGTGTTCAAACAAGTACAAGATATTTACAATAAGCAGACCTCATTACAAGAAAGAGTCTTTCCAACACTGAAAAGCACAGAGGCCGACTTTAACATTAAAAGGTGTTCAAAAAAGTACAAGATATTTACAATAAGCAGACCTCATTACAAGAAAGTGTCTTTCCAACACTGAAAAAAACAAAGGAAAACGTTTGCATTAAAAGGTGTTCAAACAAGTACAAGATATTTACAATAAGCAGACCTCATTACAAGAAAGTGTCTTTCCAACACTGAAAATCACAAAGGAAAACTTTCAGCATTAAAAGGTGTTCAAAAAAGTACAAGATATTTACAATAAGCAGACCTCATTACAAGAAAGTGTCTTTCCAACACTGAAAAAAACAAAGGAAAACGTTCGCATTAAAAGGTGTTCAAACAAGTACAAGATATTTACAATAAGCAGACCTCAGTACAAGAAAGAGTCTTTCCAACACTGAAAAGCACAAAGGAAAACGTTCGCATTAAAAGGTGTTCAAACAAGTACAAGATATTTACAATAAGCAGACCTCATTACAAGAAAGTGTCTTTCCAACACTGAAAAAAACAAAGGAAAACGTTCGAATTAAAAGGTGTTCAAACAAGTACAAGATATTTACAATAAGCAGACCTCATTACAAGAAAGTGTCTTTCCAACACTGAAAAAAACAAAGGAAAACGTTCGCATTAAAAGGTGTTCAAACAAGTACAAGATATTTACAATAAGCAGACCTCAGTACAAGAAAGAGTCTTTCCAACACTGAAAAGCACAGAGGCCGACTTTAACATTAAAAGGTGTTCAAAAAAGTACAAGATATTTACAATAAGCAGACCTCATTACAAGAAAGTGTCTTTCCAACACTGAAAACACAGAGGCCGACTTTAACATTAAAAGGTGTTCAAAAAAGTACAAGATATTTACAATAAGCAGACCTCATTACAAGAAAGTGTCTTTCCAACACTGAAAAAAACAAAGGAAAACGTTCGCATTAAAAGGTGTTCAAACAAGTACAAGATATTTACAATAAGCAGACCTCATTACAAGAAAGTGTCTTTCCAACACTGAAAAAAACAAAGGAAAACGTTTGCATTAAAAGGTGTTCAAACAAGTACAAGATATTTACAATAAGCAGACCTCAGTACAAGAAAGAGTCTTTCCAACACTGAAAACACAGAGGCCGACTTTAACATTAAAAGGTGTTCAAAAAAGTACAAGATATTTACAATAAGCAGACCTCATTACAAGAAAGTGTCTTTCCAACACTGAAAAGAACAGAGGCCGACTTTAACATTAAAAGGTGTTCAAAAAAGTACAAGATATTTACAATAAGCAGACCTCATTACAAGAAAGTGTCTTTCCAACACTGAAAAGCACAAAGGAAAACTTCAGCATTAAAAGGTGTTCAAAAAAGTACAAGATATTTACAATAAGCAGACCTCATTACAAGAAAGTGTCTTTCCAACACTGAAAAAAACAAAGGAAAACGTTCGCATTAAAAGGTGTTCAAACAAGTACAAGATATTTACAATAAGCAGACCTCAGTGCAAGAAAGAGTCTTTCTAGCACTGAAAAGCACAAAGGAAAACGTTCGCATTAAAAGGTGTTCAAACAACTACAAGATATTTACAATAAGCAGACCTCATTACAAGAAAGTGTCTTTCCAACACTGAAAAAAACAAAGGAAAACGTTTGAATTAAAAGGTGTTCAAACAAGTACAAGATATTTACAATAAGCAGACCTCATTACAAGAAAGTGTCTTTCCAACACTGAAAAAAACAAAGGAAAACAGTTCGCATTAAAAGGTGTTCAAACAAGTACAAGATATTTACAATAAGCAGACCTCAGTACAAGAAAGAGTCTTTCCAACACTGAAAAGCACAGAAGCCGACTTTAACATTAAAAGGTGTTCAAAAAAGTACAAGATATTTACAATAAGCAGACCTCATTACAAGAAAGTGTCTTTCCAACACTGAAAACACAGAGGCCGACTTTAACATTAAAAGGTGTTCAAAAAAGTACAAGATATTTACAATAAGCAGACCTCATTACAAGAAAGTGTCTTTCCAACACTGAAAAAAACAAAGGAAAACGTTTGCATTAAAAGGTGTTCAAACAAGTACAAGATATTTACAATAAGCAGACCTCAGTGCAAGAAAGTGTCTTTCCAACACTGAAAAAAACAAAGGAAAACGTTCGAATTAAAAGGTGTTCAAACAAGTACAAGATATTTACAATAAGCAGACCTCATTACAAGAAAGTGTCTTTCCAACACTGAAAAAAACAAAGGAAAACGTTCGCATTAAAAGGTGTTCAAACAAGTACAAGATATTTACAATAAGCAGACCTCAGTACAAGAAAGAGTCTTTCCAACACTGAAAAGCACAGAGGCCGACTTTAACATTAAAAGGTGTTCAAACAAGTACAAGATATTTACAATAAGCAGACCTCATTACAAGAAAGTGTCTTTCCAACACTGAAAAAAACAAAGGAAAACGTTTGCATTAAAAGGTGTTCAAACAAGTACAAGATATTTACAATAAGCAGACCTCAGTGCAAGAAAGAGTCTTTCCAACACTGAAAACACAGAGGCCGACTTTAACATTAAAAGGTGTTCAAAAAAGTACAAGATATTTACAATAAGCAGACCTCATTACAAGAAAGAGTCTTTCCAACACTGAAAAGCACAGAGGCCGACTTTAACATTAAAAGGTGTTCAAAAAAGTACAAGATATTTACAATAAGCAGACCTCATTACAAGAAAGTGTCTTTCCAACACTGAAAAGCACAAAGGAAAACTTCAGCATTAAAAGGTGTTCAAAAAAGTACAAGATATTTACAATAAGCAGACCTCATTACAAGAAAGTGTCTTTCCAACACTGAAAATCACAAAGGAAAACTTCAGCATTAAAAGGTGTTCAAAAAAGTACAAGATATTTACAATAAGCAGACCTCATTACAAGAAAGTGTCTTTCCAACACTGAAAAAAACAAAGGAAAACGTTCGCATTAAAAGGTGTTCAAACAAGTACAAGATATTTACAATAAGCAGACCTCAGTGCAAGAAAGAGTCTTTCTAGCACTGAAAAGCACAAAGGAAAACGTTCGCATTAAAAGGTGTTCAAACAACTACAAGATATTTACAATAAGCAGACCTCATTACAAGAAAGTGTCTTTCCAACACTGAAAAAAACAAAGGAAAACGTTCGAATTAAAAGGTGTTCAAACAAGTACAAGATATTTACAATAAGCAGACCTCATTACAAGAAAGTGTCTTTCCAACACTGAAAAAAACAAAGGAAAACGTTTGCATTAAAAGGTGTTCAAACAAGTACAAGATATTTACAATAAGCAGACCTCAGTACAAGAAAGAGTCTTTCCAACACTGAAAAGCACAAAGGAAAACGTTAGCATTAAAAGGTGTTCAAACAAGTACAAGATATTTACAATAAGCAGACCTCATTACAAGAAAGAGTCTTTCCAACACTGAAAACACAGAGGCCGACTTTAACATTAAAAGGTGTTCAAACAAGTACAAGATATTTACAATAAGCAGACCTCAGTACAAGAAAGTGTCTTTCCAACACTGAAAAAAACAAAGGAAAACGTTCGCATTAAAAGGTGTTCAAACAAGTACAAGATATTTACAATAAGCAGACCTCATTACAAGAAAGTGTCTTTCCAACACTGAAAAAAACAAAGGAAAACGTTTGCATTAAAAGGTGTTCAAACAAGTACAAGATATTTACAATAAGCAGACCTCAGTGCAAGAAAGTGTCTTTCCAACACTGAAAAAAACAAAGGAAAACGTTCGAATTAAAAGGTGTTCAAACAAGTACAAGATATTTACAATAAGCAGACCTCATTACAAGAAAGTGTCTTTCCAACACTGAAAAAAACAAAGGAAAACGTTCGCATTAAAAGGTGTTCAAACAAGTACAAGATATTTACAATAAGCAGACCTCAGTACAAGAAAGTGTCTTTCCAACACTGAAAACACAGAGGCCGACTTTAACATTAAAAGGTGTTCAAAAAAGTACAAGATATTTACAATAAGCAGACCTCATTACAAGAAAGTGTCTTTCCAACACTGAAAACACAGAGGCCAACTTTAACATTAAAAGGTGTTCAAAAAAGTACAAGATATTTACAATAAGCAGACCTCATTACAAGAAAGTGTCTTTCCAACACTGAAAAAAACAAAGGAAAACGTTTGCATTAAAAGGTGTTCAAACAAGTACAAGATATTTACAATAAGCAGACCTCAGTGCAAGAAAGAGTCTTTCCAGCACTGAAAAGCACAAAGGAAAACGTTCGCATTAAAAGGTGTTCAAACAAGTACAAGATATTTACAATAAGCAGACCTCATTACAAGAAAGTGTCTTTCCAACACTGAAAACACAGAGGCCAACTTTAACATTAAAAGGTGTTCAAAAAAGTACAAGATATTTACAATAAGCAGACCTCATTACAAGAAAGTGTCTTTCCAACACTGAAAAAAACAAAGGAAAACGTTCGCATTAAAAGGTGTTCAAACAAGTACAAGATATTTACAATAAGCAGACCTCAGTACAAGAAAGAGTCTTTCCAACACTGAAAACACAGAGGCCGACTTTAACATTAAAAGGTGTTCAAAAAAGTACAAGATATTTACAATAAGCAGACCTCATTACAAGAAAGTGTCTTTCCAACACTGAAAACACAGAGGCCAACTTTAACATTAAAAGGTGTTCAAACAAGTACAAGATATTTACAATAAGCAGACCTCAGTACAAGAAAGTGTCTTTCCAACACTGAAAAAAACAAAGGAAAACTTTAACATTAAAAGGTGTTCAAAACAAGTACAAGATATTTACAATAAGCAGACCTCAGTACAAGAAAGAGTCTTTCCAACACTGAAAAGCACAGAGGCCGACTTTAACATTAAAAGGTGTTCAAACAAGTACAAGATATTTACAATAAGCAGACCTCATTACAAGAAAGTGTCTTTCCAACACTGAAAAAAACAAAGGAAAACGTTCGCATTAAAAGGTGTTCAAACAAGTACAAGATATTTACAATAAGCAGACCTCAGTACAAGAAAGAGTCTTTCCAACACTGAAAAGCACAGAGGCCGACTTTAACATTAAAAGGTGTTCAAACAAGTACAAGATATTTACAATAAGCAGACCTCATTACAAGAAAGTGTCTTTCCAACACTGAAAAAAACAAAGGAAAACGTTCGCATTAAAAGGTGTTCAAACAAGTACAAGATATTTACAATAAGCAGACCTCAGTACAAGAAAGTGTCTTTCCAACACTGAAAAGAACAGCGGCCGACTTTAGCATTAAAAGGTGTTCAAACAAGTACAAGATATTTACAATAAGCAGACCTCAGTACAAGAAAGTGTCTTTCCAACACTGAAAAGCACAGAGGCCGACTTTAACATTAAAAGGTGTTCAAACAAGTACAAGATATTTACAATAAGCAGACCTCAGTACAAGAAAGTGTCTTTCCAACACTGAAAAAAACAAAGGAAAACGTTTGCGTTAAAAGGTGTTCAAACAAGTACAAGATATTTACAATAAGCAGACCTCAGTACAAGAAAGAGTCTTTCCAACACTGAAAAAAACAAAGGAAAACGTTCGCATTAAAAGGTGTTCAAACAAGTACAAGATATTTACAATAAGCAGACCTCAGTGCAAGAAAGTATATTTCCAACACTGAAAAAAACAAAGGAAAACTTTAGCATTAAAAGGTGTTCAAACAAGTACAAGATATTTACAATAAGCAGACCTCAGTACAAGAAAGTGTCTTTCCAACACTGAAAAGCACAGAGGCCGACTTTAACATTAAAAGGTGTTCAAACAAGTACAAGATATTTACAATAAGCAGACCTCAGTACAAGAAAGAGTCTTTCCAACACTGAAAAAAACAAAGGAAAACTTTAACATTAAAAGGTGTTCAAACAAGTACAAGATATTTACAATAAGCAGACCTCAGTACAAGAAAGTGTCTTTCCAACACTGAAAAAAACAAAGGAAAACATTAGCATTAAAAGGTGTTCAAACAAGTACAAGATATTTACAATAAGCAGACCTCAGTGCAAGAAAGAGTCTTTCCAACACTGAAAAAAACAAAGGAAAACTTTAGCATTAAAAGGTGTTCAAACAAGTACAAGATATTTACAATAAGCAGACCTCATTACAAGAAAGTGTCTTTCCAACACTGAAAAAAACAAAGGAAAACGTTCGCATTAAAAGGTGTTCAAACAAGTACAAGATATTTACAATAAGCAGACCTCAGTACAAGAAAGTGTCTTTCCAACACTGAAAAGCACAGAGGAAAACTTTAGCATTAAAAGGTGTTCAAACAAGTACAAGATATTTACAATAAGCAGACCTCAGTACAAGAAAGTGTCTTTCCAACACTGAAAAAAACAAAGGAAAACGTTAGCATTAAAAGGTGTTCAAACAAGTACAAGATATTTACAATAAGCAGACCTCAGTACAAGAAAGTGTCTTTCCAACACTGAAAAAAACAAAGGAAAACGTTAGCATTAAAAGGTGTTCAAACAACTACAAGATATTAACAATAAGCAGACCTCAGTGCAAGAAAGTGTATTTTCAACACTGAAAAAAACAAAGGAAAACTTTAGATTTAAAAGGTGTTCAAACAAGTACAAGATATTTACAATAAGCAGACCTCATTACAAGAAAGTGTCTTTCCAGCACTGAGAAGCACAAAGGAAAACTTTTACATTAAAAGGTGTAAAAACAACTACAAGATATTTACAATAAGCAGACCTCAGTACAAGAAAGTGTTTTTCAAACACTGAAAAGCACAGCGGCCGACTTTAACATTAAAAGGTGTTCAAACAACTACAAGACATTTACAATAAGCAGACCTGAGTACAAGAAAGTGTCTTTCCAACACTGAAAAAAACAAAGGAAAACTTTAGCATTAAAAGGTGTTCAAACAAGTACAAGATATTTACAATAAGCAGACCTCAGTACAAGAAAGAGTCTTTCCAACACTGAAAAGCACAGAGGCCGACTTTAACATTAAAAGATGTTCAAACAAGTACAAGATATTTACAATAAGCAGACCTCAGTACAAGAAAGTGTCTTTCCAACACTGAAAAACACAGAGGCCGACTTTAACATTAAAAGGTGTTCAAACAAGTACAAGATATTTACAATAAGCAGACCTCAGTACAAGAAAGAGTCTTTCCAACACTGAAAAAAACAAAGGAAAACTTTAGCATTAAAAGGTGTTCAAACAAGTACAAGATATTTACAATAAGCAGACCTCAGTACAAGAAAGTGTCTTTCCAACACTGAAAAAAACAAAGGAAAACTTTAGCATTAAAAGGTGTTCAAACAAGTACAAGATATTTACAATAAGCAGACCTCAGTGCAAGAAAGTGTCTTTCCAACACTGAAAAAAACAAAGGAAAACTTTAGCATTAAAAGGTGTTCAAAAAAGTACAAGATATTTACAATAAGCAGACCTCATTACAAGAAAGAGTCTTTCCAACACTGAAAAGCACAGAGGCCGACTTTAACATTAAAAGGTGTTCAAAAAAGTACAAGATATTTACAATAAGCAGACCTCAGTACAAGAAAGTGTCTTTCCAACACTGAAAACACAAAGGAAAACTTTAGCATTAAAAGGTGTTCAAACAAGTACAAGATATTTACAATAAGCAGACCTCAGTGCAAGAAAGGGAGGTGGGGAGAATCACTTTCCACTTCAATGACAGGCTTCACCATCCAAATCTTCATGAGAAGAGGGGAGGGTGAGAGGGCGATGTACTCACCTTTACTGACACGCTCGGTATCAGTGTCCCATGCTTCATCAGAAGAGATGGGGCTCAGGAGACTGTCATCAAGGATCTTGATGACTTCAGAAAGGTTTCGTTCACGGGACGTTCAACAATGTAGTCAAGATAGCCTGTAAGGAAACAAGTTTAAAATAACATTAGGAATGTAGTAAACACCCAGTGCTAAAGCTACAGGCTTCATTTATGTCAAACTGAATGACACTTTACTTGTTCATGTGAGAAGAAAACAAGATTTCAACTATGTCCACAATCATTAAGTGAAGATCCATTTTTTAAAGAAGAGCAAATCTCTGCCAAGGCAGCTCACTCTGTGCACACTACACTTTTAAGGTAACAGCATTGTATTTTGTATAGTTCATTTTGTTTATTTATTCTTTTTAAAGCTTTATGCAAACACTACGTTGGAGTAGGGTAATGGATAATAGGTAGTGATTTGTAAAGAACTGGACATGAATAGCTTATCATATAAATATAGTATAGTAAATTTATAACTAACTTCGCAGCTCATTCCCTTATTTTTTTTTTAATTCTTTCATTAACGATGTAAAATATAACGCAACATTTAAACTCCCCATGTACCAATTCCATGTCCTAAATATTGCAATACAAAAAAACGCAGTAGAACTCCAAGCACAATTTTAAAAATAAAACACATTTTTGTAACAGTTTGACTTCATGATTATTTTTGACTATGATTAATGGTTTCAATATTCTTTTTTATATTATTTTATTTTTATTATTTTTTTATCATCGCATTATGTAGCTGGGAAAAAGTTATAGTTTATTTAAATGAAACCTTTGATCCAGAGAAGAAAATGATGTTAGGACCTACAGGGGTTCTGGTATGTTTACTCCTATATGTTCTACCATTGTGAGGACATCTGTTACCATAGAAACTGATATACACATATATATATGTATATTTGGGGGAGGGGGGCATTTTACGAATTTTAAGCTAATTTTAACCATTGCACTGGAAAAAAGTGTCAAATTTGAAGGCTTCAAATCAAAATAACACCTTTTTTCACATTCATACACCAGTCGGGAATAAATTCTACACCTCTCCTGGAAAATTTTAAGCATACAAGCAATTTACCGGGAAAAGTCTTGGAATACACTTATTTTGATCACATTAAAACTTGATATTCAAACTGGAACTTGTTAAATTATTATAGTCATCTAGTGACTCTTAAAATAACTGAAGAAATTTTGAAATGTACCAGGTGACTGTCGACAACTCGGGGTCCACGACGAGCCATCTTCAAGCTTCGCTGTTATGATGAAACACAAGTACAAAAGATCCAAAGATGCAGTAGTTGTTGTCGCTTTCTAGTAAAATCCGCTTTCTGTAGAAATATTCTCTAAAAGTTATCTTTCCACAAGCTGAGCTTGGAGCAGGTCAAGACAAGTCCAAGAGCAAGTGTAAAGGAACGACTGGAACCTTGTGCAGCATTCATATACCTACAGCGGGCCATGGTTACGGTTGCTAACATGCATGTGCACGTGATAGAACTATATGAACTGAGCCCATCGCAGTGTAATTTACAGTAAAGTTATGGTCATTTATAGTTACTGCCTTTGTCACCCTTTATGTGGGATGTCTAATAACCATGTAGGTATATCCAGAAATAAACATAGATATTAGAAAGCAGTAAGTCAGTGCCTGAGATGTTTGCTTGAGTGAAAATCATTAGCATAGCTCATGCTAATATTACATTTTCACATTTTTCTTTTCAAAGGTAACAAAAACTTAGCGTTCTCGCTACTTACCATGCTGTAATACAGGTATATCCTAGCAATGACAACATTTAACAAATGTCTTTTAAAATGCTAGCCGTGCTAATTAGCCTTAGGATTGCTTGAGGTCTTGTTTGCAGCTGACAAAAATCCTTAGAACCTAGAAACTATTATTCTTACCACTGTGCTGTGTTTATGTCATAGCAAGAACCTATAACGATTATTGACATTTGACCTCACTGTATGATTATAGCAGCTGTGTGTTATGTCATGGCACGTTTAAAAAATGCCACCTGAAATTTATGCAACCAGTGCAAGGAGGGGGGTTCTTGAGAGTTTTGTACTTTCATCTGATAACACATACTGTTTATGTATATTTAACACAACGGGCAAGGGATTCTGGTATAATTATAATTAACACAGATTGTGTAGTCTTTAAATAGACGAGCATTTTTAAAAGCACATATTATTTGAACACTTCAGTAACTTATTTTTAGTTTTGCTGCATATACGTTGAATGCAACTAAATCACATTACCTTGACTTATTTCTAATTCAACACGTAATATAAACACTGTATGCTTATTTTAAAAAATAATAATTAAAACACTCCTTGTAATGCGTTGAAATCAGCCCAACTTTTATTTTTTAATTTAAATAAAGCATTTCAGCCAACATACTGGACACTGTTCTGCTGAACAACACACATATTTCCAATATTGTAGCTGGTGTTACTTAATAATTTATTATTTTATTTGTCAAACAATTTAAAACTTTAATAACCTTTCAATAAAACAAAGTCTCAGATTTAATTATTCTGAAACTAAGTTCAAGCTTCCCATAACTTTTTATTGCAAGTTACATTACTAATATAATAAACATAAAATGTTTTTATTGTTCATCCACAAGTGCAGTCTCTGGCTCAAACAACACAGAGGCTTGGTATGTTCGTTTGTCAGTCGAGGCATTACTGCTTGAATGCCTGTCATGAATTTAGCTCATCCAAATGCAATTGTCTGAAGAAAGTCTTTAACACTGTCCTAACTTCCCTTAAGTACAGTGGCAGTAGATGTGGGCTGTAGATGCAATGACCTTGAACCTGCAGGTGACCACACCATCTGTGATCGAGAGCTCATCTCTCCTGGTGTCCTGCAAGGAAACAACAATATTCTTTAGAACACCAAGTTATATTTGGTCTACTTATTTAATTTATCTGTGGCCAGGTTGTGGGGGCAGCAGCCTAAGCAGAGAACTCCAGACCTCCTTCTCCACATCCACCTCCTCCAGCTTATCTAGGGGAACTCCATCATGTCTTGGGTCTGATTCAGGGCCTCCTCTTGGTGGGAGACGGCCAGTACACCTCACCTGGGAAACGCCCAGGAGGAATCCTTGTCAGATGCCAGAACCACTTTAACTGGCTCCTTTCAATATGGATAAGAGAAAAATACAGAAAAAAAACATGTTCTGTCTGTGATAGACTATATATAAGACATCAACAGGGCGTTTTTACCTAGAGAAGTGATGATCACTTGATTCTTTTTCTCATTTTCAGATCATTGTAAGTACAAATGGTTGTGCGTGAAAATTCAAAGATCATCAGTTTGTGAAATAGTCAGAACAGCCCGACTGTTTATGTTTTTTTAAACATAATGTGTGTGTGTTTGCAAAATATATACAATGTGCAGGGGTCCAGAGCTCCAAAGGAAGGAAATTGCACACAACCACACTCTCTTCTGTTTACACACACTGCTCTTCTGTCACTCACTCCTTCTCACTCCATGGCACTCAGCCGAACTCGGGAATCTGGGACAGGTTACAGGGGCAGGTCTAGGGAATCTATTTACAGAGACAAATAGTTAGAAAAAAGCTAGAGAATCACAAGGAAATAAGATGAGGAATTTGCCGGGGCTACATGAACTCAGGTTGTACAACGATCCAGCATTGAGACGCTCTGAGCCACAAGTAGTTGCTAGGGAAACTAGGTCAATGACCAGCAGTTGGTGATAATCAGTCCAGGTGCGTGGGCCAAGGGCAGGAGCCCATAATGAGCTCTGCCCAGACAGACAGGAGGCAGTGGAGAGAGAGCAAGAGAGGAAACAAAAATCAACAAACATGTCCAAGAGTGAGCTAGCTGGGGAGATACAGACACCCAGAACATCATCATTCCCAACGTGTAAAATACTGGTGATTTGTCGCACCCCTAGGGCTCTCATACTGAAGCAAAAGGTATCTTTCTACATCCTTATTATATGCTCTGGGTTCTCAATTGACTCCAATATAAACCCGCTCTCGGTAAGAGATGCTTAGAGGCTCCAGCCATCCATTCAAACACAAACACATCAAAGTATCACTAATAATTAAACAATAAAATAGCTTCATGTTGTGGCCATCACATAGTGTTTTCCAAAGTGATTCAGGATCTGAAAGTGAACAGATTTAACATACATAACGCTTTGTTAGGTTTATTATTTTCATTTCACACACAAAACACATTTATAGATTCATTCCAGCCTGCTCTCATTTCCAATGCGTAAAATACAGACGACTTGTCACTTGTCACGACTTGTTATTTTACAGGTTGAGATGAGAACGTGTTGAGGAACCATGACATCTTAGTACCTTTCATTCGCTTGTTTTCTCTCACTCCTTACTTGTCATATATGGTTGCTTGGTCAAGGTCCCTTCCCAGCCAACACACACATATGGGGCCAAAATGGGAAGTAGCAGGGCTAAAATTTGGGGCCCACTTCAGAAACCCAGCTGGGGCCCAGCTAATTTTGTCTTCAGTTTCCATGGTGTTTCCAGTGTGTTTGCCAAGATGGGTTAATGATGGGCCTTGGATGAGCCCAAATCAGGCCCAGCCAACCAAAACATGTGTGGGGCCCAGATGAACAGAAGCAGGTCTGATACTTGGGACCCAGCTGTCTTTGTCCTCAGTTTCCATGGTGGACCCAACTGTGTTTCCCCAGATGGGACCTAGATGGGCATCATGTTAGACCCATATTGTTTAACCTAATCCAATAAGTGTCCCCAAAGCCTTTCCCACCATGGGTATAGAATTACATAAATTTCCTCATGAGATCAACGTGGTTTGGACACAAACACCAAATTTTGTTTTTTGAATTTTATCAAAGCTACACATTCTGTGTCAGACACTCTGCCCACAGAAAAGTGAAGGGCAATTTATAATTCAAAGCATATATTTGACACTTCAAAAAAGGAATATTTGTGATTGGCTATCGATGGGCAGAGGCCGTGGTTTAGACTTTGCGCTCTCTGATTCGTTCTCCTCATGGTCCTTCCCCAAAGGACAAAGGAATTGTCCTTCAGGCAGGGGTCTTGTCCTGTGTGAGAAACTCCTTCCTACTCTACAGTTGTTACCGGACATGTTTTATCTCTACATAAGTGTCAGCCTTAACTGGTAGTTTCTGATTTTGTTGCACTATCAGCAGGCTGGAAAATTATGGATTTAAGAGTGTTCCTTTCCTCTCCTCCTTTGAATCCATAAGTGCAATAATGTATAACAGTAGCATATCAACGGCTATGATCCCATAATAGAAGGAAGTGTGAAATCAGATGGTAAGCAAAACAAGCAGTACTAGTATTTAAAAGTATATTTCAATACTATGACTTTTGTTTCAAGTCAGCAATCTGCACAGAAAACTTTACTGTGACCAGCAACCAATGTGGAGACATGTCAAGAAAACTGAGAAATGCACCGAATATCTTTGTACTTTTTCAGAAGGAGATGTAGACCGGTTTAAGGATTTAATGAGCATATTCAAATTATTTTATTTAAGCATTAAAAAAAAATAAAAATCACAAAGAATGAAGTGCTGAATGTCTACGTAACCCCCCCAAAACAAAAACCCAAATCAAAACAAAACAGGATATTTAAGTGAGATGACAAAAGGCAAATAAACTCTGAAACTACAAAACATCACAACACAGGAATTTATCAGCCTGTAGAATAGGCACATGGGAGGAAAACATATGAACAAGGCATGAAGGCTTCAGCTGCACATGGGGAACATTGAATTACTTTATAAATGTCTCAGTCCTTTAAAACAATGTGCACAATGTGCAGAGAAAGTTTAAATGTAAAATGCAGAGACTGCAGCTATTAAAAATCATCACTGTGCAACTGTGCTTCCCTTTCAGTGTTTCTTAAATGTATAAACCCAACCTCAAGCATAGTATGAGAGATGATGTGAAATGTGTTGCTCGCATTTATTAAAAAGTCCTTCAAGCAAGAGGGAAACGCCACCGCCCCCCCGAAAGGGATACTAAGTTAAAACCCTAAAATCTTCTTTGTACAATGGGCTCATTAAACCATTCTCAAATATTTGTATCTTTCGTTGCAGAGTCTTTGAAACCCTTCGGTGTGTGCTTCATAACAGATACAGCCGTCTGATGCTTCAGTCCTTTCAGTGTTTGCCGTCTGTCTGGCAAAGGCGAGTCTGCAGCTCAACCACGACACGTCTCATCATGCCTCCCAACTGATCGTGCATCTCAACAAGCTGCTGTGGGGAGCAGACGCTCAGTTCCTGTGGTGTCATTCTGCAGGACAGTGCCTCTATTTCTGATGACAGACTGTCTCGGGGTAGCTGGCATTCAATTTTCTCATCTCCATCTGGCACCTCTGGTGTCAGATTCCCAGAGGCATCCTGCTCAGGTCTCTCATCTGCACAGACAGGCTCGTCCACCAGCTCTGTTGCTACAAACACAAAGAGGAATTCTGTTTACATAATTCTAAAGAGATCAACACTTACACAAGAAATCATTAGCATGGCATCACTCAGGACATTAACTTGTCACTGATGTAATACGCAATTTTTACACACCCAGTGTGTCGCCTGAGGGTTTATCCTCTTCTGCGTTTTGAGGGACACTTGTCTCTTCCAGTTCAGAAGTCATCATCTCTGTTTCATCAAAACTCTTCAATTCATCCCCGCCCCGTCCTTTACGCTGGAAAATGACAGTGAGACATCAGGTACATGTGGAAAAGCTGCAGTAATCTTAGTATTTGTGCTGGGTGGTGTTAGCCTACTGAGGTACCTGTTGTTCATAAATTTTGAGTGCTTTTTTCACATTAGAGATCTTTGGGGAGCGAATTGGCAGAGTCTTGATTTCACTGGGAGTCAGTGCACTCAGGTCACCGACCGTTTTAATGTTTCGGGCACGAACAAGCTGCCCGAAACCTCGAGACCTATGAGGGAGATTGAAGGTTAAATGAGTCTTGGTTACTTTGGTCAGAGATTAACAGAGAATAAATATTTGACCAAAATTTTCCTTTGGTGAACCCCGCACTGTCCTCACCACATGTTAGAGGAAATCTGAGGCAGCACAGCTTCCACAGGTGTAGAGCAGCCAACCAGGGCAGGGTAGATGCAGTCCCTGGACACAGGTCGAGGTTCCTGGCCCATTTCAGAAATCTGACAAAAAAGGTTCTATGTACCATTAGGATGAGGTCTGATACCTATGTAAAGCTGGAATAATCAAGATGTTAATGCTACTGCGACTGAAATTCTGGACCTATGCCAGTGTTTTTTGGGTCATTCCTTCTCTTTCTGGTAAGAAAACAACAACAAAAATTATTCTAAAAACATGAGTGAAGCCTCATGCAGGATTCCAGATTAGGGCTGCCACAATTAGTCGACTAGTCGCAATTACGTCTACGACTAATTTAATAGTCAACGCGTCGTTTGAAGCTTTGTAAGATCCCGAAAGACGCAGGAATAAGTAGTAGGATTTAAGAGTGTAATAGCAGACTGAAACAGAAGACGGCAGCACTGCATGTACAAGGATGCCAGCTGCCGTGAAACCCCACAGAAGAAAAAGCAGTGTCCGGTATCATAGCTGTGTCGAAATTCAGGGGCCACATCCTTCAGAGACTGCATTTGTAGGCCGATTACGTTACAGCAACGCGACAAAGGCCGTGCAAATTTGAAGACTCCTCCAAATGCGTCCTCCTTTTCCCCAGATTTGAAGGATGGGTGGGGTGTATACTTCGTGGCCCAACCTATCCCAGAATTCATAGCGCAGCTCAGCCAGTTCCAGTTTCCAACAATAGCAGCTACGTAGTTTTAATATTACTCTTTCTGGGTCACAAAGTAAACTTTTAACATATTTTCAGGCAAGAATGTAGCTGGGTAAACTTCAAATATCTTCTCGGGTTATCAAGACACCACATATTTGCAAAAGTGATCGGACATTTTCTGAGACATCTGTTACCCACCAGCTCAATAGCTAGCCGGGGTTCAAGGCTCACTAGAGCCGGCGAGAACACCAAACTCCCAGCACATCGAATTTACTCCAGTGTCCTGTTATATTTTAGATAGCAAGGAGCAGACTGCTGAGTTTATTAAATTCCACTGAGACAATCTGCAAATTTCATTAAAAGTTTAATAAACTATCATCTGTTTTTATTTTTAGTTAGCACATACCTTAAACAATTCAAACTGTAAGCTAATGATAGTTATATAAGAGCAGATGCATGCTGGTGCAATAAGCTGAACGTTTTACGTTCAATGGATGCACGATCTGATTAATCAACTAATCGCAAAAACAACCAGTGACTAGTCGACTATCAAAATAATCGTTTGTGGCAGCCCTATTCCAGATACATCCCAGTTGCAAAACTAAGGACGGGTACTGAAATCCATCTGTACTAAATGGGCCTGAGGCTACATTTTTCAATTGAATTTATACAGTGCGAAATTCCAACAACAGTCGCTTGAAGGTGAAGACCCTACAATAATACATCTGCCGAGTCTGGTTGGGGATGAGGGGAGAGAGATGGGACATTAAAGAGAGATCAGCGTTATCAATAACTACTAAAGACCAGAGTATTAATAATCTCCAATGGCAACAGCACTCCTTTTGAACTTCTTTAAGAAGAAATCTGATTGGTACATTAAAGTTCTTTCATATTTGTACCTGACCAGCCAGCATGCTACCCGGGCAGCTAACTGGCACCATCTAGTCCAAAAGAAAAGCCACATGTATTTTTCAGAAGTCTGAAACTAAGCTTTAGAAGTAAAGAACACACTGGGCTAAAATGTTGTTTGTGTGTGGCAGCTTACTGGTGAGAAATATCACATTTGTGTGCTTACCAGACATTTCTTGGAGCTCTTGTAACCTGGGCTGTGAAGATTTCTAGGATTCAGTATCACCAAGCCCTTTGTTGGAGTAGTGACCTGCTAAAAGAAGCAGAAGACCGTCAGAGTTTGCATGGTTGTAAAATATCGCAATTACAAACACTGATACTCAAACGTACCTTTGGCTGTGGAATATTAGTAACCCTTGACCTTCTAGGTGAGCTGGTTCTGATGGCTGGGCTACGACGATCGATGTCGTCTGCAGTTTCCTGCTGCTGGATTGGATTAGCAAAGGACACACGCCTGGACTACAAGTCGACAACAAAAAAAAGTTACAAATATTTCAAGCCAATGTTTATTTGAAATACATTTTACCAAAATGTGTTCATCACTCACTTTAACAAGAGGTGAAGGAGTGTCCACTTCCAGTGATCTCTTCTGGCCCTTCTTAAGAATACTGGTAGAGGGTGAAGCAGAAGGAGACCAGGTACCTCTGGTCTTGCCACTGCTGGGGCTATGTCCAGTATCTGGAGCCATTACAGTCTCCAGGTCCTTCTGTTTCACTGGAGAATCAAGAAAATCGCCTTTACTTGTAGGTTCTGATTGCAATGAAGTCTTACAAACATCAGTCAAAGCATCAGTGCTGGCAGTATTCTGTTCATCCTCCACAATCTCACTTTGACCATCTTTTTCATTCTCCTGTGGTGGTGTGGTCTCTTTCTCAGCACTGGCCTCTGAATGCTGAATTGAAGCAGCATGTTGTTCCTCCTCAGAAAGGTCACCAGTAACTTTTAGACTCTCCATTTGCGTGTCCGTGTTCTCCTCAGGAGGTTTTTGGGGATCTGAATTTAAATCCAACATTTGTTTTTCTGTCACCACTTCATCAGCTTTCTCCTCTGGTGACTCCCTGACCTGCACACTGTGTGTTGCCTCATTAGGAGGTGCAAGTGTCTGTTCATTACACACTTCGACAGATTCAATCATTTCCAAGTCCCCTGTGTGATTTTGTGTGGTGGAATCATCACCATTTGTTTCAGAGTCTCTTTGCTCTGTCTCACTGGCTGGCACAGTCCTTTGCTTTGAGTCATCAGCTTGAGGTTCTGGACCTAGAACATCATCTACTTCCATTGGCAACTCTTCTTTACTTTGAGCTTCAATTGTATTTGTATGCTGGATCAACTCAGAACTAGGTGAATCTTGGGTTTTTGATTCCTCCAAATCAGTGACATCTTTTGGTTCGGTGATTTGACTATCCAACTCCTGAGAGGCATCGGTGTCAACCTTTTCCATATCTTTCTCAATAGTGTCCTTCGATTCGACTGAAAGAAGTCTCTGAAGTGATGCTCGGGGCCTCCCTCTTTTCTTTTTGGGAATGACTGAGTGTTCTCTGACCTCAGAGGATTCAGATTCTGAGGACTCCATACTTGCCATTAACGCTGGAGAGGACCTTCGTCTGGAATATCTGCCCCTGCCTTGAGAGGACTCTGAACCGGAAAGATCTAATGACTGGGAACTCTCTGGTGTAGAGCTAGGACTTGATTTTAGGTGCTCCTCTAATAACTTGCTCCTTCTAGTCCTTCCTCCAATTCGAGCGTCTGCCTGGCTGACTACAGAATTTGTTATCTGAGAATTAGACCTCATTTGCCTTCCTGATGAAATTGTATCGTCATTTTTGTCTTCAGATTCTGACACTTCAGATGATACCTTACTTCTTCTTGATCTACGTTTAGAGGGGCTATCAGTAGATGAAGGTGTGATCACTTGAGAGTCTTCTCTACTTTCTAGTTCGTTGTCTTCATCCTTGAGTAGTTCTTTGCCTAAAATATTTGTCGTGCTTGAGCCAACTTGGGACTTATTAGTTGGAGAAGTAGTGACAACTTGAGAATCCTTTTTGGCGTCTCCATTAGGCTCAGACTCCTGCGACTGGCCTTTAACTTGAGGTGAAGAAATAACCATTTCAGAGTCCTTCTGTTTCTCGCCATTGTTTTCTGACTTTTGGGACTCACCGCCAGTTTGAGGAGAAAGAATGATTGCTTGGGAGTCTGTATCTGACTCCTTTTCTTTTTCAATGTGGTTTACTTGCTCATCTGTGGCAGTTTGACAAGACTCCTTTGTGTCAGGCAAAATGTTTTTTTCCAATCCATCTTCATCACTGAATGCTTTGCTCTGTTGACTAAGCCTACCCTGTGATTTGCTTTCATGATTAGACTGCTTGTCTGATCTTAAATCAGTTTGGCTGGACTCATTGATGCTTCTCCTTTTACGTCCAGGTTTATCAAGTAACTCCTGTGAACTGGTGTTCAGTTTGATCTTCTTGCGAGCTCTACCCTGAGAATTGGTTTGGCTCGACTCACTCGAGTCCCTCTGCGCTCTTGAGCGCAATCCTTCTCTACCGGTATCCTCTGCAGCTTGCTTACTTCTTGTGTTTGGTCTGCTCTGCATCAGAGACTTTGGAGAATCACTGATAGGCTCTTCTCCAGAACGTCTCCTTTTGACATGTGAGTATTTGGCTTCCCGTTCCTCAGGGTCCTCTCCAGGGAGCTGAGGTCTAACTCTCTGGCGTCCAGATCGTCTGGGTTCACTGGGAGATGTCTGACTTGGAGATGACTGAGAATCCTCCAGCGCTGATTGAGATTCCTCTTCCTGACTTGAGGGAATTATTTCCTGTGAAATAGAAGGTCTTTTTGTGCTCTCCATTTCAGTCTGTGTATCTGGGATGACATTTTCATCCTCCATTGAGTCACTAGACAGTCTCTCAGTCAGCTTTACGGGCTCAGTTTTTGTTCTACAGTCTTTGGGTCTTCGAGGGGACTCGTCAGCATTGTTAACTGAGCACTGAGAGCTAGATTTTCCTGTCTGAATGGATTGGGAATCCTGAGAGTTTGGACAAGTGACAGGAGATGAATCCTGAGAGGCTGATGTCTTGCTGGTTTTAGAGCGTTCTTGGCTATTGGATATCTTTAAAAGAGGGCCTGTAAATGAGGACGCAGTGCTGGCGCTGGCGGGTTTTCCCTCACCATACTTCTCCAGAGTAATGAAAGACTGACGACGACTGTTGGGTTTCTGGGGAGTCCCTGAAACCAAATCGGATGAGGGAGAGATGTCAGGGCCTGTGCCTTCTTTAGACTCTTTGTCTACATCTTCACCCCTATCGTCACTCTTTGTATGCTCCTCCATCGAAACATCTGCACACTCTGGGATATTCTCTTGCTGCTTGCCATTTTCTGTCAACTTCTCTGCATCTGTTGGGCTGGCATAGTCTTGAGTCTCTTTCGTTAGAATTTCAGCATCTTCTTTTTCAGTGTCCATCTGAGGAAGGTAAAAGAAACAAAAATAAAAGTTATCAACTCTCTCTACAGATGTACACCAGAACTAACTGATCAATATATCTATATAGTGTTCATTTGGCAATTGCAGTTTGGTTTCAATGTTGAGCTGATTGGTGCCTATAGAAAAGAACAAAACAATGTCTATGTTATCTCTGTATGTACTCCAGGGGTCTCGAACTCCAGGCCTCGAGGGCTGCTGTCCTGCAGATTTTAGATGTGTCCTTGATCCAACACAGCAGATTTAAATGGCTAAGTTACCTCCTCAACATGTCTTGAAGTTCTCCAGAGGCCTGGTAATGAGCTAATCGTTTGATTCAGGTGTGTTGACCCAGGGTGAGATCTAAAACCTGCAGGACACCGGCCCTCGAGGCCTGGAGTTCGAGACCCCTGATGTACTCATTGCTGTTAGCTTATGTAGTCAACTAAAAATGTCCATTTGATTTGTCCAAACAAATCAAAAACATCGAATCAACCCCCTCCCCCAAGAGGAGACTTGGAACTTTGAACCCGACTGGAGTTGTGTGTTTTGTTACCTTGTCAGTAGTCTTTTCGTTTAACACATCGACTTGTTCAGTTGGCAATTTGTCCCTGTGGAGGAAAATAAATAAATTCTCTGTTAATTCTGAATATATTTTATTGTTAGGGAGCAGGGATTTATTGTGATTCTGAGAACTTACAAAGAGTCTTCTTGACTCTGTGTGTACTGTGTGAAGGCCGTGGTATCCAGAGAGGCATCAAGGTTGTTGTACATGGCAGGAATGTCAACTCTTTAACAAAAAGCATTTGCTTTACATAAACAATCATGTGAAATCCAAATGAAAACAGGCTAAAGAGGGGAAACCTGACCGACCTTTTAGTCCTTTTCACCTCTTTCTGATGCTCTGTCAGAACTCTCTCCTTCGCCTCAGGAGGAATGAACACAAAGTCGATGGATGCCTCTTCTTCCAGGACCTCCCTGCGGGGTGGCTTGGGTGAACCAAAGTCCAGTTTTGTCTGAAGGGAAACAGATGAAATCAGTTTTGC
This sequence comes from Neolamprologus multifasciatus, assembly GCF_963576455.1. Taxonomy (NCBI): domain Eukaryota; kingdom Metazoa; phylum Chordata; class Actinopteri; order Cichliformes; family Cichlidae; genus Neolamprologus; species Neolamprologus multifasciatus. The sequence continues at coordinate 9,974,108 of NC_140454.1, forward strand.
GATTAAGGGCGACAATAAGGGATTACTAATTATAACATATCTAATTGATATTGTGTTTTTAATACGAGTATTTAAACAAATCAATATGGATAAGCTGGCTGGTTAATCTGGGGCTCAAATTGTGTCTCCCCCCCCCCAATGTGTTTATTTCATCCAACATGTCCCTCAGGAAATTATCAAGTTTGATTCTAAAATTACAGAAACTGGCTTGTTGGTCTTCATTGAGCTCTTCTCCTTCAGCTCAGCAGTCTTTCCCAGCAGCGAGTCCCTCTTCCCCACAGATGAAACCGGCATCCCGCTGAGCTTTGTCTCCAACTGAGAATTCTCACTCTGAACACAGAGACAGAGAGAAAGTGCTGAATAAAGCTGAAATCACAAAAGTGAAAAACAAAGATAACTAGGGCAACTCACTGAATACTGTCCACTGAGCTCATCGGGAAAACTGACGAGCTCGAAGCCAGGAAGAATGATCGGGGTCTTCTGTTTCACCTGGCTCAGTATTGGCCTGTGTTTATTAAAAAAAAAAATTTGGGTAATATTAGCGACATTAGAGTCTTAAAACCATAGGAATGCCCCTGCACGGACTAGGAGCCTCTGTAGGAGTATTTTTTTTTCCACAGTAGTAGTTTTTAAATGCAATAAAAATTGTGAACTCATTAAAAAAAAAATTAATGAAGACAATCACCTCATCTCATCAGGATACGTGAGGCTGACTGCATTGGCAAAGGTGGAGTTCCAGAACTGGGTGACTGAGGTGCGGAGGTGCTTGTTCTTGTGCGGAAACACCACACAAAGCAGAGGAGAGAGCAAAGCCAGGAGTTCATCATTGTAGGCCAGAGAGGAACGGCTTTGCAAGCAGTTGAAAACCTCACCAAGAAGCTTCTCCAACTGTAGGAAGGGAAGAGACAAGGACAGACGTTAAAACTAAACCCTAAAATGATAAATGCTAAAAACCTACTTGGTCAGCTGATGAGGAGCCCACCTTTCCCAGAAGCTGTGAGGTGAACTTGGATGGCTCACTGGCTGCATGTTTATAAAGGAGAGTGAGGGGATGAATCAGAGAGTTCAGAGCCTCCTGGACAACATTTGCCAGAACGAGGTTGGTGAAGAGAGCAGAAAGGACGGACAGCAGGGCCGAGCCTACTGCCTCAGAGGAAGTCTCAGGGTCCTCCAGATAAACCTCTAAACACTGTACCAGCAGGGACTGGAACATAGACAGGTTGCCCAGGGCTTTATTCCTCTTTCGCATCCAATTCACAGGAGTATGGGGGGCTGGAGGAAATGACAGGGTTAGAAACTAAGAGCATGTGTGTAATTTGTATAAAAGATGAAGTCAAGCTCGTTTCAGTTCTTACACTTAAGCTTCTGCTGAAACTGAGGCGTGTACGGAGAGAAGTCCACACACTCGACCATGACATTGAGGATACTGGCAACAGCATTACACGTCGAAGGAACCTGAAGGATCACGTCAGAGTCAGATTAGAGTTCTTCTAAAGGCTACAAGCAATATTCTCACCACTGTGGATTTTTTTTAAATCATGACAGATTGATGAATCAGCTTATTTTCCAAATATTCACATCTCTGAAAATGTTTATTTTTTGTCCATATTTGTTATGGAACATGAAATAAAGTCTAGTTAAGGTTTGAGCTTGTTATACTCGGCTCTGCTGGAAAGCTTCTATGTAAAGTTGTTTATACGTCACCATGTACTCACCCTTAGGGCTTCTCTGTCTATTGCAGCATCCATCTTTGCACAGAGCTCCTCGCAGCAGATGTTCTCCTCAGCTGTGACCACCAATGCAGAGCAGCAAGCAAATACTTTGTAGAGCTTGGACCATGAAGAAAGCATCGACTTCTGAGCCAGCTGAAGAAATTAAAGGGATGAGAATGAGGTCATTGAAGCGGACTGAATGGAAAGAATGACTTTGTTATTTCTTTATGGTTGTTCCATTTGCACCAGACCTGTGGCAGTGGTGTGCCGTGTAAGAGATGTGTAATGGGGAGCATCAGGGCAGAGTGCATAGCACTGAAGTTGTGCTCCAGAGCGTCACCTTGGTTCACTTCATTAGTCTGTCAAAATAAAAAATAAAAAAAAAGAGTCAAAGTTAAATGCTGGTGCTACATTTGTTAAATAAGACTTTAACAGAATGTTAAGGTACAAAAATAAAAACCTTTACACTGCGTTCCAAATTTTTATGCAAATGATGTTTTTCTCTGATATTCCTAAATAGTCGATTCAAATGACAATCAGCATCATTTTCGTGTCTTCAACCATTAGAGTATAATTCAAATGTTACTCAAAACTGCTAATGAAAACAGTGTTTTTCAAAAATAACTGAAAATGCACTGTTCCAAATTATTACGCACAGAGTTTCAAAACATTTTATAGATAGTAGAGAATTGAAAATGGTCATTTGTTGAATTTGCAGCATTAGTAGATCAATTTTACTGAAGTCAAAAGCTATTTCAATCAAAAACATCTTAACAGGTCAAAGCTACATATTAACATAGGATCCCTTATTTGATAGCAGTTTTACAATTCTTGCATCCATGGAACTTGTGAGTTTTTGGAAAGTTTCTTCTTAAATGTCTTTGCAGGATGTCAGAATAACCTCCCAGAGCTGCTGTTTGGATGTGAACTGCCTCCCACCCTCTTATTTTTTTGTTTGAGGATGCTCCAAAGGTTCTCAATAGGATTGAGATCAGGGAAGAATGGGGACCACACCGTGAGTTTCTCTCCTTTTATGCCGATAGCAGCCAATGATGCAGAGGTGTTCGCTGTAGCATAAGGTGGTGCATTGTCTTGCATGAAGATGGTTTTGTTGCAGAAGGCACAGTTCTTCTCTTTCTACCATGGAAGAAAGTGGTCAGTCAGAAACTCCACATACTTTGCAGAGGTCATTTTCACACCTTCAGGGACCCTAAAGACGCCAACGAGCTCTCTCTCCATGATTCAAAACATGGCTCCACCACGTCCTTGCTGACGTTGCAGCCCTGTTGAGACATGGTGGCTGTCAGCCAACCATCCACCACTGCATCCATCTGGACCATCCAGGGTTGCATTGCACTCATCAGTGAACAGGACTGTTTCAAAATTAGTCTTCATGTAGTTCTGGGCCCACTGCAGCCGTTTCTGCTTGTGAGCATTGGTTAGGGGTGGCCAAATATAAGGTTTATGCACAACTGCAAGTCTCTGGAGGACCCTACACCTTGATGTTCGCAGGGTTCCAGAGGCAGCAGCAGCTTCAAATATCTGTTTGCTGCTTTGTTAGCAGCTACTCTCTTAATCTGATGCATTTGTCTGGCAGAAACCTTCCTCATTGTGCCTTTATCTGCACGAACCCATGTGTGCTCTGACTCAGCCACAAATCTCTTACATTATGGTGATCACGCTTAAGTTTTCGTGAAATATCTAAGGTTTTCATTACGTGTCCAAGGCATTCAACTATTTCACGCTTTTCAGCAGCAGAGATCATTTTTGCTTCCTATTTTGCTTGAAAATGGTGGTCTGCTTAATAATGTGGAACATCAGTAGTTTTTCTTTTAATTGGGCTCACCTGGCAAACTAATGATCATAGGTGTCCAAGATTGATTTCAGTCATCCAAAGAGCCCTGAGACACAATTTCATCCATGGGTTTAATTGAAAAACAACTTATTTAATCTTTATGACACTTAAACACAATTTGCATAATAATTTGGAACGCGGTGTATATTCTAAAGTTATTTGGTCTTAAACTTGCATTTTTCTACATCCATATATTAATAAGTGGGCCACCAAGCAAGGCTTTGTTCTTCATACTCAGGGTTTCCACCATTGCACTGCAAACCCTAAAGTTGCTTCCAGCTTTGGAGAATTGTGTTGCGTTTTTCTGTCTATGTCTTTGGACTGTGGGAGGAAGCTGGAAGAAACCACAAAGACACAGGTAGAAAAACTAACACTGTCATGATATTATGAAAGGATACTAAATAACCTTGACCCTATCAAAAGTAATCATTTTTAAACATGCTTTTGGCAGTTGTATCAGTATCATTAGTGTCAGAGTTTATCCTTGGCCCCATCTAGTTTATCCCCTACATTTATCTTAACAGTGCTGCCTCCAGTCCTCAAAAAAAAAAAGAAAAAAAGTAACACACGGTGCCTGTGTTCCACTTTATAAAACAGGCTAATGTGTTGCTTAGAACCCCTCTGCCGATCAAACAAGCCTCTAAAATCTGCACTAAAACGTCAACATTCAGACAGGTAAAAATATTGTCTTCTCAAAGTTGACTTGTTGGAGACAAAGTGAAACAAAGATTTTTAAATGTCCCTATTAAACAACAGCAGTGATTGTCAATAATCCCACTCCTACTTGTGTGACGATGTCAGTGAGGGAGCTGACGACCACGCTCCACATTCTCAGCAGCTGCTCCTTGTTCTGCAGAGACGTGGCACTGCGGCTGATGGCACCCAACAGCGATTCTGCAAATGCTAGAGGGGAGGTTGGACCTGACAGTCCACAGTTGACCAGCGTTTGAAGGCAGTGATAAAACCTGCAGACAGATTCAGGAGGCAATGCATTAAGCAAAGAAGATGAGAGTGTGTGCATACATAGATATCTAATATATAAGCAACTTTCCATCGAATGTTGGCTGGGACTCAAGACTTAAAGTAGAGCCTCTTCTCCTCAACACTGAAAGGAGCCAGGTGAGCCGTTTCAGCTCTCATGGTAGATAGAAGGCACTTAATCATAGAAAGTGCTTGTATGTATGGTCCTCAGGAAGAGTAGAAAAGCCCTATGCAAGAACCACTTCATTTACCATTTGTAGCAGGTCTTGACTAAGTGCCCAACTGTCTTGTTCCCTCCCCCGCCAGTTTATACAGTTTTCAGTAAAATTACTGGAAGTAATGCACAAGATGTTACCAGTATCTTTTATTGTGTTCCTGTGGAATGAGAATCAAACTAAGCAGTAGACCCACCTCTCATCCTCAACGTAGGCTGGAAGCATGCTGCTGTCGTAGAGGAGGAGGAGGAGGAAGAGAGCAGGTGTTCCCTGAGGAGTTAAACAACATTTAAACAACATTCTGTGTAAGCACTTCCATCGAGCTATGCTAATCGTTGAACCATGAAGCACTCACATTTAGCACGTCCATCTTGCCCACTTGATAAGATGCAGAACTGAGAACTCTCTGAGGAATTCCTTTCACTGTGGCTTCAAACAGAACCTAAGGTTAAGAAAAAAAAACAAAAAACAAACAGTCAGTGCAGTAACAACTTCTGAGCACTGAAACAGACCCAACACCCAAAGAAGCAGCCCAGTGCCTGGCGGGACTGTCGATCGAAGACATCTACCTGTTCGGAACCATGATAACAAGGTTCTTGCTGATCGGAGCTGGCTTGACCCTGGCTTATCGAAGATTAAAGAAAACGGAATCGGCTGTTCAAAACCCCACAAGGCTGCCCGCTGTGACTGAAACGATGGGACAAGTCATGAGTTCTCAAAATGGGCTCATCGAACGTAGCACGGATAAGATCTTGGAGAAGCTTGAGGCTACTGTGAACACTCAGAATAAGACCGCTGAGCGAAAATTGGATAACATCTTGGAGAAGCTCACGGCTCTCCAACGGGAGATTGAGAGTTGTTCGCACTAATGGAAAAACCACCATCATTTCATGCAGCTACCACTTCGGCGCCAGCCCTGATAACAGACTGTGCATAGACTGTTTCTTCCTATCCTACGCAAGGCCACCTGGGTTGGCTGGAAGATTGTTTACTTAGCCTGGCAGGGCGAAGGACACCGTCTCAGCTGAACTCTGGACACACACACTTTCCAAACGCCTTCGATGCTTGTCCCCTCCCGGGGCAGATGTCCAGCGCAGACATGCTGCAGGACCGGATGCACTGTCTACACCAGCTCTCTCTCACCCTTACCCACCCCTGTTGCTTGTCTTGTGTTTCTATGGTGTATTGACAGTCATGTGCTTTTTGTGCTGAGGTGTTTTTTTTCCGTTCTCAACTGTTCTCCCATTAGGAGCTCAGTCTGAGTGGAGTTTTCTTTTTCCTCCTCCTCTCACCTCATGTTATGTATTTTGGTTGTCAGCCTACCTCTCTGACATGACTTCCCAATGTGATGTTTGTGTAAAGTTTGGTCAGAAGATTCCTTTGTAAGTGCGCATGTGCCGTTAGCGTGCTGCCTGCTGTAACCTATAATTTCCTTCGGGATTAATAAAGTATTCTGATTCATTAAAACAGGTAAAAAGCTAACAATATCAGAAACAACTCAAGGAATGATACAATCTGACATAAAAACCTATCCTTTGGTGCTGCTTTTCAAACCATTTCTATAAGTGACAGTCTGTAAAGCTGTGCGTTTCTAGTTAAATTTTCAGTGAGTCAGTCTTAAAGCTTTCTGCATAACCTTACCAGGACTCTGTCTGCAGGCAGAGATTCTGAGGCGATGATACTCTGCAGAGCTTGAAGCATCAGTGTCAGTACTTCGCTTCCCTGTCGCTCCTTCTTATTGCCTAATGACAGAGCACAAGTATTATTCAGCAGCGAGTCCAACATCAATATTGTCGTCTTTTCAGGCTCTGCTTGAGATGAGAGGAGAGTCATCATTGGGGACAGATCCCCTCAGAATTGTAGTCTTGTCACAGCAGTCCAGACTGAAGACCTGAACGCTCCAACTTAAACTGATGATGAGATGTGACAGGGTCAGGCAGAAGAGGACGGTGAGGTCTCGCTCGTCCTCCCATGGAACAAAGCCCAGACCCAATCTGAGTGCTCTATGTGGCGCTTTGAGGTCAGACCCATGACTTTAAGAGCCCACCCTGCTGAGCAGCAGCCACAACACAACTAGAAATTTAACCCATGATTAGTTATTTAACTACAACAAAAACAAAGAGCAGTGGAAACTGCTGACATTTCTGTTTGTCTGCTTATTTCATGTCTGCAGATAATCACTGCCACAGTTTTGCCAGCAAAGATGAATGATTACTAAAGTCTGTGTGCATAAAGGCTCCCGCAGCTTTCTCCATGCTTTGTTACTTCTTTACCAAATCTAACTTGCATTTGTTAACGAGACAAATAAATACATGCAAACGAATTAAACACTTTAGATTATCCCACCATAAACATTACACACAAACCAGTCAGCTTCACTGTCAAATCAATCAGGTACCTTCACTACTTACCAGACTCTATGGTCAGGGAAACAAACTGGACAAGACTTGTCCATATGAGGGTCAGAAGAGATTCTGCAGGAGAAAAGAGCTTATAAGCTTATGTTTATATGGACTTAGGAGAGCAGGTTTCAGGTTTAAGTAATCAGTCACCCTATTTTCCAACAAATCCTTCAACAGTCTGTGACAAAGAACTTTTAGACCTCTTATCACAGACCTACATGATTAGCAGTCTGTCACCCTAACACTACTTCCTTTCTCCAACTCCTCATCTTAAAAAGATTTCCTCATTAACATCAGGATTCCCAGTGACAACATTAAGGGGAAAAAAAGCCCTCTGACTCATTTACAAGTGGCGAGGCTCAACTTTTACAGCCAAAATGATGCATCAGTTCCGCATCACGCCTGAAAGCAGCAATGGCTTTGTTTGAACCAGTGTTAATAAGCACTGGTGAAAAAAAATGCCATTTTTCTTCTAATGCATTCAAATATATTTAGTTTTGAAAATTCATCTCCAAATCAAAGTCGAGGTGAATGTCAGTCAGTGGATGTTTCTGTGAGGTTTACCTGGAGCATCTTTTCCGATGTTGATGAAGCCATCTCTGGTATTCGAGATGAGCACAGCAGCATGTTTAGTAAAGGAGGAAGCACCAGAGAGGAGCAGGTGGTTCAGGGGCTCTACAAAGAAAAACAATTAAAGGTATAGAGGAGACACACTAAACTCAAGTACTTCTTTAAACACCAAACTGGATGAGATCTTCTTGTCTGTGTTCCTGTGAATGATTTTTTTAAATTTGCACTTGGAGACAGATTTGCAGAAACATGAGCATTTCTGGGACATTTCCGCATCTACAGTAAAACACTTTCTCTTCCCTGTGGCCCCATTGCCAGAAAAAAAAAAGACCAAAATGGAACTGGACATAGAGCAATGGAGAAAATGAAACAGAAAAAGTATTTGAAATTTAAAAGGCGTATTCTTTAGAAACAGTGTGTTTATCTCTGCACCTCCCTGTGTGGAGCCTGAAGGAACAACTATAAAGCAGGCTAATGCAGAAAACACATGACTGTGACCCACCGAGACTCAGGATGAGTTTGTGTTTTGCTGCAGTCGCAACAACCTCTGGACCTCGAAAATAGTGCAGCAACATCTCTAGTCCGAGCAGCTGAATCGACGGTATCGAGGAGGCGAGCTGGATGCTGCAGTTCAGGCTCATCCGAGATGTGTTGGCTGGGCTGTTGAAGCCTGGTGCACTTGCTGCAGACCGAAACAAACACTACATCAGTGTCTGTGTAAGCTGGATTAGTGCATTACATGTGGAGGAGCAACCGTACCGGTCTTGGGTGTACCAGGAGTAGCAGCGCTATTTTGAGCGACAGTTCTGCAAGGAGTGCCTGGTATAGAAGAGGAGGAGTCGGAGCCGATTGTGCACTGGAGCAGAGGTACAGAAACCTGAGAGACACAGAAACACTTCACTCACACCAGAGTTTCACACTTCATCACACATTAGGAAAAACTGACAAGCTAGTAAACTCTGTGTAGATGGAAATAAAGTTGTGTCAGCATGAACATGCAGTACTGTTACATAAAATTATTTTTAAAAAAAAACAAAAAAAACAAAAAAAAAACAAAAGGACCTCCGTGACTGTTCACTGTTCAAGTAAACTCTGTTACCAAGATGTCTAAATATTGACTCATAGCAGCATGTAACCCAAAGAGTTGATTACACTATTATACAGCTATGATGCATATGAAGTATTAAAGTAGGACTAGTATCTACTGCTGAAAGAGGGCTAAGTTCCCAACTGTGGTACTACTGAAGGTTAGCTCATCTTAGGCTGGTCAAAGTTAAACTGATAAAAGAATTTGGAATAAGGTGCATTTAAATAAATAAATAAGCACGGTGCAGGATGTCTGACCGTTTACTGTAATTGTCCCACACTTAAATCGCTTTTAACAGATCTCTAGTTATTACCGCAGTGTCAATTAGCTTAAGTCTGCAGTACCTTTTAAACATGACTAATTACTGAGAAAAACTACCCTATAGCTTCACCAGTGACTGCAATCACACACTAAAATCGCACAAAGTCAGAGAATTGGGGATAATGTATGACCAGGTTTACTGTGAACAGAGCAAATCAGTGTGACAAGTGTGAGGCGCTGCAGTCAGTCCACTCTGCCACAGAAGCAGAACTGCAAGGAAGAAAATTCTATGAATTTTTTAAAATTTTTTTAGAAAAAACAAACTGGGAATCTAACCTGATCAAAGTTGGGTGACAGGTTGGGCCCCAGTTGGATCACCAGGTACCACCACACCTCCACCTTGGTGAGCAGCAGGGCTTCTGTTCTGACATTGATGGATGTGAGCGGCTGCATCAGGAGCTTCATACGTTTGGCACTGCACAAGATGTCTTCGGGAGCACCAAGGGCATAGATTTAAGATTTCAGTTTGACCACTGAACTTCCTATTAAAGACAGGATGTGTGTAATGGGGCTCACCTGGATTCAGAGCAAAGTTATCAATGAGGCTCTTCCAGGCAAGAAAGGCGATCTTCTTAATGGTAGGAGACGAGCTGCGGAAACCAAGCTCCTCCAGGTGCAGGAGAGAGTTGATGAAGGGACCTCCTCTGTGCAGCAGCTGTGCAGGAGACACAGTTAACCTGGCTGATCAGGCCATTCTTATCATTCAAAAAGAACAAGGAATTCCAAAGTTTTAAGCAAACCCAACAGGCCTTTCTCAGAATTTCTGGACACAATGACTACTAAGTTACACTCATTTATTTAAATATCGGCGACCAAATATACAGACTTTACCTTCCCAAGCAGTTTCACAAACAAAGGCCACAGCTTCAGGACATTGGTTTCATTCTTGGACATGAAAAGTTTCTGCAGCTCTGGTATCAGTTTCTATGAAGACACAAAGACAGTTGAGCAGAGATTATTACAATTCCCTTTTCATCTGGACAGGTGTTCAGCACAAGCAACACCAAGCATCAAACTCCATAGAGACGTTAGACTACTCACTGTGGACATCATTGTCTCAATAACAGCAGACACCTCATTCTGCTTTTCCAGTAGAAGGGGCATGCCCATCTCCATGGCTGCGGCGGCCCGCAGACGCACCTTTGATGCAGAGTGGACCACCAGAGGGATTACCAGCTTTGCCCACTGTACTGCTCCTTCGCCCATCTGGGTGGGCACCTGCTCCAGCATCCTATAAACACCAAGGACAGAGAGCCCCATCTCATTTTCCAATATAAATATTTTAGCTGTCCATGTGCAGTACTTATGACACAAAAGAGGCCACATTTTCAAACAAGACAAGCTGACCAATAAAATCTGGAATGACACAATCTAGAATTTTAGATCTGAAATGAAAGCTGCACCAATGGAGAGTACCACCACTGCTGTAACATCAGACTTGGGGGAACATTCATTATCCAAAATGTGTCATTTCTCTCCCTGCTGGAGTTGGCTGAAGGTTTGTGAAGCACTTCAGCGAGAGCCGATCAGCTGCAGTCAGAGCTCTGGTCCACACAGAGTCCCACTGTGAAGCTTCTTTGTGTGGCCAATGCCATATTAGCGTTTTGAAACTGGATGTGAAGAGTGAGGGGTAGCTCTGACTAAGTAAGTGAGGAACACGCTCATGCATGCATGCATGCTCATATGGCAGTAACTCGCCAATCAACCTTAGCTATACTCCTCTTTTTCTGGCCTTCTGGCCATAATGAAGACCACAAGTTCCAAAATTACCTTCATGTTGTAATCAATAATCAGAATGAGCTTTATTGACTAAGTATGTGTATTCATATAAGGAATTCAAACTAGCAACTGAATCCATAAAGTGTTCATAATGATTGTTTTGCCACACTTCTACACAGCTGGACTTTTTGCCCTCTGCTGGCCATTAGAAAGAATGTTTCTTGGTCTATGCCAAAGTCCCCTGACATGCCTTCCACAGCAGGGGAACAAAATGCACAATTTACCTGCCCAACATCTGTTCACAAACAGACGCTCAGTATTCTAACTCATATTACACTAAGCAATAGCACTAAAAGCAGATGTGTTTTCTTCCACAAGAGGCTAACATGAAAGAGGTGTGACAACTAAAGAAAGGACATTGGCATTGACATTTATCCAGACTAAAAAGCAATGCTGGGGTTTCAAATAAAATATGCAATCCATTTCTCATTATCATGTAAAATGACTTATTTTAGAAAGCTGCAGGGAGTGTTAATATTCCATTTTTTGTGACATTTCCCTCGACCCAAAGTGAGAATGTCCCACAGAGCATGATTAAAGGAAAACAGGGCAGAATAAAATACTCTGGTTATCCAGAAGTCTGGCTTCAAATAAATCTTACCTGATTATGACATTCAAAGCTTCATGCTCCATTACCACAGAGTGGATGTCTTCCCTTTTCCACACGCTCTCCAGTGTTCCCAGTATGGACGGCACCTGAGTGTAGAAGAAGCAGCACGGATCAATACAGCAGCTTTGGAAATGCCTCTGCTCCTAAAATCGCTGCTACGTTTTCAGCAGTGTTGACCTGACAACATTTTCAGTAACAGCGATGCTTTCTGAAATTGTAGCACATAAGGTTCAGGTGCTGCTCACTTTTTTAGCAACTTCTTCTGCAGGAAAGCTCTGTTTGGAAATCACCCACAATGCCCTGGTGCAAGTGTTCTTATCAGTCGCCTTCGACACCAGCATGCAAAGTGCTGACAGTATTTCCGCTGCAAAGACTTCTGCAAAAAACAAACAAAAATAACAGTTCCACGTGGCCAAGTCAGATCTGCAGTGATGACGTAAAGATTCAAAGCGTTTATTGTCATATGTACAAGAAGGAAAAACATTTCTCGGTGCAATTAAATTCTCTCTTTGTTGCAAGACACAAATGCTGTCTGATGTACACATGAAGTTACCTGACACTCCAGAGACAACATGAGAATGGTATACGCAAAACCCCAAGGCTTGTAAGGCAGCTTGGCTCAGCTCAGCATTTGGACTAGTTATGTGAGCCTGGAAGTGGCATAAGAAAATAAGGCTTAAAATTTAAATATAAGCATGGAAAATGTAAGTTTCCGACAATTTTGTGCACAGAAGACTCACCAAGATGGCTTTACCCAAACGAGAAAAGTGCTTTTCAATTGCAGGGAGGAACTGGCGCCCCTCCTCTCCACTGAGCCGACTGTACAGCAACAACAGGATATTCTGTCACTTGTGGTCTAGTCCTAACTAACGTCAAACTTTGACATACCGGGGCTCATAACTTACTTGGCGATGGTGAGGTAGGCATCTGTCTGCTCTGACTGTCCAGCAGTGCTGTCCTCCAGAGACTCGAGGAGAGGGAGGAAGCTGGAGTTGCTCAGAGGCCCTGCCGTCGCCATCATTATTACTCACCTTCTCGCCCTTAAAGAGGAGCAGAAGAGGAGGAGAAACATGAGGAAAATGGATAAAAATAAACTTTTATAGAACTGCCCTGTAATAGACTGTTCAGAGTTTATGCACCCTAGATCAGAATCTTCTTGGAAAGTGCAGCCTAGTGGCAGCTCAAGTCAGAATTCAACGGAAAAAGAAGAAATCAGACTCAGTTGTAATAAAATCCCAAAAGTGCAGGTTTATCTTCACCCAGTTAATTTAAACCAAACGTCTGTTGTTCTGTTTGACTCTGGAGTTTATCAAATTCACTGTCTTTAAACCACAGCAACATCCAATCCACTGTGTCTCTCTTCAACCACGTTTCTCATTTACCACCTGAGGGTACGTACACACTGTGTTTGCCCTCCAGCTATATGGAGATTAGTTTTTAGCATGTTTTTTAATTTTTAAAACTACACACAAATACATAAAATAAACATTTCCATTCAGAACGCACATTTAATTCCTATTTCTTTACTAACACATCTGTAAACACATCTCCCATTCATTCAGATATTGGGTTTGGATGTGTTAATAAATATTATACAAAGTTAAATTTGTAACTGACACAGCACTGGCAGACGCCAGTGGCGATATTAGTCAATGCCATATGTTTGCATCACTGATATTCTGACTTTTTTTTTTTATCCCAATTATCTAATTTTCCATCGTTAGTACTAGTGATGATTTCCACTTGAATTTAGTTTTTGTGTGTCTATGTGTGTGCTGGGGGGTTGAAGGGGGGGGGGGGGGGGGGGGGCGCAATTTCCTTGTCTGAATATTTCACACTGCATAAGCTAGCTGTTTATAACAGCGGGCTTCTACCCCAGAACTGTCACACTGCAAAATAATCACGTAAGTAAAAAGATGCATTTACGTACCTCAGTGAGAAGTAGGTGAAGCTGCGATCACCCGCCACTGTAGATACAGCTGTAACACAGTGAAGAATGGGCTTCAAATACAGGCTTGCGACACATGTTCGTTTTAGCTGGCGATGTAAACGCCTCCCAAATCAGTCTGTCAGTGTCTCGCTACTAATGCCATTGCTGGATTCTACACAAATAGAGCAACTATTTTGAACTGACACATCAAAACCTCTGGACGCATTTTCTGAATCGTGACTGAACAATTAGCAGCCTGCTAACTAGCTTTAACAAATTAGCAGCACTAGCAGGCTAAACGTCGAGTCTCCGGCTAGCAAAGTTGCTTTCGCGTCGGCGCACACATACGCAGACGACACTGCGGCTAAAACGTCCCTGCTCATCCCCCCTTATTTAGCCTCACTAAAAGGAACACAAACCTGCATGGCTGAGCAAACGACTGTTTACACTTGCTTGCTTGCTTGTTTGTTTGTTTGTTTCAGCCAACACACACAGCACGTCCCCGCTGCTGACACTTACTGCTCACCTAGGTCGGAGTTATGAGAAGGGACACATACACAGCGCCGACGGCAGCAAATAAGCTTCACTTCAGCGGCCACCACGCTTCACTGTCTGGATTGCTTTCTGTGAAGTGCAGCTTTTAATGGCTCCTATTTCAGCCTCCTTTTCTGTGTCTTGTGCCGTTACCCCGCGAAATTTGCTGGCGCCAAACCACCACGCCGACGTACAAAATTACCTTTGACCCCGCTACGTCACACTCGGCCTGCCCCTTTGAACTTATAAGGAGAGCCCCAGAGCTGACAGCGTCAGCTTTAAAAGGCTCTGAGAGACAACAGAGCGTACAGTTATTATTGTGAATAGCTGTTTACAGTTGTGCCTCGTTTTAAAAGTGGTAGAGAGTGTTCCCAGGGGGAAGAGTGCTGAATGAAGCTGACTTCAACACACATGTAGATGGAGGGAACAGAGGTGATGGGGAGGTGTTGGTATGGTGTTAAGGAGAGATGTGCAGATAGTAGTAGATTTTGCATAAAGAATGGACATGGATTTTTTGAACACATTGCAAGAGGGAGGAGCAGGGAGATGTATAAGACCTGTGTGGACTACTGTGTGCACAAGATGCAATCTGAAAGACATGGGAGGCTGAAAGTTGATATGAGGATAGCATTGGATGGTAGTCTCTAGAATGCCTGTGGAAATCAAGAAGAGAAAACCAGTAAAGGGAAAACAAAGCAATAAATGGTGGAAGTTAAAAAAAGGAAGACTGATGCATAGGGTTCGGGAGCTCTGGGTGGTAGTGACTGTTACAAGATGACTGGGACGTACATCTGACGTGCTTTGGGATCATCAGAAAGAAAGCGAGAAGACTCTTTCTTGATCTTTCTCTTCAAGCTATGATTAAATGTTCATTCTTTGCAGATTTAGAGTATCTCTGACATAATAGGTTAGACTGAAATGACTTTTTAATTCTCAGTGTTTGCTAAGTATGATATGTCATTTGTAATATTTGCAAGTGGGCCCTCTAGTGGGCCCACTTGCTATGTAATAACTATATAACTATGTAATAACTGCAAGAGTTAAGGCAGCTAAAGCAGGAGTACTACTCGTGCAGTAAACCCTTGAAGCTCCGTGAAAGCTTCTAAATATATTGTGTTTTTAGATTAACATTACTAAGTGCAATATGTTGTAGATTTCAGGTTTAAAATAATTACCTTATTAAAGAAATATTGAAAACAAATATGTTAACATTTGACAGTTTAATGAATGACATATGGACCCAAAAACCTTGCATGTAGCACAGAGCCAGCGACAGGCAACAAAGCTAAAACACAATCACCTGACTGGAAGGACCGTGCAACAGACGATTTGCCAAAGTGGGTCTTTGTTCTGAGCACCTGTAAGCACATTACAATCAAGACTGCGGGTATTATGCAGTCGCTCCATCTCTGCCTCAAGCTAATGTAATCAAGTATGTTCTCTTTGGAATTTAACTTGTCCAAGAGGAATTTTTCTTTTAACAGACGCAATGGTCCACGTATAGTGTGGCCAAAAACAGTCAGTGGGACTGAACCCTAAAGGTTTCTGATTTGTCTCTCTGACAGCGAATAACAGCAGAGGCAGCCCCTCGTCACACTCCCGGTTTGCAGTACACATCATTGTGAGAACGTACTGGTTTCCTGATTTTGTTTTTAGAAGTAGTCCGAGGCATTCAACAAAAACATGCTGAAATGGCTCTTCAATAACTGGGATGGGTAAGTAAGTGTAAGTAAGCGGTCACCCTTCTTAAATCTATTCAACTTAAGTTGGATTTAAAGTGAAGTCTTCCAACTTAAGCTGCATTTTGACACCCTCACAGACAAGAAAAAATTGCCAATTGCCAACCAGAAAAGTAGTGGGGAACAAAGGTCAATACAATACGGGCGATCGTGGCTCAAGAGTTGGGAGTTTGCCTTGTAATCGGAAGGTTGCCAGTTCGAGCCCCGGCTTGGACAGTCTCAATCGTTGCCTACTGGTGGTGGTCAGAGGCCCGGTGGCGCCAGTGTTGGAAGTTAAATTGAGAGACTTGCCTCTGTCAGTGCGCCCCAGGGTGGCTGTGGCTACAATGTAGTTTACCATCACCAGTGTGTGAATGTGTGTGTGAATGGGTGGGTGACTGGATGTGTAAAGCGCTTTGGGGTCCTTAGGGACTAGTAAATGCGCTATACAAAAAAAATAACAATAATAATAATAATACAAGCAACTTACCCAACACAATATAAGCAACTTACTCAACATACGACGAAAAGAACAAACAACAAAAAAGAATGGACAAGCCCCCAATTCATGAAACAAACTTACAGAAGCCACAGAACCACTGAATTCTGATGTGGTCTCCCAAAGATTTACACAACCAACCTGGTGTAAAAACAAATGTCTTTGTCTGAGCTTGCAGAATGCTGTATGAAAAAATGGGATTGCAGCTGTAGCACCTCTATCTGGTGTTTGTAAGGCTTTGTTTCAAATTAGCCATCTCCTTTGCCATCGCTGCTGCTTTTGGTGTCACCCAGTAATCGTGATCAGGCCCTGCTTTTTCCATCTCTGCCTCAGAATCGACATTCAGTTCCACTGAAGTGATCGCTGCTCCCAAACATTCACTGTGGGTATTTTGTAGTCATCCCATGAAAACAGTGAGTGATAGAGCTCCCTTTTTCAGTTTCCTCAGTCATCCAGCAGTCACAACAAAGACTCCTCACTGAAGTGACTGCTACGTACGCAGATGTTTTTTGTGGGACTAAAGTTGTCCTTGTAGATGTTGATTAGCCACTGTGTTCTAACAACAGTATCAACAGGAAATTAATGAAAGCTTATCTCCAAATTATAGAGAGAGGAATTTGCCACGCCTCCTTCAATTCATGTCAAGTTACCACATTTAAGGGTTTTCATGTTTATTTCCTCTTCATCAAGTTTTTTGTGTTTAGGATGCTTCATGTTTTCTTTTAGGTTTTCCCAGTTTTTCCCAGTTTAGGTTTTGTTTAGCTTTACATTGTTTCACCCTTTTATTTTGTGCTGTGCTATCAGCCTCAATAAACGGCGCGTTTTTTGTCAATATCAAGTTTAGTTTTGCGCGACTGCAATTTGGTCCTCTTCCACTCCTCACACAGTCAGCTTCACAGCCAGACTGTGACAACAACATTTTTTTTAACTTGCTGAAATGCCAGTTGCCTTCCTATAACCCTAAATCTGCTCATCCTTACATGTTTCTATAAGCAGTGCAGTAATGCTTAAACTGGAAATAGCCAACAGGACCTACTCAGACACGCACTCGCATTCCAGAGTTTGATGCCATATTGTCCACAGAATGCACGAGCAGTTCATTACATCCAGAAAAGCCGGAACCTTCAAAGAAGGAGAATAATAAAAAATTACCATAATAATAAATCAAATAATAAGTCTGACAAATAATTGTAGTGCGCCTCAATGCAATTGCATTGGCACAATGAATCTTAAAAAAATAGAAGCGTTATATACACAGCAGATAAATAAGTGGTGTGAGAGGAAAAGCTCTGTGCAGCAGTTTGATATTTTAAGCTCTGTGGGAATGTGTGAGTCCATTATCAGTCCTTTACATTACTGTTATCATTTTGCCTTAGTTAACTGTTGTCACTGAAAGCATATTTCTCTTGGCTCGTACTGGAAACTGGAGCATGGCTCCATTTCACAGGCATCTCCATCTCAGTGACTGTATAAAAGTGTCCATCTCCTGTAATCAATGACTTCAGCTTGTCAAGCCGAGAGGATAACAGCTCGCAGCTTTTTCCTTGTTTGAGCATGTGCATTGTAAATCAGTGTCTAACAGGAAAACGTTGGGAGATTAGCAGGCTAGGAAAGCTAAAGCTGGCTCTGTTTTCACTGTTCTGAGATCAGTTACAAACCACATTTTGTGTGGAACAAAACTAGCATCAGCAAATAGACAGTTTTTTCTTCCTGACCAACTTGGAGTGCAGTGTGAAACTTTTAATAAGTCCTTTAGCACATTATCAAGGAAAAACGTGATAGTTTTAGCCTTTTAGTTTTGATCATTTATGTGCATTTTGCCAATAATACACCCACATGGAAAAGAAATAGTAAAAATGTATGAAAGACTTACATAAGATGAGGCCTACTTCATATAGTGAATCATATAAGGCTTATATGATTTACTCATGAAAGTGGCCACTTTCCCATTACATTTTTATATATTGTTTTAGTAAAGTATCCAAAAACATACACGTTTCATTGATATGATTTTTCAAGGGATCTTATATCTGTTTTCACTCTTGTATGCTTTTCATACAAGTTTCACACAAGACAGATACAAACTTTATAAGATTTATATATATCTTTTCCATATGGGCAGTTTTAAGTGTAGCGTTTTATTGCTTTTTCTTTTATAGCACCAAATCCACACTTAAGCTTAAATTTCATAACTTAGATTTTATCTACTGATTTTATCTGTTTTGATTTTATATACTGTTTTGTTTGTTAGTTTGCTTGTTTTAATCAATTTTAAATCATTGTTTTTGTTTCTAATGTATCTGTAAAGCACTTTGAATCACCTTGTTGTTGAATTGTGCTATACAAATAAACTTGCCTTGCCTTGCCTTATGTTCTTTTTTTTAAGGAATGGTTCTAAAAAAATACATTGACAGCTAATTATACAAATGTTTTGCTAATATGGTAGATATTTATTTAACTATCCATGCATCCATCTTCTTCCGCTTATCCGGGGTGGGTTGCTGTATTTAAGTATACAGACAAAACAAAAAACAAAAAAAAAACAGACAGCACAAAACATTATACTTTAAGGTAGTTCTTATATAGAGCTTTTTTACTCTTCCTGAGCACTCACAGCACTTTATCTGTGCTTATTGGGTCTCGCCCAAGCATGCAGTCTGGAGTAGGTTTGGAGTAAGGTTTTAAACCAGCAACCTTCTGCTCTACCACCTGAGTTACAGTCACCCTATGTAACAGCCAGTGTTGTTTTTGTTTTGTGAATAAAATTGTATGCCTGAAACTA
Organism: Neolamprologus multifasciatus; assembly: GCF_963576455.1. Lineage (NCBI taxonomy): Eukaryota > Metazoa > Chordata > Actinopteri > Cichliformes > Cichlidae > Neolamprologus > Neolamprologus multifasciatus. Next base: position 9,993,103 of record NC_140454.1, read on the forward strand.
AACTTGGAATGAACACAGAACCCATTAGTGGTTAGAACAGATGAAGAATGCTGCAAATGTAATATTTTAGCATTGTCGATTGAGTGGGTTACTGTTTCCGTGTCCTGCTGGGCCCCCAATTTGGGCTTGTCAGTCGGGACAGTGGGGGCTGTTGACATGGGTCCTGGGTCTGCTTTTCCTCACCTTGCGGTCTCAATCACCTCTTCACTGCAACAGCTAAATTCTGTTTGGTTGTGTGCCTGTCTCAGTTTTGTCTTTTAGGTGCTGTTTGTTTATTGTGTGTTTGACACAGATCTGTTTGGTCTATCAAAGACTTTTGTCTTTTTTTCTCTCTCTCTCTTTTTGTCCCTTTACTTTTTCAGTTCCTCCTTCTTGTCTTTATGTTATTATCTTCTCCTGTCTTTCACCAGCTCTGACATAAAAAAAGAATGCATCCTTATTTTTCTCAAATAATTATTCCTTTAATCAGCTACAGAGAATTTTTAATCAAGTACATAAGGTAACATCATAAATACAGCAACAGGATTATATCAGTGTATTAAACCATCAGTCAAAGGAGGGGCTTTATTTATGTGGGAGAGATGCATTAAAAGCAATATACTGTAACTGGAAGCCCCCAGCTGTAACCGAAGCATCAGAGAGGAACTTCAGTGTCATCACGTTCCCTGGAAAACATCACAAACAAATGTTTTGTATTGCTTTAAATCCAAATGTTTCTTTGTGTTCTTTTGATGTGAAAATGTGAGGGCTCTCACCTGTGCTGATTATATCATCTGGCAAATAATCACCACAGAACCTGGAAATAGATTTTATAAAGTCAGACACTTTCTTGCATTGTTTTTCTTGTAATTAAACGATTTGGCATTTGAGGCTGTGAAAATGTTACCTTGGGTTCTTAAAACATTTAACTGACATTTTTCCTAAATTCGGACATCTTCTGTGCTAAATAACTACCCAGCTAGTTTTTCTCACCTCCCAGCAAAGCCCGATACGTCATCGTAGCTGTCGTAAACCTCCAAGTAATCTGCCAGACACTCTGTATCATCCTCTACATCAAACTCCATGAAGTGGAGGCGGATCTTCTGGCCCAGGCGGACTCGGATGTGCCAGTAGCAGATCTGTTCATCTTCATACTCCTCAGGGAACCCAGGAGACTGGATGATCTTCTGCTGCTCTGTCAGGACCCCGCCACACTCCTTGGCTATAAGAAATGACATGAGTGGATCAAGGTTTTCAGAAAATATAATATGAGAATATATTTATCCGTCCATCTTCATCCGCTTTATCCGAGGCCGGGTCGCGGGGGCAGCAGCCTAAGCAGAGAGGCCCAGACCTCCCTCTCCCCAGCCACCTCCTCCAGCTTATACGGGGGAACACCAAGGCGTTCCCAGGCCAGCCGAGAGATATAATCTCTCCAGCGTGTCCTGGGTGTGCCCCGGGGCCTCCTTCCGGTGGGACATGCCCAGAACACCTCACCCAGGAGGCGCCCAGGGGGCATCCTTGTCAGATGCCCGAACCACCTCAGCTGGCTCCTTTCGATGTGGAGCAGCAGCGGCTCTACTCTGAGCCCCTCCCAGATGGCCGAACTTCTCACCCTATCTCTAAGGGAGAGGCCAGCCACCCTTCGGAGGAAGCTCATTTCCGCCGCTTGTATCCGCGATCTCGTTCTTTCGGTCACTACCCACAGCTTGTGGCCATAGGTGAGGGTAGGGACGTAGATCGACCGGTAAATTGAGAGCTTCGCTTTTACAATATATTTATATAAAGGAAATAAAATTCAGCTATTACTCTAAAATTTTTATTTCTGTTTAATCAGTCTGAGAACCAGCAGCTATAAACACCCCCAACCTTCACCATAATAGATTACTGTCTTCTTTTTTTTTTTTTTTTTTTTTGCATGAACCTTTAGAGTGCTAGCTGACTATAACTGGGACTAAACTATTAAACACTCCATGTTTGCTAGTTACAAAGTTACACTTTGCTTTCTAAAGTAATGCATAATATTAATCACATTATATTTTTCAGCATGCAGTATTTAGTACATGTATGTGTACATGTACTTAATTCAGTAATTACATTACAGTCACAAATGTCCTTACTCGCATCACAATGGTTCTTCAGTTATCTTAACCCTGGGTGGACTGAAATAAAATTCAACCATATCTGCCTTTTTCTTCCTGCACTTTGGCTACAATCAAATGATTTCAGTTCATTTTCAGTAGAAGGAAAATAGTGGAGTAGTCTACAACTGATGTGTAGGTAAGAAGTGATGTGTAATAATTTATTATACTCATTACTTTTTTGAGAATTTACTCAAACATGGTTACAGTTAGTTTAATACTTTAAGTCAACATCTTTCACAGCTCACCGAGCTCAGCTGAATGTTCCACTGGTAAAAACTGTTCTTTGGTGGTATTCTTGTGCTGGGCACTACAGAACATAACCTCAATACAGCAATTCTGTATCACTTTAATAGCAAGGCAAGCATCTGTTATCGTAGGGTACACCAGCACTGAAGAAGGCTGGTAGGAGCTCTTGCAGTACATTGATATATGGTGGCTTTTGAAATAAAAATCAATGTTCGCTGCATATTTCCCTTCTATACTTTATTTTACACCTGTAAAAAGCAGCACGTGACTATTCTAGAATATACTCATGCAATATATGATTTTACCTAGTTAAAAAAAACTGATTTGACTTTACAAAAAGGTAACTGGGTTATATAACCCAATGGGGAGGAAAAATGTTTATTCTTTTAGTCTGTTGCTGGGACTGTGCCTCAGCATATGAAACATTTAAGTTTGGGATGTCCCTTTCATGTGAGCTCTGAATAAATTCAAAACAGAGAACATGAATCCTGTTGTTGAGCAAGACAAAAATCAAACACACATGTTGAGACGGTGACAATCACTGCTTTGAGCGACACAAAATTAATGTCTTACAGAATCTTTCATTTTTTTGTTCAGATTTGCAACAGTAAGCTAACATCTATCAAAGGGTACAGTTTAGCCAAAATGTCTGATCCAGACATGGTGAGAGGGATTCCACAGCTGGCTGACGTGGTGACCTAAACTGCCAAATTTTGGGATGAGAGAACTATAACCAGTTTCATAAACTGGTTTAAATAAAATTAATATTTTCTAAAAGAAACATTAAATTCCATCAATATTTTATTATTCTGCATATCAGTGTGTGTATTGTCATATACATTATATAAGACAACATGTTCTTAGCTAGGAGTAAGAGAGCAAGAGACAGTCCTGCAACAGTTTGTTTTCTACTAAAGTGCCACTTAAGTGTTGCTTCTTTCTAAGGTTATCTCAATTCCAATTATTCATTACGTATTTAGTGGTGACTTGAACAAAATTTCACCAAGGATGCAAATTTTGATGCGTGTGTATATACACACACATACACAGGCATCATGACCACCAAGAGGTGAAGTGAATAACGCTAATTATCCCTTGATCGTGACACCTGTAAGTAGGTGAGATATATTATGGAGCAACTGAACATTTCCTCAAATATGGAGGTTGATCAAGCCTTGAAAGCAGCTAATTCCTACAGTTTTCCTACGTTTCTGGGTTAGTTACAACCCCTTTGTCTGCATAAAAGCAGTGTTAGGACACACTATGGTACCAAACCCTCGTAACAGTACTGCACTGCAGGAAGATGTGTGTTGCTACAAAAATGGCAAGAAAAAAGGCAATTAACAATGGAAAAGAGACAGGCCATCATGACACTTAAAAAGGTCTTTTCTATAGAGAAATTTCAAAGAAAGTCAAGGTGTCAGTGAGTACAGTTTCCTTCACCATCAAAAGGCACTCAGAAACAAACTGTGACATGAAGAGGTCTGACAGACCCAAAGACACAACTGAATCAGAGGACAAGTTTCTGAGAGTTAACAGCTTACATGATAGGCGGGCTCACAGGACAACAGCTTCAAGCACAGCTTAATAGTGGTTGTAGTAAGCAAGTCTCAGTTTCAACTGTAAAGAGAAGACTTTGAGCTGACAGGACGAGTTGCAGCAAGAAAGCCATTACTAAGACGTAAGGCAAAGAGGCTTGCCTGGGCCATAAAACAACATCATTGGACTACTGAAGACTGGAAGAAGGTATTATGGACTGATGGATCAAAATTTGAAATCTTCAGTTCATCATGCAGGATCTCTGTACCCCGTGAAGTAGGTGAAAGGATGGTTCCACAGTGTGTGGCGTCAACTGTCGAACATGGAGGAGGAACTGTGATGGTCTGGGACTGTTTTGTTGGATTGAGGGTCGGTGACTTATACAGAGTGAGAGAGAAACTAAACCAAAACGGCTACAACAGCATTCTGCATTGGCTTGCTCTCTGGTATGCGTTTAGTTGGTCAGGGGTTCATCCTACAGCAAGATAATGACCCAAAACATAAGTCCAAGCCAGAACTACCTCAGGAAAAAAGAACAAGAGGGTAAGCTTGAAAACATGCTTAAACAAACAGTCACCGCAGTCTCCAGACTTAAACCTCATCGAGCTGGTTTGGGATTAACTGGACAGAAGGGTGAAAGCAAAGCAACCTACAAGTGCCACATTTATGGGAACTTCTGTTAGAGATACCGGAAAAACTTTATGAAGAATATTTGATGTCTATTGTAGAAAGAATGCCACGGGTGTGTTCAGCTGTTATATCTGCCAAAGGTGGCTACTTTGATGAGTCAAAAGTTTTAGTGTGTAAATTTATTTGGTTTTTGGGGTTTTTCCAATTGCTTATTTGTACTATGCTTTTATTTCAGAGTACAATGAGACATTAAACTGGAGAGAAACTAAACTTTCAATAGAAAATGATGCAGTATTATTCAGGGTCAACATTGAGCTGTTAGAGCTCATAAGCCAGAACGTGTCTTAGTTATCTGTTATTCATCAGTTCCACTGGCATCCACCAGGTTTATTCATTTTCTGACCATGACTGAAATTATGGTTGTGAGTCAAGACAAAAAATGGTCCCACTATGGTCTCATCTGCACTAGTTGCCTTTATGGTCCTCCATGTTTGACACAAAACTGTGCTAAATCTGAGGCACCTCAAGATGACAGCAGTAAAGATAAACAGTGGTAAAGCTGTAAAGGTTTTAATGTGTACTGACTCACTAAATAAGCAATATGCAGAGCACTGACCAGACTCTATCCATGAATGTGCAGCTGTGTTTCTAAGCACCAAGTATTGTGCTGTGTGTCTAGTGATACAAATCCTGTTTATATATACTGACTTAGCATGTTCCATGTTTTGAGGTTACTGGAACATGGTGCAAGTTTTACCAGTATCCAAATGGATGAGTTTAAGTAAAATTATAAACTGTGCAGTTGTTATGAAGGTTAAAATTAGCTATTGATGATGAAACTGGTTTTGGTTAAAGGCTGTAAAAATGTTTATTTCTACTGTAAAGTTTTTCTATTTTAACATAGGAGTCTGTCTCACTTCTGGAGCCAACCTCAAGTGATCTCCAGAGGAATTGGTTTTGGCACATCTACATTTGTATCTTTTTGGCAGCTCTGCTGCTGCCTCATAACCTGGTGATAATTCTATGTGGGACTGCCACTAAGAGCCACCCTTTCCAATTATACATAGTCATTTTATTAATGAATGATGTAAAAATATTAAACAGTGCACAACAGAAAGGGAACGTCATACTCACAGTTTGGGTTGTAGCAGTAAACATCCCATTTCTCACTTTTGTTCAGCCTGTATCCGTAGTCAATTATGCCAACCTTCCCAAAACCACAGTTGGATCCGGATTTAACGATTGGGTAGCCAACGCGTCCTTTGTCAAACCATCCAGCAGCGCAGACATGAAAACCTGAACATGAGAAGAAATATGTTTTTTTCCCCCAACTATCCCCCATGAGCTGTTGATAATACTGACACAAATAAACTACTGTATGCTACAAAGTATGAGAACTCTGCTAAGAACCAGAGAACAGCTGGTCAAAACCTGTTGGGGACCAAGATTTGGCTGTTTTTCCTATGTGTGCACACACAGAGGAATTCAAGTTAGAGTCACAATCAGCAGCCCCCCCAGAGCAGGCCAGATAAAACATGGCCTCCTGGGTAGACTTCTGTGGAGAAACTCAGCTGTAACAGTAAGGCTGATTGTAAGGCCAGAGGCAGAGGCTAGAGTCCATTTCTGTGCTGTGGGAACAGTGGCACTACCCACCAAAGAAGTTGTTAACAGACTTTTACAATATACAGGGAGTGTTTAAAATTAGGCGAGATGGGAGATGGGATTAAGGCAACAGGCACCCATAGAAACACGCATGGAAAGAATTGTTTCACTCACTTCTTCCTTTTGACCTTTACCATGTCAGCACATGTACCACTTTTCCTACAAGTTAAAAGCATTCCAGGGGTTTAAGATGTTACATCAGGATGTTTGATGGACTACACATTAAGGAAGCGCCTGCATGTGTTTTGAGTAAATCACTTCTGATGAATTACAGTCCACACACACTTTCTTTCTCTGGAAGGAACTCTGTGTGTGTGTTGTGTTTGCGAATGAACTGCTGCAGACCTATTTGACGAGCTGCCTCCAGTTGTTCGTAAGTGGCCAGCGTCCCTCCCTCATACTTGCAGACAGCCTTGGCCTCTTTATACGTCAACTGGTATCTTCCTTTGCGTGATTCCCGGTGGTAAACTCCAGCTGCTTGTTCTGTCAAAGACAGAGAACAGAAAAGGAAGTCTAAGCCTTAGGATTCTCTGCATACAGAGATAAAGACTAGAGATTCTACATAGCATAGTCATTTTGTGCCTGAGGCATGTTTAAAAGGACCCAGTGGTTACAGCCAATTTGGACACCATGTTTTTATTGTGAGAGAGAATGAAAAAGACAGTGTGATTCTTTCTTTCTTTCTTTCTTTTTTAAATTGGAAGGCCACCAACAATTTTGTCCTATCAACAGGGAGTCTTCTGCTGATCCTGTGCTTTTACGCATGCTTGACTGCAAAACTTGGCAGAAAACCTTCTAAATTAGCCAACAGTTGATATTTTGATCTTTTTAATGAATGTAATGTTTTTACAATAATTAAACTCAGTGCTACAGTAGCCTTTTCAACATGTCGGCTCAGACTGGTGATATCCAGCATTCGACATAGTACTACATCAGTATGTTCTGTAACAATGACCGACCTTAAAAGTTCATATAAACATGTAACCGAGTAACAAATATTGTATGAATTCTTTTTCTTCAGTCTTGCTTCTGTATGAAGGACTGAAACTGCCAAAATCAAAACTAAGTAAAGTTGGAAACACAGGAAATAAATGAGTAAATAAATTAATAGAATTTTATGATTTTATTTTATGAAGCTATACAGACAATAAATGGCATACAAATTCATCATTCATTCATCTATCATTTATTATATTGAATCTATTTAATGTATTTTAATTTTTTTAATTCATTAATCTATATTTTCTTTCCAAACAAATGTTCAGGTATACATACACACATACACACACACACACATATATATATATATATATATTTAAACAGCAGCTTGTTTGATTAGCATTATTGCAGACTCCTCAAAGCTGTAAACTTCAGTAACATTATTAATGTCACAATAATGGAAAGCAATCACATTCCCAGATTAGCAGAAACAGTATTGAACTTTCTTGTGATCTGGACATTTTGGAAAGCCCTGAGATGAAGTCATTTCCTCATGTTTACTGGCCTCCTGCGGCACTCCTGCCAGGTCATAAACGTGCAGTTTGGCACGAGGGAAGCAGCTGGACTACTGTATAGCCTATTAATCCTCCTGACAACAAGCCTTTATGTGAAAATAACCTCTGCTGTGGATTATCACAGGTAGCTGGAGGTTGAACTAGTTTTTATGAATAACCAAAAACTGACTTCGCAGCTCTAAGGGGATGCAATTATTCTTATCTGAACTGGATAACAGTTTCTGAAAAAACAATGTTTCTAGCTACCACAGGACGAAAAAAAGGAATCTTTCGGTCTTACCTAGCCAAATTGAATTATGAAAAATTCCGTTACTGTAGCTCCATGCTTCCACCTCCTTTAGCACAAACCCGAGTAACCAAAGAAGAGCCAAGACACGCATCCTGCAGCCCTCAGTGCACAGCTGTTCTCTCCAGATGTTTCCAGTAGTTCTCTCCTATGCCCCTCTGCTGCTTCTGGCTTTATATACCAAACGCTGGCTGCTGGTGCCTCCCAGGAGAGGTGGGAGGTATCAAGTAGTCTGGTGTGAGATAATTAACTGCAGCCAGTGACTACTTTTACAGTATCCAGCACAAATAAAGATAAATGCTGGAGTTAGTACTGTTTGTCTGTTCACTATAACAAACGTTTGTGTTGTCAGAAAAAGACCTTCTTAAAAATAAAGCAAGTCAATTCAGAGGTTTTGTAAAAGGTTAGACATTGTGGAAATGTGTTTAACAACAGAGGAGCGTGTAAAGTTATATTTACACACTGCATAATAAAAAGTCAGAGAGCACTTGAACCATCTTACCTTTGATTTTTGATGTGGGTTGATTATTTTGGTTTGCAGTCACCTTTGTTATATCATTTTGTTCTAAACAAGTTTGTGTGTCAGTAAAGGACTGTTTACATGCATTTTTAATCCACAAAGACCAGATTTGTGGTCCTTTTATTTTTTTGAGCAGTATATTTAATGATTTAAAAAAAAACAGTTGTTGAGTTTTAAAAGTCATTTATAAATAAAATATTGTACATTACTGTATATAAGAATTCATTATGAGAAAGACTTACACTGCCTTAGAAAACATGTAGGAGTCATTCAAACTGATAACACTTTTAACATTGTTCCTTTAATTTTTATTAATGTGGCTGTCATGCTCCATTATACTGTATATTTCTCTGTGAGTGTCATCAGCATTAGCTAGGTGTCTGTATTCTCACATGAACAGTGAACTAAATCACTAATTATAAAGTTCTAAATTATAAAGATGAGAGTTTCGTGAAAAGTTGTGTGCTGTGTTTTTAGATTTTAGCCCAACTCTCACGTACAGGATCAATTCCAACACTTAGTGCCAAAAACTAGAGTTCCTCTAATGACCGCTGAAGGCTGGTTCAAAATTGAGTCAGTCTCCACTGAACTCTGTGTTTGTGTGTGTTGTGTTTGTGAGAGAAATACACAACTTTACAGCATGTTGAATTCAAGAACAAAAAAAATCTGTTTGGATCTTTAATGCTAATTTCCTCCTTTAAGACAACTGCACAGTGAGGGATAACTATATACGTATATAACTTAAACATTTGTGTTGTGGTAAGGCTTAATGTTAAGGTTGTGAGTACTTGACTGGTAGGTGTCCCAGCCTGCAAAAGACATGTAGCCACTGTGACATTAGACATTGTTTTAGGGCACATTGGGCTCACATTGTGGAGCTTCAGTATTACTGCACTGGCCACAAGTACTTTATTTTGGGGTTTTTTTAACAAAAAGTGGCCAATGGATTCGATGAAATCAGCACTCAGAGTTAAATATAGTGCTTAATTTAAGTATAATACTATGTTTAACAGTAGCACAAACCTACCGTGAAAGTTTCCAAAACATTTGTGAGTGTAACCCTTATTAAAGAAACACCAGTACCCAGGAGATATCCATTAAATATAAACACAAATTGCAAACAATAAAAAATAAGACAGACTTGTTTTATTTATTTATTTATTTTACCCTGAAGATACTTTACTAAAGTGGAGAGTCCACATTGAAGATGATTCACAGCTGCATGGTGACCAAGTCCACAGCAAGTCAAAGACGTGATGGAGTAGCACAACACGAAGTGGTCAAGTCCCGAGGTAAACTGTTTTTTCGAAAAGTGCGCAGTTGAGATACAGCTGACAATTTAAAGTAAAGAATATGGTTGGTTGACTGATGACAGGGTAGTAAAAATGTTTATGGGTTACCTAGGCAACTGGAGCCTGTAATATTTACTAGTAACTGACGGTCAAAGTAATTCATGACGTATGAATCACTTCCTGGTTATCTGGACTCATTTTCAGAAAATTCTGAGTAAAACCACAGCTCTGTTTCTTTCTGTTGCTATGAAATGGTAAAAGTATACTTTACATTCGATGCACGTTAAAATAACTCATATACCTGTGATGCACTGATGATGAATTGCTGATGAGGCCATTCACCAGTTTTTCAAAGCGATCAGGACCCGTCATATTTTTAGTTAGTTTTCTGAGTTTAGCAAACCTGCTTTTTTTTTTTCTTTTTCTAAAATGCTGAGTCAAGAACCAGTGGGTGGTGTCACGGGCCTACATGATGGTGCCTCTATCTTTTATATTCACTCATTCAACATAGGAAAAGGATTGTCTGTTCTGTTTCTCTGCAGCCCTGTCAGCAAAGTTGCTCAATAGCACATGCCACAGAGGGGAGTTTGATGTAACAGCATACAGTCCTGTGTGGGGGTTTCCAGATGTTCGTTTTGCACAGCTTCAGTCAATGGGTACTGAAGTAAAATTGGAATTGTGTTTTCACAGCAATTTAGGAATAATTCTTATACATTTCTTAAGAGCCACATCAAGGACAGCCAAGAAGTTTTAGAAACCTAGAGCATTTTGAGGATTTGAATATTTGCCTAGCAACAATTATTATTTTGCCTACTATTAAAGCATAAAGCTGTAATAGTGGGCCTAATATATTTGATTTCACTTTCAGTTCTATTTTATATACATATCACCAAATCACTGCAACAGTGGTGCTTTATATTAATGGTAAATGGACAGGGTTTTATATAGTGCTTTAAACAACATCCCTACTTCACCCACATGCATAGAAGCACTTTTTTCACACCCTAGTGTTTTCTATATAACATTGACACTCCAGTTTACACATCAGAGATCAACTTGGGGTCACCTGCCACCACCACAGATGGCTGCCCCTCCCTAAACCTGCAGGAGATTTCTTTCTGTTAAAAGGGAGTTTTTTCTTCCCCCTGTCACCAAGCGTTTGCTTATAGGAGAGTATCAGATTGTTGGGGTTTTCTTTGTATTACTCTAGGGTCTTTACTTTGTAACAATAATAATTATTGTAGGCTTAAAACCTACCAACCAGAACACGCCCAATCTCGTCTGATCTCGGAAGCCAAGCTGGCTTTGAGAAGGCTTTGATGCGAGACCACCTGGGAATACTAGGTGCTGTAAACTTGGGGTGGCTGTAGCTCAGGAGGTAGAGAAGGTCATCTACTAATTGGAAGGTTGGTAGTTTGATTCCTGGCTGCTTCGGTCTGCGCGCCAAAGTATCCTTGACTGAGATACTGAACCACAAGTTGCTCTCCAATACTTTCATGACTGTGCAGATGTTAGATAGAAAGCACTTGGGTGTAAAAAGCGGTTGTGTGAATTAGGTATGTAATATAAAGTTCTTTAAATGCTCGAGTAGAGTAGAAAAGCACTTTATTTAGTATATAGCACTGATACCATTTAAATGGTAAATTTACCATTTACAGTCTGTCACAATCTGTTGAGGATGGCGGAGGGAGAAAGGACAAAACACACACTGTTAAAGAGAGGCAAAAATAATAAGAACAAATGATTAAAGGTGAAGTGACATATAAACACATATAGAGTGAAAAGAGGTCAGTGAAAAAGAACAAGTGCATGTAAGTGCATAACTAAGGAGGTTTTACAGTCCTGACTTTGAGCTTTACAAAAAAGGAAAGTTACAAATACACGATGAAACCAAATACCTGCATGCTGGCTGTGGGACCTTCTTACTACACAATAAATGCCCCGAGAGACATTTTTCCTCTCTTTGATACTCACCAGCTTGAATACAGTGGAGTGAAATCCTAATGGTCCACTCTGAATGGCATTGTCAGTTCTCAATCAAATGATACACATCTTTGTAAACCACAATGCATAAATCATTTTAGGATATCCAACAGCAAAACAGTTCCTTACTTTATGACGGCAATACCTGCTTAGCAGTGTACTGGTCTTTTACCTTTTTAGTCATCTATGGAAGTAAATGCTACTCTTAGTTTGTTAATGTTGCATCATGAGACTCCAAAGAAGAAATTCGAGATTATTGTTTGTTACTAGAAAAAGAACGGGACGTTAAAGGGTTAAGCAAGGTATCTGTTTAGGATTTTTTTGTGTTGAACGGCAAAGCGACAACTCACTGACTAAAATATAATAAACATGGTTAGGTATAGTTAAACATAGTCCATGGTTTACAGGAAGCACTCTACACCAAATCCAGTCACTGACACCCCCATAAGCAACATGATATCGCTTAACCTCAGAATCACACACACAATCACGCCAATGGCTTCCAGGCAAAATTGTCTGAATGGATTCCAGATCTGGGAGGAAATCATGTATAGGTCTTAATTCTCCATGTGCCCCTCCCATTCAATCCCACACATGGAAAGTCCTTCTCAGGCAACACAATTGTGTCATACTGTACGTCACAGCCACGTTTAACCACGAGATTCATCATCATTTCCATGTGTTTTACAACTGCAGCAGCAAAAGTGGTTACACTGCTCAGAGTGAGTAGTCTGCATCATGATGAAACGACAATAAAAGTGTACTAAATTATTTAGACTACTGACATCATGTCTGTCATGAGGGCGAAAAGGGGCAGCACAATGCTGACCACACAGAGTTTTTTTTTAAATTTAGCATGTATCTAAACATTAAAGCATCTTTTTTTTCATGACCAAAGCAGAAAATAAATAAAACAAGAAGCACTCTGAGAGCACAAACTTTGGCCAAGTCAGCTCACTTTCTGGGCATTATTTACTTTGAAGGGAATAGTATTTTATTCCTATATATTCATTTTGTTTTCTTTGTACTCTTTAAACAGTAAAAACAAGTGCAAAATACACGCTTTTGTTATTTGCCCTGTTGAAGCCCATTTTATATAACATCATTTTGAATGCAGTCTTGTTTTTCTGTATTGTACAGTACATGTGTAGCATTCAGTTCATTGTTTAGTAAAATTAATTTAAATGTTTAGTAACATTGAGTGATTTTGTTTTGAACAGAAGATTATTTTGTTTCTTTAAAAAAACATCATACTTATTCAGAACACTGTACATGTGTTGAAACTGTTATCTAATTGAATGGTTCTAAAGGTCAGAGGTCACAAGTAACATAGAATAGCCATATATGATTCCCTTAAATTTCTATATGCTGTCAATACAAACAATAAAAGTAAGAAACAGTTATAAATACCTCCATATAGCATTATTAGCACTTTACCTTCAACTCAATCTGCTGAACTTGAAGGAGGGGACATGATACTTTAAATCTATATTCAGTACTTTCTATATGTTGACAATAGAATCATAGCTTTTCCCTGGGGCTTTCCATCCATTCATCTGGATGTATGATGTATGGATGGACGGCCCCGGGCAGATCGGCTGGAGAGATTATATCTCTCAGCTGGCCTTGTAATGCGTTGGTCTTCCTCCGGATGAGCTGGAGGGGGTGGCTGGGGAGAGGGAGGTCTGTGCATCCTTGCTTAGGCTGCTGACCCCTCAGTCCAGTCCTGGATAAGCAGATGAGTACATAGTTTTTAAGTTATAAGGCATTTTGTCAATTTCAGCTAATAAATCATGGTGGTGAATCAATAGTTGATGGTGGGTAACCCAGATTTTAATGGATCCTTAATATGGCCATGGTGTTAACACATGCTACAAATGCTACAAAACATAACCTTATTGGCTGAGGTAATCAATTTAAAATATTTAAAAAATCTACCTCAAAGCAAACTGGTCACTTAAATCTGTTTTGATTAAGCTGTAAACACAAATCACAAACGAGCTAATTCCACGTAGAATTCATTCATTTGAAAAATTAATTTCACACAGGGCCAGGTAAGTCTGAGCAGTTTTTTTTCCCATTGATAAATGAGATTATTATTTAAAATCTACATTTTGTATTTACTTAGGTTACCCTTATCTAACAATATAATCTGTCTAATGATCTGAAACATAAAAGTGTGACAGTGGTGGCAAGATGGAGCAGATTAGAAAAGAATATGTAAGAGGGACCGCTCAGGTTAAGCAAGTTGGAGACAACGTTAGAAAAGTGAGGCTGAGTTGGTTTGGATATGTGCAGAGGAGGAGAGGAGGGATATATTGGACTGAAGGTAGAGTTGCCAATCAAGAGGAAAGGATTCGTGGATACAGAGGCTTCTGTGACAGAAGAAGATGTTAGAGAGAGGGACAGAGATAGGATGATATGGAGGTAGATGATCTGCTGTGAAGGAGGTGTAAAAGAAGAAGCATCCATCAGCTTGATTCCCAGTGGCTCAGAGGTACTGGAAATGAAAAACTGAAGTAAGTTTATTAAAAAAAATGATGGTTATGCATGTTGTTCACTGCTAAGTGTTCTCAGACGAGAGTTAACACTGGAGTGACATTTGCCCAGGATGCTGACGTCTTTTCGACCTTTAATACACATACAGTAGTACTAATGCTGAGCAATGGTGTGTTGATCATAGTGATGATGTGTTGGTGCTGCGTTTTCAAGCTTACTGTTGTTACTAAGAACATGCTGTCACCAACATAAAACAAAAGATCAGGTCAAACGGTGTTACCTGACCTTCTGAGGAACTTCAATTTGGAAACGATCAGCAGTTCCTGGAAATTTTGTCCCTGAGGACCTGTTGTGTAATTACTCCATTATACCCTCTCCACACATGTCAGACACATTTCTGGAACAGAGGTAGTTTTATTTCTCAGAGGTCTGTATAACTGTCAACTACTTCCACATGTACATCAAATACAACAGACCAAGATTGGTAAAAGATGGAGTGATGGAGAGGGAGATGCAGGAGGACAATTAAGCTTTGTTTCTGGTTTATTCACCCTGTTTTTCTTTTTCTTATGACTGTGCTAACTGATTTCCATGACTTCACTTTTTGGCAAAATTTATGTCAAAATACAGCTAGTGGTGGTCAGGGTGTTCCTCTTTCTGGTGGTCTATGACACACAGCCACTTATGCATGAATACTCATACAGTTGTTAGTCCACAGACAGGCAGTAGGTTGGACACAAGGAAGAACAGCAAATTGCCAGAAAGCCTGACTACGACTATTAACAGAATAGTCTGCCACCGACAAAGGTAAAGAGGGGAGTCCTTAGAGTGGTGGAAGTGATTAACTGGTTCGACTCAAACAGCAAAAAAATGAAGGGAACCAGAAAAAAAACAGTGATTTTGGCAGTTAGGAAGGTTCTAACTGAGTGAAGTGATCCAGAAGTATCTGCATAGCAGCCATAAAAAGAGCAAACATGCTTCAGTGTTTCCTTTACTATTTCTTTAAACAGCATATACCACAGGTGTCAAAGATATGGTCGAGGTGCCAGAATTGTCCCGGCAAACCATCCAATCCAGCCCACTGCATGGGTTTGGAAAATGTGGACAAAGTCACAAACTTTTAGCCTTTTAAATGTATTTTCATACATTTTACAGCTTATTCTGCTAATAAAGACCTCCACAATGGTCGTGCATAGTACAGGACAGTAATTAAGTAATAGATTTCTCTGAATTAACAGAAAAGTTCTGTTTTATAATGACAGGACAGTCTAGACAATGAGCTACTACACTTTTTCTGTAATTTTATTTCTTAAAATGTAAGCTCCGAAAGTTGTGCTGAAAGACTTCTTTCATTTACTACAGCAGCATGTGGAAAAATTTAAGAGATACTATTGAACTTGCACTTCTTTTTCTTATATTAAGCTATCTCAAGGATTAAATGTGTAGTTAAACCTCTTTCCACCGATCGACAAGGGAGGTTCAGTACATGGCTCTCGATATAAAATGAGTTCAACATTACTGCCATAGATCATTCTTTTATGAAAGGAAAGGAGATGATGCTGTCCCACAGCTCAGAGCAATGGACCTTAGTACCCAGATTCTCTGGATACTTAGGTTATCTTCTCCTCAGTCTGTATGAACTCTCACTGACCTCATGGCATTCACCATCTACGTCAACGAAATGATTAGGAAAACTTCACTGCTTCATCATCTGTATCAAACATTTAGAATGAACAGATGTGTGTGGAGCCAGGACCAACTGATCAGTGACTTTGAAAGAGAGTGGAGTCATTTTTATTTACGTAGAGTGCTTTCCAAGTGTCCTGGGGGGTGATTGGCAGAACCTCTCAAGCCCCAAGGGTCTTTCTGAGGTTCCTGCTCGAAAATGACGTCTAAAATGAAATGCATTTCTCTGCAATTTTAAACTCTGTGTAAACAATCTTGGTTTTAAATTAAAGCTAACACTTGTAATATTACACCTCTGATAAAATATCACAACAGATGTTACTGTGTCAAAGTTACTGAGGCTGGATTTTATTGGATAAAACCACTTTGAAAATATGCTTCAGAAGACAATAGGCTCCAGAAAACCAAGAGTCAGCAAATGGACAATATGGATGCAAAGATTGATGCTGCTGAAGTGAAACATTAATGTTACAGTGGGTTTTATAAACTCATAGTCAGGTATTTTGCCATTTAGCACATTCTGGCACCATCTCTCGGTTCAAATTTCATAGGTATTGAAAAGCAGAAATGATTTAACTTTATTTACATGCCTAAAAATGCTTGTTTTTTGAATATTTTTGGAGGAATTACCCAGACACGCACACATCGGCCCTTTTTACGCAAAGTTCCCTTTGCGTAATGGCGATTTGGAAATAGGCCTTTTCCCTTTAAAATGTGAAGGGCTGTAACTTTGGCTTCTATTAGCCAATGTGGAATATTTAACCCCTCTTTTTAATCATTTGAGCCCACAGAATCATAATAAAATCACCATGTTTACATCAGTTCCACCAACAAGAACTTGCAAGGTGACAAACACACTTGCCCTCGTCTAATCAAATGTCTGTAACTGGGCCAAATTTTTTTGATGGGAAATGGCTCTGAGGTACTGTGGGAGATCAAGTTAATCAGGAAATGAACAGTTGCACTGTAACTTTGGTTCTCTGAGTGAGAGACTAGCTCTCCACTCCATTACATATTCCATATGCATGGAGTGGAGAGACTAGCTCTCCACTCCATTACATATTCCATATGCATGGAGTGTGACCCCCCCTTGGTTGTAGCGTGCGGATACTTCTTTAAGACACTGTGGCTAGCTTGGCCACGCCCCAAAGCTTATGTATAAATCAGCTGTGCAGATGTGAAACTGATGACAATTTGATCATAATGCGTCTCCGAGTGGCCTGAAGCTGGAGTGATAGGCTCTTACTCAGAGAACCAAGGTTACAGTGTAACCGTACATTCTCTATCAGATCAAGACTATCTCTCCACTCCGTTACATAGTCCATATGTACGGGGTAACTCTTTAAGACACCCCCGCAAGGAGACAGTGCAACCAAAACCCTAGAGTGAAAGTGTACCGACAAACTATATACAAATGCAAATATATACACGCCACCGCTGTGAAGGACCCGCCAAATGCAAAGGTGGGCAGAGGCATCAGTCTGCCAGACGCAAGACTGACCTGAACGAGTCCCACAAGACGCAAGGACTGCAATCGAACAGCTGCTCATTGCCTGCAAAATGCTAGGCTGACCGAGGAAACAAAGGTTACTGCTGACGGGCACCCAGCACCTGCTCCCCGAAAGAGGGGCTGGCTGCCACGTTCAAGTGGTAAAATCTAGTAAAGGCAGTAGCCGAGGACCATGTTGCCGCCGCACAAATGGCAGAGAGGGAGGGCCCCTTCACAAGGCCAGAGAACTGGCTACCCCATGGATTGAATGGGCCCGCACTTCCGAGGGGAGGGGAACTCCTGCAGAGGCATAAGCCTGCTGGATTTCCTCTACCACCCAGTGGGACAACCAGGATTTGGACTTGCTCAGGATCCCGGCATGGAAGGCAATGAACAGCTAGTCCGTTGTCCAAATTGGCCGGGTACGCCTGACATACCGCGGCAAAGATCGGATAGGCCACCAGATGCTAAGCTGACTCTCAGTTTAAGCCCTCAGTGGGAGATTACTGCAGCTCGCCCTACTGGGAGAGGTGGAAGTCGGAGAGGGTTTTCGGCAAGAAGGCAGGGTTGTCACATTTGCATTTTCCATGCAAATGTCTATGAAAACATTTTTTACCAGACCATGACAAATCTTAGTCTCGCAGGCAGCTGGTTTGGTCACACAAAAACAGTCTCAGAGAGGACTGACGTATCTTTGGATTCTGCGGGCTGAAAAGCACAATGGGTTCTAGAATAAGGTTCAGAACATGCAGCCTTAAAGTCCTCAGCTATCCCCCACCAGAAGCAGTCTTTGACACAGAGGAATCAACAGGATAATAGGCACAGACTCCACACACTCGCAAAGCGCCTAAGCAGGCCTCGTGACATTTCCTGTGTCACGGTCCTGGGTCTGGTGATCTAGTGCTCAGGTTTTTGAGTTAAGTTATAGCTTCTGAATTATGGCTTTCTGTTTATATTGTAATTACAGTTCACAGTTCTGTTACGGTGCCTTCCCTGTGCTTTTGTATCTCATGTTTCTGTTATGTTTTCATATCTGCTATTCCTGGTCTCGTCTGTGTGTGTCTTCTCATTACTTCCTGTTTTACTTTGACAGTCTGTGCCCTATGTTAATGATTCTAGTTTTGCGTCTCCCTGGTCCCGTCTGTTAGTGTCAGCTGTGTTCCCCGTCCGGGCCTCATTCCTTCGTTTTCCTCTTCTATTTATTGTCTGTGTTTTCATCTGTTTGGCGTCGCATCGTGCCCTCTTTGTGCTGTCTCCTCGTGTCCAGAGTATTCTTAGTTTCTAGGTATCTGTTCCCCAGTTTAGGTTTCAATTCAGCATTTGAAGTTTGTTTTGTTTTGTCACGTTTATTGTAATAATGGATTGCATTTATATAGCACTTTTCGAGAACCTCAAATAATGTAATGAGTAATGAGGTTTATCCAGCAATAAAGCTGCACCCTAAATTAACTCTGTTTCCTTGTCCTGCATTTTGGGTCCTTCATCCTGCCTGCCGCACAGCAGAAAGTTTGAATGTTCGGGGGAGATCGACGCCGATTGTGTGATGGTGCTCATCTTCCTCACACGCGTGTGTTCAATAAAATCATAGTTTGACCCACTTGGACTGTAGTCGTTTGTCTCTCACCTCAAACACGAATCAGGACAACAGCTATGACATCCTGAGCAGCTCAGCGATTGTCTCGGGTAAGGGGCCCACAGGCGATCTGCTCCCTGCCTGCATAGCAGCAAACCCTATGCAGGCAGGGGACCACCGGTGTTGGTGGCCGTGCACCAGGTCTTGGAAATCAGGCAACAGTGGCACCTGCAATTGAGGGCCCTGCAGCTCCATGATATCAAATAGGTCAAACCTAAAGGGAGCCAGCCAGAAGCGCGCCAAGTGGAATTCTCGAGAGAAGAGGACGGACCCAGCGTCAACATCCTCCTGCTGATATTCACTCTTCACCAGCTCAAGCTCAGATGCGGGGCCAAGGGAGGGGCAAACACCTGTGAGGTAGCCACTCTCCCTGCTTTAGCCTTACGGATGTTAGTGAGTGGGGGGCCGGCGTGCTTAGAGGCAAAAAAACGAGCACAGGCCTCTCTAGTCCATGCTGGCAAAATAAACATTCTAAGCAGGACTATGGAGCTTCCCTGGCTAATAAGGAATCTTCAGAACCAACGCACAAAATGCATCTATCTTGCCCGTCCTCCAACGGCATGGATATGCTGCACTCGACACCATTATGGCCCATTAGGGTGGCCATACTCTGGTGTAACACGGGGGCAGGGCCAGCCGAATCCAGAAGGAAAAAACAAAACAAAAAAACAACAAAAAAACACTCTCTCTTTATTCGTACTGAACTGCGTGAAGTGCTTTACAGCTAGGAAGCTTGGCTCACTGAGCTACCGAACGGGTCCCTGCTGGCTGCGTAAACTGGCGAAACACGGGCAATGCGCCAGGGGAATACAGCGTGCAGAAGCAACTCTGAATGGACACCAACAAACTCGCAAGACCACGGGAACAGCCGCACGCCCTCTTACCTGTAATAAGTTACGTGTGTGATATTTATATTTGTGCTTTGTTTTTGTAGTCTTTCCTCAGGAGAACAATCTCAAATAGACGAAGACCTGGTTAGCATGGTGATTGAGGACTCCCAGCCATTTAGCATTGTGGAGGACAAAGGATTTAAAAGATTTGTTAAATCATTAAATCCTAGCTATGTTCTCCCCACTAAAAAGGTCATAAAAGCAGTGAAAACTTAGTTTTTACAGAATAAAATGTGGGCAGGACTGAGGCTCAAAGCCCCAGTGTGTAGCTGTCCATACCTCAACGTTACAAAAGCACAACCACTGTCCACACCCCAACCACACCTCACCTCACAGTAAATGATCATTTCCATTTTAAGCATTTCCAAATGATCATTTTCCATAGTGCCAGTATAAATATACACAGTATACTGCCATCACTACAATATACATGTTTTACACACTCCTTTTGTTGTTGACATTTACAGGCTGTGTGCAAAAGGCCACACTCTTCAAATTCATGCCAACTAATATTTTTACGTCCAGTAGGTGTCCTACTAGAGCAAATGAAGCTTCAAGACGCTTTGCGCTGGGGTGAACCAATTGGATGAAAAGCTTCAGTGCTTCATGAAGCTTCATCTGCCCATCACTACTATTCTGTCTCTCAGTCCTTCAGACATGTTTGTGGTGAACCGCTTCCTCACCATTTCCATCTGAACCTGGTCACTCACAAAGCCTCCAATCCAAGTCTCCAGCTGTCATCTGCGTGCGTCACTACCACCAGCAGTGCCCAGGGGCTCTTCTATTACAACCATCCATTGTTGGGACACCACACTGTTGCTACATCTGAGTCTAATCGCCAAACTGATTATTTCTCAAACTTCAGTACATGTTATGTTCTTTCTTTCAAGTAATCTTTCCTTAGGGAAATGCAGCTGGAAAGTTTAATTATTATATTAATAATATATTAATATAATAATACTATAGCACTTCTCTCAGAACTATATTATAATATAATATAATTATATTAATAATTATATTATGCAGTGATTTATTGTGGACTGCAGAGAAAAACAACCACAGCTGTAAAATAACTGTAATGAGCTCAAAAGTATTATATTTTCCTTCCTTGAAATGCCAGGGAAAATATAAAGCAGCATCAAAAAAAAATTACCCAAATCCTTCAAATATGTATCTTAAATGACTTGTTACAGAAGACTTTGACTTAAATGCGAAAACTGTCAAGAACATCTCATCTGCTAACCTTGTAACAGCCACTAGGTCACCTGTGACCATTTAGGGTTAGGATTTAACAGGTTTCTGCATGTTTTCAACACATGCATGGAAAATATTTTAATATTCAAAATCCAGAATGTAACTGACTGTATTTGAAGTGTAGTCTTTGAGTTTCTGAAAAACGGTCTATTTAGCATGAGGACAAAACGTCTTCTTTCTTTTTTCCCCCCAACTGTACTAACATGGTTCTACTCACTAGAGGGCAGCAGAAGTCTGGATATTGGGGACTGATCTGCTGTGCCTGTACTATGAGCACAGATACACAGGCACTAATAATCTACATACATGTCAACAGCCCACATTTCTGCTGCTCAGTCTTCTATGTGGACCCAACTTTATTATCTTCAGACAGGAATTTCTGTTGTCCTGCTGCAAACAAGTGATTCTTATATGCTGTAGCAAATTCCTTTAGTGGAAACAAGGAGCCGTGCCAAAACCACAAAAAATACAAACAGCCACAGACCATAAACCATACAAAAACTCTTTTGAGAATGAAAGACGGCAATAGTCTTAAAGTCTTAGAGAGAGATGCAACAGCACACTGTGCGTACATTCAGCCTGTAAAACATTGAATAAATCATTGAGAGGAAGCACAGCTCATACAGTAGATGAGAAGGTGGTGTTACCTTTTGTTTTGCCTGTCACAAGCCTCTTACTAGTTAAACAGTATACTGTAATGTATGAAAAATATGCAGCTTTGCATCAAAAGCTAAATCTCACCTAAGTCTCAGATTGGCTGACAATGACAGTCTTCAGGAGTGGAGGTCAGAGGTCTCTGATATTTTCCCATTTGGTTCACACAGTTTCACTGAATCATGTGGACAACAACAAAGAAGAGTGCTGACGAGTGAGATGCTTACACCCACTCATACGATCTACCACCCACTGAACTGCCTCAGCATCCAGACACAGATCTAAACTAAACTCAGCAGTTTACACAAAACATTTACATTAGAGACAGATTAACGCTCCAAGGAAGGCACACACAATGCACTTGTTCTTTTTTTAGTGTTAAGGGAAAGATACATTTGTGTGTGCAGAAGGAGAAACCTATGGCATAACTTAGTCTGGGAATCTCTGACAAGGCTAGCTGTTACTTTTTTTGGCAATGTAGGACCAGCATGACTAAGGCATTAAAAAAAAACCCCAACTGATTAAAATATCAATGCAATAGCACTTCAGTGTGAACCGTTATTGCCAAAACATCGAGCACTCAAACATTATCAAGAGAATAAATCCAGTCTGGACCATACCTGCATGAAACATTTGGGTCATTAGCCCCACTTTTCAAGACACGGCTGCTTAAAGGAATACTAGAATTAACTATTTGTGGAGTTGTGAGGTGCACATGGTTTGTTTAAGGATGCAGTCTAGCTGATGATGCCTCTAGTAAGATTGTGACTCCTTTACACCAAATATTCATACATTGCAAGTTAGCATGCTGGAAGCCAGTCAGCAGAGGTTCCACAGAGTTATTACAAGCAGGAATTTAAAGTGAAATCCACTCATGATGTTAGAAGCACAACTTCCAGGGAAAAGTCAGCAAACCTTTTAAGCTTTGTTTAAGTATTTAACATTCACTTTGTATGTCCAGTTTTACGCCCACGTGAGCCTTGAAATTCAAGCTGGTTTACGTAAAACCTTAAAATACCTTCACAAATAAGTGCTGGAGAGGTTTCATGAAGTCTATCAAGTCGCTTACTTTTACTCTTTATTTTAAGTGTGGGATTTTATTCCCCCCCCCTTTTTTTCTTTTTTAAATGACTAAGCATACAAAATGAAACAAAAGCAGTTACACTTTTCCAGCTGCAGCAGATCTCCAAGCTGTAGGTGTCAGCCTGAGAAGGACAGTGAACTGATGCAGGGCGAGCACAAGCACGATGTTTTGTGGCAATAAAGCAGAAGGAAGCTTGTTTTTCATACAGGAAAGATGACAAAAAAGGAAGTGAAATATTTAACTATGACCTCAGTTAGCTGCCCATTATATCAGTGCATTAAAGCCATATTAAAGCAAACGCTTCCATAAAGGCCTGTCAGAAAATGCTGGACGGTTTAAAAACCACATGGATCCTGCTTCACAAATATAACCAGTGGGATGCGCCAGGGATCACCATACATGATAAAATGTCAGTTTAACAGAACTGGAGTAAATAGACCATCTATCCCCCCTGAGCTGTAGTTCAGCAGAACATGAAGTCAGACGTCTGTTCAGCAGTAATTAGCCTCCATTATCATCTTCCAGCTGTTAACACTTTATTTTCCCATGTTTACTCTTTTTGTTATCTACACTAAAGTTCCCCCTCCCTCCTTCCTCTGGCAGCCATGCTGAACCTAAGCTCTGTGACTCCAC
The DNA here is from genome assembly GCF_963576455.1 of Neolamprologus multifasciatus. Taxonomy (NCBI): domain Eukaryota; kingdom Metazoa; phylum Chordata; class Actinopteri; order Cichliformes; family Cichlidae; genus Neolamprologus; species Neolamprologus multifasciatus. The sequence goes on from NC_140454.1 coordinate 10,016,720, forward strand.
GAGTGTCTCACAGTGCTGGTGCTCCAAACCAGTGAGGAGGACGAGAAGAGACAAACTCAAAACCACCCAGAGTGGGTGTGGAGATTTATGAGCTCACCTTGAGCGGGGCAACACACAGGACAGAGTTTTTCCTTCCCATTCGAAGCAAGTCTTAACCACAGACACGAGCGAGCCAGTCAATGTGTGCTGTGTTATCCTGAACCTTTGCAATGTAAGAAAAAAGCTTTTTGTTTGAGGGTCACTGATGGTGGAACTTTCCCCCTTTTAGAAGAACCCAGTTTCATCTGTGGCAAACTGGCCGGACTGGATGGAGCTGAGAAAGACTCACCTACATGCAGACAACACTGTATCAACACCGACAACACTACACTGTCCTCTGTATTATCGACAAGGATATCAACTCTGTCCCAGGAGCATGGAGGTAATTGTGAAAATATGAAAAAAAAAAAACCTCAAAAGAAAAAAGTATTTTCTTTTGTTGCATTTTAAGATTTTCTTCTGGTGTGTGTACATACAGCATCTCACAGACACTTCTGGGGACGGGGATAAACTGAGGACAATGCAAAAGCAGTGGAGATTAACAGCTTTGATAAAGGGGTTTCCCTAAAGTACAAAGTGTCTTCAATCCCTTTGTAAAATTTCTAAACACATTTCACTTTATTGTGAGAGACAAAACTGTCATTTATAAGATCTTTTATAATCATTTATCATTAACATAAAAATAACAAATCAAAAAATACTGTTACATGCGAATGTTCACCACATCTCTGTATGGATTCTGTGATGTGTGTACATGTAATTGTAACTCTGCACAAATGTGTAGTGCAACATTTAGTGACATATTAAGCAATCAGAGAGAATGAACTAAATTAGCTGCTGTTCTTTAAAAATAAAAAATAAAAAAGTTAATTTGAAGCACATGGAGTAAACCTAATTACAGAGTCATTATGATAATGTGTGGGAGGAGTTTAACCAAGTGTAAATTACACCATCAGAGAAGCAGTCCTGTCTGAGCAATTACACATCAAACATGTAAGAGCAGAGTTAGTGGTGCAAACAGATGTTTTACCAAACTTTGAAGTGTGCGCATACGCATGTGCGATGTCCTAGAATAGAACTCGGATTCACAACGTTCGTCCTAAAATAGCCTTTGAGAAAATTCAACAATGGACTGAAGCAAACACAAGAGACTGACGGAGTTTTGACAAAAGCAGATTTATTGTTTTGCTGCGTGTGCGTGCAGTGTTACAGGGAGTGCTGCGAGTCCTGCTTTTCCATGTGTAAATGTTCAGGGCTGTACAAAGAGGAGGAGCTGGAAAAGGTAGTGGTGGGAGAACTTCAGTCAGCTGTGCCAAGAAGCACACCCGAGCCAAGTGAAAACTGCAAGGCACTTTTAGCCTCGCATGCCCACATGTAATATTATTAGCATTCATCACTCACTCACGCCAACTCCAAGTTCCTGCCACTTACACTTAAGATTGTTACCAAAAAGCCCACAGAGCACCTTCTTCCCCCAGGCTCACCCCTCCCTACACGTCCTGCTTTCCCTCTGACGGTTCAGACAGAGCTTCTTCCTGTGGGAACGGCGACTGCTGATTTATGACCCTGGACACTTTGCTTCCACCCACTCCCACAGCTGGCAGGGTGAATACAGAGTCATATTATAAGCCAGTCATATTATGTGCCCAAATCACATTAACACAGCACTGCACATGTCACAGTCACACTGATCTGTGTCTCCACTGCACGTGAATGTAACCGTTGAGAACGTCATTACCACAGTGCTGGCTATTTCACACAGCGCAGACCCCTAACCCTGTGTTTGGGAGCTGGTTTTAGAGAATCAGAGGCTGGTGATGTTTGAGATTTTCCTTACTGTCAATACATTTAAAAAGACACTTGATTATAATTAATAATATGTTTTTTTTCTGCATATATACATTTTATTCCACTCAGCGGCATATTCATAGACTGAAAAATTAAACAAAACTGAAAGAACCAAAATAGATAATGGGTGAAAATGTATCCTATTTAACTTAATTGGATTTTGTTAAGGCTTTTCAGTAAAATTATCTGACAATATTTCCAAGAAGATTGTGCTTCAAATTTGGTGAATGGAATTCTAGCACTTTATTAGTTCTGTTACTTTGTAACAGTGACATCATCATATTGCTTGTTTTGTCTAAAGAGTCAAAAAGATAATTGTGTAAGGAACACTTTATCCAAATTATCTGCAGGAGGTTGGATTTGGCGGCATGGCTCTGGTACCTCCCACCCTCTCGTTGTCATACATGGAAAGCCTAAATAGAAGGAAGAGCAGAAGCAAGATACTGAACCAGGTATGTCTGTGAAGGTTCTCAGTCATCCAGGTCAGCGTAGACTAAGGAGCTTGGAAAGAAAAGCGTCTGGACTTCTTTAAGTTGCTTGAAGAGGTTAAACCTCTCATCAGAGTAGCTTCTTCAGTTTAAGAGTCCCAGATTTAAGCCCTATGGGAGTGTTCCCCCCAAGAGGGACAATGGACCCCCCTAATGATCCTCTACATGAACCAAGGTGTGAAAACGGGTGTAGGTCACAATCAGCCAAGGTTTCGGGTGAACTCACTGTGAGACCTAGCCCCACCCTTTCATGTGATTTCCTGAAGTCAAATGGCCCAGGATGTTTGTGAGCATTAAGGCGTCTGGGAAGGGATCTCAAAACTGGATTATAGATGGCAGACAGTTGGTGTCGTAAACCACCGCCTCTATTCAAAGATGGCCGCTCACAGTGCACATAGATGGCTTCTTTTACTCCTCTTTCAAACCATCTGTCCTCTGTCCAAAATGTGACCGGGTACAAATGACATACATGATAAAGAGGAGCTGAGGTGGGTTGCAAAAACAGCTTTTGCAGTGGCAGCAGCAACTCAGATTGGCCAATAAGATACACAGATGGGTATGAACTGATGTGGACTGGCATTACCGTCAGGCGATAGCTGACTGACCTTGACCTGTGACCTCCCAATACTAAGCTTATTAATTTATTTATAATATATACATTTATTTTACAACATAAAATAAACTGGGCAGGCTAATGGTGACCAGGGGCCAAATATGGCCATTCAGCCTCCCCGACACAAGATGAGGTTTAATAGTCGTGTTTAAAAATATTAACACTGGGCTTATATCAATAAACATAACCACATTAAATCCAGTCCTGCCTATATTCAAGGAAGTTAATAAATGAACCCATAATATATACTGTATATAAATATACTAAAGAGCCCATGATTGAATACTTGCTGACCCCTGCTGAATGTGTTTTAACGTACAGAATGTAATGCATGTTATTTATTTAGTTGTACATTTAAAGAAAGCTAAATGTTTGGGAATGTTTTTTTTTTTAGCAGTGTCTTAGAGGTGGTAAGGAGGCCAGAACATCTCTAGAAACAGACCAAAATGTTGCCAGATTTGTTCTTTTCTTGTTACAGAGCAACACCAGACTGAAACGTCAGTGTTCAGATGCTGAAGGGTGAGTTTGTACCCTGCAACTGAGTGCAATTGGAGCACAAAAATCACACACACACACACACACACACACACACACACTCTTAAGACATAAAAAAAAAACTATTTAAATCTTTCCAAGACTTGACTCAATAACTTCTGTGCAAAATGAAGGTAAGAAAAGTTGCTTAGTAAAAGTTAGTAGTACCAAACATTTTAATAGCCCCGGCCCCCTCAGAAATATGTGCTTTTTAAGAATCATGTGAATTGGAATCATCTGCAGCAGGAAAAATGCATCTTCAACACCTACTAAAATATACAAAGAAGCCAATATCTTGCCTGATCTGTACAGAATGAGCAGCGCTTTTATGTGGCTGGAGTTATGGTTTCAATAAGTTGGTCTATGGTGAATAACTGCAGACGAGCTCACTTCTAACCCTAATCACTCTGTATCCCGATCGCGACGAGGGTGGTGTTAATGTGTTCGGTGAAGCACAGACACAGGTGGTTTCAATCTCCCGGGTGAAAATAAAACAAAAAAAAGGCCACAGACTTCTCTTTGAACACACTTTAAGTCATTTCTCTTCTGCCATCGCTGTGGGTGTGCACTGTGCAGACGGGTGAGTGTGCTCAGTCCACCATCCACCTCAGGCACGTCCCCTTGATCTACTTGTTGGACCGGTCCCGCCGCGCCCTGTACTGAGGGATCAGTGGAGCCCTCCATTGTAGGACTTGCTGTACATGCTGAAATCTGTTTCCACAAAATGTGTAGAGATGGGGTGCTTGTACAGAGGGTTAGAGGCCTGAGGGGGAGAGAGATGAGACTTTTAATACCTGAAGGGCCCATTTTATTTGACTGGCTTGGTTTATCTCACCTACATAGAAGGTGCTGAGGTTTTTCAGCCTCAAACTATGAGCCTCAGTTTATTGCTAGTATACATGATGGGGCTGTAATACTCATGAGTTAGGCTCATCCTTACCATTTCATATCGGGCACGCGAGCGGGCGCTCTGGAAGCGGGCAAACTCACGCCGGTCGTGGATAGTGATGACCAGCTTCCAGGCAGCGAGCAGCAACAGTCCTACCAACAAGATGCTCCCAACCACTGCGACCAGCACCATCAGGGCATCTGGTCCCCTGACGCACTCTGAAGCAGGCACAGGAAACAACATTTAACACAAGCTCACTTAACGTAAGTCACAGCTCTTTGTTCCCCATCTTCAGCAAACATTGGTGAGGTGAAATGGATGGCATGGTGGCTGAACAGATCGGGCACAATGGCTTGGAACCAACAACCCCCCCACCCCCCCAAAAAACAAAACAAAAAACAAACAAACCCAAAACAAACCTCTAAGGTCTTAGAGGTGACCGGACAGTCACTGGCACAATGAAGAAACTGAGTGTCTGCTTCAGCCAGTTCGTATCACAGGGAAGTCACAAGTAGTTATTTCTTAAGAACATAAATGAAGACACGGGGCATTAAAGGCGGCACTGAAAACACAGCACAGAGCCAGGGTGTCACTCTGCCCACTTAAAAATAGATGTGTGGACTTTCTGGAGCCAGTGGGTAAATGGAGACAGCGAACTCAGGTAACATGAAACGGTTGACATCCCCCACGTTTGCAATCAAAAAGTTATTTTTGGTCCAATTTGTAAAAACAAATTGGACCAAAAATAATAAATTCGACACCCCTGACTCTGGACATAGAATGACAGTCACTCAGAACTACACTCTTAAGCCTCCTTTGTAGTGACAGGTTCATTGTCTGTAACCACTGAGGGGGAATAATGTGAGGTAAGGTTGGGAGCAATGAACCCAGAATCTTTAAAGATGGTGGTGAAAATCAAGCAGCTGATACCTACGTGCAATCCAAAAGCACTTGATCATTACCAGCTGTCAAATTTACCAACAAGTGCTGCTAAAAAAACAAAAAACCCCAGGAAAGACAACATTATGTATTGTTGTTTGTAGCACTGACCTGGCTCTTTAAGAGCTGAGAGTATAGATTGTCCGCTGGCGTGCTCAGAATATGTGAACTTCATGACACAATCGTCGTCTGTCTTGTACAAACAAAGCACAGCGCCGGGCTCGTCAGTTTCTAAGCATGACAGAGAGAGATGGGAGGTGGGAGAAAACACAGACACATTTCTCAATAAATGCAAGTTTCTCACTTTCTACTGCTGTTCTAACAAAGCGAGACTTTGATATTATAAAAAACTATTAAGGTTTGGCTTCAGACACTGGAACAAAAGACATCCAAGAGGAATCTCACGCTCCGGGCCAAACGGATCCACTTATGAATGTTTAACACATCAGTCAATGTCTCTGCTGTGAAGTCACAATTTAAAAACAACAACAACAAAAAAGACAGGCTTGACTGAAATGCTGACATTCTGTTTGCCATTGTTTGCATTCGATCATCATTATCTGACCAGATTCAAAACCTCACAAGGGAGGATGAGGTCACTCCGTCCTGGTCCACCCCTCCCATCAGCCCCTGCTCCTCTAGTTCATGCACAAAGTATCTGGAATGTACATGTGGAGACCATTAAGGGCAGTCAGATGGCTGAACTAGTAGAGAATGCTATGAAACACATCAGACCTGGGCCAGAGCCATGCTGGGCCAATATGGAATGCTAATATAATAGTCTCTATGGCTAAACACAGACTCAGGCCATGCAGTGTCACAGTGCGACTTAAAACATTTCAAATTTCCCCCGAGTGTTCAGCACCAGGCTGTGAGGGAAAAAAAAAAAAAAAAGATGCACTGCCAAACATTTTGGATGGTGTCCCCTGGCTTTTTACAATGAACCACGAGACAGGCCAAAGACAGGCCTGCACTGCAGGTTTGGTTTGTTTAGCGAGTGGATTCTCCCTGTAGAGAAGGTAGGTGTCAGCGGAGGATTGGATTCTAAAATAGACTGAACTCTGAACCAAATGAGGGGTTGTAGATGAGATGGTGTAGCTGCCTGCTGTGTGGAGCTGCGACAGGTCCAGACCGCCATCTTCCACATAATAACATAAACATGAGGTCAAGCCTGACCGCTGAGCACTGGGTGTACTTTCATTAGCAATCACAGAGGTGTGAAAAAAGAAAGGGTGTAAGCAGCAAAGCCTCAAACAACCACAGAGAGTTGAACAGAGGCGACAGCCATACTAGAAAAGAAACTCAGAGGCTGTACCACCTGTAGATGCTAACAGGGGATTGATACTTCTGTGTTAAGCTACTGGAACCAGAAAGCTCCAAAACCCTGCCACATAATATACATATTATGTGGCAGCTTACATAATATTATGTAAGCTGACGTGGACCTTCCTGGAAACGTAACTACACAGTTTTTAAATTTATCAGTGAAAGAATAACAGCCGTCCTAGTACAGGAAGAACAATCACAGCCTCAATAAAAGAATTCCCAGTGGTCGGCATATTCCTCGAGGGAGATTGCTGAAACGATCAGAATGCACCCGAGGGAAGTACAAATGTGTCTGTCTCTGAAAATGAAAAAAAAAAGCCAAACCAAAACAACAACAAAGAGTGGGAACCAAACATTTTATTTGTTTCTTATCGAGGCTGCACCACACATGAAACAACACGCACAAGCATGAATGCTGGTAACAAAGTTGGCTACTTTTACAGGTTATTGCATAGAGTCAGAGATTCACAGCATAAATCTAAATCAGTTGTGACATGTCACATGTCCATCCAAAGTACCTGGAACTAAAAACGTTCCTTTAGACAATCCCATAAACAACTGTCAGGACTACACATGTACTATACTTCATCTGTCCATGCCGAATGCACTCTTGGCTGAAATAAAATACTGTAGGTCCAATCAAACAGTCCAGTCCCCCCATTTTGTTAACAAAGCTTGCTAAAATGGTCACTTCTGTTGCCAAAAGGGCAAAGATGCCAAAATACAAACTTGAATTTTCCTATAATTTGTTTTTAAAATAGACTGTATATAAAAGATGGCCAACTATTTCACTTTCAGCTAATCAGTTAAACCACTTCAAGCTCTGCTGCTTCAGTTGTTTGTGTCTGGTGTATGTATCCTGCTTCTCATGGAAGCTTAAAGGTAGAAGATCACTTTGAGCTGTTCTTTTATGTATTGATATTTAAAATATAGCTTTTCCTGGAATGGAAAAGTCCTTGTGCGTGCATTCAGACTGTTGAGCATCTGAATGTACTTTATTACATCAGGTGTTAATAGTGCCTCATTAGTGGGAGTCAGACAATTACTTTAGCAAAGTCCCACAGTAACAACAATAAACGGTATGCAGAATGTGAAAAATGATGCAGATGCTACAGATGTGAATACTTTTCTCTGCCAGCAAGTTGGTCTCTGTGTTAGTGTGTGTATTTGTGTTTACTCACTGAGAGTCTCCACAGTGATGATGCGATCCTTGCACTGTCGCTGGCAAGTCTCATTGTCCGCAAGCCTTCCAGAATTGAAAAGCCGGCACTCAATGCACTCCCTGAATCAGAGAAGGACAAAGACACGCTAAACATATGCATATATTTTTATATCTACATTCAGAAGGCAGAGATCACTCAACCCAAAAGCCAATCATATGACATTGTTACTGTGCTTCAGTTTGTTATTTTTGCTTTGCTACATCAGCTGTCGAAAGTGCCCCACTGTGCTCTGCTAAAACACTGGAACTGTCTCTACTACAAACTGCGACTAAACAGCAAGTGAACCGTGCAGCACACAGAACAAAGAACCTGATGAGTGCATGAACTGTTGCTGGTGCAGGTTACAGGAACCTTTCACAGATGCTTCAAGTTTGTTAAACGCTGCTTTTAAACTTGATTTGGTTCTTAAAAGAAATGGTTTTCTATTCTGAGAGCTCAAAGCGCTTTCTTACTACAAGACACCCATTCACAAAGAGATCGATACAACACTATTCTTATATGCCTCTAAGCATTATGCCCAGCATGCTCCAGTGGATGCATTGGGCAAAACTTGTTCTATGTATCATGTCAGAAGATGCTTCGACACCGAGGTTGAAAGCAGCAGGGATTGGACCACTGATTGTCCAGTTATAGAAATGTCATAAATTCTCTGGCACAGCAAATGCACAGTGATGCCTCTCTCTCCTTTGACTTCCACTATGGAAGCAAAAATCCTGTCTTTAAATCAGTTCTGACCAGCACTTGCGCTTTTGCACAATAAAAACAACATCAGTTTTTCAACTAAACGTTATCTCTCACAGGAAGCCTGTTGAGAGGAAACTGTAGTTCCATCCTCTCAAAAGCTAGCGCTGCTACACGGAGTGATCTGAGTTTGAACAAATGGTTTCATGTCACAAATGACATGAGAGTTAGCTTTGAAGGCATGGGAAGAGTTTTCTGATCAGTCTTCAAGTGAGAGAGGTATGTGAGGTCTTGGTTTTAGACTACTTTGAGCTTTTCCTGGAGCTTACAGTTGCAGACAGCCTGAAGGTTTCAATTTTCCACCTTATTTCTCACCCATCAGCGGATATTAGCAACCCAAACAAGCAGGTCAAGCTCCAACTTGGACTGTGTAAACCACAGGTATAAACCACAGCACGGCACTTACCTCTTTGTGCCGCAGGCATCGGGGCAAGTGGGGCATTTTTCGCAGGTTTCTCCAAAGGCTCCGGGCTCAGTGCACTGACAGCGGCCGCACACACAGCTGCCTCGCCCGCTGCACATCTGCCCGTCATCTGAAATGCAGCCCGATGTCTCCGTCGAGCAGTTGCAGTTGTCGCCAATGTAACCAGCATGGCATTTACACTCCCCACAGTGACACTCACCATGACCTGCCGAGAGAGGAACACACAGCAGGTCAGCAGAGAAACAATGTTACAGCGACGCAGCTCGGACACTGTATGTGATAGAGATTTTTAGCAGATGCTCTCAGTTTGAAACGCCCAGGTCACATTCAATTTTGGGTGTCCATACCACCTGAACGCCCAGCAGGGTGACGACAACACCCTATTGGCCTCTTAGAGCTGTGGGGTAAAAGGTTTTCTGGACATAGAACCCTTTAATTAGCAACCCTCATAAGAAGCAAAAATTGGAGTTTTATGTAATTCATTTCATGGCTTTGGAAATATATTGAGATGCTTTTGTTGGCAAACTTGAATATCATTGAAGAGTGGATTACTGGCTAAGTCCAAGAACTGAAGGACTTAGATTTCGCTAGAAGAACAAAAACTACACTAGAAGCCGCTGGCTAAACTTCACGTGTGACAAGAGATTGAGCAACATATACAGAGTCTAGCTGACAGTTCATAGAGGAGGTTTTGCTTCTCCTTTGCAACAGTGGGAAACTGAAACATCTGGAGTATTGCAGTGTTGATCATGCTCTTCTCCTACCAGCACTGAGCAAACTGCCCTGTTTGTACTGCATTCATTGACTTATCAACACTGGAATGAGTCCAAGAACGGGCTCTAGCTCTTGCTATAACTCTGATTTGGTTTGGTTGTCTAAGAACAGTCTGTGGTAAAGAGAGAGCAGTCAGAGACAAGAAGACTCCTTGATATAAGGAGGACAGCAGCTGCAATCAAAGAAGCCTTACTGACAAGCTGATTTCACACCCGCTGTTCCAAGACCCCCCACAAAGACCATATTCATGAATCTGCTCCCAGAGACTGATAAGGAACAAAGAGGAAGGACATACTGTAGGCAAACTATACCAATACAGACTTTATCAACAGAAAAGGAATGGACTGGTTCTTATGTAGCACGTTAATCGAGTAGGCTGGTACATTAAACACTTGACTTTTCCAGTCCTCCTATTTCAAAGCCGTTAAAATGGAAAAAAACACTGAAGACAGTTATTTGTGGAGACTAAGAAATAACTGGGTCACTAACAAATGAAATCACTGTAGGAGTGGTTCGTACTTCTGTCAAAGGGGCTCTCCTGGCAGTCAAGAAAGACAATCACAGTATACTGCCAGTCAACATCAGACACTACCAGGAGGAAAAACTGAGCCCCTGATTGCAGCCAGATCCTGAAAGAGGTCACAGAGACTTCTCAAAACCAAGAGGAAACATTTTTTCTAATCATCAAGCAAGTGGTCAGAGTTGTGCAACATACTGTCTGGAATCACAGACATGCAGTAAATTCTTCTTATTCTTGTCTAAACACTTCCTAATTATTCAGTGCATGCTGCAGAACTGTGCACGTTTTTTTTCTCTCAAGGTTGAAAACCTGAGACCAGTCAAATGAAATCTGTCTAGAGGACCACTCCTAGCCCTCAGTCACTGGAGGCTACCACAATGAGTGGCATGTGGCTGACTCACAGTACCAACACTGGGAACGTGTCCTTAGATGACTGCGCTGCTTTGTGGGCATTCAGAGGGCACGAACTGGGATCTCTTCCTGACAGCATGGGGAGGATAAAAGAAGTGTAGCTGTGTTCTCATTCAACATGTCCTGGCGAGCTGCTAATAGATCTGCTGTGTGCAAATACACTAATATTTATGTGAAATATTCATGTCTGTGCTCTTTCCCAGCGCTTATGACTGAGCTTTTGGAATTTCCTGTTGCATACAAATGTTGTTTTCTGCATCACAGTGCATGGCTGCAATTTTTTTCTTTAAATAAATAAAGAAAAGAAGAAGATCAACTATGTGGAGGATCTTTTTTTAAAAGTCTATGCAACAAGACAAATTCATGCTAGGAGATGTTCCTGCTCAACTTAAACAAGCTTAAAATTGACCAAACTCCAAGTTAAAGATGTCTTTATTTCGTCATATGTTAGGTACCGCTTCTTTTCCTAGATGCTGACAGTCTTTGGACAACTGCACCAATCGTGAAATGAACTGGCGTGCTGACAGAAGAAAATACCAGCGATCAACACTTCACGAGTCTACAACAGCTAACCGTCACCATATGCCTTGAACCAGATGTTTGGAGCAAGTGCACATGCTCTTTATCCTGCCATTCCGTCTTGTGATTTAGCTGGTAAGTTGTTTCACTTCTTCTTCTTCTCTGCTGTGAGATTAAGCAGTACTCACAATAAACACAGCTGTAGCGGAGGAGGGAACATGGAAAGTGTTCAGATCCTTCAGAGCTGTGACCTTCCCCTTTAGCTTGCAACTTTTCCATGACGTTTCTCGAGACATTCTGTCAGCCTGGAACAGCAGCCAAGATGAGATAAAATGAGGAAGAGGAAGGAGTTGTTCTGGAGACATCCAAGAATTTTCATTTCTGACATTATATAAATGGTAAATGGCCTGTATTTGTATAGCGCTTTTACTAGTCCCCCCTAGGGACCCCAAAGCGCTTTACACACCCAGTTCACACACACATTCACACACTGGTGGAGGCAAGCTACAGTTGTAGCCACAGCTGCCCTGGGGTAGACTGACAGAAGTGAGGCTGCCATATTGCGCCATCGGCCCTTCTGGCCAACACCAGTAGGCAGTAGATGAAGTGTCTTGCCCAAGGACACAACAACCGAGACTGTCCGAGCCGGGGCTCGAACCGGCAACCTTCCGATTACAAGGTGAACTCCACAATCTTGAGCCACGATCGCCAGCCATTAGGCTGCTTTCTGTTTCGTTACCACCATCTCAGGCCGTCAAATACTTTTCCCTTATGTTGCTCGATTCCCATAAGAAGATTAGAGGAAATTCAAAATGGAAAGGAAAAACAAAAAATGGAAAGAATAGTGTTCTAGTCTTCACACTACTGACTATGAATACCACATGAATGAATGAAGCATGAACGCATACTACATATGTCTATATCTTGCTCACTGTAATGCACTAGCCTAAATGCTGCCATACATCTTTATTTTCACAATTTCCCCCATCTTTGCAGTCAACTGCTGCAGTAAAATCAGTGAAAGCATCTGCTTTTAACTTTTCCCTGGTCCAGCTCTAACCAGTGGTTAGTGAAGGCATATTACAAAGGATCTAAGTTTTTTTTCTCTTTTTGTGAACTGACAGGAAAGCTGGGGAAGCTGCAGATTGGCACCTGGGCCTTATTTCTGTCTACATCTAGGTGTGTTTTATCTTCTAACATTCAGTCTCTGACGAATGCATTGGGAGCAACTCAGGCTTCATTATCTTGCCCAATGATACTTTGGCCTCCAAGCTTTGGATTAGTACAGGACACACTCTACCTCCTGATCCACAGCCATTTTAAAAAAAAGGAATGTGTTGATTTGTGTTCTATTCTGCAAGACTTGAAACTGGCGATTGAGACTATAAACTCAACAGAAAAGTGTTCACTGACCTCAGAAATCAAGGGCTGTTTTCCTATATTTCTATACAACAGTGAGTCACCTCCTTCTGGCCTTTTGCTTCAGCCTCACCAAAGCAAACCAACAACTTAAGTTCATCTTTTATGTAAATGCCAAGTGTTTGAGGTCTGAACAAATCCGCATAGCATGGAAATAACAATGGCATCTAGTATTGTATAGATATACTTGCAGAGTGGTGCAGAGACATAAGCTAATGTAGCATGGCCTAAGACTCACTCGAATTTATACAAAAATGCAGTTCTTAGTAAAATATTAGACACGTAAGAAAAAAAAAAGCGCACCTATAATTATTCTTTAGAAATCCTCAAAAACAGGAGTATACGATCATCTCACACCACAATACGCTGCATTACATATTCTCATAACACTGGAGCATATAATATGCAGTATAAACATCAGGGGGATATCTTTGGAAGGATTACAAAGGCTGAAAACAAGCAAAAAAAAAAAAAATTAGTCCCTTCTGTCAGACTGGTGGTTTTTATAGGCATGACAGGATCAAGAGTAGATCCTAACATTGCATGTAGCCTGTGAGGGCCTGTACATATTATTTTTGCTGTGAGAGAGAGACATCACATTGTAAACAAGCTTAAATAAATATTTGGAGATTATATAAACGGAAATGAGCTTCTGGGGTATTTTTAGAAGGACATTTCTTCCATCATATCATACAGACAACAGGAGCTTTGGGCTTTAAACGGGAGCTCAACTAATGTTTCTCAATAAAAGCATCACAGACAAATAAAAAGTCCACAGAGTGAATTGTTTGGCCATCTGGAGGACTGTTGTGCATGTCTGTGCAAACCAGAGTGTACAAAGAAGGATTTGACACATCAGCCTCTCCCTCCCTCTGCGTGTTTTGTGGGTGGAAAACAGGAGAGAGAGAAAACGATGGACTCGACACAGATGTACAATTCATGAGATGGTTGCAGTTGTAGTTCCTGTTGTTTTTGAACAGCTGGGCATTATTTCTAGATCTGTGAGCTGGAATTACTCAATACTCTGACACTTTGAACATTTGGCTCAAAATGAAAGCCTTCAAATGATGCCATAAGCTCTGAAGATGAAACCAAACAGTTTATGACAGCAGCAGCAACATCAAGCAGCAATTAGCTGTCCCATTAAGTAGAAACCATCAGCTTTACATCGAGCCAAGATTCTTTTTCTAGTCTGGAGGTCAACAAACTGAACTCAGTAACCCTCGGCAGGAATGCAGTGAATGTGTGATATGGTGTGGCAGCCTACAGCAGGAGTGGAGGAAGACTGAAACGCTCCCTCTGGTTCCCACTGCAGAGAGAGAAACAGTCACTTCCTGCAACGGTGGCCAAAGAGGAGCCTGCGTCCCAGAGGCTGTGATGTTTGGGAAGGAAAACGAAGCCGGCAACCTCCAACGTCTCCAGTTGCAGTCTGAATCTATATTGTGGTCTTGTGCAAAGGCTTCACCAAATATCGGAAATGTTTGTGGTGGAAAGCTATTTTGCCTTGAAAAAGAAAAGTGGAGGTAAAAAGTGTCCTTCTGGAGAGGCTCCATTTCCTGTGGGATATCCTGCAGTACATAATTGGCATAGTTGAGTTCAAATGTTCTAAATAAAGTTGATACAAAAATATGAATGAAAGTAAAGATAGAACCAAAAAATCCACAGTTTGAAACATCTTTTCAAAGCATGTCATCTATTCATGTGCTAGAAATCAGCACAGTACAGGATGTCAAAAAAAAAAAAAAAAAAAAAAAAAAATAGCCTGTCTGGCACTATTTCTTGACTTTAAATACAGATGTAGACACTTCCTTTTTATTAAACAACAAAAACAGAAGAAGCATGTTGTGAGATGAGATACTGTCCAAAAAAGACAAACACAGAAAGCCAAAGGAGACAAAAGCTATTAAGAAATCTTTGTAAAAACAAAACTCATTCATATCCCAGCAACATCTCCACCAGGTAAAGCCTCCACAACCAGTCAACGGAGGGTAATTTGGGCCCAGTTCCCAGTGTCGGCATGCACTCCGCTCACCACTGAGTTCAGTGTGTGTTTTAGGATACTGCAGGGGACAGAGCAGGAGAATTTTAAAAACTGCATGCTGGAGAGAGGAGAAGGTTAATGTTTGACATACCTGTTCGTCATTTTTGGAAAAAAAATGGTGACCCACACACGTCCTTTCCTTCAAAAACATCAGTCAAATTCCAGCATTAGGTTTTCCCCATCTTCCCAAATGACCTTCAAATCACCCACGAGCCCACAGTTAGATCTGATGGGTGATGGCGAGTACTGACACGAGCAGGTAGTGCCAGTCATTTTTCTTTAATTTCTCCAAACATGACTCAGCCACTCATTCTCAGGTGGAAACCCTGGCAGCGATTCACGGCTGCTCCGCACAGAACTTCCAGTGCTCCTCACCCAGGATCCCCAAAGCTGGATACCAGAATGGTACTGTCCCCAAAGATTCATCCACCTACACTATATCTAGTCATTACTAGAGGTGGGAATCACCATACATCCCACGATACGATATTATCACAATACTTAACGCACGATACGATATTATTGCAATTTTTAAAATATTTTGCGATATTCAGATTCTGTACATAAAGGTAAACTTTATCAATATTCATTTTATCTAATAACAAAGTCTCACACTCAGTCTTTCTCTCATTTCAGTTTTATTGTTGACAAACTGAACGGTTTGTATTACAGTCTAGTCCAACTTAACTGAACACAACCATCTGGTACAATTATAGCTATTCTGAACTATGCAATTTATGAAAACTATGCAGCCCCTTCAGCAACTGAAGAATTTGAAAGTAAATTAAAACAAAATATAATTTTACATTAAATAAAAAAGTTTTAAACTTAATTAAAATAAAACATGTCTTAAATTAAAATAAGTAAACTGTCATGTTTATTGCTGCCAAAAAACAAGTTAGACACATTTGGACAGTGAAGGAATGTCAGGATTCTTGCTCAGAAAAAGAATCAACATGCTCTGAAGTCAGAGCACAAAAACCTTTTTTGTAACAAAATATCGATTTCTGCTGTCCCTGTATCGATACATTATTAGCAAACAAAATATCACGATACTACACAGTATCGATTTTTTCCCCCCACCCCTAGTCGTTACCACGCAGGATCCTACCCCTTTATCCCCAACAGCACCTGATAGGTGACTCTGTCCAAAAAACACCTGATCCTGCTGGGAGGTGTCAGACCTTGAAGGACTGCTCTGCTAGTTATCTGCCGGTATACTGGCATTGGTATTTTTAATGGCCGATCATTGAAAATTAAAAAAAGTAAAGAAGACACTAAAGAAACACACTTCAAACATGTGTTGATATTGTACAGTTTGCAGACTGGATGCCACTCGAAAACAACAAAACACAAAATAAACTGGATATGTAGGATTTTGAATGACCAAATATCAGTCTGGGTGTAGTCCTGTCTTCCACGTTTCCATCTAAAGTATTATTTATTCTAAAACCAGAGGACCCACAAAAGTAGTTTTGGGTCAATTTCTTTCGGCTTACAGTGAATACAAAGTACTAAAAGAAATACAATCTATGCATAACAACATTTAAGTTGATAACTATCTTACATGATGCCTGTGGTGGCACTTCTTTTGTTTGACATCATTTGAAGAAGCAAATGACAGAGTGCACTGTACACTCATTTCAGAGACGAGACAAATCCATCACAGCAAGGCAGCACCTCCCTGACCCTGGGAAGGAACCTCAAAATATGAGTGTACCACTTTAAATGAGTGCTCTGACAGGAGAACAATATCTCTGTAAACCATTCATCTTAATGACACAGTAGGCTGTAGGATAAGATTACTGTTTAGTCACAGGCTCAGACTGGCCTCGGAATGTGTCTTATTTTAAACAGAAGCTGCTTGTGTTGTGAGTTCAAGGTTTCAATGTGCTGAAAGGAATATTCCCAAGGGTTCTTTGACTGTACTCTAAAACGGGCTTACAAGAACACACAGTTATTTTTTAGAGGATGGGCCTGGTAGACATTTCTCCGCATTTATGGTTCATTGAAACCAAGCCACTTCAATTACACGTCAGCAAATGTCGCCCTGCCAGACACAAAATGGCAGTAGTGATGATTTCATGACAGTAACAAAAACTGTAAAGTATCACCAGCAGACAAGCCCTCTAAGAGGGTCCTGCGAAACATCTGGAGTGACTGCAGGGAGTCGGTGAGCAGCAAATGTGCCGACGAGGCTTCAGTTTGTGTCCCCAGTGAGTAGAAATGAAAACATGTTACCACTTATCACTGCTGTCAAGGTTTAAACACCCTCAGTGACATTTTTAATCCTCTGTCAGGGCTAGGATCTGGGAGACACACTGTTCTCACAAGATAAGAGGAAAATTAAACACACCAAGTTGCTTCTGTCTATATGTGGAAATTTGGAGCAGGAGGAATGAAATACTTCCAGAGACCAACAAATATTAAAGGCTGAAACTGTCAGTGTGTTCCATGAATTTAAGTCATATGCAGTGACATGAAAGAACTGTTAAACTCAAGAGTACTTGATGATTAATAAGCCTAAACAGTGACAACCTCAGCCTTGTGCAGTGCGACTGCAGCAGCAAAACACAACAGCAGGTGGGATATGGCGTTATTTTTGTGCCACTATTCTGAGCACACGTAAAAAGAATTTACAGGTGCAACTGTCGCATTTTGAAATTTATTTTGAGCGAAGAAAAGCTAAATTTGAGTGAACAAAATACAACAATAAAACTGACTGAAATGAGAGAGACTGAGTACGAGACTTTGATATTAGATAAAATGAATATTGATAAAGTTTACCTTTATGTACAGAATCTGAATATCGCAAAATATTTTTAAAAATTGCAATAATATCGTATCGTGTGTTAAGTATTGTGATAATATCGTATCATGGGATGTATGGTGATTCCCACCTCTAGTTTGGACATGTGGTGAGAGGGAAACATGAAGTGATACAAATCATACATATATACCAACAAGACAGTGTACATCACTGTGACAACAGCATTTATTTTAGTTCAAAGGCTTTATGGTTTTTCCTATAATACCTGGTGGTGTAGCCGGCAGATTTTTTGTCAGTTCAGCCTTATATATTATGTTTAACCCGAGTGACCACCTGGTCAGCTGGTGGGTAACAGGCAACTCCGAAAACATTAGAGCACTTTTGCAAATATGTGATGTCTTGATGAATCGAGCAGATATTTGAAGTTCACACAGCAACATTCTCGCATGAAAATATCTTAAAAGTTTATTTTGTGACCCCGAAAGAGTAATATTTCAAACTCCTTTTGTTCACTCAAATTTAGCTTTTCTTCGGTCAAAATACATTTCTCCTCAAAATGCAACACTTTTTAAATTTTTTTTTACGTGCGCTCAGAATAGTGGCACAAAAATAACGCCATAGTGGGAGACATGAAACTATCCTGAGAGAACAGGCGTCTTCCCGTGGCAGACCAGCGCACAGACCGACCAACTGACAGTCTGTCTATCCATCCCTGTTTTTCCCCCTGTCTCTCTCTGCTCCCTTCAATATCCCCTCACCTCCAACTGGTTGTGACTGCCTGGGTTTTTCCTTCACACTTTCACTAAGTGCTTCCTCACAAGGGATTGTGCAATTCTTTCTAATATTATAGGTTGAGTGTTATTCAGAACTGTTGCTGTATAAATAAAATTGAATTGAATTCAAGGAACACTTGGTGTGCATACGGAATAAGGATACAAGTACTGCACTTCATCTGGGCAGCATGTCTGCTGCTGGCTTGTCACAATCACTGTGACAATATACAGTACAGCACACTCCAGGCAGTCACTCGTATTTTTTCTGCCAGGAAATATTACAGCTGCAGACACGGCCTACAGCACTACTACTCACACCAGAGATTGGTATCAACACTTCCATCCATCTCCTAGAAACACAACAGAATAAGCACACGTCAAACTTTAAGTCAGCAAAATGAGCTTTACAGGTGTCACAGGCCACACTACTGTCAGAGCACCGTTATTCTCTCTCAGATTCAACCATCTGATACATCTTTACTTCAGTAAGGGATCCATTTTCTAGTCAATATGCCTTCTATTTAAAAGGCAGTTTAAACAATGTTGCTAACGTATCTTTGTGTGAGTGTTTGAGCGGGTCAAACAGCTAAAATATGTATGCTATTAAAATGTGCAGGCCAAGACAAACTCTCTCATGTATGCTGAGCTAAGCAAAGTTCATCAACAGGAATAAACAGAGTATTTGGTCTCTATGAGATGTGGGGGAGTAAAAACCTTAGGAGACCAAACTTCCTCTTTTGTGAGGCTGTTTTAAGAGTTCCAGTAAAAGAAGAATAAAGGTAACGTAAGACATGCAGCCTGTTGCAGAGCTCGCTAAAACTATCAGAGCATGCAGCAATTACAGGTAGCTGGGATTATTATGTGAATAACAGCACACGGGTGACAACAATCATTATCAACCATGAAAACAGTCTTTACTTTTATTCTCCTCAGACTGCAAGTCATAGGATGACTCGGCATCAATCAACATTACTCACACTAAGACACAACATAGACACGGACAGACATCAATATCATGTTTCGATACTGGCCTATTGAAGACGTCTGTATCTCTTATGTTACATGATGAAAACTTTGGCAATTCCAGAAAAGAAAAGACAGACCGACTTCTTCTTTTTCTTATCCGGTTGTTAAGTGATGACGTGACGAATCCTACTTCCGGGCCTAAAGTAGTCTGCGTTTAATATGGCTTTTGTGTTGTTAACATGTTTAATGTTTTGTATTTTCTTCTATTTAATCTCAAAAAGCTCCTAAAACAGTCAGTGATCACTGTTGACCTCCCTCTGCTTTTATTACCGCTAATCATTTATTTGAGCTCAGTTTTTAAAACCTTAGGATGTAACTACAGCCCAGCCCATGCAGCAGTATATGAATGACTAACCTCGTATTGTGGATGGATTATCTCAGTTGTTCTCCTGGCTGAAGTTTGGTCCTTTTACAGCATTTAGATAGAAGCTAAGCAGCTAACTTCCTGCTAACTTCTAACTCCGTTAAATGTCATAAATTCCATTTTCATGGATGCCTGGATGTTAAACTCAATTGTTACACCTGGTAGAGCAGAACGCTGATCATTTTATTAAAGATGAAAGACTTTAGACAGTTTTTCAACTCTCAGTAATGCCACAGTGATCGTTTGATATATGGACCTGCAGCGGAGTTTAGGCCCAGACACGGCTAGTGACGTCAGACTTAACGACCGGATTATCAGTGAAGTATATGTGGTTCCAGTGTAGGAAGATCATGAGAAAAGGTATACACATCTCTCATCACACACACCTAAAAAATGTGGTGCTTTTAAACAGTGAATAAAATACTACATGAACTTTAAAAGTTGGGCCGTTATGCATGAGAAAATGCATTATTTAAAAAACAAAAACAAACCAAAAGAACCCATTAGCACATTTTAAATTTGATGGTAGCAACATGTCATGTTTGCCACTGTGCAGCATTTAAAAACAACAGCACCCAGGCTCTTCAAAAACTATTTCAAGATTTGAATTCAGCTGATCTTTGCACGGTAGAAATTTAAACTGGATTTGAAGATAACACAGTAAGTGGTGTGAGTCAGTGCACTGACTTCCATGACAGAATCACGGCTGATTTCACGTATAGTGCCGTATGAGGTTCTGGAGCTCAGAGGAGATTGAGCTCTGTCCCCTCTCCAAAATCTCTGAATCTTGATATCTCATGTACTGTTGGTGATGAGATATTCAGAGTTGTATTTTTATATTGAGGAACATTATTTTGAAATTGTTCCACAACTCGTGAATGTATTTTTTGTAGAATCATTGCATTCTGTTTTTATTTACTTTCACTTGGCATACTCTAGCACTGCCTCCAGCCCTGGAGGTCCTCCTGCCAGCCATTTGTCATGTGTGAGAATACATATCAGCAACAGATCACCTTCTAATCAGCATCAGAAGGCTCCAGTTACTGGAATCTGCCGGACACAAATCTGAATTCAGAAGCTGCTCTATGTTTATTTTCTCCTCCGCCCAGCACTGTGTGGATGGCACAGCATGCACCCAGCAACAACCAAGCTGATTTCTTGTATTCATCCCACACTCAGCTGTTTATCTTAAGGATATTAACCCAGGGGCTGAAGCAGTGACCTCTGAGTGACCTCTGACTGACAAACCACCCAAGAGGCTGAGCTAGCTTTACCCCTGCTAGTCTTCAGAGTGAGCCCCAAACACAGCTGGAAAATCTTCCTCTGTGTTTGTGTGTTATTTTCCCACATGGCCACTCAAAATGAAAAATAACACAGATCCAGTGCTGTCATACGTAAGAAAATTTTTGCTAGTGACTTTTACTCTGGTTTTATCTGGGTTTTTTTGGACTAGTATTTAACACGTGAAGAGCATATAAATCTGAAAACTGCACTTCAATAAATGCTTTTTTTGACCTTTTAGTTATTGCACACAGATCATTTTGGATATCAACACTTGGTTAAAGGACTTAATCTATAAGTCGGAGTTCTTTAAAAGCACATTGGAAGAACACAGCTACAGGATGAGTGTGTGATCCTGTGCATCTGTGTTATAGTAGTTCAGAGCAGAAATCTGAGGTCTTTGTCTGCAGCGGTCAAGTTCAGTCAAGTCTCAAAGAAGAGGGAGGAGTCGTCTGGTGTTTGTTTTACCTCGGAGTGTGAGAAATGAGAGCAGGTGCCCAGGTGTAGGGTATGTAGCTTTGATCAGTCAGACACAGAACAGTTCACAGTGAATTAACTCAAATGTTGGCATAAATTCAGTGCATGATAAAAAAATGTTGCTCCTAGTCAATAGTCGAATGGATACTAGCATTCCGCTAACACTCAAACTGACAACAAAGTGTCAGAAATATGTACAGTAGCATTACTTTTAATCATTTCTTTGTAGCCATGAGACTGGTGTTGCTTGTGACCCTTTAACTGGTGGTATGGCTGCCGGCCCAGCTGTAATGAACACCAGGCACACTAATTGCAGCATGTTCAAGTACTGACACATAAAACATTAATGAGAAACACAGCCACTGAATTAAACTGTCTTTGCAGGACAGATATTAGTCATCCTACTATTTTTTTTTCCTCCACGTCCACATTTGTATTCTTATACTCTGCTATAGCTACAGACTAAAACTCTGATTACATGTCCAAAATAATCCTGATTTATCTGGTGGCAGAACTTCAGTTCATCTTTTGTCTGAATCAAAGTGTTTCAATTAGAATCAGCATACTTTATTAATCTCTAAGGAAATTATGTGGGTTACAGTTGCTACAGTATAAATAACAGTAACAGAAACAGACTAAACTATTTAGCAACAACATGTTACAAATTTAAGAAATAGCACAATTCACTTGTGTCCCTTTAATACCACTGTCACTGCCTATTCAGAAATCAGTTCGTTCTATGCCTTTCACAATAAAAAGGCATATGCACTGCTGTTGAAATGATGTTGAAAATATGCAAAAGGAATTACGAATTAGACTCTAAATAAAATCTTACTTTTAGTTTTACAAAATAAAAGACAAAAAAGGGAGAAACATATCTAATATATGGTGGAAATTAAATACATGACTGAATGTATCGGTTTTCCCATTTTAGTAACAAATATAAGTTAATTATCCATGAAAAAACTTATTTAAAAGCCTTCATCATCCATTACATTATGAAGAAACAATATGATGAATGAATAGAATGTACTACATATAACATTTATATTATGTTGGTTGCGTTGTAAAAGTCTCACTAAACTTGTTTTTAAGTATTTAGCATATTTAATTCTAGTGTTCTTTTTCTCTATTCTGTATTTAAGCAGAAACACGTGCACAAACAGAGCGAGTGAGAGAGAACAGAACATTTTCTAATACAAAGCTCAGGTCATCAACTTCACCATTAGCTCAGTTACATTAAAGTAAAAACACCAACCTCTCTGCAATTTGGAAAAGTCCATCTTTCCCCAGTGATTGTGCTCATTTGTTCCCTTTTCTTTGGCAGTTGGAGACTGACTGCAAGTCGTTGCCCAGAGGC
Organism: Neolamprologus multifasciatus; assembly: GCF_963576455.1. Lineage (NCBI taxonomy): Eukaryota > Metazoa > Chordata > Actinopteri > Cichliformes > Cichlidae > Neolamprologus > Neolamprologus multifasciatus. The sequence goes on from NC_140454.1 coordinate 10,039,519, forward strand.
TGAGCATGAAACACCCTCAACAACACTTTGATCACAGGTTGATGGCTCAGGTTATCTGATGGGAAGCTACTGCTCTCAAAACAATAGCTGTCAGACTCAGACCGACTGTAATCACTCTCAGACAGATTGATGGAATTTTGCAAATAACTGCCATCTAACACGTTACAGTCAATCTAAATGATTAGAGAAAATCCAAAATAAATTAATGTGCGTCCAGTTCTTGTGTTTGTCAGGCATTAACGACGTGTGCTGTACAATCTGTACAAAAAACAGTTCAAAGAAATCATTAAAAGACCAAAATTACCGTGATATCCACGCCCATGATGAGTACACATAAACTTCTGATCACAACTGTAGCTGACAGAAGATAAGTCCAATAGTTCGTTTAAGACCCACAGCTGCATGCTTCTACTCCACAGATGGTGTTTGAGACAAGCTACTGGTTTTGAGGAGCTACTCTGATCCATCACTGGTCAGAGGAAAAATATATCCAAACAGGATCTGAGGATTTTATCTTTGACACAGCTGACAAGGCTTTTCTTATTACAACAACATGTAATTAGTATCAAATATTTTTGGCAACTGTGCATATTTTAGCAAGGTGTTCCAGGACTGTTAGAGCTGTTTCAACATGTATGTTCTGCAGCTGGGACAACATGAATCACACTTGCAGTCCTATTGTGTCAAACTGGTCTGTTTTCAGCGCAGCACAAAGAAAAGTCAATCTCTTGTTTTTAACCAAACGGCTCTGTGACAAAACAAATAGACCAATTAAGGCTGAAGAGAACTGTTTTCTATATTCAAGCACAGTTCCAGTAATGCTCTGCACGAGAGTGAATAAACACACATGTTTCCGTTTACTCCATAAGGAGACAGTCCTCCGAGTGAATACACATGGTGTGTATGCACGCTTTTATTTATGAGGTAAAAGACGGCCTGTCCATGTCTGGAAAAAAGACCCACGCTATTTCTGGCTCCTGCAGCCTGCTGAGTGCTGAGATCATTATTTAGAACCAGCTGCAGAGTCGGCAGAGGAGATGTGGGTCAGAGGGGCAGGAGGATGACCAAGTCTTCATGAATTCCTGTTACCTTGGAACAGAGGCGGAGCAGCACAGGCGCTCTAAGACATATAATGATGTCACTGTTCCAGTGGTTTTTGACTGCCTCGTGCCACCACAGCACATACACGCCCACACAACACACAATTACAGCTCAACCAAACAGCCGGTCTGCCCAGCAGGTGTGAACTCCAGCTGGATGTACAGTGCAGCCCGATTCTGTGTCCTCACGTGCAGCTGTGAGAGGATTAGCAGCAGCTTTCCAAGAGTGACCAAACCACTGATATTAACTGAAAACTTTGTTTCACTGGAAAAAAAATGGTGGTTAAAAACAGTCCAGAGCATGATTACCGTTGATTGTGTCCACACTGGGTCACCAGGCCATATTCCCTATTACATTCCTAAACAAATCGTTAACAATGTTTTAACATTTTCTGGAGTAAACGTGTTCAGATTTAAACTTGGCTCATCTCAAAATCTCACACATGTCCAGCACTACTGCAGTTTTGATTTTGCAGAGGATGTAATCCAGCTTGACACATTTCTTCTTTAACGAACTGGATTATTTTGTATAAAGATCAAGGAAACATACTGACAGTACAAAGTAACACGGCAGTGCTGACTGCGGGTCTCTGGAGAATCAGCCATCCTAATACTAAAGTGGGAGCAGCTCTGTGGGTGTGACTCTTACCCAGGGACGTTTCACTGTCGAGCATGTCTGAGTGAGAGAGAGCTGCCACTTTAACCTGCTGATGAAGCCACTGATGTGATGTTAGTGGCTTCCTCAGCATGGCTGCAATGACAGCAACATTAACACACTTGTCTGGTCAATATTTCAATCCCAACACTCACATGCTGACACAGCCCAACAGCACAACTGTAAAATCAATAATAAGTGAGAAAAACTTTACAGCAATATAGTGAATAAGACGCCACAAACACAATCTGGTTGCCTTTGACTGAAGTTAAATACTGATGGTAACCAAAAACGCAGGCTGACTATAAGAGACTGGTCGGGATTATAGCCTCCACACTGCGGAGCAGCAATAATCTAATAAACATCGCAAGTTATATCAACTGAAACCAAACCTCTATCACCACATTCTTCAAACTACATGTCAGATTAACTCGCTGATAGCTCCAGCTCTCTCAAATGTGGATCTAATATGCAATTTTTTTAAATCTTGTACCGGGTCTCACTGAAGCCATTCAACTAATCTTCACCCTTCCCTTCACCCTTTACTGGAGCCAGATTTCTTCTGAATGGCTGTCCCTTACAAACAAAGTTTGTACAGCAAGTGGATGGGTCTTCTGTGCTCACGACCACAGCTGTGTGTCTAAGAAGACCTTGAAGACCTTCCACTTGTCAATGACATCACACAGAGGCAAAACGTTCTGAAATTGAGTATTTAAAGCAGTCTGAAGCCTGAGCTTTAGACTCGCAGAGATTAATTTTAAATAAACTGACTTCATTATTCAAAATGGTCAAAAACTTTGATATGAGCAGCCACAGAAAAATGAGCTATCAGCCTGATTTTCCCAGGTGTCAGACTATGAGCAGCTCACTCTCTGTGATGAATCTCAGTGGAACAAGAGCTGAGGGGCTCAAAGCACACCTTAGCAGTATTCCAGTGGTCACCTAATGGTGTTATATTAACATTATTGTTATTATTATTGTAGTTCTTGTGTCTTACACAAGGTCCGCAATAATTAACTGACACATTTAGGGGAGTGCAAGGAGGAAAGCATGGAGGAGGTGTCCTGTTTAGAATCATTAGGACCTCATTACAGTTTAACACAGGGAGAAAGGCAGGAGAGAGAAGGAGAGGGACAGAAGGTAGTGGACTGTTAACATTTAATGACTGCTTATGGACGATCAGTACAAACAAACAGCCATTATGCATCTGTGTATTGAGCGTGTCCAGCCTCGCCACTGACTGAACGAAAGACTTCTGTTTCTACTGACTGTAGACAAATAGAGGCAGGCATTGTGTAACGGGATCGCGCCAAAGCCGGCCCCACTGGCACAAAGCGCTCTCTGTGGTTTCACAGGAACAGCCGTTGGCTTGAGGATGAGCCGGTGGGTCACCTTCAGCCAGGAGGTCTCACATCAGAACTCAAAGTCTTGGACCGAGTGTTTTGGGAACACAACGGCAGATACACCCTGAGCCAAACCTGGATTTTCATACCAAGTCTTGGTTCTCTCTGGGCATCAGATTACAGCTGGGACAGTCAATGAGAGGACAAGAGATCTTTCATATATAGTCTGAATACTTAGCTAAGATTTGATTGCAACTAAATGATGTCACAGTGCATTGGTTTCTGGATACCAACTCTTTAACTCTTTACCCCTTGGACACCTACCAGAGGACCAGTGGTCCTCTTTTTTTTAAACTCAGATGTTTCTGTCATATTTCAAGCCTGCAGCCAGAATGAGCATCAGATGTTAGTGGGGGTGATCTCTGTCTACACAGTTTAATAGGGCTTGGAAAAAGCCTGGAACCTATTCTATTTAATGATATATACAGAGGTTTCAAAACTTCCTATTATGGCTACAGGTGAGATGATCACCAAATGGGAGCAAGAGTAAATTTTCTGGGGTCAAAAGTAGAGATGGACCGATCCGATATTACGTATCGGTATCGGTCCGATACTGACCCAAATTACTGGATCGGATATCGGCGAGAAATAAAAAATGTAATCCGATCCATTAAATATCAAAAAAGCACCTCACAAAACTTGCTACGCGGCGTAACTCGGCTCATAACCGTAGCACGTAGCAGCAGTGTGCATCACGTGATAGAGCGGCTGTGTGTATTTGTAGCCTTGCTAGCAAACCAGCATTTCATCTATGAGGAAGTTTTCCCAGAGAGAAGTAAAGCAAGTATGTAAGTTCATCTCTGAATGTCTGTAAAGCATTCCCACGTTAAGCTTAACAACCATACCTGGAGCGACTGCCTCTCTCTCTCTCTCTCCTGCTGCTACTTCAATCGTGAAACTGCTTAATGATCAGCTGATCGGCTTTTCTGTCGCGAGACCGTCTCTCTTCTTAGTTTTTGGCCCACTTCTCACCAGAAAGAGGAAACCAGCGGCTGAACAACAGCAGCACGTTTAAGCTTGATAAGCTGTTGTTAGAATTTATTTAATATTACTTTCTAGACCAGGATCCTTTTCTACGTAGCTGACGGCTGGTAATTGTGCAGGGGCGGATCTAGCAAAGTTTAGCCAGGGGGGCCGATAGGGCATGAACAGGGAAAAGGGGGCACAAAGACATACTTTTCTTTCTTATTCTCATTTAAAATGTCTAGTTTTTAATAAATAATTATCTGACTCTTACACCCAAAGTTTTAATCTTGTGTAAAATATATAGAAGTCCATTACTGTATATAGTAACTGTTAAGTCTAATATACCCTAGTAAGCTATACTACTTTTTCCTTTGGGAAGATACCATCTGTGCAGTCTGCAATTCTGTTGAAGAAAGATGTTGAATCTATTTAATTATTCTTGAAAAATAATTTATTTTTGTGCATTTTCCCCCTGCATCAAATTAAATTTGATTACATCGATTAAGCATCATGAGGTGGAGGGTGGTTCCCTATTTTTTTTTTTTTTTTTGCTGGGAGTTTGCAACCCTATTAGTTAGGTTGCTTAAAATTTCTTCTAAGTACTCTTTAAAATACCAGAATAGGGAGGATGGAGCAGGTTTAACTTTATTAGATTGATCAGTGTTGCTGAACTATGACATATTTTGGACGCAGTGTATTTTTTACATACAGGTATAACAGAATAGCTTTAGTGTTGTTATTTATTTAAACTTGAGTATAAACTTATACAAAATGCAGCAAGATATTAAAAAAACGTTTTGTTGATTAAAAAACACACTATATCGGATTCATATCGGTATCGGCAGATATCCAAATTTATGATATCGGTATCGGTATTGGACATAAAAAAGTGGTATCGTGCCATCTCTAGTCAAAAGTAACTATATCTGGACAAAAGCATGGGTACCAAATTATCAGCTAAGGATAGCAAGGCTGGTTAGTAGGCTGTAGACATTAAGTGTTAGGTAGGTAGATGTAGAAAATTCACATGGCCATTGTAACATCACCAACATCTCCAAAAGGCACCAACACTGGAAATCAATGAGAGAGGTCCAGGTTCACTCACGTCAATAATGGTGGCCCAAGTTGGGCATTTTAACAAAGTAGTCTACAGTAGTTGACTTGGTTTCCTTCATGTGGCTACTATAGGAACTGCTGTTTTGTTGCATGCATTGGTTTCCTTTTTCCGCACCAACAGCAAACATGTACTGAATCTTTTCAACAGACATGCCCCCAGAGGCAGACGGCAAAGAAAACAGGAGATGAACATTAGACCCATTACTTTTGCAGCTGCTCCTTTGATCTAGTTTAGTGAGCAAAGAGAGCAGCTCTGCAGGTGACTCTTTGAGTTTACCCAGAAAAGCTGGGTTGGTTTCAATGCAGTCAGGACAAGGTCAAACCACCAAGACACACCCAGAGCAGGCATGGGACGTGACTCACTATTGTTAATGTGGATTACCCAACCCACAACAAGCAACGCAGATCTAAAGAGTCTTGATGTGTTGCTGTTCAGTGCCCACTGAGGTGTGGTCTCTTGCCAGCTTTAGCTCAAACTACTCCTTCATGACAAGTACAGAAACTCCACAGAATCACATACAAGAATTACCCTAACATCACCCTGCAAGCACGATCCTCGAAGGAATATGTCAGAGGTCTTCCTACCTGAGCAGAGGATGCCTTTGTGTCGAGCACAGGAGAAGTCGTCGCACTCGCAGAAGCTGCCGTAGATCTTTCCGAACTCCGATTCATAGCACAGGCACTGGTTGCAGCTGCACTCGCCTCGTCCACTGCAGATCTGTTTGCCTTCAGATTCCCGGCAGGCGCTGAGAAACATGTTGCTTGTCTCACCCTCCTGGCATTCACAGCGGGCACCCAGGTAGCCAGGCTCACATTGGCAAGTCCCACAGTTATAAGTACCTGCAAGGAAAAGGTTTCTTTAACTTCACTTTTCCTTCATTTCTGTTACGCACGCACGCACACATGCGCGTGCACACACACATGCGCGCGCACACACACGACTGCTCATATTAAACATAGTCAAAGTCAAATAATGAGGTCAGCATATGTACAGCCAAAAGCTAAGACGGCTCCACACAATGAGACTCCAAGTTCTTTTCTACTCTTGCTTTGTATAAGGTCAGTGAGAGCAGAAGTTTTTAATGGTGGTCCCCATGGTCATCTCAGGCACACGGCTTTGGCTGTGAGAGCAGAAGCGCCACCGACCTGCTGTTGAAATGCACTGTGTGCAAGGAGCTACTGCTAATCAGAGAAAGGTTAAAATTAAAGGAAAGTTTAAAAACTAAAACAGCTTGTTTCAGAAAAAGAATGAACAGAACAAGATATCTTAGGTATTACTTATATTAGTGAATGCAAAGCTACTAAAAATATGGAGCTGGAAATGAGCTTAAAGGGTCTACTTTTAAGTTATACTGAGGAAGTATTTTGTCACATTTGAATGTTCGCTTGGATTTCCATTGATGTTCTTTGTTAGCTTACAGGCATTAGCATAAAGCAAACAATATATCAGAAACAACCAACTGGTCCCTGTGTTTTAACACCTGACGGTAAACATGCCTGACATCTGAGACCATCTTTACTGGTGTAACTGTCATAACAATAACCAGTTACTCCCAAACATGCTAATGACAACTCACAATGTGTATAAACCAGGCTAGCCAAATCTGGTTTGGCCAAGCTAGCCACTGTAGCTGTGTTCTCCAAAATCATCAACTCACCTTCAGTTGTAAAGATTTGATTCGATTAGATTGCATCTAATGGGGACCATAATAGTTGTTTTTAAAATTAATAACAAGCTTTTCAAAAAACTGCTTCATTCTCTGGGTTTTCATAGCACAGTTTGATTGGCTAATGACAGAAGTTAGCACATTCAAATAAACATTATTTGCCTCATGCTTGTGATTGAAATGTTGAACATTTCTCACCTTCTCACCTATTTTTTGTGTTGTTCTGCAGATTATATGGGTTGGAGCAGGCAGTTCTGTAAGATTTGGATGAATGGCTTTAACCTCCTAACAGTGTTTCAGAAAGCAGCGCAACAGTGGTTTCTCTGCATTTCGTGTTTTTTAATCTAACTAAAGAAAAGGCAGGACTGAATGTAAAAAGGGGTCATGTCATTTTGGACTGATTCCCACATGTTCCTTCAAGCTTTAGTTTCCTGCAGCACGAATATGTTGGCCTGTACACTTTAGTTTACAGTAAACAACACTATCAGTCAAATTTCCAAGTGGAGGAAGGGGAAGAAAAGATGAGCAGTTATTCTTCTTGGAAGTTTGGAAAAAAAAAACAAACACGAAAACTCTTACATGATCAGCTGTTTGGGTTTATAAATGAAGATTTAAAAGTAGTAAATAAATATGAATTGTTAAAGTTATACCTATGGAGCTGCAGATGATGCTATTGTTTTGTGCATTCCGGCTGCAGCCGCAGTCACACTCGTAATCCACGGCCACTTCCAGGCGGTCTTTAAAGCCCACCGGCTTGATTGTGAATCTGCGGTCAGTCCCACGGGGAGGACAGCTCCTCGCCTCCACACTGACGTTGAACGAGACCTTAAAAAACAGAGTGATGTTCTCAGAAAGGAAAGATACCAATACTGACAAACTGACCTCCTGTTTACTTGCTCATGTCAGGTTCAAATGGTCAAATGTGCTTTTTTAAAACAGTAGCAGCCTCATGAGGCCTTATTTATCTCTGATATCTCTGCTCAGCTTTTGTTTCCTTATTCCCAAATGACCTGAACCCACCCTGCATCAAACACAGTCAGTTGCCAGCCAGCCAGCACATGACCCCGTGGTGTCACATTTACATCAGTGGGCTTGTTTCACTCCAGAGACAAATTTACATAGCTGAGTTGCACAGAAACTGGGACAGGAGATCTACACCCATTTGATTGCTCTGAGGAAGGAAGTCTTGACAAGAGAAACCAAACCCCAGGCATGCCTTTATCATCAAACATAAGTCTGTTTTTCTGGCACTCTCCTGACAGTCTGCTCAGTGTAAAGTTCAATTTTCTCTGCGATTAAAACTGTGCTGTTGACAAGAGTTTTTTTGGACTTAAATGATCCAGAGACTGTACAAGTGTATGACAGAGTCTCATAAAGAGAAGCACAAAGTGGACAGTGATACGTGTTTTAGTGGTTTGGCTCTGTCCTTGAGTTCTGTGGAGCAGAAATAAAAACAAAGTTATGAGGTTAAACAGCCAGAGTTCAACAGTAATTGGCAGGTGTTCACATCCATATCAGATAAACACACCCTGCTGACTTTTACACTGATAGGCTAAGAGATTAGCGAGTCTGAAGTGCACGCAGCTGCCAAAGAGAGAAGAGGGTTGAAAATTCTTAACCATTTTGTTTTTAAGATGAAAACTGACCAGAGGGGATCTAACATTTCCTGCTTCAAAGCTCTAACTAGAAGCACCTGAAAATTTGATGTCTCGCACAAAGAGAAATGCACCAATCCATTGCTCTGATTTGATTTGATTTTTGATTTGATCTGCCTTTTTTTAATATGCCTAGCCTTCAGTCTGCTGCAGTTTCAGCATAGTCACAACCTGATCCAGACCTATCCTGTTGCATATGTGCTAGAGAAACTGAGACATGGCGGTGGTGGTTGTTGGTGTTGTTTTGGTGTGAAGGGATGAGGCTTGGGGGGGTACAACCATCTTCAGCAACCACAAATCAAGCAGTCCCGGGCTATGTAAACTTGCAATCAATGTAAAGTATCTCATCTCGTCTGTATAATCTGCTACAAGCTAATCTTTGGGTTAGTATCTTGCCCAAGGACATCTGGCATGCAGCCTGGAGCAGACGAGGATCGAGCCACCAACCTTCTGACTAGTAGTTCTACCACCTGAGCTACACCCACCTCATGCAACTCCAGAAGTTCCAACACCACAAACACAATAAAGAGGTCAAGTTCAGTGACTCCAGGTGAAAAGGTGGGAGCTAACTCGATTAACAAAACACCTGTCAATCAAAGTGGCCTAAAGCTTTAAACATCAACAAATTCCAAATGGACGTGATGAAAAACCAAAACAAAAATTGTTATGAAGGCATAAACCATTTACAGAGGCCACCTCAAAGTGGCCATCAGTTCAACTACAATTTATAGCATTTCCAGTTTGGCTTAATTTATAACCCGGAAGGTTTCTGCTTGCATTAGCAGCCATAATCCAGTATGTGATATCCATACAGTTTTGGTTATTTATTTTTTTTAAATGTACACTTCTTGACAAAACACACATTCATATGCATGTGTTTAATGGAATAATCTATTTAATGATTATTATGTTGCGTTTTAGCGAGCAAATAATAGTGTAGAAAGAAACAAGTGAAAATCACTCTTCATATTAGAGGCAGCAAACTAGATTCAGTCCAGAGTTGGCAAACGTTAGTTTTGGTAGTATCATGATGTTGAACGAAAAAGGATGACATTAGTGACATCTGCTACAGATAGCTACATAGCCAGTTCTGTGTGTTCCTTCACTTGTTTATGATGCTTGATAATAAAAAAAAAGACGATATGACGCAGTACCATTGGGGAATGGCACCAGAGGAACGCTTGTCACATTAGTCCAGCATACAGGAAGAGAATACATCACATGTTGCCCAAAAAGCCCCTCTACTCTAACATTAACAAGTTAATGAGGAACACAATTAAATTTACTGTAAATGTGAGTCGCGAGGATGACAGTTCACCCAGTCATGTGGCTTGTTAGGAGAACTATGAAGCTGAAATGGAAAATGGGCAAAAATGTGAGAGGAAGTCGTAGTAGGGCGCTTTAGGAGAGATGGGTGCAGAAAGACCGAGCTCACTGAGAAAACTATGTAGCTGATCGTTTAATCTAATTCAAGGAGATGCAGGGAGTCAGAATGGGGAAGTGACAAAATTGTATCCAACAGTTTCACCAAGAATTTCTTCCTGGCAGAAAAACATGGCAGCGTTGCTGTGGATAGCTCTGTTTTGATGATGGAATTCTTATGACTGCCTGAATTCAGTTAAGTGGGATAAAAACAGTGGTTATGGTCAAACAAAACCACACATAACCAGGTTCAAATGCTTCTGCCTCATTTGGAAATAAATCTTTAAAGAACCCGTGGTATGTTAGCACAGACTTTCATTCATATGCATGAGCCCTTTCAGTCCTGCAGTTGTGTGAAACAGTGAAAACCCTGCTCCTTTAACTATACTCCAGCTAGCATTTCTCCTGCTGCCAGCTTCGCTCTTTTATGCTGTGCAGTTTCACAGGCCTCCTCATGCCTACTTTTGTGCAAAGTCATTGAGATGCGACGACAAGCTCCACAGACTCACAGGGTCCCAGTGACTGACACCTGGGCACTGGAATGGCCCATTCCCTCAGTAAAGACTGGGAAACGTAGCCCCAAGCAGAATAAGCTGCTACCCTTCATCTCCTTTCACTGCAAAGGACAAAAGACATTAGCAAGCCCCATCACCCAACAGCTTCCTTACATTCACTGTTGAATTTTTTTTTTCCCCCCCTGACACAATGACCCTAAACGGCTCCTCTGCTCATTCCCATCCCAAAACCTTCCCAGGAAAATAAAGTGGCCAAGAGAAGAGCACAGGGGGTTTTCAGAGAAGCATTCTACCCTGCTGAAGTCTCGCTGTGTGACGCATGTATCAAACTACCCCTCGCTAACATTTTCAAAAGATTCAGATCTCAATTGAGGCCTGTACAGAATACAAAGTGACTGCCACGAAGAGCCCAGTGCAAAACTCAAAGCAATTAAGATGTACTGTAACCACCTGTCACCTGAAAAGACCCCCAACTGCTAAAGGCAAGGCTGTGAAAAACACATAAGTAACAACGAATGTTAAAGTGTAAGTGCATTAAAATTACTCTGTATGTTGTCACCAAACATACAAAAAACCCACCTTGGTTAACTCAGAATAAAAGATGGATATAAATACTATAATGTCACAAACTGGTTCGTGGACTAACACAATGAAGTATTGAGGTTGGCATAACCAGATAGCTAAGTTTCAGCTAACCCAGTAGGACTGCTCAACCACCTCTCATAGACTATAAAGGTTAAACATACACCAGCTAAAAAATGCAAAAAATATAGCAATAAATTACTGGAATTTCAAGCCGGGCCTGCTCATGTCTTTTGTCCTTTGCAGTGAAAGGAGATGAAGGATAGCAGCTTTGAAGTGGATCTAACATTGTACTGTGATACTTGGTGAATAAACTCCTGTGCGACGTGAGAACGTAATCAAACTGTTTAACTGAGGGAAAGTATGATTTTTAGGACCCTTGAGCCTAACATTAGCAAGCTTAATGTAAACTTATAACCTGCTGTTATTGTTGTTTAGCTGGTTCTTGTCAGCTGTCCAGAAACCAACAGTTGCATGTTTAATCTGCAGGTAATCATGACATTGTTGGGAATATATGAGCATGTTTGAGGGCACTGAGCGCTCGAGTATAAAAGCTCTATATAAAAACCTTCCCTGCCACTGCATTTAAATTTATATAATAATATAAATATATAGGGAAACTGTTTGCAGTTTCCACAAACCAGTGCTCAAAGGTATTGATTTATGAGTATGCATGAGTTTGTTGGAAGATTTAATTCCACTCTATTCTTTGTATATTTATCAATATAATATCTTTTTATATTAAATAATCTTAAAATTGCTGATTGCACCTTTAAGATGAGTTAAGACTGAAAATAAAACTTCTCAATCTTAAACCTTTCAGTCTAGTACCTGCTACAGGGCATGCTGCAGCAGGTACTAGAAGAAAATCCAGAAAGTCCAGTTTGAGTAAGAGACTGATGAGCTGGGTTTTTGTTGCAGTACTACTGTTGGTCTGAACACAGGATAGAGACGGGGATGAACCATAATGTGTTTCCCACAGCTATATCCACTGTGAACTGAATCCAGTCTCGATTCCAACTCACAGGAAGTCACCCCAAGAGGGTCCCACTGTGCGTTTTCTTGTTTGCTTAGGTGTTGACAGGAATTATTAATATCACTTTGGCCAGAATAGAATACGTTTGCACAACTTGGCATTGCTGTGTACTCAGATTTATTATTATTTCAGCAAGTAACCTTCACAATCACCTGATCTCACTAACTGAACTGCAGTGCACCTGCTGAAGTTTAAACTAAAGGCAGAGGCCGTAGGTGTTGAGACGTCTGCAGTGGAACCTGAGAAGAAACTACCAGGTAGGACGCAAAGAGTGTGCTGATGCTGCCTCTGGCTGAACGCATTCAGGCAGGAACTCAGTGCAAGTATGACCCATCAAGTATTAAATATGATGATTTTAGGGTGACTGTGTCCTCTATTTTGAAAAGAATTAGATTTTTTAATTGACAAAAAACATAAAAAATACAATACTGGCACTTGAAACCTTAACATCCACTATTTTGTTTCAGGCTGAGTACCAAAAACCATTAAGAACCAAAACATGCACACGATCCTAGACAGCCTCCTAGATACTATACCACACACTGGAAATGATATACTTCAACAAACAAACAAACAAATTTGCCAGCAGTGACCTTTTCCAATACATGAACCAAAATGAATGTTTTCCATTCCATCAGAGCTGCATGTTGCTGCACAGAATTCGATCCCTGGCAGAAGCAGTCAGGGACTTTTTTAGGTTGTGTTTAACTTCGTGAACTGTGTCACATTAAGCTGAAGTGTGCTGAAAAGAAGTATACTTTCATAGATGGCATTTTTATGTAGTTGTTTGCGGTTTGTCGATTTTATTTTGGAAAATCTTAAGTTGGGCTATGACCTACTTTCAACAAAAATAACAGTACTCAGTCATTTTAAGTGGCTCGGGACAGTTAACTACATGCTGTAGCTCAGGAGCAAGAGCAGGTCATCTACTGATGAGGCTGGTGGTTCAATCCCTGGCTCCCCCTAGTCTGCATGCCAAATATCCTTGCATCAATTGGAGTATGAGAATGTGTGAATGGGTTAGTTAGAAAGCACTTTGAAAAAAGAAAAGAAAAGCATAGAAGATAGTGCTTGTGTGAATGTGGCGTGCTGTATAAGAATCAGTCCATTTACCTGTCCGTGCAGATAAATACCAGTCAAAACTGAACAAAACAAAACAAAAAAAGAAATATAAAGTTTAGTAACTTTGACCCTAAAATATGTTTTGCAAGCTTTTTCCCCCTCTTGAACCTCCATCTTTGCCGTTGCTGAACTCTCCCATTGATTTCAGTTCAGGACTGACTGATGTGTCTCTCTCTATAATACTCTGACACCAGCAACTTTAAATAAATACTTTGAAAATCATTAATTTTTGTGCAATGTCTTACATTCTCAAACACTGTTTCCATCTATCCTCCATTTTGCTACAAGCTCCACAGATTAGGGATCACGTTTGTGCACAAATATAGATATTCTTGCAGTTTTTTCATGTGGACGATATTAACCTCCCAAGACCCGAACTCTTTCATGGCATGCATTTTTAATTTCTCTTTGCTATTTGGTCGGACTGGGACCAAATGAATGTAAAAACGAATTATCTTTTTACCTGATTTTGCTCTAAAAGGGTCTGATATCTACATATGAGGACATTTGTTTAAAATTTCAATAGAACAGTGGCAGTATAATGTCCTCGTAAGAGATATCAGGCCCTTGTAGAGCAAAATTTTGTATTGTAGTCTAGACAACCCAAAATGTGATGTCCACATATGCTGACGCCGGGTCCTAGGAGGTTAAAGTTCATTTGCCATATGATATGCACAATCAATGTCAATAACATCGCTGTTTAAACTCTCCTCCTCTCTACTTTTATCATTTGCTTTTAAGTAATTTTGGTGCTGTAAACATCACTTTCCCAGCTGAGATAGTAATCGGCACTTCCCAACTGAACTTCCAGAATAAAACAAAAATGAAAACAGGATGTGAGTTGTGAGTTTGGGCCTGTGCCTAGACTGAAAAATATAGATTAGGTGTGCCATGATATGTACACCCAATCATGTGATCGCGACTTCTAGATGTTTACGCCCAACAGCAGCAGAGATGCTTTAAAAAACAAAAACAAAAAAACAAACAAAAACGAATTCACATATAGCAAAAGCAGCTCAGAGATCTAAATCAAAACCTTCATGTGTTTGACAATCCACTATATTCTGAGCACCACTCAGTATGTACACTGATCTAAAGACCCAGCTGAATTGTGAAGGGCCGACACAACAGCAAGCAAGTGGTGAAACACTTATCTGCAACTTCACCTTCAAAATAAGACTAAGGGCTTTGCAGTTTTTTTGGTTCCCATAGATGGAAAAAATAAAAAGACTTGAAATGTCTGAATAATTTGCGTTATTGTTGTAACTGTGCAGCTCTGCCCAAGTAACATCTACGCATTGGGAAATCTTCAAAAACAGACATCCAATGGAGAAAAAGCAATCGCTTCTCTCTTTAAACTCTTAAAACCACAGATTGAATTTCATAATCCAAGAGAATAAAAGCATGTGAGCGAGCACTCAGACGTTTTCTGGGCCAGCAGGACACATGAAACATTTATAACATGAGGTAAGCGTGGAGAAGAACTCACAGTGTCTCCTATCTTCAGGTCAGCACACTTCCTGAGGCCTGGCAGTGGGTTTCCATCCTGACAGGTGGCAGTGAAGGAAAGGCTGAGGTCCTCTGGGTGGTCCCACACTGACAGTTCTACTTTAGAACGGATGCTCTAAGGAGAACACAGCCAGGAGAGTTCAGTCATATGTGGTAATAAACCCAGGGTTTAAAACAGAAACTTTTAAGGTCAAGTAAAATAAGCCATCAACAGCAGGACTTTTTGCACTTTTAACAATAGTTGAGCATCTAAGTGGAAAACCGAGTGAAACAGGAGGAAAGCATTTCTCTGGTTAGACACTGTTTTATAGCCAATCTCACCACAACCTCAAGTGCTGTGCGTGGATGCAGGTGGCTTGTGTGGGGACAAGAAATACCACAGCTGCTCAGTTTGCAGTTGTTCATTCAGCGCTGCAATGCAAAAGTGCCAGGAACAAATCAGGAGAGTTCTTTGGTGCACACGGATAAGCATGACTTCATTCGACCCTTCGCTTTCTCTCTTTCTCGCACACTTGCACTTTCATCACCCTTAACACAATCACAGCAAGAAGCAGCTTTGTCCCTCAGTCAGACCTGAGGAGGAACCTCACGGCGCTTGGAAAAGCCCGTCCATCGATCAAACCTCAGAGGTGGATATAACGTGGCAGCTGGAATGTTAACAGGCCCCGAGTTAAAAGCGCTTCATTCAGCATTGCTTCTACACACTGAGCATGTCAAGTGTGCATTTGACACAACTTTCTGCCACTCAGAATGCACCGACTCAGCCAAGAGAAAAGAAAAATCTGTCTCCCCCACACATAAAAATATTTAGGGAAAGCTTCCCAGCATGAGGTGCAGTTTCCTGGTTTCAGAAAGCTGTTTGTTTAATAAGAAGCAATCAGATGGCTGTGGCTCCAGTTTAGGAGAGAGGCACAGGGAGTTAAGACATGGTTGGCTTTAAATAAAAATGCCACGGAGGAAGCACGATGTGCATGTCTGTATCAGTGTAGCCCTCGCTGCCATCACAGCTCCACAAAGCAGTTTTTATCCAGATTCTAAGTAAACTAAGTAATAGTTTAAACTTAGTTTGTTATATGAATCTTGTTTTTGTTTTTTGTGTGGTTTTCTTTTTACTGGTCAGATCAAATTTGGCCCATGAATTAGAACAATTCTGAGAAGCCTGCATTAAGATAACTCTACCTGCGACTGAAGAGAACAAAATTATTTTCTGTACCACACTGTTAGCATGGCTTTTAATGTTGTAAACTGGGCCAATTTAAAATGGGAGTCTATGGAAACTGTCTTGGTTTTTGAGACTGCCTCGAGTGGCAGCTAAAGGAACTACAACTTTCTGCAATTTAGGTTGGTTTCACTCGTCTGCCTCAGAGGTCGCTGCTTACTCGACACTTGATGTAGATCTAAGGCTGACTAACTTTATCATTAGAGGACAGGGGAGACTGAACTGTCATGTAATTCACAAAAAATAATTCAAAGACTAAAGGAAAGTATTAAACATATAAGCAGACATGGGCAGCAAAGGATTACCCAACTACTTTTTTAAAGTAACAAGTAAAGTAAGGGATTACTATTGCAATAAAGTAATTGGATTACTGTTACTTTTACGAAACACACTGCGTTACTAAACCGTGATTTTGTTTGTGAGAGTGTCTAATGACAATGACGCAAGTGTGTGTGATGTCCATGGTAACAGATGTGTGCAGATCAACAATGGATAACATGGAGTGCGGGAGAGAGTACGACCGTAAATCCCGGACTACAGAGCACACCTGATTAAAAGCCGCATGCTCTAATTTTAGAAAGAAAATCTTTTTTGTACTTGTACAGGCCGCACCGGATTTTAAGCCATATGCATTTCACTTGTAATATGAGATATTTACACAGAAATATTACATGTGAGGATTTTTAACATTTAATTTAATCCGTAAGGTAACAAACATGGTAACATACAAAAATACATACTGCAAAAGCTTTTTTCCTCAAACAGCGCCTGTAACACGGCTACCTATAAGTATACGTACGTATCAGTAACACAAATTATGTTGCTTGTGGTTTTTTTAAGGAACAGTGCACAAACAACATTACAACGTCTCTTAAGAACCAGTAAAAATATATACCGTATATAAACTACTTATCAATTTTATTGGTCTACCAGGCAAAATGTTTTAGGCTGCATGAAAAAAAAAAATGCATTAGCCGCACGTCAGTATAAGCCGCAGTGTTCACAGTGTGGGAAAAAAGTAGCGGCTTATGACCCGAAAACTACGGTACTTGCATTACTTTGAGATTGATTCCCTACAAAACATTAGCGTCCGCTGTACACTCTGTGTGGCGAGAACACTTCTTTCTACAGCAAAAAATTTAACTTCAAACCTGAGCGAGCACCAAGCACGCAGCCATGGGAATGTGACATTCACAGAGAACACAAAACATGATTTTATTTTATAAGTTGGAATCTGCAGAAAATACGTTTAAATGTTGAACATATTTCTTCAAGTCAGAGATTGTTGCATATGATTTAATTCTTGCTTGCGAAATGTGCATAAAGTTAAAAGATTAAAACTCATAAAACAATGTTTAAAAAGAGACTGAAAGGTCTATCGTTTTATTTCATAATCTGGTTGTGTATCATGTTTTTAAAAATTAAGTAATAAAGTAACTAATTACTTTTGAAAGTAATCAGTTACTGTTAGTAAGTAATCAGTAAAGTAACAGGATTGCTTTCCGCATTCAGGAAGCTGAGACAAGAGGGTGTTTGTCATTTCTGCTTCATAAGTACACTGTAAACCCTAATGTAAAATTAATTAAATTTACAAAGTAGGGTAAATTGTTGTATTCTTCAACCGTACGCACTGAAATATTTGGCACTTCTGTGGCATTTTATCCCATTTTAAGTTACTTACTTAATGATTTTTGACCAGTTTGAACTAGTTGGTAAATTTACTACGGTACGCTTTTATTATTTTGCTGTTCTGTCGACCTTTGAGGGTTTACACCGTAATTTACATGATTTATCTAATATAATCATTTTTTAAACATTTTTTCGGGAATCGGTCAGGTAATGCGTTCTACCTTTATTAAGATTTTGGATCGCTGTGAAAATGCATGTGTCAAAATCAGCTGTTAAAAACATGAATGTATCACTGCTCCCCACCAAAAGCAAAACCCTTTATGTCATTATTTGACTCTCTCACTCCCACCAGTGGGAAAGCAGATGCTCAGCTGCACAGATTTGCATTACTCACATTGTAGGCTGCGATAATCAGCTGGATGACATTCTTGGAATCCTGATCAAGGATTTCTACTGTGGTCCCTGGGATGAGTGCAGTAAAATCCTTTGGGGGAAAAAAAAAAAAAAACAGGAGGCACCACTGATGGTTTAAGATTTTAAATACTGTTAGAATGTGTGATCTTTAGCTTGTATAGACAAAAATTCAGAGTACCTTGTAGATCACGTACAGCCTTTTTGTCACAGCAAAGATGAGGAAGATGTTGTTTTCTGCCAGTTTCTCCCCGAGAAGAGCCAGAGAAGGATAGTCCTAGAATAAGAGAGAAGGATTTGGAGTGTGCAAGGCAACTCTATATGTACAGAGTATAGTTCACCATGAAACAGCATCAAAAAGTCTTAAGGGGTCAATAAATCAGAGCTACAAATAAACGATTTCCACTTTAAATGGAAGCGAGTGCCTTTCACATGATTTTGATCCACGTTTACATCATTAGTCTTCTGGCATCTACAGAAATCCTTAATGAACTTGTGTCTGAAAGCCTGTCTTTGTGCAGTTTTACCGAATATAAGAAACAAATCCACTGATGTCAGAAGGATAATGCATCTCATACCAATACTGCTCTTCATTAGCTGTTATTTGAACAAGGATGCTTAAAATCCAACAAACAAAAAAAACAACAACACCACCACCACACATCTCTACATGCTCCTGTAAAAGCTTCCAGGTGTGAATGTGTATTTGGACCATTCACGGGCTCTTGTCATTAATAAGCACTTCACTGTGATTACCTGCTTACCTGAGAACTTAGTGAATTACTTATTTACTGAATTAGTTAGAAAAAAAAAGTAGTACTCAAATCTAGTAATGTAGTGTGGCTAAAAGCTGGGTGGAGACAGAAGGCCATGAAAAGGGAAGCAAACTATCCTAAAAGCCTTGAAAGTATGCAGGATGTACATCATGTCATTTTTTTTTTTTTTGCCTTTCAGTGACCAAATGCTGCAAATTCCAGCATCTGTTCACGGGTGGGCTTTGCAGTAAAAAGCACCTGACGTTTACTGAACACCAGCAATATGAACCACAATACAGAAAATTCCTGAACCCTGAATACTACTTTGTATTTTCAGTCTTCTTACCATCTTTGTGGAAGCGCTGTACTCGTTGTTGTCATTCAGGTGACACTGTCCATCGTGGGGATGGACAAGACCACCGAGCCTGCCGTCCAGAGCGAGGTGAGGTACATCGTCCGTGGCGAACACCAGCAGGTGAAAGGCCTCTTTCCTCCAGCCTATTTTTTCCTGTAAATGGGAGGAGTAGGTTAATGGAGCTAATTCCAGCTACAAAAAACAAATACCAGCATCCTAATCGCCAACATCATTAGAACCAAGCAGCAGCTTCCAAGGCTGAAAAAGAAACCAACCCAGAAATGTTGAAAAGTGCCGTTCCTCTAATGGGACTGAGTCCAATGATCCCCACAGACCCCCACGTTAAAATGTACATCTTTACAGAGAGGTACAACATGGTTTTAGCTTTTGTGGCCATTTTCCTACTTAATAATAACTGCTTTTTGAGACTATACAGCCCTGAGGAGGCTTCAGCAGACAGTGTTTTTCCTAATTCTTAAAAACATGATTTTCAGATAGTGCTCATTTGCTCTAGATTGTTTTGACCTTCAGTCAGCTTCTTTTTTTTTTTAAAAGGACACATTGCAAAACATGCCGAGATATACAAAGCTGCCAATTGCAGCCATAATATGGCCATTATGCCTCTGAGCTACAGCTGAAAGGGCCTACATCCCTCGAGTTAGATGCCTTTTTATGCTTCAGTGATTCTTATTTAAGTGTTGGTGCAGAGAAATTAGAAAAACGTCAGAGGAGTTTTGAGCTGGATGTCAGTTTTCACTCCGCATCTTCCAACTCCATTGTCACGAAGAACAAGTGACCCACGTCTGAATCACATGATGCTGACTCTTTGATAGTCTGGTAAAGCTTAGCAATGATACACAGCTCATGTGCTCCTAAGTCCACTACTGTACAACAAGCCAGACTTTTCTCTGCTTTTATCAACAGGAAACAACAGGCGGGGGCACCGAGAACGCTGACAGAGTGCTGACTGATGCGTGAAAACAGCTTTTCAACCAATGAGAAAAGAGGGCTCTGCATTTTTTTGCCCTGTGCAGTGCACAATAGAACCGTGGACACACCTATCAGAGGCCTCTCTGAAGATGAACCACAGCTGTGTCATAAGACTGATATCTACATCTAGGTGTGTGATGGGTGGCCTTTCCTGTTATTGTGGATGTACTGTAGAAGAGGAAGCATTTATGCTGCTTGTAAATAAAAACCTAAATAAAAAAACTGCCTCAGTGAGTGAGACTGATAAATGACCACTGGTGGCCTAAAACGGTGCAAATTAAGTAAATTACAACACAGGAGCCAACTGGAAGGAGTCATGGTCTTCCTTTAGAAGTAATTAAACTGGAAGAGGAACACGGGGATATGACTGGGCCCGCAAGGTACTCATCCTCATGTTTAACCAGCCGCACCAGACTGTACTTCCTGTCATCTCCATCCCCGATGTTTTTAATTAACAAGCAAATAGGCAGGATGCCTGTCACAGGGGCTGCTCTCACAGGAGCTGTCCCTCAGACCTGTTACCAACTGTGAACAAATAAATCTTCAAAGGGTGCAATAGAAGACTACTCAAACATACTTTATGAAACTTTTTTCTATGTATTGAACACTGAGCTGGTTGTAGTGCAACTCCGCAACATTTGACCTCCCTGACTCTCAGTAGCATCTAAACGCCTGTGGACTAATGTGTGAAGGACAACTTTTTCTTCCCCTCAGAATACAAACAATGTGATGTTTATGCTAACTCACAAGTGCATAGCCTACATGTGTTTCTTTCACTGCCAAAGTCAACAATTGCAAGACTAGCTACAGTAAAACAGAAACTGAGTTCACTAATATCACTAACATCAGGACCGACTCCCGGCCAAGCTCAGAGACTTCTCTGTGCGGAGAGAGCCCACACAGGCATGTTCTCCCCATGCCTGTGTGGGCTCTCTCCAGGGACATCAGCTTCACACAGAACAAAGAACTACTAAAAAAGGGCCTCATTCACAAACAGAACACATGCAATCTTAGCGTAAACAGTTCACACAAATGTGGGGTTCATTAATTATTTCGTATTTTACAAACAGAACAACCTCTGAGCACATGTACAAAAGAAATTATGAAGTCCTGGATAAATCTCCTAATACTGCTCAATAATAATAATAATAATAATAATAATCCTCTCTTCCTTCAGGTTATTGCATACAGTTTACACCATAAGCCAAATGAATACAAGCAAAACATTTAACTGCATGTAAAGGAAAGCTTACGTGTAAGCTAGCCCAATAATAAAAGTATAAAGTCATAAATGAACAGAAGGGGTGGGCGAATGGAAACATCTACTAGAAAAAAGATCATCACCTTACAAACAGCAGCCTGAAGGATGGCGTCAAAGCCGCCCTCCGGTGCGTCTCTATTGCGAGATACCATCTGCTTCTGCACCTCCTCGTTAAAACGGTCCACTTTGTCAGTCAGCGAGAGGATGTGGCGGAAACCGAAGCTGGGGACACAGTTGGGAAACAGCTTGTACCTGTGCAGGGTGACAGACACACTGCATGTTAAGATTTTATTTACATTTTTGGAAATTAAAAAACACAATAAGTGTCTTTAAAGGCATAAATCCTGGCTCTGACGGTTTGTTTGTGTCGAAAAGAAGCTTAAATGTTAAATATGGCGTATCTTATGATTCACTTCATATACAGTACTTGTAGACTCTTTCTAATGTAGTTAATGGGATAGCTATGAAAGAAGGGAGATCTTTTAGCAGGAATCACTTTAGTTTTTCCCTAAAGTGCCTTATTGTTTGTGACTGATGCACAAACACACACTCACAAAAGTATCTAAACATGGCACACACACACAGCCCAGGCCATAACCTAAATGGGAAGTGATGCGCACAGAGTTAGCCGCACCTCCAGGGCAAACATTGTGTACCACAGCTTTCTCTACTCTTTCACTTCTGCTCCCTTTCAGTTTGCCTGCATCACCAGCCCCAGGGGACCGTGGGAGTACTAGGGCCATTTTTAAGAACTACATTATTCCATCTGCCTTCTAAATATTAAGAAAAAAAAACCCTCATTCTCACAGATGCAGAGTACACGATTCAGAAAGGTGCAAAAACAGAGTGCGGCCACAGAGTAAATCTCTTTCACCTACAGCTATTGAGCTCAATTCCTTTTGCCATCACCTACCCATCGCATGGGTTCTCCTGGTACTTTGGTGCCGTGTAGGAGAACGGGGACATGTTTTTGTCCACAAATGAGCCGAAGCCTAGCCTGAAATTGCTGGTGAGCTTGCCCATCTCGTGGGCTAGCTTAGTGCCCAGGTTGCGAATGGTGTCCAGATCATCTTTCATTGAAAGAGAGAGGTCCATCAGGTAGTAGAGATCCACCGGGTAGTCCTCCACCTGCCGCACCTGCAGGCTGAACCACGTCTGGTCTCCTGCATGAAAAAATCAGTGAGCTTTGCATTATTTAGAAGAGATGCTTTTATTACTTTTTTTTTTTAATGTTCCAAGGTTAACCCGTATCCTAAATATGAAATGTTTATGATTCTTACCGGGTCGCAGGCTGAGAGAGATCTTCTGTGGCATAATCTGGACCACATCATACTGGGTTGACCCAGACCCTTTTGAACTTAGGGGTATGTTCTGCAGGACGTTGATGCTGCTGGTTGGGTATTCAATGAAGTGTACGTCACAGCCTCTCTTCAACAGGTTTTGACTAAAGTCACACCGTGATGTCAGACTGCGCCCCCTTCCAAAATCCTGCATGTAGAAAGCAACAAATCTCAGATTCCTGATTACTTATACTGCTTTCAAAAGGTCAAAAAAAAAAAAAAAAAAGAAGAAGTGAAAAGTGCTGAATGCATCCCACACTTCACTGGACCTGTACAAGTAAATGTACATGATGAAAATAATCAATCAACTAAGCCATACCTCTTGTGCGCACCAGGCGCAACTGGGGTGAATCAGGAGGCATTCTTCACAGGAAGTAGCACTGCCACTCATGCACATGTTGAGACCTGAGGGGGGACGGGAACAGAGCAGAGGCTAGATTTCTACTTTCATCCCTATCACGGTTGCACTTCTATTTCAAATTAATGACCAAGGAAACAGACCCTAAGGTTAAAAAACTAATAATAATGCAGCCCATATTAGGTCAAAGGTTAAACAGGACCTGTGATGCTCATTTCCATCTTTTCCATATTTATTAGAATAACTCCGAGTACAGAATTTGGAGGCTGATACAAACATTGATTTTTGGGGATGTAAAAAAAAAAAAAAAAAACTGATATGAAAATCTCAGCCAATATTCTTAACATGCTGCTTGTTCATATGAAATCATGGAGCCTCTGATTTAGCAACTGAACATCAGCTGGAGTGATCATGGCCTTGGTAAGCTCTTAATTAAATTTCTCAATAGTTTCAAACATTTGTCTGACTGACTGTGTGGCCATTCAAAGGTAAGCGTGACATAAGGTTGATTTCCTTGGCACTGAATGGGGAATAAATAACAAAAAATCGAATCGTTCTCCAATCTTATTTCCACAGTAGCTTTGCATGATTGACAGTTAAAAATCATCCTTATCTATCCTAGGGCCAGTAGTCCTTTCGTTTATCGCTGTCAGAGGCTTCGCAGTGTTTTTTCGAGGAGCTCCAGCTCCGCGTGTGTGTTCCAAGCACAACCCAACGGCCGCTGCAAAAACAGGCAGTGATTTGTGCTGAGAAGAAGACAGCCCTGCGTCCTACCTCTGGCACTGGGCAGCACTGTTTGCAGAAGCACGCAGCACAGAGCCGCCTGCAACATCCACGTCCCGAGGCTCCACATGGTGTCCCTGTGGGTGTTTTTAAAGGCTTAGGGAAACACCGGCTTCGTATCTTTTCAGGAACCGATGGCACCGTGTTACTCTCCCATCAGCGCGCTCACCAAAATAAGTCCAGCTGATCCGTGCAAATCAAAACAGTGTGGCGTGTTTAGACCATTTCACATCCACAGACACGCGGGTTTGGGGCTCATCACAGTGGATGATCCGTGTGAGGTGAGGGACAGCAGTTCCATTGTCTTCAAGTGTGAGAGTCAGCGCTCTGCACCGTCCTGTTGATCTGCTCTCTTAACTCAAGCTTCGGTGTCTGACGCCTCTGTAGCCTTCCACGTCTACTCTACCCTCAGCTGACAACTGCTCTCACACTTCTGCTTCATATCACCTCTCGTTTCAAATCCACCCAAAGATCGCTAAAAGAGGAAAAAATCCCGTCCCAAATTAGATGAACAAAAACTGCGCTCAACTGTGATTTTCCTTTCCAGATTTGAGCGTTGCTTTCTCGGTTTGCTTCCAGCTGGAATCTCCGCCCACTCCCTGCCAGGGATTGCTTTAACCCGTTCGTACCTTTTGGAGTTGTTGGCACCACATTATGTCGACCACATGGGGACATCTAGCGGTGAATGCGCAGAAAGCCCCAGATGGGAGGCATCGACAAGGAAACACTGCTCTTGTCATAATCCTCTTCTGGTATACCAGAGGTTCCCAAAGTGTGAGGCGCAGAGCAATTAATGAATTAAAAACGAACAAACAAACAAACAAACAAAACGCTTGGACACTGCTACCATAAAGGACAGGTTTTTGACGGGGCTCCCACACAAACTCAAAGCAGAAGATAAAGCATCGTCAAATATCTTTCCAAACCAACTTCCTTCCAAGCCAAATACTAGAAAATATGGTGAAGCATATCTTTCCTTTGGCTTCACCTGCACAAGTGCCAAGGTAGGTCTCCCTGCAGAATTGGTTTTCCCCTGTGTCGGGAGCACGCGCTGGGCTGTCCAAATCCTGACAAACAGCATCCCACATTTTGGATTTTTTGTTCACAAACACTTTTTAGTTCTTGACTAACTACTCCTGACATTTTGGAGATCTTAGCTCTTTATACAGTAAGGTTACAGCGGGATACATATAATATCAGGCTGATCCTGCCACAATTTGTTCCCCCGGTTCAAATTACGGACAAACAGCATCCCACAGCTGTTTATGTTTTTAAACCCTTTTTGCACAGAGAGGCATTTTTTGAAAAATGTATTGATAGCAATGTTGAATATTATTACACAGAAAAAAAAACAACTACACGTAAAATAATTACACCGTGATGCCTCTGCCTTTGTAAATAGAGAGAGATTAACTGCGTGTGTATATGTAAGCGTGTAAACCTGCAGATAGAGGCAAAATACTGTTAATCTGAATATCTGCCATTCTGCAATTCATCTGATGTAAACAATAACGTGGCGTACAGCGTGACGTGGCACATACCTTTGACGTTGAGTGACCAACTCTGTATTCCTGGTCCACACGTTAACGCAAAAAAGGAGTTTTAAAAAAATCTCAGTTTTCGGTGATTCAAAACGCCGTTTACATGTGGACAAAAGGTCCAAACACATAGAAACGGCTGCGTTTTCACAAATACCCGTGTAGGTTTGGATGAAGAGTAAAAGAGTTAGTAGTTTTCTTACTACCTGTAATTTATTGCAGATTACTTATATTTAGTTAATTGTTTACTAAATGTTTGAGGTGTGAAATAAACCACAATGGAGCAAAATATGGGTGTGTGTGGTTAAAGGATGTGTTTGCGCGTACATGTGCGTGCGTGCGCGCGCGCGCGCGCGGGGGGAGCCACCATTTTTCTTGTAAAACAAAGGGGGGCCTGGCAAAAAAAGTTTGGGAACCACTGTCTTAGCCAATGATAAGAAAATAAAATATTGCAATAGAATATGGGTAAAATGCGCATGCGCAGTTCCTTTGTTTTCATACGCATATGGCTGAAAAACCATGGCGGCGACAGAGAATGAGGAGGGTTAAAGCGAATCATCGTGTGAAACAGATGAACCAGAATTGGTTTGTAAAAATGGTGCAACTTCAGTGGTGTGGAACTGGTTTGGCTTTCGTCCGTCAGATACACGCCAAAGCACATTTTTTAGTAGCGCATGCAAGCGGGCTGTCGTTATTACCAAACTGATTTTATGTGGTACACGGCGCTCAAAAATCTGTCAAAAAATGTTTTAGTACGACTTTGCTAAGCTATGAAGTTGCACCACTTGATGGATTGTCGGAGCATTACAGCTACTGTAGTCAGGAGCCTCACGGAGTGATATGTACTGTGCTTCAACACAATACTACCGCATTGTGTGTGTGTAACCTCTTTTTAAGTTCTGTGGATATTATATATGGTTATGCTCAGGATATGTCGGCCAATTTCCACTGGAAATTCCAAACTGTCAGCGAGGAATTTGCATTTGCACGGTTACATTTTTATATAGCTTAAATGCACATAAAAAAACAAAAAAAAACCCAAACAAAAACAGCTGCTTGTTTAAGTGGAAATACATTGGTAGGGTTTTTTTTTCTCCCACTAATAAAGTTGTGGAGCTGTAAAGTATTTTGTCTCGCATCAATTATATCGTCAGTTATATCGTTATCGCACATTTTCAAATATATATCGTGATAAATATTTTTGGCCATATTGCCCTGCCCTACTAATAAGTATAAAATCCAGAAAGGAACGCAACCTGGGGCAGTTGATTTACAAACACAGGTCTAACTTAAGTTTCACTTTTTTGTTAGAAAAAATCAG
This sequence comes from Neolamprologus multifasciatus, assembly GCF_963576455.1. Taxonomy (NCBI): domain Eukaryota; kingdom Metazoa; phylum Chordata; class Actinopteri; order Cichliformes; family Cichlidae; genus Neolamprologus; species Neolamprologus multifasciatus. The sequence goes on from NC_140454.1 coordinate 10,066,227, forward strand.
ATTGGTACATGCTTGAATTCACACAAATTTACACTATCATGAACAAAAATGTAAACCTTATTTTTCACGATTTGTTGGGATTATATTTTGGACTCTGAGTTGCAAAATATAATTGGCCATTTTTGACTACTTTTGATTTTACATTTGTATTTCACCTTCAAATTGTTTTATTTGATTAGATTTTTTACCTTGCCTTGCTTGGTATCATTCTTTTCAGCACAACCTCACGTGTCTGAATCTACAGTAATTTTTTCATTGACATTCTGTATTAACACAACTGATCTGAAATCACACAAAAAACATGAAATCCTAGTAGTACTTTTTTTTTTTACCGTGAAACCCACAGACATATTGTAAATTATTTTCAGAACTTGAAATGGAAATATAAATAGTAATTTTTATGTTATACATACATTTTGTAAACAAAGTTATATGCAACTATTTATCTAGTAATTCAGCCAATGCATCTCGTGGTTTTTTTTTTTGTTGTTGTTTTTTTTTTTTTTTTTAATTTTGTACAACAATTGAAAAATACTACTATAACTTAAACGAGAGAACAATCAGTGTCACAATAAGATGTCCCACAAATTATTTGTGCCAATAAAAACACAATACAGAGGAGACCACCACAGGGATAAACCCTGCAGGCCTGACAACAGGAGGTATATCACTCTTCTGGTTTTCCACCTGGAGACAGCGTTTACATTGCAATCTGCCTTTGTGACATTCATTAGTCCCCTCACTGCTACACAAAACAAAACAAAAACAACGACTACACAAGACAACACAGTGCACTAGCTATATACTAAACGTCACAAATCTGTCACATCTCAAAACTTGCTCTCTCTCTCTTTCGAGTGATGTGTCGGTCACGAACGAAACGGCTCTTATAGCCGGATCCTTAAAGTGAACGACGCAAGCCGGCTCCTTATTGGGAGCCATGTTTTTTCCTTTCTCCCAGTCGCACTGTTTTTCCGCTTCACTCCACACGCGAGCCTTGTGCTTTGCGCTGGGAAGGGGGGGAGGGGCGGTAGTTGCACTCGCAGTAGCACAGGAAGAGAGCGGGAGGGAGAGACAGAGAAAGAGAACCAGGGACAACAATGTCACATTAGTACGGAAGAGGATTAGGGCCACAGGGAAAAAAAATCTGAGAAAAAAGTCAGAATTCTGAGATTAAAGTCAGAATTCTGACTTTTTTCTCAGAATTCAGGAAAAGAAGGAAAAAAAAAAAAAAAGACATACCCACTTTTCTTTTTTTTCCAGTGGCCCTAATCCTCTTCCGTACATTAGAAAGGTATAGTAATCATCCACAACTACTTTCAGTTGCAGATGATAAAGGATTCAGAAAGTTTATTCATGCAGGCTTATATGACAGAGAATATGCATGTTCTTTTTGTTTTCATATTTTAAGTTATATTTAATTGTGTTGTGGTTTTCAGTGTTTTGTGTTGTTTCACTTTAAATTTGTTTAAAAGGAAAAAAGATAACAATTTAAATAGTTAAAAGTTGAAATGTGAGTAGTTGGTTTTTGTATTATATGATTTATTTATTACATTTTATGTGGAGTGAATAAATAAAAGTATATTTAGGGTGGCCGCTACAGACAAAGCACACACAAACTCCAAAACACGTACAAAACACAACAGAAGTGCTCCATGATCTAGGTAGCTCGGTTTTGGAAGTTCAGTTAACGCTAGAATTGTGTTTTGGAGTTTGTACGTGTTTTTTGGAGTTTGTACGTGCTTTGTCTCGAGGGGCCACCGCATATATTTATATATAAACATATAACTAAAACTTTTTACATTAGTAATTCCTTTTGTGCATAATTTTATATTATTGTTAATAATAAATTAATTAAAAGCAACAAAACAACCTGAAGAGCCGGTTGGGAGGCGAGCCGAAAGAGCCGGTTCTCTAAAAAGAGTCGGAAATCCCATCACTATTTCTCTCTCCTTCCCTGGCTTGCTCTGTCTCGCTGCCATCCCTCCCAAAACTTCCCTCTCTTCCCAAACAACCAATAAATTTTTTTTTTCACACATTAGTTCTGGACATGATTAGCAGTCGTCCTTTTTGACATGTAGCTGAGACCAGGTAAGACTATTTTGTTACAGTCTCACTTGTATTGGACTGTACTTTGTACATGGACCAGCTAATGCATTTGTGCTCTCACATGCAGCTACTTAAGTCGTAACTGGATTATTTGAGGTCTGCAGTTCACTTGGCTGTCAAGGCGGCTGTTATCAGCTGATAAAAGACCTGGAGTGGAAATTTACGGGTCAACACCAGAAGACAGTCTTAGAAAAAGAACTTCCAGAATTAAAAAGCTGCTTCTTTTTTTCCCCCTTTAGGACAGTCACCTTTTCTTTCAGTTCTGGTGACAGCGGACATTATTAAAGCTAGTTTAGATACTACTTCAGAATAAGTGCCTTAGTTACAGCCCTTCACATCTACTAAGACGACTGCACAGTGTTGAGCCTCGACATTAGGACTCAGCTAATACTTGGTTATAGAAAGGCAAAACAAAGAGGATAAGACATTTTTTCAACGGATGCTTTTTTTAATGACAGAACACAAACTAATTCACGTGCCAGATAACAGAAGTAGCAGCCTGAACATGCCTCTAAATTTAAAGGCAGCAACATTGAAAGATTTATAAATTCTTCTTCGATCAAAAATTATATTCTCTATAGCAGGCTGATTAATAGCTTTCTCTCTTCTTAAAAATAATATGCTGGAATGAACAATCAAAGGTTCTGTCACATAACAAATCAGAGCTGTTGGTTTCTTTATTATGACTGCTTAGCAATCTGCGGCCTGGTCAGAAGTTCAGATATCATCTCCCTGATGGTCCTGAGGGGCATGCCACAGAGGACGCCCTGATGCTTTGCCCTCAGCTTAATCATAGCATCCACAATCTTCTGCCTCCCCACCTCTGAGTCAGAGGTGGAGAGTATCAAAGCTGCTCATGGTGCCATAGAGTTGTGGCACAAAGGTTCCCTTTGCTGTAGGGGAGATGCACACCACCTTCCTGTTCCTGATGCTGGGCTTAACAGGAGGCGGGGTTATCAGCTGGAGAGAACAGAGGAAGACACATTTTCATATTAATGCACTCAAAATATATTTATTTTTAAACCCTATTTTATGATAAGAATTCAAAAATTTTATCAATGTCATTTTTCCATCAACGACAGCTATTTTGAGAAGTGCCAATGAATTGTCAATCAGGGAGGTTTTTTTTATTTAAAAAAAAAAAAAAAAAAAAAAAAAAAAGCATAGATCCAGTCCCGATCAAAAGTTTAAGACTTGAAAAATGGCAAACAAGCCAGCTGACAGAAAATGACATTGAATAGACATTTTTGCACAGATTTGGCCTTTCAAAGGGTATGTGGTCCCAAACTTTTGCTCAGCTTTAAAACAGCCCGTTTCAGTTTAAGCGTTGTTTTCAATCAATTGCATGCTCAAAAAGAAGTGGTCTTAAACTTTTGATCGGGACTGTATGTTCTGCTTCTAACACAGATCTGAATGCACACTTAAAGTTTGATCGTTTTAGGACGCCTAATGCTCGTCTGCTCACCTCAGTGCTGCTGGAGTCAGTCTTGGAGGTTTGTGGTTTGGCAGCGTCCTGTGAGGAATCAGGTTCAGAGGCCGAGTTCTGGCTGCTGTTCGTGAGTCTGCTGATGTGCTCCAAATGTAAAGCGCGACCTTGCATTCTGCATCCATGTAGCTCTTTCACTGCAGTCTCAGCAGACTGGGGGCCACTTAACATAACTATGGCAAATCTTCAGAACATAGCGAGTTGTTAAACTGGCATGCGTGTGCTGATTTGTGAAGCATTAGAATTTGCTGCTACAACCACACATAAAAAAGTAAACCTTCTAGAATTGTGTAGAAATGTAACATTTTACAGTTTTGTATAAAATTACATTACTACAAGCAATACATTAACATCTGCTTTTGACCAGGTAGATGATTTACTGTATCACTTTGCACACCACTGTGACTCCAGCGATTACATGGAGCAGGGTGAGTACTGCCAGTCTAACAAGAATAGAAATCCCACATGGCAAAACATAATTCCCTAAAGAAAACTGGTGGCCCAAGAGTAAACAGACCTGCTGCAGGTGGAGTGGACACAAGGGTAAAGTAATGTGTTGACAGAAGTACACAAAAATATGACAGGATAATATCACAGATCACCTGGAATCAGCCAAACATATGCAGGTTTACTTTGATGCGGTTAAAGCATTCATACTCAGGATTGGAGTCAACATTTTGGTCTCCATTAACGATTTAAAGCCAAAAACACAGGGAAACCGGGCCCATAATAATGTTTTTCCTTAAGGAAATAATTGATATAAAAACCTGAATGTGTGACTACTTAATAAAACAAGCATAAGCCTGAATAGTGGGGGGGGAAAAAGGACCTCACCTCAAATCCTTTAAAGCAGAAATGCTGACTTCAGTGGGATGGTATTTGTCAAAGAGCAGCATCATGTCACTCTGACAGAGACAAAGTTTCAATTAAAGTCTATACTGCCCTCTGCTGGCAACCACACTGCAGTACAATGGTTTCACATAAAAGAGTCATTACACAATTTAACTTGTCAATTAAAATTTCCAATGGAAAAAAAACCCAAAAACAAACAAAAAAACAATAAATTTTAAATGACTACTCAAACAACATTGATGAGTAAATGCTCACCTCTGTCACATTGCTGGGCAGCTTGGAAACACACAGTACGGAGCTCATGGCCTCCTGACTGGCTGATTCTGGAATGAAAACAAGTTAACTGCGGTTACTTAGAAGAATTTTAATTCTCCAAATGTTCAGCCCTAATGCACTGTTTGCTCTCTCTCACCATCAGACAGATGTGCCGTCACTGGTGTGGGGTCCTGTCTCACAGCAGTAGCTACATCATCTTCTGGAAGCTCCAGCTCTTCCTCAGCATCATACCATTTCTCACCTGTGTTCACCTCTTGACCCGCAGACCCTATCCACAAAAAGAATTCCTCAGATACTAGTATTCATAAATTGATTACAGACGCTTCTGCGCATTATGGTTCGAACCTCCATCTTGAGGGATGAGGGTAGCAGCTCTCCTTGTACTCTCATTTTTGAGCCGTTTTTCCTTTTCCTGACCAACCTGAGAAAAGAGAGGGAAAAAGAGTTGACTTGGTCATGGTAATGAGGCCCAAATACAGGAAATAAAAACAGCAATTACTTAAACAAAACAAACAAACAACAAAAACAACAACCAACCACCACCCACCCACCCACACAAAAACACCAAGCTGAAAAAAGGACGTGAAAAACAAAAATGTAAAGAACCTTTCCGCCTTGAGCATCAGGACGTCCACAATCTCCACTTGGTGCATCCAGCTTCTCCTGGGAGCTGCTTTGGATTTGAAAACATGTGTCATTATTTGGAAGGGAAAAAGAGTGATCTACTCAATAACTGAACCAAAATAACATACAACTACACCGTGTTTCAATTATGCAATGATATTTTTCTCTGATTTTCCTAAATAGTCGATTCAAATGACAGTCAGCATAATTTTCGAGTCATCAACCATTAGAGTATTATTCAAATGTTACTCAAAACTGCCTGAAAACAGTGTTTTTCAAATATAACTGAAAATGCACTGTTCCAAATTATTACGCACAGAGTTTCAAAACATTTTATAGATAGTAGAGAATTGAAAATGGTCATTTGTTGAATTTGCAGCATTAGTAGATCAATTTTACTGAATTCAAAAGCCATTTCAATCAAAAACATCTTAACAGGTCAAAGCTACATATTAACATAGGATCCCTTATTTGATAGCAGTTTTACAATTCTTGCATCCATGGAACTTGTGAGTTTTTGGAAAGTTTCTTCTTAAATGTCTTTGCAGGATGTCAGAATAGCCTCCCAGAGCTGCTGTTTGGATGTGAACTGCCTCCCACCCTCTTATTTTTTTGTTTGAGGATGCTCCAAAGGTTCTCAATAGGATTGAGATCAGGGATCAAGAATGGGGACCACACCGTGAGTTTCTCTCCTTTTATGCCGATAGCAGCCAATGATGCAGAGGTGTTTGCTGTAGCATAAGGTGGTGCATTGTCTTGCATGAAGATGGTTTTGCAGAAGGCACAGTTCTTCTCTTTCTACCATGGAAGAAAGCGGTCAGTCAGAAACTCCACATACTTTGCAGAGGTCATTTTCACACCTTCAGGGACCCTAAAGAGGCCAACGAGCTCTCTCCCCGTGATTCTGGCTCAAAACATGACTCCACCACGTCCTTGCTGACGTTGCAGCCCTGTTGAGACATGGTGGCTGTCCACCAACCATCCACCACTGCATCTATCTGGACCATCCAGGGTTGCATTGCACTCATCAGTGAACAGGACTGTTTGAAAATTAGTCTTCATGTAGTTCTGGGCCCACTGCAGCCGTTTCTGCTTGTGAGCATTGGTTAGGGGTGGCCAAATATAAGGTTTATGCACAATTGCAAGTCTCTGGAGGACCCTACACCTTGATGTTCGCAGGGTTCCAGAGGCAGCAGCAGCTTCAAATATCTGTTTGCTGCTTTGTTAGCAGCTACTCTCTTAATCTGATGCATTTGTCTGGCAGAAACCTTCCTCATTGTGCCTTTATCTGCACGAACCCATGTGTGCGCTGACTCAGCCACAAATCTCTTACATTATGGTGATCACGCTTAAGTTTTCGTGAAATATCTAAGGTTTTCATTACGTGTCCGAGGCATTCAACTATTTCACGCTTTTCAGCAGCAGAGATCCTTTTTCCTTCCTATATTGCTTGAAAAATGGTGGTCTGCTTAATAATGTGGAACGTCCTTCTTCAGTAGTTTTTCCTTTAATTGGGCTCACCTGGCAAACTAATGATCATAGGTGTCCAAGATTGATTTCAGTCATCCAAAGAGCCCTGAGACACAATTTCATCCATGGGTTTAATTGAAAAACAACTTATTTAATCTTTATGACACTTAAACACAATTTGCATAATAATTTGGAACGCGGTGTAAGTGTGTGTACCTGTTTAGACCTCTTTGTGGGGGCCCCAAAATTGATATGTTACTATACTTGTGGGAAGCCACAGTCACTTTATGAAGGCAAAAGTGCCCGTCCCCACAAGTTTGAAGGCATTTTTGAGACTCAAAATGCAGTTTTAGTGTCAGGGTTACGGCATTCATTTATGATGTTTAGGGTAAGCAGCTAGGGAAAGCATTCTGTCAATTAGATGTCCTCACTAAGACAGCAAAATGATAGCGTGTGTGCGCGTGCACATGCGTGTTTTAATGTACCAAGATGAGATTTCTCCCAAAACGTCACGAATGATCTAGACAGGAAGACAGAAAAAGAATTTATTTCCAAATAAAGTCCAATTCATCACCCAGCCCCACCACAGAGCTGGCAGATGTTTACTAGGGGTGCAACAATACATGTATCGATATTAAACCATTCGATACAGTGCTTTCGGTTCGTTACGCATATGTATCAAACAATACAAGATTTTTAATTTCTTTTATCAACTTTTCTTCTGCCGTCTGTGTTGAGCGCTCAGTGGATCTGCGTTCGACTACTCCGCCTAGGCTGCACTGTCGAGTGCAGATCCACTCAGCGCAGCGCAAGCTAGCAAGACAGAAGTTAAGCTCGTTGCAACATGGCAAATTGAACCTCCCCCACCCTCATTCAGATCTGGCCTTTGGAACTATTTTGGTCTTCAGTGAAGTATGACCCTGAAGGTAAGCGCGTCATGGACTAAAGTAAAACAGTATGTCGGATGTGCCACGCAATGCTCAATTGGTGGGAACTAGTGCGTTAGCGCAGTTAGCTCGTTAACGTGTTGACGTCGTGTTGACGCACGGGGCAATCCGCGGTAACTTGTTAATGGAGATTTGCCGCATTATGGCGTTAATGTCATTTTAACAAGATTTACGCTGACAGCACTAGTGGGAACACAATGAATATGACTGCACATTTACTCCGACATCATCCTAGTGCAAAGACAAGTGGAAGCAGACAAAAACAACAAGCACGCATGCTACAAACTTTACCCGAGTCATTTAGACAGCCATCAGCACATGATTCTCCTTATGGGGACCTGCTATGTTTAATATGCTGCTGAGAATATAGTCCAGAAGAAGCGTATAGTATAGCTTTTATTTTGGAAAGAGCCATTTCTCTGTAACAAACTCTCTTCCAAAGATGAGTGATTTCTCAATCAGATATTTATTTTTTTATTATTTTGTTGTTTCAGAAACATTAAATTTAAAAACTGTACTTTTGAGTTAAAATATATATTTATAATTTTAATAAATGACAAATTAAAAAAAGCATGAACATTTTTTTGTATTGAAAAAAATATCGAACCATGACACCAAAGTATCGAACCGAACCGTGAATTTTGTGTATCGTTGCACCCATAACGTTTACCTGTGCAGGGATGTAACTTGATCCTGTGAGTATCTCCCCAGAGTCAACAGATAAAGGCTTCAGTTGCTGCAGGGGAAGCCCTGCCTGGATCTTACTCTTCATCTCATTATAGTCCAACTCCAGTTTTTGGAGAGCACGTATAATGTTTGAAGGAGGATTCTTTGCCCTACGGTGAGATTCGGGACAAACACTATTGTCTCAGACAGAGGCTTATAGGCTCAGACACGTATTGTAACTTGGTGCATACTTACACTAGGGTGAGCTGGTTTGCCTCAGTAGAGGTGTAGTATAGTCTCCAGCAGTGCTGTCTGCATATGCTGTACTGCAGTGCCAGGAGGGCTAGCTCTGCTTGCTGAGCACGGTCCATGCACTCACACTCTTTATTCAACTTGCCGCCAACACTGGGGAGGGGGGGGGGGGGTTACACACACTCACATTAAACTATACAGGTCATGCATAAACAGGTCATGCGTGCGTATACGTCACCTTTTTGTTTTCTCTTTCCCTTCCTGTGTTTTCTTCAGTTTGAGAAATTCCTGAAATATTAATAAACTATTTAAAAATGTTTTGGTGGAGCTTCTATGAATGACAGCTGTTTGGGTTCCAATCTTACCTTGGCGAGATAGTCCAGATCTGCCATGCGTACTTCAGTGTTAATGTGTTTGTCAGCTGTTTCCAGGTCCTCAGTTTGAGTAAAGACTGACAGGCACTGCACCACCTCAGTGCCAATCATCGCATCACAGGTGGGGACGCAGGGCATAGGGGAGGTGTGCTTATCTACACTTTTTATCTTGGTGGCAGACTCATATGACCTCAAGGTCTCAGTGCTGGCTTCTGCTGTAACATCATTATTAGTGGTGACTGGACACGAGTGACCGCTCCGGTTTTGTTCTTTCAGACTGTCATTAGCCAGACAGACAAGGATGCTCTTATCATCCTCCATGAGGCTATGGAAGGTGTCGCTTTGATCTTCAGAGGTTAAGAGAGTTGATTGCAGTATGGTCAGTACCATGCATATCCTCATCTCTGCATATATGTTTTGTGGCGTTTTCTTCAGCTTGGCACAGAGGAAACTTACCCTGTTCTGGCTCCACTGCCTGCATAATGCTTCCATCGGTGTACTGTGGATCAATCATCTGAATCCTTTGTCTTTGTTTGATGATTTCAAATATTTAAGTTTGACAAACACACAAAAATAGAAAATCAGGAAGGGGGCAACATATGCACGACATTGAATATGCTGCAGATTTAGAAAACTAAATAATTTTTACATTTCTTTCCGATGTATAAAATAAATTCATTCACTCTGTAGTTGGGGATAATTTAAATTCACAGTTGGTTTAAAGTAGATGTCCGTAGACACAGACAGGAGCACCAAAGCTGAAGTCAAAAAGCTGGACACTGTCAGCAGCAACATGGATTTTAGACATGCAACACACATCCTGTGGGCCCACCATCCGCCAGAGGCGGCGTAGGGGTCCGGTGCAAGGTGCTTCAGGTCGCTGTCAAGGGCAGGTCCCTTGCAATTTGATTACTCAAGCTGGCCATGGGAAAAGGGAATGTCATCTGTCTGGTATGGAAGGAAACTGAAGGGATGCATGAGGTTGACAGAAAGAAAGAGTAGATGTAGCTGGTTCACCTCAACTGACATATTGGGTCTGAAACTAGTCTCCTCAGAGGGGCTGGACTCTGCTCCAGTCTAGAGTTACATCAGTGAGAGCAGCAGGCAGGTATTCACCAGCCTCTGTGCCTTTGGTAACAGGTATGCACTGTCATTTGCACTTATGTGGCAAAATCATGGCTCAGAATACCTTCTTGCTGGTCAGGGGTTCAAATCCAGTAAAGGGTAGGCTAGGCCCTCCATGCTACCCAAGGCTACCTAATGTGTATGTGCTACAGATAACAAGCCATACTGGCTTGTCTGTTGCTCATATTAACAAGGTCTGTGTGAGGTGTTGAATAGCTGTTTTAATGCTACCATGCATGTAATCCCAGGGGAAGGGGTTACATGAAGAGGATGTGGAACTTATGGCTTTGGTAACACCAAACATCTAGACTAAGGGTGAGACTAGTAGCTCAATGTTCCAACAGCCAGAAGAAGAAACTGCTATCACAACTAGAGATTGATGAGGTACAACACAAATGCTACAGCAAAGGGAACCCAGGACATCAACTCAAGGGTTGAGAAATCAACATCCCCGCCCTACGAGATTGGTTACCAAGCTCTAAGAACAACTGGTGGGTTGCTGTTGAATGCAAGAGCAGCTGACCTGAAGTTTATGACTAAGCTGGAAACCTGGATCCTCAGTGGCTGATTACCAAGCCTACGTAAAGTACCTGATGAAAGTCTACCAGAAGATGTGAATGCAGCATTACGGTCAATGGCCACTGTCACAATGTGTTTGGCTATACGGTAATTAATACCGCCCAAAAAAAAAAAAAGTCACTGGCTACCCTCTGCCACCCCTGCAGGCCACCGCCAGATCCTTCTGTCTCAGGAAAACCAGGGCCCTCACAGGTGACTCCTTGCACCCGTTCACCACCTGTGTGAACCGTCTGGTTGGCACCTCAGGTCAATCAGGTCCTTCACCTCCAGACTCACTAACAGCTTCTTCACCTGGGCCATTCGGACTGTTAACAAAGACTACCCCCACTCACCTCTCCAATCTGAGCCACAGTCTGAGTAATCTACATTTCTCCTGTTTGTTATTTATTCCTAATGTCTTATTATTTTATTCCTGCAGAGTTGGTGTGGAACACCCATAATTTCATTTTACATATACATTGACAATAAAGGGCTATTCTAGTCCATCCTATGATGAACAGCCACAAAGAACAGTGTCCTCAGTGGAGATGGAGCATGAAGGGAAGTAAGCTAACTGTCGGAACTGCAGGAAGGCGCAATGTAAAAAGCGGGGCCTAAGAACTGTCCACACCTGTGGCCTTAAAAACTGCTAAACCAAGCCAGCCTTGGCTAGCAGCTCGAAAAGGTACACCAGAGAGACAGAAGCAGTAGGAGCCTCACCAAGGCTGAAGATGGAGCAACGTTGGGAAAAGGATGCAACACATAACAACAATGCTCAGCGATTAGTAGAGCTCAGTATACCGTAGCAACATTACTGAACAGGATCCAAGAACATCTCAAGTATGAAGAGTTTGGACAGGACCAGGTCCTGACATGACTCACACCTACTCAATAAAAACACTGCCCTAAGACTCAGTGAAATAAGATGCATACTTACTGTGATGGACTGAAGTCTGCACTCTGGCCTTGTAGCCCTGAAATCTGGTTCCAGGGCTCAGGCTTTCTCCTCTGTCGACATACCTTGAGGTCCGTGTCCAGAGAAACGCTCACCAGGCCGGCTGGTTCCTTGCACACAGCTGCACAGATACCCGTTTGAAATGAGCACCTATCTTCATTCAGCTGGCACAGTGGCAGTCCCTTTCAAATAACAACAGTGATTTGTCTTTTTAAAAAAATACAACTTGGACTACACAAACTAAAGCTCTTTAAACACACTTACAGGTCTATAGCAGGCCTTCTGATCATTTGTTCTTTGTGTGACGGGGCTGCTGCAAGCTGCACTGAAGCCACCAGGCATGTGAGCCTGCCTAAACAGCTTTTCTTGATGCTCGTTCCTGTTACAGCCAAGCAAAGTTAAATTCTCCCTACTGGGGAGCATCTCCAAGTCCAGGTGAGTGCTGGGTATTTCTTGAATAAAAAGCAAACAAATGGAACGGTTACAAGATTGAAAGTATGCGAATGGAACTTGGTCTCTAGACTCAGTAATCTTCAATTAATACTCATTAAATTTGACAGTTTGAGACAAGAAATAAGCCTTGTTCTATACTAAGACATGTTGTGAAATTTATTTTTACTACAATTTTGTTGTCATTGCCTGTCTGACACGCACAGTGGGATATCTCCAACCGCAGGATGAGTAACCTGAACTTATACCAGGAATTATCCGAAAGTTCCAGGACTTCACTAATTAAAAAAACGATTCCAGATTTAAAGATCTTCTCTTCAAAGTCATCTTTCTGTGCAACTGTGGCCCGCTTTCAGCACGATTATCGTTTTTAGATCACTTAACTAACTCCTCTTGGTCCATTTGCATGGTCTGCATGTGCCTGTGTGGGTTTCTTCTGGGTTCTTTCCACAACCCAAAGACATGTTACATTTTGATTCTTGGCAATGGATTTAACACAGAAGATAAAATCCTGTCAAGATGTTAATAGATATTTTAATATCTATTAAGTGTTATTTGGTTGTAAAATAAAAGGAAAGAGCAAGAGAGAGAGAGAGCGAGAGAGCTATTGATGGCAGGCCTGAAAGAAAAAAAAAAGTTTTGAGCATATCCAATAACTTCTATGGCCACAGGCGTATAACATCGAGCATCTGGGAGTGCAGACTGCTTCTACAAACACTTGTGAAAGAATGTGTCACTCTCAGGAGCTCTGTGATTTCCAGTGTGGCACTGTGATAGGATGCCACCTCTGCAATAAGTCCAGTCATGAAATGTCCTCAATACTAAATATTCCACAGTCAGCTGTTAGCTGTATTATAAAGAAGTGCAAGTCATTGCACTTCTCAGCAACTCGGCCACAAAGTGATAGGCCACACAAAATTACAGAGTGGGGTCAGCAGGTGAGGCGCACAGAGGTTGCCAATTTTCTACAGTCAGTTGCTACAGACCTCCAAAGTTCATGTTGCCTTCAGATTAGCTCATGAACAGTGTGTAGAGAGCTTCGTGGAATTGGTTTCCAATTCCATGGCTGAGCAGCTGAGGAACCCAACAGAAGTTGGAATGAGAGAATAAAATGGGTAGAGGGTTGGAAATCACACCTTCGAGTTGGGCTATTATCTGTCTAAGTCAGAGACATCCAGTGAAGCCAGAAGGTGAGTGCACCGGCAGCATTAGTGACAGCTGAACGTGCTGGAATCCGTATCCATTTACTGTGCTGACACCAACCAAACGTTGACAAAGCACAAGGCCACTAACGGGCATGTTAAATATTCATTTTGTAAATTTTTATTAAAAAAATTAAAGCAAAAAGTAGGTAAAAATAAAGTAAAACAGGTAGACAGCTAATGGACAGGAGCTGAAAATAACATCCATTTTGGAAGAGGTCCTGAGAATGAATATTAGTTATGTTTTTTAATTGGCAGAGTCCCAGAACTATCCACCAATACCAATAGCACAATGTCCAAAACAATCTGATTAATGCTTTTAAAGGGGTTTCTGTTTTCTGACTCAAGTGTATGAGATGATTATATTACCACATCCAGCCATCCCTGTTCCTGCAGTTGTAAACCTGTAAAGAAAATGAATTTTAGTGAAGTGATAGAACTTGTCTGATATGTGTCTTCACAGTAACACATACACGTGCTGGCTGGCTGTCACAGCTGACTGGGCAGGACTGCTGCTATCTGTAAATTTAAAAATAAATTTAGTCTGAGCACACCTAATGCAAGATTTTAGTACTATAACATACTTACCCTTCACATGAACGTGATGCCTATGTATTTCTAAGGCAGGATGTCTTTGCAAGAACTGATGAAACCCTCCTACTTCTAGGGAAAAGAAAAACGTGATAAGGTAACTAAAATTCATTTTCAATGCATGAAAATGTGCCTACACCTATACACAAAAATGCTGAAACTTATAACTGTTCTACCAGTTATTTAATTTGCTCATCAATGTGACAACTCTAGGTGATATTTTTTGTTACAAATGTTACAAATCTAGAGGGATTTTGGATGCTCTTCTCGTGTCTGTATGGTTCTCTCAGAACAACTTTGTTAGGTTAACTGGCATTTGCTCTGAATGGTTGCCCTCCCCCGACTCCCCAGTTGAAACAGGAAACATATTAGCCAATCATGTACTGACAGCAGCTATCAAAGTTCTGTATTTTCATTTGTAATTTGATTAGTTATTTCCAGATTAAGTTTGCTTGTTTTGGCTAAGTGTCATTATTTAAACCTTTTTTTTTTTTTTTTTTAGTTTCAACTATTAATAGGGATGGGTATCGAAAACTGGTTCTTGTTGAGAACCGGTTCCCAGTGTTTCAATTCCTTGGAATTGTTTGCCATTTTTGCAAACGATTCCCTTATCAATTCCAGTCGCCCCGAATGACGTCACCACGTTGCGGAGCGTCATTTACCTGGCAGGAAACACGGCGCCTAAGCGGCTCAAACGCTCAAAAGTTTGGTTTTGCTTTACGAGAATGGATGACAACAGGGCAACTTGCAATACTTGCAAAGTAGATATTTCATTTAAGGGAGGAAACACTACAAATATACAAAAGCATTTGCTCACAAAACACACGATGACCTTAAATGAATGTCGTGTTTTTAATTCCGCTCCGGACTCGTGAATCTCAACCCAGCAGCAGCGGTAACGTTTGCACGTCCTCTCCCGTTAATGCGGCAGGTAAATAATCAACTAACAGCGCATATTATGTTAGCGCGATCTGCCTTATTACAAAACCTGCCATTACTGTGCATTTAGATGACCGTGATGAGAGAGACAGACAGAGTCTGGCTCAGATGCTGGCAGTTCTCACTGCAGTCTACCGTTAGCGTCTCCTTTCAGGCCAGGATAGACGAATGTCACCGAGCAGTGACTAAGTTTGTGGTCAAAGGCTTGAACCCATTTGCCACAGCAGATGATGTTCGGTAAGTGAATGTGTTTAATTGTAGGCAGGGACATTACTGGATATTCTTGTGTAATTGCTACAGAATAATTGATGTTATACTTTGTTATTGCTACAGAAGAATATTTATTTTATTATTTTACATTTACAATTTTTTTTTCCTGGGGACCCAGTGACACCCCATTGAAGAGCCGTAGGCTGTGGATCTCTTAAGATCTCACTGTTGGGTTTGTAAGGCCATGTTACTCCTAAATTTCTATCTTGTTCAAAGAGAAGATATAAAACAAAGTTACTGAGCACTCCAAATAAAATAAGAAGAAAAGTTATACATTCCCACGATCAAGGATTGTTTGTGTAGCTTTTGTGGAAGGCTCTGTGCAGGAATGCGGGAGTGAACCGGAGCAAGGTCGAGAAACAGTAGCGCTCACAGTAAGATGGTACCTTAGGCGCATAAAACTGGGTAACAGGTCAGGGAAAAGTGTGTGTGTGTCCATCCCTAGGTGAAGCTGCACCCAATGGAGGAGAAGAATGGTAAATGGCCTGCATTTGTATAGCGCTTTTCTAGTTAAGGACCCCAAAGCGCTTTACACTACATTCAGTCATTCACACACACAATCACACACTGGCATTGTAGCCACAGCTGCCCTGGGGCGCACTGACAGAGGCGAGGCTGCCGGACACAGGCGCCACCGGGCCCTCTGACCACCACCAGTAGGCAAACATTGGGGTTAGTATCTTGCCCAATGATATTTGGCATGCAGCCAGGAGGCAGCCTGGGATCGAACCACCGACCTTCTGATTAGTGGCTGACCTGCTCTGCCACCTGAGCTACAGCCACCCAATGAATGGGCTAAAGCAGCTTTAGAATGGCTAAAGCAGCTTTACTCCAGGCCTCGAGGGCCAGTGTCCCTGCAGGTTTTAGATGTGTCCTTGAACCAACACAGCTGATTTAAATGGCTAAATTAGCTCCTCAACATGTCCTGAAGTTCTCCAGAGGCCTGGTAACGAACTAATCATGTGATTCAGGTGTGTTGACCCAAGGTGAGATCTAAAACCCGCAGGACACCGGCCCTCGAGTCCCAGAATTGCCCATCCCTGGGCTAAAGTCTAAACCACCGCACTTCTCAACAGGTTTTGACCAATCAGACAGAAGCACATTCTCTTTTACAAATACCACTAGTACTGCTGGTTAGCATCATCTCTCTGGATTGGGAAAACCTGGATTGGGACTGAAACCCTCTTTTACCTTAGATAAAAAGAACATGCAACAACTTCATTAATTCATTTATACCTAAACCACTGTGTCTTTTAGACTCCATTCCTACACAACTCTTCAGTTCTACTATTAATTAATTATTAAATTTTAAATATGATCAGTTTCTATTAACAGGATGTGTATCACAGGTTTTCACTTTAGCTGCAATGAAACCACTAATTAAAAAGCTTTTACTCAATTCAGCATTTTAGCCAACTACAGACCAATTTCTAACCTCCATTTTTATCTTAAAAAGTCTTGAAAGAATTACTGCTAAACAGTTGACCAAAATTCCAAAGGAATGGTTTTATTTGAATGGTTTCGTTCTGGATTCACAGTGCATCATAGCACAGAAACAACACTAGCAAAGTTAACAAATTATCTTTTTATGGCCCGTCATAGTGGACTGCCTCGCCTGTTAGACTTCAGTGTAGCATTCAATAGCACCAACCACAGTATTTTACTACAGTGATTAGAACACACCACTGATATATAAAAGGAAATATTCTTAAATACATATGATAGATACCAATGCTTTATGTAAATGGGGAGCCGTCTTCACATATGAAAGTTAATCGTAGAGTTCTACAGGGTTCGGTGCTGGGACCAGTACTAGTAGCATGACATATACGTCCCTTAAGTAACATTATTAAAAAACAGAATACATTTTCATTGCTATGCAGATGATTTGCAGCTTTATTTATCTATGAAGCCTGAAGAGGGCATAAAGATATGTCCTTCAACATGCATAAAAAAATATGTAGGAATGTTTTCTTTCATCTGCATAATCTCTTAACATTGAAAGCATCCGGTCTCAGAGTGATGTTGAAAAACTAGTTCGTATGTTCATTACAGCTAGGCTGGGCTATTGTAATTCATTATTATCAGGTCAAATGCTCCCAAAAAGCCTTCACTTAATCCAAAATGCTGCAGCAAGAGTACTGGGACTAGAATGAGAGAGTACATTTCCCCTGTATTAGCATCTTTTCATGGCAACCTCTTAAATCCAGAATTGCATTTAAAATCCACCTCACATACCAGATTTTGAATATTCAGGCCCCATCTTATCTGAAAGAGGGCCATTTTACCCCATCACAGCACTTTGCTTTCAACCTGCATAGCGTTCAGCTTTCAGGCTCCTCTTCTCTGAAACCAGTTCCCAGTTTGAATCCTGACAGACACACTCCCTACTTTCAAGACTGGCTTAAAACTTTTCTTTTGATAAAGCTTATAGTTAGGGGAATAAAACATTTTCAAAAAGACAGGCATTCAAAAAGCCTGGAAGTCTGCTGCCCAAAATCACATTGGCAATTACAAGAAACTGGCGCATTGAAAGCAAAATATGGTGTGGTGTGGCAAAGACATACACAGCACTATAAGTCCTAATACATTCTCTTTCACATCTTTCTTGACCTCTTTATGTTATTCCTCAAGGACGAAAGGTCAGGAAAAGACAGGTCACTTTTTTCCTATTCAACCACAATTTTTGTTGAGGTGGTACAAATTCAATCCAGTAGCTACTGTTAACGCCAAACGTGCAAAAGAAATTTCAACTTTCCGGAGTCCACTGCAACAAGCTTCTTTTTTTTTTTTTTTTTTGGAACTGTTTGAGTTTTAAAATGTTTACCGCAGTTTTCATCAACCATTAAGTCACAGTATGTTTCACGGATTGCAAAGACTAGTGCTGCGTCGGCCCTGGTCAAAGGGAGGGCCAGTTGTGGACAGCTGTGGTGGGAGTACCGACACATACCCTGTATGAGCTTTCTGTCCTCGGGTGACAAACCCAGATACCAGCCCAGCAGCTTGGAGTCAGTTAAGGCCAGTTGCGGATAAGCAGCCACCAAATCATACACAGACCTGAAAGCAGAACCACGTCTCCTTTTTTTGGTTCAGGTTATTTAGCTGGACACAGAAAACTGTCGTGGTTACATACCTGTCCAGAAAGAACTTCCTGCTCTCCTCTGTTGATGCAGAAACCGACGTTAAGACAAACAAATGACAAACTAGTAAAATGTAGTTACTGGTCAAGTTTGCGGTACAGAACACTCTTTACTGAGTAAAAGCCTGGACACAGAATAATATCATTGCGCTAGGACCTAAATTGGGACTACTTTTACCCATGATTTCATACTTACGTGGACTGGGTCTTTTAAAATCCGGACTGTAAAAACTGCTTTCTGCCCACACACCCGCAGAGTAATGAGGTGCCTCGTGAAAAAACATGCGTGGAAAGTCACGCCACGATGTTTGATAAGAAGCCATGGGTTGGGTGTCTATAGGCGTCGTCCAAACGTAAAAAGGCCACGACGTCCGCCACGGGTCACGCGTGTAGCACGGCTCCATTATAACCGCGAAATGGCGTCAGCTAAACACGTGAACGTAATGACGGCTAATGTTAGCATTAAGCAAAGCTAATGTTTGTCTGTTAGCATTTGAATTTTTGGTTTCTCGTTTAATATTTCTGAAAATAAAAAGGCATATACGCTTCTCCTTTTAGTTTTCGGAGTTAGCTTGCTAACTTGTTAGTTATGTTACATCCAAACCCCGCGTTACTCTCGAGGCCTTCAGTTGTCTCATAACTACAATAATGGAAGATATATTTTCTCACTCCACTTCATTTTAGCCATGCCGGGGAATTCGTCAAAGTACAGGAATAGTCCACTCTCTAATTTTACCTTTAGTTAATCTTCGCTATTGCCATTTGTGAGCTTTAACATTATCCTCCTACGACACATGCAGCGAGTTCTGTAGGCGAAGGGCAGTCAGTTTACCCTGTTGTCACTTACCTCAGTCTGGTAGTTGAGAAGACATACAGATACAGAGATCAAACACTTTGATCTCCGTAATGACTATAGTCTGTATGTCTCACTTTTCTTAATAAAATTGCACTCAGGAGGTAACTTTTTTTTTTGAGGGGCGGGATTACATGTATTTATACACAGTACAATTTTATTTGAACATTGAGAAAAACTAATACAATTCAAGTACAGTTTTCATTAGAGGTGTGCGGATCGATGTGTTAATTATTTCTTTGGAAAAAGTAAACCTCAAACATGACATGAAAAATGTCCGAATCTTTTTTTTTGTGTGCTTTAGAGACAGAAAATTTTAAATTCCAGATCTCCAAAAGCTCAGTTTCAAAACACATGAAAAGGTGAAAGGTGTGTTTTTTGTGTTAACTAATTATCGTGGAAAGTAACGATCACAGTGATGATTAAAACGTGTTCAGAATTTGCAAATTGAGAATTCATCTCATAAGTCATGGCACACTACTCTCCCCCAATTAGCTGCCCTAATACTTTTAAATTATTGGTACTGATTGTATCGATATCAAAATTTGTAGTGGCACAGCACAACTGTGAATGAGGGAAAGTATGAATGTTGAATGTTTTTGTTGAAATATCCAGGCAAGTATATACATGTTAAATGATAAGATATACACTACACAGATAGCGTCAATAAACACACAACTTCAGGTTTTTTTTCTATAATAATTCTTCATAATTTAACAATAAGAACAAATAGTTTGATGTGCTGTAATCATTATGAAGCTATAATTTGAAATACAATAACACACTGAGTTTTTGTACAAAGTGTCGGTATCAGATACTACCCTGAATTTTACTTAATATCTAATTGGAAAGGAAATCAGTGGTATCCCACATCACTAGTTTTTATTTCCTTTACTATCATGTGTATATTGGACAGTGGTAATGTCAAGCAAGGATGAGACTTGTGAGGTCAAAGGACAGCATGTTAATTTGCTTTTGTTTCACTCTCAGTGGCATGATATTTAAACATAAGACCAGATTTAAATATCTGAAAAACATATGGGGCACAAACGCAATGTCAAGAGATTTATTCTAAAGACACTTCTTCAGCTAAGAATCTAAAGGTAGAAACACACAGACGCTGCAGTTTTTACTTGCAAGGGCGATCACAGAACGCTCACACCAGAGTGGGGGCCCTGTGATGTGTGCTTTGTTCCTGCACTTGCCTTTATTTATATACAAAAGTAATACAACAGTGAATACGTCTATTCATTAACAGAGGAATGTTAGTATGTAGGGAGTGAAGATAAAAGTGGTTCAGGTGTATGTGTGTGTGTGTGTGTTATTCTGAAGGACGTGGCCCCTCTTCTTGAAGATAAGAGCTTCCAGCTCCCCTCTTCCTGGCAGGAGTGAAATGATAACAGCTTGCTCAGCTATTATCACTGTGAGAAAGAATTTATAAAGCAAGTCTTGATTCCAACAACAGTAATAAAAGGGTCATCATGCAGTATTCTATAATATGCAAACTTATATATCACAAAAAGATTATACTGACTACTAAGTACAATTTTATATTGACACGCAATATATATATTTTTTTAACATAACTGTACAAAATGTACATTATACTTTAAAATAATTTACTGGGAATAGACTGCATTGCAATGGTGCCGACATGATTGGCTTACACTAAAAAATACAGTGCTGTGAAAATATTTTTGCTCCCTCTTAATTTCTTTTTAAGTATTTGTTTAAGATCATCAAACTAATTTCAGTATCAACGACAATGCAAGTACAAATACAAAATGCAGTTTTTAAATGGTCCTTTCATTTCTTAAGGAACAAAAGCTATCCAAACCTATCTGGTTCTGTCTGAAAAAGTAATTGCCCTCTAAATAACTGATTGTGCCACCCTCGGCAGAAAAAACTGCATCAGCTGTTCGATGGCAATGACTCTTTCACATTGCTTTGTGTAAAGTTAATATGTCAATCCAGTCCCACTGGTGGAGTTTTGAGCATGAACGCGGCAGATGTGATGGGACTCAAACCTTCCAAAAAAAATTGTTCAATCGGTCCATAAAATATTTACCCAAAAGTCCTGGAGATCAAGATATTTAATGGCAAACATGAGACAAGCCTTTGTGTTGTTTTTGGTCAGCAGTGGGTTTCAACTTGAAACTCACCTATGGATACTGTTGTTGCTTTCTATGATCAAGTACATTCTACCTAACGTTCACACTCAGAGAGCAACTTGGAGTTAGTATCTTGCCCAAGAATATTTGGCATGCAGACTGGAGCAGCCATGTATCAAACCATCCACCTTCCAATTAGTATGACCTGCTCTACTACTGAGCTACAGCCACCCTGAGTCTTTTCCATTGTGGATAATAGGTGTCGCTGTGGTTCACTGGAGTCCACAGCCACTCCTTCCAGACTGATAGATGTCACTGACTTTATTTCTCATCTGTTCTTGAGTTTCTTTAGATTGTACCATGATGTGGTGCTTTTCTTTTTATGTTTTAGCCTACTTGGTTTCTTCATTCATCATGTCTGGCAGTAATCAGGCCTGAGTATGGCTAGAGAAAATTACTCATGTTTTCAAGAACTATTCATCCATTACCTTTTCATATAGGGTCAGGTAGGTTTAGATAGCCTTTTCTCTTAATAACTGAAATCAAAATTCTAAATATATATAATAATTTAACTATCATAAGTTATTTTTTTCTAACATAAAAATTTGTTTTATGATTTTAAACATGCAAGTGTCACAAATAAAAAATAAAAAATAAGAAATCAGGATGGGGGCAAATACATTTTATCAACACTGTACACGGTGTGGAACAGGCCACCTATACTTTACACCTATAGGAGCTGCTCAGCCATGACAAACTCAGAACATATTTGTTACTTAAAGTACTGACTCTGAACCTTTATTTTTGTTGGTTATGGCTGTCAAACGTCTGGCTGTACAGTAAACACATGTTAGTCATTTAATTACAAATGAGAAGGTAAACCAGATGCCCTACTACTTACTTTATGTGCTTTAGTAGAATTTGTCCACTAGAGGGCAGAAATGGTTAAAGTAAAGTAAGCATGACCCTCATAAAAATCAGAACTAAATGCCATGTGGGTGGTGTGTGTGTGTTTGTGAGAAATCAGTTATGCAACAGAGTTTTGGTACTAAAGTCTCACCATGGTAATGAGCATTGTGTGAAACACAGCATGTTAGCCAAATTCTGTGAAAGATTTGAGCTGTTCCCTGGTAGCGTGACCCAAATTTCTCAGTAACTGAAGCCAGAACAGTGCGGGTGATCCTCTCAAACTACAGTATAAGGATTCTTTGTGTGTCTGTGTGGATGGACACATCTGAAAGCTCACAGCAGAAAACACATCACAATGAATTGCTTTGGTTCAATAACTTAGATGCAACAGATCACAGTTGTGTACTGTATGTATGTGCGAGGACTGCCCATTTTGTTGCTCTCTTTTCTCTCCGTTGGAGCCAAAGGCAGTGTATCAAGCACTCTGTTTGTGTATTGATTTGGAGTGATATTTATAATGCTGCCTTAAACATATCGACACCCTGCCCATAACTTACTGTTCAACTTTGTCAAGTAATTTAAGTGGTGATGGACAAGAAGAGGTGTTTCAAAGGTGACAGGACTTTTTCAGGGCCTCATTTGCTCCCGTGAAATGAATCACAGTCATTGTATTGGCTTATTTTTGATCATGGACAGCAAGTTTGTAACTGGGAGAAAGAAAATTATATAGCACCTCAGAATTAGGTGGTCATTTTCAGACCCATTGACAGTCTACAACGTGCAGAAAGATCTGGATAAACATGTCAAAGATGACCTGTTTTTCTCATTTCCAGTTTCATTTTATTCTTGCAAGTAGCTACAGCAGCACTGAATGATTTACAGTTCAAATGATCTAGCAAGAGCTGTGTACAGACCTGAGATGACCGTATTAAAGATATCCCCTCTCACAGACATCATGCATACGCAGCCTGTCTGAAGCAGAGTATTCCGAGCAGTCTGAAGCCTGAGCCTGTGGCTGTCGGGAATTACTGGTACATGTACTGACATCAGTATTTGAAACTTTGGTCATGTTAAATATGACATCCACCACTGGCCAGGCTCTGCTGGGAGCACTTAGTTGCATTTGTGAACCTCTCTTTTGTACTCTCTCCCTCATCACCCTGCCAGTGATCAGGTACCCTGCTGGGATAATAGGCTGGCCAAAGGAGGAGATAGAAGCCACTGATATCAAGACCAAGAAGCTCTTGACCATGCATGGAGGGTTTCAGCCCAAGTCCAGCACCCCGAGGCTGTATGCTAAGCAAAAAGAAGGAGCCCTGGGACTGGTGAGTGTCAGAGCCACAGTCCAGGAAGAAACAACGAACATCCACAAATACATCAGGAAGATAGCCATGACCGGCCGTGTGCTCAGTGAATACCTCAGGCAGGAAAAACCCAAGAAAGAGGAGGAACCATCATGGAAGGACAGGCCCCTTCCCGGTATGTAACACCGGCAGATGGAGGAGGTGGCTGACATCCAGAAATCCTACCAGTGGCTGAACAAAGCCGGACTGAAAGACAGCACAGAGGCTCTAATCATGGCAGCACAGGAACAAGCTCTGAGCACAAGATCCATAGAGGCTGGGGTCTATCACACCAGGCAAGACCCCAGGTACAGGCTGTGTAAAGATGCCCCTGAGACAATCCAGCACATAACAGCAGGGTGTAAGATACTAGCAGGCAAGGCATACATGGAACGCCATAACCAAGTGGCCGGCATAGTGTACATCTATCTGTGCCGAGTATAACCTGGAAGTCCCGAGGTCAAAATGGGAGATGACCCCAAGGGTGGTGGAGAATGACCGAGCTAAGATCCTGTGGGACTTCCAGATACAGACGGACAAAATGGTGGTGGCTAACCAACCGGACATAGTGGTGGTAGACAAGCAGAAGAAGACCGCTGTAGTGATCGATGTAGCGGTTCCGAATGACAGCAACATCAGGAAGAAGGAAGATGAGAAGCTCGAGAAATACCAAGGGCTCAGAGAAGAGCTCGAGAAGATGTGGAGGGTGAAGGTAACAGTGGTCCCAGTGGTAATCAGAGCACTAGCTGCGGTGACTCTGAAGCTAGGCGAGTGGCTCCAGCAGATCGCAGGAACAACATTGGAGATCTCTGTCCAGAAGAGCGCAGGAACAGCTAAGATACTGCACAGGACCCTCAAGCTCCCAGGCCTCTGGTAGAGGACACGAGCTTAAAGGACAGGGACCTGCGCAGTATCTTAGCTGTTCCTGCGCTCTTCTGGAGATCTCCGATGTTGTTCCTGGGATATACATACAGAGAAAAACCCAACAATATGTCCCCCTATGAGCAAGCACTCTGGTGACAGTGGGAAGGAAAAACTTCCTTTTAACAGGAAGAAACCTCCAGCGGAACCAGGCTCTCGGAGGGGCGGGGCCATCTGGTGTGACTTATTGGGGTGAGAGAAGGAAGACCAGACAAAAGACATGCTGTGGAAGAGAGCCAGAGATGAATAACAAGTATGATGCAATGCGCAGGGGTCTATTAACACATAGTAATGTATGAGGCTTGACCAGAAGAAATCAAAACATCTCTCTCCAACTCAAGAAAATGTGGTAGCCATAAACATGTTAGCCAGTTCACCAAGTAGCCTCTACTATGTAGTTATGCTATTGAAATACATGAAACATGTAACATGCTGTCTAGCAGTGTCTTAAGGTAATATGCAACGCCTCATCATGTGGGGGCAGATGTTGCATATGTCCCACTGAAAATGCTACGTCCAGATGAGCAGAATCAACCTTTTGCAGCCTGTATATGTCGTTCAGCACCAGTGTTGGTCAAGTTACTTGAAAAAAGTAATCAGTAACTAATTACTGATTACTTCCCCCCAAAAGTAATTCCGTTACTTTACTGATTACTTATTTTAGAAAGTAATTAGTTACTTAATTACTTAAAATGATTAACAACCTGAATAGGTAATAAAGCGATAGATCTTTCAGCCCAATTCTATTTTTTCTGCATAATCCATCATATAAATGTAATCAAATGAAAAAGTCTCTTTTAAAAACTTGTTTTACTAGTTTTAATCTTTTAACTTCATGCATCAAGCAAAAATTAAATTATATGCAACTTTATTTTTATATGCAAATTTGTTGAACATTTAAACCTATTTTCTGCATATACCAGTGTATAAAATAAAATAGTTTTTTGTGTTTACACTCACTCTTTAAAATAAATGCACGTAAAACACAGCAGAAAATAAATAAAATCAAAGACTAGCGGTCCTGTTGCTCTATTTTCACCTGTACAGCAGGAGTGGAGCAGGCGGAAGTTTGCCCTGGTGCAGGTGTGTCGTAGCGGTCAGTGGAAGGATACAGTTTCACATTCCAGTGGCAGCGTACTGTCGGTGCTTGCTCGGAAGTTTAGGTGTTTTTCGCTGTAAAAAGAAGTTTTCTTCCCAAGCAATGAGCAGCGGACGCTAATGTTTTTGTCACTTTTTACGGAATCAAACTCAAAGTAAGGTCAGTACTTCCACGCTTAACCCCTTACTTAAACGCTGCATGCTCACACTCTCTCCCGCACTTTTATATTATCCATTGTTGATCTGCACACAGCTGTTGCCACGAATATGGCTTAGTCATTGTCATGAGACACTGCCGCAAAAAAAAAAATCACGGTTTTAGTAAGGCAGTAATGCAGCGTGCTTACGGGAAAGTAACAGTAATCTAATGACCTTTTTTGCAATAGTAATCCCCTACTTTACTCGTTACTTGAAAAAGTAATCGGATTACAGTAACATGTTACTTGTAACGTTACTTTTAACGCGTTACTGCCCATCTCTGTTCAGCACTGATGGCAGTATTCCAGATGTGCTAATGCAGGATTCAGGATTTTGAACTGGGCGCTGATGACAAGCCAGATGGTCCCTGTCCTCTTCAGGCCATAGGATACTCTATCCACCTTTTAGAACAAAAACAAAAACAAACTTTGGCTCTTCAGATCGCTGGGCAGTTTTTCACTTTGGCTGAGTGCATTTTAGTTTTGGTTGAGAGAAAGCAGCAGTGTTTTTGGGATCGGGAAAACTCACATTTATGGATGATACCGTGAACAGTGTTCAGAGATTTCTAGACGTGTTGCTGAGCCCATATAGCAATTTGCATAACAGAATGTGTTTAATGCAGTGCCACCTGAGTGAAAATCACAGGCATTAAATATTAATTTTTGTCCCTTGAGTAGAGCAACTTCTCTACCCAAGGGACAATATGATCTATATCATTATGTAACTGATGACATGCTCAAAGTCTTTACAATTTTATGTTGAGGAACATTATTCTGAAATTGTTCCAGGATTTTTCTTTTCTCAATTTCAGCTGTGATCAACAACCTCAATGCCATTCACCCATCTTAAGTGAACTTTTGTACACTTGCCACATTCTAGTCAACTAAAACCTTCCTTCAGCTGCTTTCCTGAGGCAGAAGAAAACACAAAGAGGTTAATAAAAAAATGTATTATGAGTGCTGTTAGAAACTATAATCATATATACACATGATATCAGGCAGGGGAACCTCTCTGGAGCTCAGTAAAAGGCCTTTCATAGCATTCAAAGGCACTCTGCTCTCTCAATCAATGAAAAGTAGCACCAGGCTGTGTGAGTGGAGGCCAGAGCTCGGCTTTTACACTCCGTGGTTTGATTAGGCTCTGACTCATCACCACGCAGAGTGCTGCTGGCCATCGAAACAAAGTCTGAGTCTAAAGCTTCACAGATACTATCGGATACCATCATGCCATATACTTGAATTTGAGAAAAGTTGCAGTTTAACCCATTAACCATATTATCAGTCAGACACTGTAGAAATACAGGCTAGCAGTTCCCTCGTGGTCCTGGTCATTGATGCAGCTTTTTGAGATTAGACTGTGAGGCCCTGTTTATTATGAAATATTATCTCTTTGATTTGTATTTTGCTTTGTTTTTTGTCTTCCTGTGTTCCCTTGGTCACATCCTCTTTTTGATCTTAGTTCCAGTTTGGATTTGTTTTATTCCCTCAGTGTTCCCCGTCTTGCCTTCTTGTGTCAGTTTCCCTAGGATAAGTCCATTTAGATCTCTGCCTTTCTCCATTAGTTATAATTCTCACATCCTGTTTTATTTTCATAGTCATGTATCTCTTCTCTTTCCTTTCGTTTCTTGTATTTAATTTTACTTCCTCTTGTCTTTACATTGCTTGTTTTTTTTCTGGAACTGTCGCATTCCTCTGCTTAGCCCTCGGGGCGTTTGTGTATATTATGGCGTGCTCTTTGTCAGCTTACCTTCCCTTGTCTGTTCAGTTTTGCCTTGCTTTTTGGACTTTGTAAACAGCCTGAATGAACAGGTTCACATTTTCAAAACTTCAGTCGGCCTCCCAAGTCTACATTTGGGTCAAAAAAATCATAATATTACTATGCTTTGACTACAGTTGAACCCCACAGATTTGGAACTACATGAATAACAGCAGTTGATCCTTTTTTCCTATTCCTTTTTGTTTTAAAGGACGGTGACTCATCTTCAGAGGAACTTGCCGTGAGGGCTCCTACTGCGTGGTCCAGGAGAAGGCCTCACCTCCCTGGTCACTGGTTCTCAGCTCCATATTTAACGGTTAAATATGCAGCAGCTAGCCACCTGCCTGAGCCCGATTCCACCATTTTTCCATCTTCAAAGAGGAAGCATGTTCTTCTTGCAACTGCCACAAACCTGAGCCAAAGTAAATTATGCTTCTTAAAGACCATGCCAGCTCCTCTCCACTCCCAGTGCTGAGAACAAGAAATGCCAGATCCATATCAGGTCTTCTACCTGGGCCAATGGAGACTGGGCACCTGCATGTTCCTCTGCCTCTGTCTCTACCTGGGTCGGCTGAGGTTGGGTCCATGCAAGTCCCTGCTCTAAAGAGGAAGAAGGAGGTCTATATATGTGCTTCAACACCACTGCACTCAATACTATGGATTGCAATTGGTGATGGTTGATGCAGCTGCTGGAAACTCATTCCAGGACGATCTCCATCCATTGTTCTTGAGCTAAACTGAAGGCCACATGAAGTTTGAAGGTCTGTAGCGATTGACTCTGCACAAAGTTGCGCACAAGCACCTCAGTATCCACTCACCCCGCTCTGTAATTTCATGTGACCTACTACTTTGTGACTGAGTTGCTGTTGTTCCCGATTGCTTCCACTTTAAAGACGATTAACAGTTGACTGTGGAATATTTAGTGGCAAGGTGCACAGGTGGCACCTTATCACAGTACCACAAGATCAATAAAGCCTGGAGTCCACCACACAAGGTAAGATCCAAGGTGTAGGCTGTGCAAAGATGCCCCTGAGACAATCCAGCACATAATGGCAGGGTCCAAAATGCTAGCAGGAAGAGCATATGTGGGATATATGTGGTCTGCATAGTATACAATAATAGCCATGCTGAGCATGGCCTGGAAATCTGAGTCCATCTGACAGACATGAAAAGGTCTGGAGAAGCTGTTGAGAATATTATGCTGGCTGTGATGTAGTTCAGTGTGACTGGTTTGGTAGTGATCAGTGATGATCTAGGGAGAAATCTCCATAGAGGGATGCAAGGAACTCTACAGGCTAGCCAACAGAAGCCTGACTACCATCAGGTATCCGGATGGATTTCTCGTGGTACAAGACAATGCCTGGCTCTTTGTGGTGGGAGTATGTAGGCAGTTCCAGGAGGATGAAATAATTGATACCACTGACTGCCCCCACGTTTTCCTGAACTAAGTTCAATAGAAAACCTCTGGAAGGAGTTCTACAGGCTGCACCTCAGATAGTCCAGGAGCTCAATGATGCCCAGCTCCAGATTAAGAGTGTACACCAATGTTGTCAGGCACGCATACAAGCACCTGCGGGCCAGAAACTACTCAATACCATTTTTAAGACTAGCCTGCCGCATAATTTTTCAGTGATTTTCGAGCTGTCTTTAAAATCAGTCCTCTATATGTTTATTTTCTATAAAAAGATGTGGCATCCTTTTGTCCATCTGTCCATCCGTCCATTTATTTACTTTTGCTTATCTGAGGCAAGGTGGGAGCAGCAGCCTAAGCAGACCACCCTCTCCCCTGCCACCTCCTTCATCTTATTTTGGGGAATGCATAGACATTCCCAGGCC
Organism: Neolamprologus multifasciatus; assembly: GCF_963576455.1. Taxonomy (NCBI): domain Eukaryota; kingdom Metazoa; phylum Chordata; class Actinopteri; order Cichliformes; family Cichlidae; genus Neolamprologus; species Neolamprologus multifasciatus. The sequence continues at coordinate 10,095,536 of NC_140454.1, forward strand.
AGCCGAGAGATAATATCTCTCCAGCGTGTCCTTGCCTGCTCCAGAGCCCTCATCTCACCTCCCTCAGAATATGTATAAGGGAGAAGCCAGTCACCTTTCGCAGAAAGCTCATTTCTGACATTTCTATCACAATCTCATTTGTTTAGTCACTACCCAAAGGGTAGTGATGTAGATTGGCCAGTAAATAGACAGCTTCACTTTTACGCTCAGCTCTCTGTTCACCACAATGGACTGGTACAGCAGTCACATCACTGTAAGTAAGTAAGTAAAATTTTATTTACAGTGGGGCAAAAAAGTATTTAGTCAGCCACCGATTGTGCAAGTTCCCCCACTTAAAATGATGACAGAGGTCAGTAATTTGCACCAGAGGTACACTTCAACTGTGAGAGACAGAATGTGAAAAAAAAAAATCCATGAATTCACATGGTAGGATTTGTAAAGAATTTATTCGTAAATCAGGGTGGAAAATAAGTATTTGGTCAATAACAAAAATACAACTCAATACTTTGTAACATAACCTTTGTTGGCAATAACAGAGGTCAAACGTTTATTATAGGTCTTTACCAGGTTTGCACACACAGTAGCTGGTATTTTGGCCCATTCCTCCATGCAGATCTTCTCAAGAACAGTGATGTTTTGGGGCTGTCGCCGAGCAACACGGACTTTCAACTCCCGCCACAGATTTTCTATGGGGTTGAGGTCTGGAGACTGGCTAGGCCACTCCAGGACTTTCAAATGCTTCTTACGGAGCCACTCCTTTGTTGCCCGGGCGGTGTGTTTTGGATCATTGTCATGTTGGAAGACCCAGCCTCGTTTCATCTTCAAAGTTCTCACTGATGGAAGGAGGTTTTGGCTCAAAATCTCACGATACTTGGCCCCATTCATTCTGTCCTTAACACGGATCAGTCGTCCTGTCCCCTTGGCAGAAAAACAGCCCCATAGCATGATGTTTCCACCCCCATGCTTCACAGTAGGTATGGTGTTCTTGGGATGCAACTCAGTATTCTTCTTCCTCCAAACACGACGAGTTGAGTTTATACCAAAAAGTTCTACTTTGGTTTCATCTGACCACATGACATTCTCCCAATCCTCTGCTGTATCATCCATGTGCTCTCTGGCAAACTTCAGACGGGCCTGGACATGCACTGGCTTCAGCAGCGGAACACGTCTGGCACTGCGGGATTTGATTCCCTGCCGTTGTAGTGTGTTACTGATGGTGACCTTTGTTACTTTGGTCCCAGCTCTCTGCAGGTCATTCACCAGGTCCCCCCGTGTGGTTCTGGGATCTTTGCTCACCGTTCTCATGATCATTTTGACCCCACGGGATGAGATCTTGCGTGGAGCCCCAGATCGAGGGAGATTATCAGTGGTCTTGTATGTCTTCCATTTTCTGATGATTGCTCCCACAGTTGATTTTTTCACACCAAGCTGCTTGCCTATTGTAGATTCACTCTTCCCAGTCTGGTGCAGGTCTACAATTCTTTTCCTGGTGTCCTTCGAAAGCTCTTTGGTCTTGGCCATGGCGGAGTTTGGAGTCTGACTGGTTGAGGCTGTGGACAGGTGTCTTTTATACAGATGATGAGGTCAAACAGGTGCCATTCATACAGGTAACGAGTGGGGGACAGAAAAGCTTCTTACAGAAGACGTTACAGGTCTGTGAGAGCCAGGAATTTTCCTTGTTTGAGGTGACCAAATACTTATTTTCCACCCTGATTTACGAATAAATTCTTTACAAATCCTACCATGTGAATTCATGGATTTTTTTTTTCACATTCTGTCTCTCACAGTTGAAGTGTACCTCTGGTGCAAATTACTGACCTCTGTCATCATTTTAAGTGGGGGAACTTGCACAATCGGTGGCTGACTAAATACTTTTTTGCCCCACTGTATATAGCACAAAAAATCACAAGGTGCTTCACAAGGTATAAAACAAAAACAGACAAAAGTTAACAAAATGCAATTCTAAAAAGTTGTTTTTTAAAAGTGATCACTGAGTCCGCAGATCTTAAGTTCTGAGGAAGAGAGTTCCACAGTCTGGCGGCCACAGTGGCAAAAGCTCTGTCTCCCTTGGTTTTCAGCCTTGTATGCTGAATAACAAGTAGGCCCTGATCACAAGACCTCATGGACCTACTAGGGACATAGGGCTGTAAAAGTTCAATGATGTAGGCTGGTGCTTGTCCTTGAAGAGCTTTAAATGTCAGAACCAGTATCTTAAAATGGACTCTGAATTCAACGGGGAGCCAATGCAGCTGTATAAGCAACGGTGTTACATGAGAGTACCTTGCTGCAGCATTTTGGACAATCTGCAGACGCTCCAGGGAGTTTTTGTTTAGACATGTAAACAGTGAATTACAGTAGTCCAATCGTGATGAAATGAATGCATGAATAACAATCTGTAGTCTGTCAATCTCTCAATCCCTTCTCCCCTCACTTGTGAACAACACCCTGAAGTGCAAAAACTCCTTCACTTGGGGCCAGATCTCATCCCTGACCCAGAGTGGACCTGCCACCTTGTTCTGGCTTTTCTGGCTGTGGACACTCAGATTTGGAGGTGCTGATTCTCATTCCTCGCCCCTGTGAATGACTCCAGTGTGATTTGGATGCCACCACCTGATGAACCCTATAGAACCACATCATCTGCAAAAAGCAGAGATGGAAATCTGAGGCCACCAAAGTGGAAAATTTCTGCTACCTGGCTATGCCTAGAAAGTCTGTCTATAAAAATTATGAGCCATAGACCTTCTCAGGGACGCTGAAGAGTGTGATCCCCTGTAGCTGGAGCACATCCTCCAAACCCCCTTCTTAAAGATGGAAACTCCCATCCCAGACTGCCAATCTAGAGACAGTGTATTTGTAACTTTGAAAAAATGTGTAACACAGTTACGCTCACAGTAAGACGGTAAATTAATAGTAATTCTTATATACTGTAGTGCGTCTCCAAATGAACACTCAAAGTGCAACATGCAATACAACATGCTTCATTTACCCGTTCACACAAGCACTTTTTTCTATTCATAAGTGCTCTCTGCCTAACATTCACAGACATCCAGATTCTGATGGAGCAACTTGGGGTTAGTATCTTTCCCAAGGATATTTGTCATGCAGACTGGAGCAGTCAGCGACTGAACATCCAACCTTACTATTAATCGATGGCCTGCTCTTCCTCCTGACCTACAGCCGTCTAGGACCCCAGGTCCTAGGTTGAATCAATCAGCCAATGTTAATGTTAATCAGCCAATTGATTCCCTCCCACAGTCCCGAGTCATGGATGTTAGGTTAACTGGTGATTCTCAACTTAAGTGCCGAATGAGAACAAGATTAAGTATTTGCTATTTTCTAGAGGAAGCAATATTATGGGCAATAGCAAATAAACTTTCTGATGACAGTTTTATATGCTACCGTTGTAACTGTATGACATTAATGAGTTGTGTTCATTATAAAGTTGGCTTTTCAAATTAGGTAATGGAAAAATATGATTATATTTTGTCTTCAGTGTGAATAAGAAAATCTGAACATCATTTAGCCAGCCTATACATTTTTACTAGCACAAACAGGACAATTGAATGACCTTTAAACTAGCGGTGCGGACACAGGTTAAACTGCAGATTAAATAAACTTCATGCAGACTTGTCTGAATTCTCAAGTTGTACTGTATGTTTTTTGTACACAGGTCTCAATGGACTAAATATTTAACAAATTGAATAACGATTATCAAAAATGCTCAAAAGCCTTAACCTGAAATATAGCATTGAAAAAAAAAATATGCATGTATATCTTTGTCTCCTTTTTTCATTGCTCAAAGCAGATTTGGATTAAGCAAGTAATCATTTACCAAGAAATGCAGCAGAGAGTCAGGAGAGGCATGTGACTCACACATCAGCCAGGTCAAGCAGTGACTGCCAGACCACCACAGCTAGTCAGCTGACTGGCTCATTGCAAGTAGGAGTAGGAGTGGGTGGATGGAAGGAGAAGGGAAAAAAGAAGAAACACACCACAAGTGCAGGCAGTGAAGCATTAAGGACTGTTTATTGTACCCAGTACAGATTATCAGAAAGCCAGCAGTGTAAGAAACACATCGTGAGGAGGGGGAGCTGAAGCCTGTACAAGTGCAGACAAACCCTGTGCCTGAGTTGCATTACGTGATAGAACACGTGTTCACTTTGGCCTTTGCTGGTACTCTGGCCTTTATACGCATACATTTTACAGGCAAGATAATGTCTCAGCCTTTCTCCAACCCAACACAAAAAAAGTAGTTGTAGTCTGCAGTAGTTGCATCACAAGAAAAGATTTTTTTGTTTTGTTTTTGTAAAAAAAAAAAAAATTCTATTAGAGCCAAAACTATACAGCTTATACATTAAAATCAAAACAAACGCAGCCTTATAGCAAAAATATATACTTTATATAAGTTTGTCTTTGCCCCCATTCAGAAACAGATAAACACAAAAAACTGCAGAGAATATCACAAATATCTTCGTTGTCCAATGACAGTAAAGCAATATGTTAGTGGACACAGTCTTGAACAGATTACACCATGCAAAGAGAAGCAGAGGTCTCCTGCTGACAGCTTGTGATTGGCAGAGGTGTCAAATGTCCAAGTTTCACCTCTTTTTCTTTTTTTTTTTTGCATGCAGCATCCTGATGCTCCTGCCATACTGGTGCATCAGAGGAACTAGTACACTGCCAAGGAAACATTAAGCACCCAGACAGAAATACAAAAAACAATGAGCAATGTGACCATTTATCATACAACTTCTTAGGCTTAAAAAAAGCAAAGAAAAAAAGGAGATGGGAGTTCTATGCTAAAGTTTGAGCAATACAGACCCAGCAGTGATGAACGGACATGAGGAGTGTACTGTATAGACCGTAGGCTCTTACTGTGGGGTGCAGTCTTTAAAGGGAAGCGGATACAATCTCTTACACGGGCAGAACAGTTAAAGAACATTTACACGAGAGAGCAGCCCAACCAACTGACTAGCCTGAAATACAGCAACGCCTCAGAAAGGACCTGAGAGTTCTGGGTCTCTGAAGTCTTAACAGAATCATAAAACAGCTGGCACAAAAACAAAAACAAACAAGGTTGTCCTATCTACAGAAATGTTTTCAACATATGCTGTGTGTTTTGTCAATCAGTTTTAATGCATTTAAAGCCCTTTCACGGATCTCATGGTTCGAATGTGGTGACATGAATAACTTGGGGACCATAAAGGCAACTATTAAGTAGTTTAGAATATCTCATTAGATTCATCATGTTTATACTCTCTGATTGTTTTAAGAAGTGCAGATTGTCACAAAATCAAAAGTGTAACAATTTTTTTTTTCTCCAATCTCTTACAAAAGGAGGGGTGGGAGATCTATCAGTCCACCTAAAGTTGGCTGCCCGTGGCCACAATTCATTTGGTCTCCACAGCAACAGCAGCCCATCTTGCTGAGTAACCTAGTCCAGTTCACCATCACTGGTTTTACAACCCTCTCTTCTCTTGTTCTCTGATGGTGCAAGTAGGGGAGCCTCGCAGGCCCCCTCCCGCCCTCTCCCTTCATTCTCAGCTGAGGAGCCAACAGAGTTCTATTTTCCAGCGAGCAGGAGAGGGAACCAAGAAGGAGCAGAGTGCCAGGATGTTGATCCAAGTAGCTCTGCAGCTCCAGCTCTGGATTCTAAAGACTGGGCGCCGACAGACTTATTGGGAGTGTTTGCATGTACATGTGTGTTTGTGAGTTGGGGAACCCCCACTGCTCATTTAGTAGCCGTAACCATCTGGAAAGGGCAGGCCTGCCACACACTGCTCCCCGCCGTCCAGCAGGTAAGGAGCAGTTTCGTCATAGTGGGTGAGGGGCACGGTGTCATCGTCGAGCCCCGGCAAGCTGTCTGGGTCAGCCTTAAGACTGGGCCTCTGTTTGTCGGGGAAGGCCATGGAAAACAAAGCCTCGGGGTCACACACAAACTTGTACACGTACCGCTCACCAGCCACCTGAGCAACGAGACAAAACACACTGAGATCAAATAAAGAGCTTTAGATCTACAAACGTGTCATTTTATTTGTACAAAACCTCTGCGCTGAGTAACCTGATTTAAAAAACTAATTCACCATTATTCTGTGTTTTTCAAATTAAAATATAAATGATTTATGTTCATTTTAATGCACTAATTCAAACTGAGTCAGACAACATCAAACAAACACGCACTATTCCCCGCCCTATTTACCAGTGGTTAAGATCAGAGGATGGCTCATGGTTGTATTTAAATATCAACGTCACTATATTAGCCTCATTTAGCACACAGCTGCTGAGGGAAGAAAAAAAAAAAACTGAACGTGCCTTTACCTTCTGCATGATGCCCTTCTCATAGTAATAACGCAGTGAGCGGCTCAGCTTGTCGTAGTTCATGGCAGGTCTGTTCTTTTGGATGCCCCAGCGACGAGCCACCTACAGACGACAAGAGACAAATAAAGACTGTAGATTACAAACGTCACAAAGGATGTTAGTAATGCTGCACAAAGGCGAGGACTGACCTCCTCGGGCTCAATGAGCTTGAATTCCATCCCACGACCAGTCCAGGCTATGAAGTGGCCGTTGGCTGGGTCGTCCAGTAAGGTGACCAGGAACTGCCAGAGCTGCAGGGAGCCGCGGCGCTGGTAAGGAGGCCCATCACGATAGACTGAAGGCTCCTGTTTTACTTTACCTTTGAGCAGGAGAGGATGGAATTGAAAGAGGCCAAAGGGGAACCAAGCAGGAGGGAAAAAAAGAGAGAGGCTCAATCAGTAATGTTCTCCAGCACAGCCACAGTGTGGTGAGACATTCCTGCTAGATGGTGAAGTGCGCTTGTTTATTAGGCAGCGTGTAGAAAATTCCCACTGCTTTAAGGGCGTATAATACTGCTTTTGTTTTTCTCCTTACCTTCTAATCTTTCAGGAACCACGCATGTATCATCAAAGTACAGCTGAGCATCTCTGTCAAAGGAGAAGCCTGGAACAGAAGAGAAAAGAAGAAATCCAGCAGATGAGAGTGAGTATATTTTTGATCTGATATGAAGGCCAGTAACCATGGTCAGTCCAGACATCCAAGCTTAATGCAAAGCAACAGAACTGAGCTGCTTGTATGGATGTAGCGCACTGAGGCCCTGGTGATATTAGAAATGTACTGTGCATGTGCATCTAGATTGACTGATAGATTCACTTCCCCATGAATGCTGCTGACCGCTCTTTCCACCAGTAAGTTTCCACCAGGCTCAGTAAGTTGTGAGGGTGAGGGTCACAGAGGAGAAACTTCACATGTGAAACGATTCAAAAGCAGAGAAGAAGCTAAACTTACTGTCATGGTTATTTTGGTAGAAGCTTCCAGCTCTCCCGAATGATGACTGACAGTTAGGCACTTCTGTAGACAAAGAAAATACAAGACTAAATTTAGACCAGAAGCACCCTCGTTCTCACATCAAACATCAAAATCCACCTAACAACTGATGGATATATTCAGGCCACTGTGCACAAAGACACGCGGCTTTGATGCTGTACTTCAGCAGAGTTGTGGTTACATTAATTTTGTCCAGGCTAAATTAATGTATTACTGTATTTTTGCTCCACTTCACACATGGCCTATGTTCATCTAGAGGTCCAACAGCTGTGCAGAAAAATGCATAGTCTGCTTACACATTTGAGTGGACTAAAGCCCAGATCAGAGCACACTGCACCGCACTCAACATCCCCTGCATGTCCTCCAAGCCTTTAAATAGGATTAGCACCATGGTGGCTGTATTAAATCTCAATGACAATCAAGTTACGCCAGTTCCTCCCCCTGAGGGGTCAAAGCCTGCCTTCCGTTTTCAGCATGTCTGCAGAGTGTACTAACCATCCACACCACAACCTCCATTGCTCTGTCTCCTGTCTGCTGATAAGAAAACCAGACATCAATCTTAAACAAGTGTTTCTTAAAGGAGCTCTGCAGCTGCTGTTATTAATAACATACATAATCTTTAAGTAAACTGAAGGTGTGCTTGCAACGTGTGCAAGCTAGCATCAGTCAAAAGTGATGCATGACACCGTCCACCCGCGAGACTCGGGCACATGCAAGTATCAATATAACTGACCTGGACACGAACCAGCCCCTACCAGATACTTGTATCTGTTGTAGTCAACTAGCATTTCTACTCAAATGCGATTTTCCTGTTCATAACATTAGCAAGCAATGTAACTATAGCCAGCTAGTTGCATAAATCTTGGGATGGTAGGCAAGTAAAGTTGGCTGATAATAAAGCCACAAATTTCTACTTGCAAACAGGCAAGCCAGAGTTGGCTAACATTTCTCAGAAGAAAATAGCACTAAGCTCAATTTTGATCCCAAAAACAAAATAACTCCATGCACTGAATTTTCTTTTGCCTTTCTGACCACTGTTTTCCCTCGACATTCATGTGATCAAATTCTTGTTTGGCCTATTGAGCTTCAATACATAAAACTAGCTTTCTCCTGGATAAACATTATGTGCCAAAGGAGACAAACTGCTAAATACCAGTACCAGCTAGCTAGCTTAGCTCACCAGCCAGCAAAATACTATCTGACACTATATTCACTTACGTATTTATGTATGTTGTTTAGTGGAGGAACACAGCTCATCTGAGGATAATCTATCCTTGACATAGAAGCGACTCTAAAGCATGTTGAAGGCAATTGAAAGAGTTGGTCTCCTCTCTCGAAAAGACTGGAGTCTTTCTATGGTCTACAAAGGCTCAGAAGAGAATAAATTCTATGTAGATATGCCCAACATGAACATGTCCCCTCCATCTAGAGATATGAGGGGACTGTGACGTAGGTATTTAAAGGCTATAAGAACCTAAGAGGATTTGTCATTACATCACAGTCCAGCCAGCCAGTGATGTGCCCGCACACAGAAAAGGAATACAAAGTGAGTGACGGAGTAAAGATAAAAAAAATAAATAAAGAGTTGCAGAATTTCAGGAAACAGGGATGTTAATGCAACAGAGCAGGGATAACAGCTGGCTGTGTGGGCGTGGGGTCGCTCTGGTTTGCTTGAATTAAACCATGTGAGCAAGCAGCCTCTGTGCCCTCACTCATAGCGATACTTTTTTAAAGAGGAGCAGCATCATTTGGCCTCAAGCTGACAATTTCAAAGCCCTTAGAGCCAACTTTGCTGTCCGTTTTGGGCACTGGCCCAGATCCTTTCCAGGTAGGCTCAGTGAAGACAAGGTTCTCTGCACCTGGCTGAGTGACCCACTTATTTCTCTCCCTCCCTTGGAAGCTAATGTTGAGCTAGAAGAGCCACTTTTACTGGCACGACTCTGGCTTTGAGGATAATTGTGTGTTTAAAATGAGCAGCCGTGTCCAGACCTCTGCTGCATACTAAAACTAACAAGCATGTGCTGGTGCCCAGAACAAACATGGCCAGGCACATTCCTCGCTCTCAGTTGGGCCTACTTGCAGTCCTGAACAACTGCTTTCACACAGCTTGCAAATTATGCGCAGAGAAAAGTACCCAGAGAACTCGACAAGGAAAGGTGATGAGCGCTTCACATATTTTATAAAGTGCTGCCCTTTGACTCACCGGAATCGAAGCAGAAGTCTCTAGGCTCCTGTTTGATAGCCATGGGGTGGAAAGCTGCCTGACGTGGAGGGCCCGGGGGTCCCATGGCGGGGACACCCTGCTCTGTGTATCGTGGGTCAACGAGCTCCTGCTTGAAACTCTGGGGAGGAACAGCCACCAATGGCTCTGACATCTGCCTGTGGTATGGCGGCCGGCCATCGCGTGGCAGGCTGTTGGAGCTGCTGCTGGGGGTCTGAGGCAAGAACTGGGGGCGCCCTTGACTCTCAGATGGGGGGAAAAGTAAACATGGTTCTGACATCTGCCTCTGGAATCTACACACGGAAGAAGAAGTAGAGAGACGATGTAATAAGTAAAGCAAAAAATAAATAAATCAAAATCACAGAATGCAACAGCAAAGTTTATCCGTGGAGGCTCACCTGTGCTCAGGTGTGAAGCTGTTGGCATCCTGGCTGACAGGGGCACAGGGCACGGCAAAGGGTGGGCTGTGGTTGTTGACTGGAAGGCCCTGCGCGTTGGGAGGGGCTGTGCTCGCTGTTATAGACTGCTGGATGTGCACTGGACGAGCGCCTGGGGTTGGGTTAGCTACATGGGAGTGCAAAGGGGGGGTCTGTTCACTCAGTGGGTGGGTTACTGCTGTGCTGGTGGGGCCACAAGGAGAGACTGGTGTGGAGGGGGGAGTTAGTGGCTTGAACCTGGGAGTGGGCTTCCTGTCGCAGGCACTGGGGATCAAGAGAAGGGACGGAGGTCAACATAAAACTGGCTAGAAATCCTTCATTTAGAGAGGGATGTGGAACGTAATGACACAACATACCTGTAGCTATAAAGGCACTTCTCTCCGTAGGGCATGGGACTCCTGTCCTGGTGACAAGGAGAAAGCTCTTTGGAAGGAGTCAGCTCTCGTTTGATCTTGGCTGGTGGCGGGCCATGAAACATCACTAGACAGGAGGAGACACAGAGACAAGGAACACGACTGAGTGCATTAGATAAACTCCAGATATGACCTAATTGAAGCCATAAGCATAAGTGCAGCAGTTCTCTTAACCAGATTTGGAAGTGAGGGATAAATGGATGCATGGACAATGTCTGTATTCCCCCGACTGACAGAGCCACTTAGCAGCTATTTATCATCTGCCCTAATGACGTTTGACTGAAAACAACCATCTATCCACCATCACTAGGTAGCATGATACTAACTGCGCTGTACACACAAAAGCTATCAAACCTCTCGTCTGATTCCCATTACAGCTGTCAATACCCATACTGATGAATCAGTGGAGCTGTAATGTAATGGCTGTGAATGATTTTCATTCTCCTGTGCTGTAACCATTAGACACTAGCTGCAGCTTTCTGCCCATCGGCCGCCGTTTCCGGGGCGCCACATAATAGCCAGGCAGAAACTAGATCCCCAGGCACAGGGGAGCACGAGCCAAATAAATCACTCGGCGTGCTGATGGACCTGTGTGGAGATAACAATGGGCACGTGAGCTCCCCCGAGTGCACTCTGAAACCTAATGGCTCAAGTTAGACTGCTCACACAGAGAAAAGTAACTAATGGGGAGATTATGCATCTTTTCTCACTGCAGACCAAAGCAGAAGTAGGTCAGGCTTGAGCAAGCGAAGGAGCGGCTCACCGTGTGATGTCCTGCCGACTTTGCAAAGGCTGGTTTCGCTGAACTTGTGCGAGAGAACAAGCTGCAGCCTGGCAACAACAACAAGTGCCCCTCTCTCTCACACACACACGGCATACTGACAGCACAAGGTCAAAGACTATGTCACAGCGGCATTTTACAGCGCTTACAACACTGGATGGAGCCTTCTATGAAAACTCATCAATGCATCGACCTCCATTTTCTCCACCTCTGCAGACTGGTGAACAGCAGAGGCCAAAACTGAGAAAGGCAGCCCTGAGAATGAGACATTAACCACACCCTGTCTACACCTCCTACGCACTGGACCAAAACATAAACTCAGAGATAGGAGAACGGGAGGGGGTACTCCACTTGGACATATATACACCGCCTCAGTCCTCTGCAGCTTTAAAATGACCTATGAAGACAGTTTGAAAGACATGATTTGTGGAGAGCAGGACTGTAACAGGCAGCTCTATCCACTGGAATCTAGCCCACTTCAGCAGCAGGGCCTGAGTGCGGGAAAGTGTGAAATCAGATTAGGAGCTTGGCTCATGTGATGCCCCATGCCAATCGCCTGATTAAACTCAAAATGGAGGAGCGGGAGAGAGGGAGGGAGGGAGGAGAGAGAGCAGCTTTTCCCAGAGCTGTGTTTTTGAAGACAAAGAGCGATGTTAGTGAAGACGTTCTGACAAAAGACAGAGACATGAACCAGCAAGAGGGGAAAAAAGACAGTAGGAGGAATAAGACAGATCTTTAAGACGCAAACATTGCGGTTTCAGTTGGGTTTTTAAGCCTGAAGTGCCACCGCTGCAGGACTCAGTGCACAGGTTTGCCCAGGCTCACTAGTTAGAGCCAGGACGAATACAAGACTATGTCGACAACAGTAGGACTCAGAGATAAACAACAAATATCAGGTACTCACAGTTATCTGACTGGAAATCCGGGACAAACTGTTCGTCATCAGGCACCTGGGCTGTAAAAGCACAGGAAAAATGTAGCATGTTTTAGAAGAATACACACATCACACAGTAAGTGTCCTACTCTCCAAAAAACATGAAAAACAAAAAACATGAAAAAAGGGTCTTAGTCAGCAGTTTGCACAAGTCGTACTTTGCTCTGAAGGTTAACTCAGAAACAGTTAATCTTTGATGTTATAACTTTACCAATTTCATCCTGTTAACTATTTAGAAACAAAGTGGCACATAACACATGACTCTACTGATGTAACTTTTACCAGAAGAATTGAGGGTTTCTGAGCAAAAACAAATGGAGAACAAACCTTCTGCAATCCAGATCTCCTGGAGCTGACTGAGGTCTTGGAAGAGCTCTTAAAAAAAGAAAAAAAGATATTAATCATAAAGTACAGTAGCTTCTATCTCAAAATGCTGATCGACACCAATGCTGTTACCTTCCGTGTCCTGGGCGAGTTCCGTGTCAATAAATTTCCTTTTCCTATCGTTTAGAGGCCTGCTGTGAGCTGCTTCCTCCAAATGTGATTTGTGCTGTTGGAGAGGACAGAGACAAAGAAATGCGAAATGTCACGCAGCACCAGAAGATGGATGGACAATGCAGATGATCTACTATCAAGGCAGGTGCGTGTGGTGGGGTCCAATCATGATGTAAAGATAATGTTTGAAAGTGTGATGAGGCTGTGTGTGTCCACTTACACTGGGTGGGACCATAAATGGGACTTGCTGGTCATAGAATCCGTCCATGTTATCTGCGTCGATTGGGTGGGGGCTCACAAAATTAAGGGGAGGGGGGAGGTATTCGCTTTAAAGCGACAGCGTCGAGCGACTTTCTGGGTCACTGGAAAACAAACAACATGTGTCACAAACCTGCTCGGATAGCCCTGTTCTCAGAAGCACCGACTGTTACGGTCAAATTTTACAATCCGGTGCACCTTGTTGTCATTTCTGAGCTCTGACTTCATCTCACAGGAATGTATACGTGTAGTTGCACCATATTCTTGTGCCCTTTATCTGAACTACAAAACAGCTCTTTGAACCACAGAGGCCCAATGTAAACACAATCATTAAAGAACACATGTAACATGGTTATATAAGCCACACTCATTGGCCATCTGTGGGCACTACTTTCCACTATAATCAGCTTGGAGATCTTGAGTAAAAGACTTGGAGAGATGTCTGTGGCATGCTTTAAATCTCAAAGCTTCCTGAATGAGATAGGAAAATGGGCCAGTCACAGAGCTGATTAGTGTCTTACAGAAGCTTGGAGCTATTGTTGGGTGACAATGGTGGTGTTCCAATTGGCAGAAGCAGAGCTCCTCGCTCCCCTGCGTCCAGTATCATCCAGTTAGTGACACTAGTTCCCTTTAAACAATAACACTGGGCAGGAGCGCTGCCCTCTGTTCTCCCTCGGCACACAGACATGACTCACTCCTCTTATCTCCCGTTAATGGATGACGAATAAAAGGATAGCTGCTGGGCAATAATTACAGGCGCCCAGCACAGATACTACTTACTTAACATTAGAACTCACTGTACAGCATGTCACGTGGGACTTTTGTTCAACTTTATGCTGAAGTTGGCGCATTTGTTTTCTCCATTTAGTCTCCGCATTCACACTGATTTGTTAGACGAAGTGAGAATTTAGTTGTACGAACGAAGCAGGCGTTTCAAATATTTTATTCAGACAGTATACTTAGCTATTTCTTTGTCTTTATAGTAAGCGCGCTGTGTCGAAATTAATACATACAGCGTTTATTACCATCGTTAAGTACAGCGGCACACCGCAGTAGGTTTTGGCACAAGGCTGGTGCTCAGAAACGTGAAATACGATGTGCGACATAAACATACCAAAACCAGACAAAGTTAAGCAGCTCTAGCAGAACTGAAAAAAAAACTTAAACTCTCATACGGCGCATTCCAGACCTTTCCCTAAAAGAAGAAAACATCTTTTGGAAAACTTTTTGCACTTCAGCCTTGGCCGGGGACTGGGGGGCTACGATCATTCGACACCCACCCCCCCTGCTGCCGCCTCCTACCCGCCCTTCCCCCACCCACCAAGCCCTCCCTTGTTTTTCTCAATGGTGTGAAACTCGATCCGTGTGGAAAAAAAGCGGCCAGTCCATTCATAAAAAATCACAAACAGTCGCCTGAGCGTGCTGATAAGCCAAAGCTAACATCCACGCAGATAAGCCAGGGGTCAAATCCAACACATGCTGGGTTAAAACAACACACACAGCGACTCTATTTCACTCGGATATAAGTAGATATAAAATGGTTAAGATGGCGTTGCGCTCGTTCGTAGTCTAAAAGAGCATTAGAAAAACAAGTACCCATACGAGGGATTCGCAAAAGCAAGTTTTTTTTGCCAAAATAAAAACTGTAGCCTACCTTGTTTGTCTCTATATATATATATATATACGTCCTCTTTTTCGAAACAATAAGATAAAATATCCAGAAATAAGAAACAGCGTGTCGAGAATCCTGTATTCGCCTGCGTACAGACAGACTGATGTGTCCCCTTCGACTCGCAAAACTTGACTGAGCTGTTTTTCTTTAATGGCCCGGTCGACTCTCCCCTAGGCTCGTGCGGCACGCAAGAGACGCACTCTGATTGGTGGAATTAATCTGTCCGTTAAGTAAAGAGCCAATGGTTTCTCCGGAGTCATGACTTATACATGAAGCTCGGCTAGGCCAATCACAGCGCAGTGGTGGCCTATTTTTATGAATGGCTGGATTTCATTCACATTTTTTCAACCATCAATGCCAAGAGGTGTTTGTTAAAGGGCCAGCTGCAGTGGAAATATACAAAAAATCGAAACCTACACAGAGGCTGCCGGAGCGACGTCAGTGTCACGCTGACTTTTTCCTGTGCTATATAATGATAGATCATTATGCTGTCAGAACAAATTGGATAATAACTGTGCTTTTTGAGACACAGAGCATTTAAAGTTAAATTTAACACCGTAGTAATGTAACAGATTAGTTTTTCAGGAGAATGACGCAAATGACAGAGGATTAATATGGATAATGAATAAGAAAATGTTTCATGGCAGCGAATGAATTTTAAAAATTAAATGAAAAGCTGCAACACTGCTACACCATGACTGTGTGCGCATGACACTGTGTGTATAGTTTGCCTCTGGTAAACCTACAGAATTATCTCACAAAAAATAGGATCAGCAGCATTATTTACATATTATATATCAATCTCAATAACCATTTGGCAATGCAAATGTGCAGCACCGTCAGAGCGCTGAAGCTAAGTGCGGCTGAAATAGGCAAAACATGCTTGTGTAAAATGTAACTGGTGCAAGAAGCTTTAATGAACACACAGCCTATATAGACAAATACTTTCTCAGCATTTAGTTTGTAACTCTGTTGCATCCTGTAGCTTCTTGCTATTAATATTGTGTATTTATTTTTTACATTGTAAGTATTTTTTTGGTTACAAAGCTTTTCTTTCTGAGAAATCTTATCCTATCAGCAACATACAAACATTTACCCCTCACAACCACTCTGTTCCCCGTCATTTCCGTTTCTGTCCTAAAAGGAAAAAGAAAAGTCTTTGCTATTATCATTTATAATTACTAATTAATAATAATTTTAATGAATACATAATAATGTAATTATGTATTATTACATATAAGTTCAATTTTTTCACATTTTTAACCATTTGTTGTCCTTTGGTTTTCTCTCTCGTGAGGCATTTCCTTGAAAGTCGCTCTGTCCTACAGTTTGTTAAGATAACAGAATAATAATCTCTATGTTTATTGCAGTGACTTTAAAGAGAACCAAATATGCTAATTTCTAATACCGTTTGTTTTTTGGTTTTGGACTAGCTTTGCATGATTCTTGAACACACACTAATCTTATCATTTGAAATTTTGTCCATTTTCTTTTCCCATGACATCCAAAAATGTCACAGTATGTAATTGAAAATAAGGACAAGCAGAATGGGGCGACTTTTTTTTTGACATATCAGGATTATTCCCTAAGACAATTTTTATTTAGGCTTTTCAAACTGCACCTTCTTATGAGAGGTCTTTAAAGCTTTTAATAAATATAGCCTCATAAATGATTTTGAAATATCTGTATGAAGGACTGGTTATTTAAACCCAGAGGTTGTAAATAAATCACCATTGACACCATCATTTCCTTCACCAAATTAGGAATCCCTCAAAAAAACTATCCCAACGTGAACGTCACTCAGTGTTAAAACAAATTTCAGCAGCTGGTATGAAAACTATAATCCCCAGCAAATCCCTGGAGCCATGAAAGAGAGATTAAGAAGCTGCTGCATAAGCAATAATAGTAAGAAGACAAACACATGTAGTCGTCACACAGGACAGGGTCCTATCTTCACTGGCCAGTCCAGAAGTCCAAAGCCAAAGGCAAAAAGGTTGTCTTTCATCACATGGGTTCATTTTGGAAATGTCACGCTGAATAATGTGGAGGTGAGAGGGTTTAAAAATATCCACTGCCAGACTTAATTGTACATGTGTGTGAAGCATTAAATAGCAGAGGACAGATTTCAAAGGCAGTAGCCTGCAGGTCCGCTGTATGGTGCACCTCTTTGCTGGTGAGGATGTAGTGGGTGGTCACTTGGAGGCGTGTGGAGAGCAAGCACATTGTGTTGCTGTTCTTACTCTTTCCTTAAATAAATGTGCCATATGTAAAAGGGTGACACATTGCTTGTGTACATACGTCTCTCTCTGGATGACTGCCAGTGTGGCAGTGGGTGTCATGAAAATGGGGCAAGATTCAGCATCCCTGCTTTCTGTTTCCCGTCACTGTACCAGTAACTGTAGGTTAGTGGTACACTGGCATAATAGCCAGGTCAGTGGCTCTGCCAGGGTGCTAATCCCGATCCTCACCACACCAGGTGAAGACTGTCGAGGAACAGTGTCCCCACAACCTCTGATCATTCATCATCATTCATCCAGCATTTGTTTGTTCTGTTGTCTCTGAATTTGACTTACCAGAATTAGTTTGTCTTTAGTACTTAAATGAATTTTGTCCATTTTGTTGGTTATTTTTATTTAGATTTTCAGCTAAAAACATCTCCACATTTACTCAGTAAGAGCTTCACAGCTATGAAGCCAAAATTAGATGAAATACAATACAATCAGACCAGAGCAAGATCTAAAGAAGATAAAAGTGTACCCAAGCTAATAGACTGTATATAAAAGAGAGACAGAGTTAGTGTGACATATCACATAGTATAGTCAAGAAAATCTTGGTGTTTTGACACCGGATGTGAAAAGCAAGACATGACCTCGCTGAGAAACCAAGAAAAATGTTCAGTAGCTAGTCACAAGGTAGGAGTGGCTTAAAGCTTAGTTTGCTGTTGGGCATTGTTCTTGGCCGGGGACTGGGAGGCCAGTCCCCCCAATCCTGATTACTTGTAAGCAAAAAAATAAATAAATAAAAAAGGTATAGTTTGCTGTATTGCCCTTTGAATTATGTGGGTGTACAAAAGGATCATCATGTTCTAATGAAATACAGTCTCATCAGAAAAGTATTTACTGGGTCATCAGTAAACATATCTGATCTATTGCACAAAAAGACAAGAGCACAATGGTAAAGTGCAAACTGTGTCTAGGATAGAAACATCTAGGGCTGGGTATTGTCACTGATTTCTAGAATCGATTTGATTCCGATTCACAAGGTCCTGAATCGATTCGATCCACGATTTTATTTTATTTTATTTGATTCGATTTGAATCTGGGAAATTTTGCCTCCGACAGTCAGAAATATTATAATTCAGATCTGTACATTAACATATTTTTGTATCTATAAAAAGGAAGCTGAATCAGCGCAAAAAGGGCGTAAACACAAAGCGCGGACCTGCCAAAACATCAGAATCAGCGAGCTGTTGGCTTTCAGCCCCGACCGTGTCCGTGCTGTTGGTGAGAAAGGTGACATCTCACTGATTGCGCTTTATGTTTACGTCTTTGTGCAGAATCTGTGTACCTGCTCTCATTTACTGTTTTAGCTGTTTGATGGTTGTCGAAACTGAGATTCTGGATTTCGGGCAAAATAAATTTATATTAAAAAATCGATTCAGGATTTTAATGAATCGATATGACGTTATCCAAGCCAGAATCGATTTTAATCGATGAATCGATTATCAAAACCCACCCCTAGAAACAACCCCTATTATAGTGCTAACGCAACTTTGCCTCTTTGCGAGCATCTGCACCAGGGGCGATTCTAGGATCAGAGCTTTGGGGGTGCTGAGCACCCAGAGAGCTGCCCAGCCAGGCAAGATAAACCTGTCTCTGTCAGTCCCTGCATCCTTAAATGTTGTCCCGAGTTCTCTCTGCATTTAAACCCCTGATCCTCCCTGTCCTCATCGTCTGTTGTCTTCGTCTCCGTTATCAGTCAACATAATTTTACCATCTCTGTGCAAGTCTGCAAATGTCTTTATTAAATCATAAGATTGTTAAATTCATCAAGTCTCTCTGTGCCTGGGTCCTCTTCACAAAACATGACATCACTGTTTTGTGCATTTCAACACAATTTAATCCCCACATTTGTGAAAGAAAAGCAAAACACTTTTTTGAAAAGTCTGTAACAAAACCAAATCTGATCAAAGTTATTTAAATGCTGCAAAAGAAGAATGGATTGGAATAGAAAAAATACATATCCTAACCTTAATTACTGGGGGAGAATAATGAATGATGCTCATAGTGAGTAAAAAGTAAACTGAGTGCATTTTTTGGACAGATTCACTTTTAATGTGTATGTATAATATAATACAGATACATAAAAAACACTCCCAAAACAGAATAAATTATTACAAAATATTAATAAAAACTATAAAAATGGAGGCAACTTTGCCTGTGGTAGAATGTATACAATGTATGAAAAAATCTTTATTGCAGATACTAATTTTACTAATTTAATAATACTAATTTTGTGTTGTAAGATTTATGACTTTCATGCTTTCATGGTGGTCCTTAGGAGAGCTTGACATTTTTATCAGGTGGTACACACTGTAAAAAGTTTAAGAAACACTGATAAGTGTATGTGTGCTTTTGGAAAACATTTAAAGCTGCAGTACAGAATCTTTGAAACAAGCTTAAAACATTTTTAGAATATAAACAGCACTCTGCTTCTCTTTACAGCTCCTCACTCCACCAGGGCTGTTTGGCACTTTCTGTGTGCAAATGTGATGTACGTACTGCGGCAGTCATACAGACAACTGGACGGTCCAAAGGTTGGCCTACCTATTACTGGCTGAGGTTTTAGTAGAGTTTTGGCTGAACCACATAAAAATATATCATTTATTTTAATCTCCCCAATCAATAATAATGTTATGTTGGAATGTTGTTAAAGAGGGTCAAAATGTTTCAAACCAGTTTGTTTTGCAGATTCTGTATAGCAGCTTTAATATAGGGAGGACACAATGAGTTTTTTTTTTCCTCCTTTGTCAGTTTAATAGTTTCTGTTGTGCCTGTCACTGTTCCCGGTCTGTTTTCTTACCTGGTTCTTCCTGACCGTGCCCTTTCTCCTCACGTTCCCCTCTTTCGTCTCTCCCTCTTTGGACTGACAATCATACACAAATAGATTGTATTCAATTAGATGAAAAATTACATTAATATGAAAAAAATTCTATTAAGATTGCTAACAAAAAGTCCTCTCTCAGTCTACTTTCAACCAAAAGGCAAATAACCAAACCGCATGAACATCTAATAAAAGATATAAACATTGAAACACTGATCCAACATTATTCTTGGTTGACGGATCATTTGATCTTACACCTTTACCTTAATGTGGCTCCTTTTTTTGAAAAAACTTCCTTATATCCATTATGGACCTGGCTGTCTCTCTGTACACACACACACACAACAGGAGTTATAAGGTTAATGGGCATTCAGTCAGTTAGCTAGTTAGTATCCATTTAAAACAGGACAGTGGTAACAACACTAGGCTACGGACAACTTTAAGTTTTCGATTTTAAATAGGCTGTATACATTTCAATGGGAGCAACAGGACGGTCAAATGTCGCTGATTTTACTACAGAGCAGGACGGATTGTAGAGTAGCAAACATTGTCGGAAAACACGTTTTTAACACTGCAGGTTACCTGGTGTAATGTTTTTCAGCTAAAAAGAAACATGGCCTGACTCCTACCTAACTATATAAAGAGTAACTGAAGGTTAAATGCAGCTAATATGTCCTGTTTTAAGCCAGGCACTTACACCTCCGCTCTGTTGGGTCTCAGCCACCATCGCTCTGGCAGCAAGAGCGCTAGAGCCAGAGTAGGGGAGAGGCGAACTGGAACAAACCATTTTGGGAGGGGGGGTATCTATACTTTTGTTGTTAAAATGTTTCATCTCAAACAAGTACAGTACTGTATGCTTTTTATATTTTTAGCATTGTGTCACACAAACAGCAAATATTGTCAAAAAAAAAGTAAGAAATCTTTGGAGGTGCCTTGATTCCTTTTGGGGGTGCCACAGCACCCCCAAAAATGGGCTAAAATCGCCCCTGATCTGCACAGACAGCATGCTAGTACAGAGCTAGCCACCAGATGTGATGTTAAAGCTGAGTGAAATGCCAACAGCAGCCCAGCAGCCAGAGCCTATACTTGAACAACAAAGGTGTTTCTACACCTCGTGTTTCTACAGTAGAATCACTGTCTTTGTGCTGGATTTCATCTTTAATTTGTGTTGTTTGCTTTGTATACATAAACGCCAAAGAGAAAAAAAAACATTGTGGGTGTCCGCATTAATATATAAATTTGTGCAGCTGTGTGGAACTGTAAGTATAGTAAAGTATTGTAATGAGTAGTATAATGGATTACTTTATCAGGCAAGTAATTAAGTAATGTATTGCATTACTTTTAAGAAAAGTAACACGTAATGTGTAATACATTACTTTTTCTGAGTAATCAGGTCAAAACTGTGAAAAACCTTCAAAACCACTACCTTGATCATTGAACCTCTTCATGATAAACAAACCATACATACACCTTAGAGTTTTTTCCCATTGTTGTCTTTATTCTGTTTGTGAACCGACCTTTATTCCATTTGGAGATACAATAACAACCATAGTGTTGAAACACAAGTGGCTGAGAGCCTTATAAATGAGAGTCTTAGCAGTCTGCCCTGGCTTGCAAATGCCTGTCAAAATGCACATTTCAAAAAGAGTTAAAATGGGAAAGTAGTGCCTCTGGGTGCAGGATGCTCTCTCACTGAGGGACAAGATGTGACTTGCCTGCTATTAATAGCACTTTGGGAGATAATTCCTGACTTGTTATCTCTGCAGCCGTGCTCAAGAAGCCTTGCCAAAGGCAGACTCTTCTAAGGCTCTGAGTTGTATAACCATGCTATCTTTTATTGTCTCTCTCAGTCTAAATTCAATGCATACTTCTTCACTCTCTGTCTGCTTTAGCTTGAAGCTACTGGGCCACAACTCAGGGCCAAAAGGGCAACATGACTAAAGCCCCAACAATGACGATTAGCTGCAAACAATGACCTTTGTTCTGTTGTAATTATCTTATTATTGTCTCAGAAATAAAGTCTATTTATGTAACTGCATATACAATCTACATGAATGCTAAAAAATGAAAAGCTAAATGTTCTCAAAGAGTATTTCTTCTGGATTTTAAGGTGCAAAACATCCCAACACCTGTAGTTCACATAGATTTATTTCAGTTTAACTGGTGATTCTGAGTTTAAAAGGCTGCACATAAATATTTATATATAAAAATATATTACATTCATTCATGTGTACTCATATACCCAGTTTTGCGCAGTTTCTTTGAAAGAAGTCAATTTCATAGTGATTGCTACTATGAATGGTCTTTATAAGCGACAAACCACAAGGTGCAAATTGTACTCCATGTCAGGGAGCATTAACTTAGAGGGTACTGCTCAAGTGACAAACTACTGTAACACTTGAGGTATATTTTAAGAGATTTGTTTTGAGAGTGTACCTTGACATGTTACCATCTGTGCCAGTAGTACAATGTTAAATGTATTCAACACTAAACAGAAAGTATTGTTAAAAGTAACAGTTAGTGTCTCAGGTTTTTCATTAAAACAGTGTGCAGCAGATGTATGCATGAAATATAAAGGCATTCAATCTTACATGTTCCTCCATTGTTTACCTAAAAGCCAAAGTCAACCTTACAGTCTGACACTGGTCAGTGACTCACAGCTGTTATTGGATACGTTTCTCTTCAAATCATCCGTGACCATCAAAAACAATCAGCGCTCTGTCTTTGTCAGTCTTCAAGTGTGACTTGAACTCCAATCTGCTGATAGAATGATGTGTATTTTTATTTTAATGTAGACTTTGCTGCTCTTTGTTTATCTGTAGCTGGAGTCATTTGGGTATCTATTTTGTCCGAGTAGCTTAAACCATTAAACCCTTAAACTGTTTTTTGAAATTTCTGCCTGAATCCTGTCCAGCTAATTTTATTCCACAACTGCAGGTTCAAAATTAAAATGTCCTTATCTCCATGACAAGACAATTCATGAGATACAGTCTCTGTTGCCAGGCTACGTATCTGGAAATTCTCCAGGAAAAGGGTGCAAATCTTTGTTTTTACATAATAAAAACTGTGAATTAGAGAGAAGTAATACAGATGCACTGATGTCATTCTCAGCTATAACTCTTTCAATACTTCCAGAGTGTTACATGAACCATTGTAATTATGTAACTTGATTTTTAATCAAGTTACATAATTACAATGGTAGTTAGTACTAATCACAGTATTAGCAGGTGGCCACACTCTTACTGTAAATATGAAGAATTATACAATAAAATTTGTTGAGTATATAGATGTATAAGGTCCTGTGCAAAAGTCTTATGCAACCCTCATTACCTCCATGAAGGAGGTTAAGTTTTTGTTTGTGTGTGTTTGTACGCCAGGGCTGGACTGGGACAAAAAAAATCAGCCCAGGCATTTTGACAAGAGACCGGCCCACCAGGTATTATAGAAAAAATCATAAAGCCTTTGAATGAAAACAAATGCTGTTGTGACAGTGATGTACAGTCTTGTTGGTATAGGTATGATTTCTATACGTTGTACATCAGATAAAAACTTTGGTTGTAAGATTCAGATAATTATTTAATAAAAGCTAGATATTTTAAATGAGAATAAGAAAGAAAAGTATTTCTTTGTGCCCCCTCTCCCTGTTAATGCCCCACCTGCCCCCCTGGCAAAACTTTGCTAGACCCGCCCCTGCACAGTTACCAGCTGTCAGCTACTTAGAAAAGGATCCTGGTGTTATTTGTCTCTCAGAAACAGTTCATAACTTCCCTTCAACTCATTCATGTCACCTAAAAGGTAAACCTGTTTCTCCATCACCTGTTCAGCTCTGATGATTCAGTAAGGACATCTCCTGGTTTCATCTTCATGTTTCCCTCTCACCACATATCCAAACCGATATCATGACCAGCAGCTTTTACAGCTGTGGCTCCAGCAAACAAGCTGATCAAGCTTAAATGTGCTGCTGTTTAGCGTGACATCCGCTGGTTTCCTCTTTCTGGCGCAAAGTGGGCGATAAACAAGCAAGAGAGAAAAGCCGATCAGCTGATCAATGATCAGTTTCACGATTGAATGAGAGAAGAAGAGACAGCTGACAGCGTAAAGACAGAAAAACTCCAGCTTTGTGTCTTTTTCCATCCTGGCTGAAGTCCGGGACAAACTGTGCTCCTTTTCACCTCAATACAAACGCGTAATATTTTCTCTGAATGCGGGACAATTCTGTTTTTTACGGGACGGTTGGCAACTCTACTAACTAACCTTATGAATAAAATAAAGTTCACTATCAGTAACATCATAGCACCAACCCAGCTGTATAGAAACTCCGTCATGCTAGCTAGTACGCAGTACAAGTTATTGTAACTGACTGTAAAAAGTCAGCACAACGAAAATAAACTCCACCTAAACTTGGTTTATATCTGACCCAGATAGACTGCAGGTCATAACTTCTTACCTGAAGTTCAGTTCACCTGACACTTGGACCGGCAGCTGCCTCGGGTCTCTCCTCCTCCTGCCTCACCTTTCCCTCATCCACTTGCAGGCCTCTCGGGAAGCTCTGCCATAGCCACCACCAAACAACTGAGTTATTTTTACACATCTACCAGCATCTGGCCAATCCATCACCTTTCATTGTTTATACTGTTATAAAAATAAATAAATAAAAAAAAATCATCTGTCACATTTGCCCAGTGGGCCGATGGCCAGTCCAGCTATGTTGTACGCGTTATTCTGTCTGTAGACACAACTGCTTGAAAAGTTATGAATGAATTCTGATAAATCTTTGTAAAGGTGTAGAGCGGGGTCATCTTAACAATTTTAATCTTAGCTTGCATCCACCAAGGTCTTCAAGGTCAACTTAATGATTTATAGGTTGAAAATGGGCAAAAAGTCAAAAAGTTATAATTTAGAAACTATAACTCTCACAACTGTGATGTCTATTGTCAGCAAAGTACTGTATAAGGATCTCTGACTTCTCCTTCAAGCTCAATATATTTATCTGAAGGTTAGTGACAATAATGGTATAGAGACTATACTTTTTGACTGTAGTTGATTCATTTTCTTAGGACTTTGTTATGTACATAACAGGTTTGAAAGAAACAGTAACCTTTGAAATACATCATAATTTGAGTACATGTAGGATGTTCCCGAAGTTTTTGAAAACAAAACTTTTACTTACTGCATATTTAGTACTTATTACGAAACATTTAAACAAATGTTATTAAACAATGAAATGAGTACTACAATGTAATATATCCACATAAATAAAGAAATTATTATACCCAAACGATGTCAAGTATGTTAAAGTAGGTTAGAACAGGACAAATAACAAACGCCTGCACTTGCTTTTACTGTAGTAGAAACTTCTTCAAATTTCTTAGAAAGAACAAAGAAGACAAAACAAATATTATTCCATTAAAATGAATAAACACTGGTCTCTTGGTCTCTTTTTTTTGTTTCTATACAATTTGGTTCCAAGGAGCCAGACCTTCTTGTAACTTTTAAAGTGGTCTTGAGAAAAAGTTTTTCTTCTGGCAGATTTTCACTCATTTTCTGTCCAGTCCTTGTTCATGTCTATTTTCAAAGGGATGTTTTTTGTTTGTTAAGCCATTTAACATTGACTTATGAATCATTCAAGCATTAAAGAGAAGAGGGAGAAACCAGTATTTTATCTGCACATGACAGACAACTTGGCAAAGAAACCATTTTAAATGGTATCTTTGGGCACTTTATTATGGACAGGCTTCCAATCAAATCTTCCAATTTCTTTGGTTGAATTTACTGAAGGAGCCAGCTATAAAACACCAGGGAGGTTCTGTAATGGTTTGGGACTGCATTTTGCCCAATGATGTTCAGGATCTTGTCAAAATTGATGGAATTATAAAAAGCACTGCCAGATTTTGATCCACCAACAACACTATCAGTCATGGAGTGGCTTCCCCAAAGCCCAGAACTCAACATTACTGCAGGTTTTAGATGTGTCCTTGATCAGCACAGGTTATTTAAATGGTTAAATTACCTCCTCAACTTGTCTTGAAGTTCTCCAGAGGCCTGGTCATGAACTAATCATTTGATTCAGGTGTGTAGACCCAGGGGGAGCTCTTAAACCTGTAGGACAACGGCCCTCGAGTCCTGGGGTTGGCCAAGCCTGACTTAAAGAAATGATGAAAAAGCTTGCTGATGAAGCTTCCGGTTGCTCTGAAGAATAAAGGAAATCATAGCAATTACTGACTTTCAAGCTCATTGGAATTGTACAAACCATTTTATCTTATATTCTCTGGAGTTTTCAAATTTCCCGTTGCACAGTATAAAGAAATCAGGGGTCTCTGAAGAATTTTGCATGGTACTGTACAGTAAATGGCAATAAACACACTGTGTGTCAATTTTGTCCTGAATATTTTCTGTGTAAAACGACTCGGTGTCTTCCTACCCTCTGCTACCAATTGCTGACGGTGCCTAAAAATAATCATAAAAATGCAATAATGCTGATGCTGTAGTCCGGATTGGTGCTGCAAGACCAGCTCTCTGGCAGAAAAGTGTGCTTTCAGTTAATGTTTTACTGATAAGTTCCATGTTAGACATGCTAATCAGCAACATGTTCTAATTGCAATGACAGAAACACAATTCTGTCACAACTGTGGAAAGTGATTGCTGGTGTCACTTAGTCACAAACAAATAAAGACAGAGTCAATGCAGCAAAATTAACAAAACACTGTGAGTTAGATTAGTTGAATAAAACACGTCATTGTCTCCACTTGCCTTCAGAACCAGCCTCCACTTTCTCCCCCTTTCTTAAACCAACTGTGTGTGTTACTGTGTGTGTAACTGTGTGTGTGTGAATAAGAAGGTTTCTCTGAAGTTGTGAGGACATACGAGAGGTATGCACTACCAGTTCCAGCTGGATCTGGCTGACACACCTGCTCCACCTCAGTAATCACTCACCTGGAGTACTTAAAGAGAGGTTCATTTATTTTTCCTTTGTTGGGTTTTTACAGTAGTACAAGCAGCAGCATGTTGGGCTCACTGTTTTTGAGCTTACCTTTGGGTTCCTTGTGCTCTGTATCCCTCCTGTACATCAGCCAAACTTGTCCTTGGAACTCCACTCACCTGAAAACCTGCATCTGTCTCCTGGATCTCCAGAAATCAGCTCCTAGGAAAATCTACCTACCACTGTTGTCTGTGTCATAGTTTCACCCTTTAACCCCTATTTTTTGTGGCAATAAGCTATAATGCATACAGTACATAAATAAAACAATCATTTACATGTAACAAAAGATTAGCTACTCATTTCTATATATGATTTGGCCTCCTGCAGATGTTTTTTGAAGATGAACCTCTTGTCCTGGAACACCCTGTATTATAATAACTAGCTTGTAGAATTGCTGAACTCTATTTCTGTTGCATCAAACTTGGATGCTTCGAAGATATAACAGGTTAAATGACATCATTGTCACTGTCGCTGTGTTTTATTTGTTCTTTAAAAATTGTAACATTTACTTCCAGTATAAATCAGAATCATACTCACGACCAAGTTACTGTATTATGTTTAAGTCACATACAACCATGTGATTTAATGTAAAATCAACCAAGCCAAACGAAAACTGACTTCATGGTTTAAACAAATTATGCCGTTTTCTTGGTTTGAACTTTGTTGGAAACATATGAGAGAATGCAAACAGAAGCTATGTTAACAGCTAGCACACAGTGAGGGTGACATAGTGTAAAGATAGACCGCACTCACTGCAGAGACTGGTCATTCAGCCTCTTTTAACTCAGTCGAGATCTAGATAACATGGTGATGTATTATCGTCTAAAATCCTCAGTCATGACCCCGAGGCAGGAGAGAGGGTTTATATCACAGACAGTTTATTCTGTAATTTGACAGACTCAAATTACTGTTGTTATGTATGTAATAACTGTTGTTATTACATGATAATCTTGTCCTTTGTATAATGTACAACCAATGATGCCAGAAGTTCCCTAGTCTGTGATACTGTCATCATTTTCTTACAGTATGTCTTAGCTGTAACTCTCTAAGCTCTTATCTTATTCAGGGTTAGGTAAATATGGAGTCCACTGTGTTGATGCATGTCTGTTGTAGCCTGTCACATGCAAACACACACAACCTCACATGCCAGCACAGCACAGAAAACAGTGAGTGATCATCAAGGTGCTTCACCCAGCTATACTCTGTACTGAGTATTACTTCATGCTGTATGTATATCTGAGTTCTGATGTCTGTTTAGTTTCTGTGAAGTTTTGGATACCCTGTAGAGCACGGTACTGTTCTAGTGGTCATTTTGATTTCTTGGTTTTTATTAAATTTCAGTTTCTATTTTCAGCTCCTTCTTTCTGGTGTGTCTAATTCCCTCAGTGTTTGCGTGGCTTCATCTCCCTCTGTTTCATCTTTCTGCTTATTCTCTGTTACTGATGTCTAGGATGAGTCTTCTTGTCTCTCTGCATTGGCCTTTTTGTTGCTAATTTTCTTTTTGTGAATGTTCTCACCTATTTTATTCATGTTCACTTGTGTGCTGCTCCCCTCTGTTTCTTGCAAAAACTTTTTTTAAAAAGTGTTCAGAGAGTGAATATATTTATATATAGCTCAAAAAAAGTTGAAATAAGTTGAAATAGTTGAAATAATTTTGCCTCCATTCTTTGGAGCCTTTACCTCTATACTCTACTCTACAATAAGGGTAAACATGAACTGATACTATTTGCCCAGCATCAGCTGGGCAATGTTCCAGCCCCTACAACCAACATGATGCTGGTGCAGAACCTGTTTCATCGAGAACCAGCTACAATTCCACATATTTGAGAGGCGGTAATAAGTAGAATTACTAGCACAAGCAGCTAAATTCCATGAGGAGCAAGTCACGATGGACAGAATCTGTGAATTCTATAGTACTGCAGTACTGCGTGCTGCTGCATAAAAGTCCAGTAAAAGATAAATGAGAATTATTCTGATCTGTCTGTTGTGCAAAGCTAAGCAGGTAGGATCCAAGGATAGAAATATTTATAAATATGTATAAAATATATTTGACGTTTCTCAAGGTTTTGTATTTTGCAAAAAGTCCAAGTCTAAAAAGTGGGAAAACAGTGATATTAGATTTGTTTTACTATAAACAAATTCCACAAGAAGATCTTTACATCTCCCCTGTATACATGCATATAAATGTGAGCGTGTGCGAGCTGAGAGATAGACAGCACAAAAATATTATTCACTCATAAAAATCATATGCAAAAACAAAACTTTCAAGAGATTACTAACTAAACCCATGTGCCCAGATATTTAATGACATTACTCAATTTAAAAATGTAAACGTCAATATTCAGTGAGAACAAACCTGTGCTGACTACGATAACCACGATAGCAACAGCAGTTTAGATCTTTTTAAGTCGTTTTGCAGGCATATCTCTAGATATTACTTGCTTCAGGAAAATCAATCAGCAGCTAACATTAGAAAGTACTGTATCACATCCCCTGTTTGCCAGTAAAGGTCAGCCGAGTGAAATTACGTTAGACTACAATGTTAACCATGCTCAAAATGAATTTGCTGGATTGTAAAAATTGAATTAGCTGTTGCTGGTTGTTGCTAAAGCAAATTGTCGATTTCAGAACAATATCCTGCTGAAAGAAATATTCATTCTGTATGTGATACGGTGATTTTCTCCGACTCCTGTGAGGCCGGTGCAAAGCTGTGAGAAAAGAGCGAGTCCATTTATTTGTTAAGGCAACTGATTTCTCCAAAGAACAAGAATAGATATGAGCGGTGACACACACTGAGAAATCACTCAGGCTCTCTATGAGGGCATTCATGCTGTCTGCCCTTTGCTTTGGTGATAAATCCCAAATGGGTATTTAAGCTTCACGTGGGAATTCGGTTTCTTTCTTTATTTCTAACGTAACTAGACTGCCTGGAGAAAAATGAAGAAACACGACAAACAAATCTGTGCTATGCTTTTTTAATGCAGAGAAATAAGTCTGATTAGTCTGATCCACACTCTCCTTTTTGTTCACTCTCAGTTTGTTTCAGCAGGCATGCGGTGATGTAAGTTAACTTCAGATAAAATATTGTAAACAAATATGTACACATGGTAATATAGCTGTCTAAAACCATTCTTTCAATAAATGTAAAGTTACTGTAAACATGCACTCTTTCATCACTGAGCTCTCCCTGCACCCAGGCTCCACTCGCTCCGATTAAAGGATAACGATATGCTGTTGTGACATCTCCACAGTATTGTACTATTTACCAGTTAGGCTAAATGGCTTTATATTTGAATGAAATGATGAACCTGAACTCCGCCCAGCGTCCTGAATGATGCTGATCACGTTTGGGTGGGGTTTGGCTGGACATCTTGTGTGTTTTTATGGGGCCTGGGTGCGAGAGGGAAGACTCGGCATGCTTTTAAAGGGAACCAGAGTACAAAGGCATGAATGCCTGACCCTACGGCGGAGCTCAGTTTGCACCATCAGAGCGTCTCTGCAGTCATATCAGTGGGACAGTTTTCCACAAACTCACATCTTGTTTAGTTGTAACACAGACACATTTAGACTCTCTGAGAGGTGTACATTACTTGTTTGGGATTACATTTTTAGTCATTTTCTTGAGATTTAGATCAGTGTTTTAAACAGAATGATCTCATTCAAGGTCCACATGTCACCTTTATATGCTGGATTTTTGTGGTCGATCCCTATTTTTCAAAAAAAAGGAAAAGAAAAGCACGAAGTGATTGGAATAATTTACACATTCATAAATTTGGTATTAGTCAACACTCAAATGTCTCCACGAGTATTTGATCCACTGCCCTTACAATTTCAGTTGATGGTTGCCCGCTTTTCTGTCTATTTGCTATGTTATTAGTATGTTCTAGGCTAAATTTGGTCCGACAGTCCCACACTTTGAAACAATGTATCTTTAAATTTGGTTGAAAAGTGAAAAGACTTTTGAAGACTACATAAAAATCCTTGTTGGCTGCAACTAGGTCCAGGTTAAAGACCAAAGGTTACTGTGCTTTCCAGATTGTTTATTTTAATTTGGTGTATACCTGTTTCTGTATTGTAAAGCACTTTGTGAAGCACTATATAAATAAACCTTATTTATTTCTTACTACAAAAAAGGAAATTCAATTCAATTTTAGTTCACTTCAGTTTTGTTTATATAGCACCATTTCCCATTAACAGCCATCTGAGTAAGTGAAGTCCCTAGAATATCAGAGAGAGAACCACAACAATCAGCTTATCGAATAAGAGCAAGCACCTGGTGACCAGTAGACACAGACTCAGGGAGAGGCTGGTATCTGCCTCACCTGTTTGGGTGGAGAGAGCAAAGGGAAGAGGGACAATGAGTATAGAGAGAGCACTAAAAGCAAACAGGATAAAACACAAACCTCAGAGGGTACACAGAAAGCTAATGACATGCCACAGAGAAGGAAAAGATGGAGAGAAGGAGATGGGAAGTCACCAAGCAGGCTAAGAGTCAAAGGTCTGCATTGTGTGATTTCTTTCTCCAATACAATATTCATTTGAGATTTGATTTGATTGTGAAATGATTTTAATCACACAGGTACACAGACTGTTATTATTCATGAGTCGCAACTTTTTAAATGTAAAATGTTTTTGCCGTTTATAGATGTCTACATGAGAATTATGTTATTGAATTTTGTGTTGCATGGTGAGCTTATTTCTACTAGCTTTCACACAATCAAAAGTTATTGTTTCCATTGCTAGTCTGACAGCGTGAAAGTTGTGGGTTTGAAGATAATTCGTTTTTATTTTTTGACCACATTTATTAGCAAGGAGGCTTTTTATATGCTGTTTTCACCTTTCAACCAAATCTCAACATTGTTTAGACTTCTAGCAAAGACTTCTTTTCAGTGTCTTGTTAATGAGTAACTTGCTGGATGATTCTGATTTGGGAATTGGTTATTGACTGGATTCCCATAGAAGTTTTGGTTTCCCATCTAGGGGCCCTTTCTAGGCTGAAAAGAAGTATCTACTCTGTTGTATTTATTTCTGACAACCGTAAAAACTGTTGGCTGGGGCTCAATATGGTTGCTCAGCAGAATTGCTCACAGACCCTGGCTGACAAACCCAGACAGAGTAGCTATCCCTACATTGCTGTTTTGGCACACTGACAAGTCAAGCCAAAGCTGGTGCAAAATGATTCACTCACTTTTAAGTTGTGTCGATCCTTGACCACAATGGAAACAGACTGGCTGAAAGTACCATTAGTTGGCTGTTCAGGTAAGCATTTGCACCACTTGCTTATTGCTCTGAGCTTCTGCAGCTGAGATGTAGCTGCTAGCATGACTACAGATATGTTTGTAGCATAGGCTGTGTATAAAAGATGCTCATGTCAGCCATTAGTTACTAAAGTGAGCTTTTTAATCTTGTGGTTTTGAATCAGGAAGTGAAGGCAAAGGGTGGATCTGAACGAGCAGCCGAGCTGCAATCCAATTTGTTATTCACATGTTCTTTTTTACTCTAATGAGAAACAAATTACAAAATGAACATCATGGTGTATTTAAAAATACTTTTGTCTGTCAACTGTGACCATAACTTCATCAGGAAAAGGTTATCTCTTGTCACAAATCACGGGGACTGAGGGCAGTTTTCTCATAGACTTCAATACAGCCAGAAGTCTTTTTAAGCCAGAGGAGTCGCCCCCTGCTGGACACCATACCAAATTCAGGTTTAAGGCACTTCGGCATTGACTTCACTTGTCAGACCCAGAGGCTACATTCATCTTCTATATACTACCGTTTCTTTTGATTTATTTGCTGAAACGCTTCTGTCAATATATCGGCCATAAACTCACATTATTCATTTAGATTTATTGATGTATAGTATCTTATTGATATCTTATTCCAGTGTTTTTCTCTATTTTTTCTATGTAACTTTGCACTGTCCACTGCTGTAACAAAACAAATTTCCCATGCGTGGGACTAATAAAGGTTATCTTATCTTACTCTGATATGCAATCAGCTTTCATTGCACGGCCTTTGATATAAGATTATTGTAAAAGCTCTGCAAACTAAGTATTTGAACCATGAGATAGTTTTGCCATGAATGGTGCAAAATCGAAATTTTTCCCTGTTCCTTACTCACTGTGTACAAGACCACCTAGAAAGTGAAGGCGACATGACAGTAGATTCAAATGTGACGATCTGCATCAGTGTAGAAAACTGTCTTCAGAGAACAACTGCAGCAGCTCTGCATGGTGAAGAACACTGATCTGAGCCCCTCTAAGCTAAAAATTCCACATTATTAACAATGATATATTAAAAACACATTTGTGTGTATAGTATACATGACCTACACCTACTTTCCAGAAATATACATATAGTTTGTCTGCACATAAATTATAATATACTTTAATATGGTTACATTCTTTAAACAATGAACTCCATCGTCTCAGGCACACGGCCTTCTGTTTTGACAAATGATGAATCGCACCACATGGCACCTTGCAGTAGTGCCCTACTGGCACTGGGATATGCACTCTGACAGCTCACTTGACATTGTGAATTGATGTTTGACATGTTATTAAGGGTAAGGTTTCAGTGAAGGAGAGATAGACACTCCCTGAAATAGAAGGATAAATTTAGTCCCCTTGTCAATGCTCTGGTAAATAAAAACCCCAGGGGCCCTGCTCTTATGCCCTTGAGGGGACTTATCCCAGTCCTCTAGAAGCATGCACAGCGGCTGCTGTTGATTTGATCTTTATCGTAGTGATGGTGTGCAGCCACAGATGACAAATGAGCTCCTCGAGAAAGCAAAGATGAACTAGAGTGTCTCTAAGCTCTACTTTTAGTCTAGTCTCTAGTTGGTTTATATGGAGACAGCCTGAAGTCTACTTCCAGATCGTCTGCACATCTGCGAATACTGTAGGGTTTTTGTTTGTAGGCCAGTCATGCTAAGAGGCTGAGCTCCCTGCATGTTTCCACCTATTCCCGACCATTGTTACGCCTCAATGCGAACAATCCACAAACAAAATAAGTCAATAATGAATGAGGCTTTCCACTCCTCTCCTTTCCTTGGCTGTACTGTGTTGCTAGTCTGTGGGGACATCCTGGAGTGCGAGCTCTTACAAGCAACCGCTGTTTCATTATTCATAACAAAGAGGTGGATCTTACTCTATTTACTCACTGACCTTGTAAACAGCCACAGCTACTGCCATACCATTCTTACTTTAACCCTGTTTTTCACTGTAGTAGTTTTTCTCATTATACCAGCTGGTTCCTTTACACCCTCCATCCCCACACAATTACTTCCTTTATTTCTTTTCTGAGCTGTGCAGAAATCCCAGCAGCCAAAGTTGTGTTTAGGAGGCAGTGCAGTACTGGTATATGGCTGAGTTTGTTGAGCAGGGGGTGGTTTAGACTGAGAGTCTTAGAAATGTTAAAAGTGGCTGAGACTAAACCCATATTTAAAAGTTTGAGACAAGACTTGGAGGATGATTGTTACACAGGAGTAGGTCGGTACTATATACTGAGAGTCCTCTTGTTTTGTTAGCCATCAGTACAGGTTACTTTGGGAATCAATTGTCTGTAGGAATCCCAACATGAGGAATTTTCCACTTGCCCGTATTTTATTCCTGTGTTCAAACTGTGTGCAGTGTACCATTTGGTCCATGTTGCTGCCTGTACAGTGGGCGTGTGTGTATATATGTACTGTATATGTGTGTGTGTGTCTGTTTTTTTCATTTGTGTAAATGCTTATGTTCTAATCACGGCTCCGGTTGCGTTTCTTGAAGAAGAAGAAAGGCGTCTTCTGAGGTGGGCCCAGTAAAATGGGCACCTGGTTCTTGTGCGTGATCCTGACCTGCAAAAATCACAGAGAAAGAAATTATAATCTATACGGAGGTGAATGTCTTTGATTTGTTTACCAGGATTTATCTGGTACAGTCATTTCCTGGCTTTTCACACAGCAAATTACTGTGACCTTGCAAATAACTCATATAACACAACAAAGCTCTGTATTTTTCCCTTCCCTCAAGGTCTGCTAAGAAATGAAATGAAAATGTTTGAAATGCTGAGAGAATGAATTGACAGTAATTTACTTCCTCTTGCTGTGATGTTTGATGGCACGACAGTGTTGGAGATTGGGTGTAAGCAGAGGACGAAGTGGACAGAACTGTTACACGGCAAGTTTACTTTATCAGTTTTAGGGATAAATGCCCGTTCACTGAGATACCAGAGAATCTTTAAAAGACCCTAAACTACGTCCAGAGAAACACAGTGAAAGTCAAATCTGGTGTAGTGTTTAGTGTGAACATGATAAAATCAGTTCAACCAACACATTCTCACCTGGAATTTTGGAATTGCAGTCAGAAGTTCAGAAAGACAGAATTATACACTCAGATAGTTTAATTAGTGGTTCTGCAGGATGTTTTAACTTGATTCTGTTTGGCCACAGCATAAGAAAGATTTGGATTCGACCAATCAATGGGACGATGGGAAACTCCAAGAAACTCAGTGAAGATGTAAGAACTATTGTAGAATTCCACAAGTTAGAAAGCTCTCTTGGAGCCATTTATTACCAACTCCAGATTTGATTAACATCAGATCAAATTGTATTTAAGTACGTTATTTAGAATTGTCACCACTTTGACAAGAAGACCTGAACCGTCACCCTCAGATGATCTAGAGGAACAAGCCAGGAAACACCGAGGCTCAAACCTGCCATGAACTGAAAGCTGCTGGAACACTTGCATTACCGTCCACAGTGAAGCGAGTTTTACGTCAGATGAGACAAAGATTTAGCCATTTGGCCACATTGATGAGGTAAATTTGAATAAGTAATGGTGAAGGTGGTTTGGATCGGTTTTGCTGCCACTGGTACTAGTACACTGCACAAAGTAATGAAGAAGGAGGACTACCTCCAAATTCTTCAAATCCACCTCAGTTCAGCAGCTTGGCAGCTGAAACTTGGACACAACTGGGTTTTTCGACTGAACAATGATTTCAAACACACATTTAAACTGGTTTTATCCCCTCACTAGAACATGGGCTGGTTCACCAACCACACTTGCTCTAACTTCATTCCCACCACAGCAGTTAGGTTACTGTCATGCTTTGTGTCTTTGCGCGTCACCTGACTGGCACGAGGCCCGACCAGAACAGTCACAGATCCACAAAATAACTGCGCTATGCCTGCTGCGCCTGTCAGGTGCAAACTCAGTCATTGGGGGCTGGGCTGTGTTTCTCCCTCTAGAAAGCACCAAGGCTCAGGCCTGCCATGAACTGGAAACTGCTGGGACACTAGCATCACTGTCCAAAGTGAACCGTGTTTTACATCAGATAAGACAAAGATTTAGCCATATGTATATTTGGAGAACTAAAGATGAGGCTTTCAAACCTTGGAACACTGTACCAGTTGTCAACCATGGACCCACATATTGAAGGTGGTATGTACTCTATTGCTGTTGTTGTTTGATTTAGTTTGATACATGCACAAGTCTACACAACAGCAAAATAGAGAAAAAATAATATTGTCTTTGCTAGATTCATTTACAAATATAGAATATTACAAATTAGTAATTAAGTGTATACGAGCAGTCATTTAAACCAGACAGTTGTCTGAACAAATCTGAGCAATGACTTTTCTAAAAAATGAAATTTGAAGAAGAATAAAGCAACAGTCTTCCATCAAGGCATTATTCATGCCTATAGTACTTTACGTCATATGGAATGTGGGCCTGAGCAAGTGCAGTTTAAATCTTAATTTTAGTGATTGATTTAAACTGTAGTGCTGGCACACTGTGGTGTAGTGGTGTTCAGTCTCACCGTGCAGGGAGGCTGCATCCAGGGCTCACCATCAATCTGCATTGGCAGCCGTCGGGACGTCCTGTGAAGAGACATCAGAGGGATGAAGAACAAGAAAGAGTGGGCAGAGGGCAGAGACAGTGAGAGTGGAAGAGGAGAGGGCAGGGTGGGGTTGGGGGTTATGAGGGTCACACACACCTCTGAGGCCTGTTAACACTGTCCTAGGACAGGGTGAGACACTGCACCCTCTGTTCCCATGAGACCCTTTCCCAGACAAACTCCCACTCTTTAAACTCACACAACTACTGTTGGTTTAGGACTTTCAGGCATGCCTCTGTGACTGGAGAGACACAGTGTGGGAGAATGACTGGGATGAATGCCCCTTTAATTCTGGTCTAGGAAAATATTAGTGGTGGTTTATTGAACAAGTGAGAGAACAACTTGTAATGTCACTTCTTTGCTGCAGTAACTGGCACACTAGGCATGTTAAATGGGCCAAGCGACAAGATCATTCTTTGGATAAAATAAAGTGTAAAACCAAAAAGCAATCCACAATACAATTTCAGTAAATGGACTCACATTTATGGCACTTTTACCCTCTCACTGAACACTCACAGCACTGAGTGCTGCGTAGACTACTAAGTGTGTTTGAATTTGCACCGAATCATATCCAGTTAATTCTTTACTGCATTGACTTCTAACAGTTATTGAACAATAAGTTAGGTGCATTTACATCTTTTTTTGGAAGAATTTTTTTAAATGACATATTTTGATATGTAATGATAGGTTAAGGCCTTCCCTGATGATGACTTTGACATCAGAGGGTTAATAAGAATGACAAACTGCGTTTTTTGTGCAGCAACAGTGCGTCTAAGATTGTTTTCGCAAACAAATAATGTTTTTGTTCGTGGGAAAAATCACCTCGATCATTAATTATAGGCCACACATGACATGAGTCTGCACAGACTCACATGGATATGGGCAGATGGCATTTACATAATTCAGAACCACAATTAACATTCATCAGCCTGAGATAATATCTTCCCCACCATGAGACATCAGCTGAACAGCCTCAAGGTTCTCTATAAATACACAAAGAAGAATAAGGGTTCACTAGTGTAGCATCTTCATTTTTCTGCGTAATTGGAAAACCTGCAATGAAACCCAAATCTAGCTATGAGAACTCCAAACTACAGCCCATTTGTCAGCCTGCGAGTCAGCCCAGAGCTCCAACAACACTCTTAGCACGACATGCATTTGGAATATATTATTTATTAGCTACAGGCATGTTATTGTTTGGACACTGCAGGGATTTTAAAATGCACAAAAACACTCGCAAGGAATACATTTTTTATCCTGCATGTATAGGAGATGGATGCATTTTGTGCACCAAGTACAGCTTCCAGTTGGTTGATCAGAAGGAAGATAAAGACAGGCAGGGGTAGTGACACGACACAAAGGCAGGATGGAGAACGGAGTGCAGAAGGTGACAGAAGGGAAGAGGATCGTTCAAAGTGGGCGAGAAGATGTGAGGAACAGCAGGGAGATGGAGGTGCTGACCTGATGGTGACATTGGCGCACTGAGCCAGCCTGCGTCCTGCGCTCTTCAGCCCAGTGTAGATCTGCCCCATCTCTATAGCCCCCTCCAAGCCAACCACCTCCAGCAGTTGGTCACTAAAGTCTGAATGGTCACAGAGAGAGTATTGGAGACATAGAAACTGTGGCATGATTTTGGAATTTACAAAGAAAATACACATTTTTGGAATACAAATGTGTTCCATTTGAGGCCAAGGTCAAAATTCTCAAGTGACTCAAGGTAACTGCTTGGGGTGCCACAGTAGTGAGAAAAAGCAATTGTTCTTCACTGCAAAGACCTGGATTTAATCTCCGGAAATGATGCTTCCAACCTGGCCCCATCAAACACAAATGGTAGTGTCAGATATATTTGTATCTTTTAAAGACTTTTAGCATGATTTTTTGATTAAATGTGAAATTTTATTTTTTAATCCAATTTTCAATATATTTACTTCTTCGGGACTTTAAGAACGACTTTTTCCACCTACTGTGACTGAATGAAGACCTTCGCTACCAGCCAATCTTAATGCTACAACTAGGACTCGAGGCAGCATGTATGATATTATAGTTGAAGGTGTCAAATGACTAAACTTTGCTTTACTGTGTTTTTTGACATAACAGTGAGTATCACCTCAAAACTGCTTGTTTTCAAGGGAATTTGAAAATATCTAAAAACTATAATAGAAACACATTAACACAGTGAAGCTGGAGGATGAATGCTAACTTTTTTGCCACTTGATAACAGTTAATGTGAGGGTTCCCGATGGTCAGGGACAAATGCAATCGCATGGCAGGATGCTGTAAACGGACCAAACTTCAGTCAGAAGAACAATTGAAATAATCCATCCACAATACGTCATTAATTTACATGCATGGGCTGGGCTGTAGTTACATCGTAAGGTTTTAAAAACTGAGCTTTACAATGAACAGTGGTAATAAAACCAAGAGAGGCCGACGGTGATCACTGCAAGATACAAAGCATTAAAACACGTTAAAAACAAAACAGACTTAATAAACACAAAATAGTTTGGACCTGGAAGCAGGGTTCATCACGTCATCACTTAAAGACCGGATAGCAACTTTCATACACAGCTACCACCTAGCATGCTTCCAGCTCACCCTGGCCAGATATAACTGAAGTTATTTGTTCTAATAAAACAGACAGCACTAGTAAAGTTACATGTACAGTTTCTATGGCAGCAGGGATTTTGCCATTTAATTTATCATGAAATTACTTCAAACTAGAAAAAAAAAACAAAAAAACGGTCCCCACAACTTTGGGTTGGAAGAATAAGAAGCAAAAATTATTGTCTTACTCAAACCTTAAAGAAGAAGCACTTGGAGCCCAAACCTCAGCTCACTCTTTGGGCAGTATTGACTTTTATGGCAGAAGTATTGTATTTCCTATAGAGTCATCTTGTTTTCTTTGATTTTTTTAAGCACAATTTAAGACATTTATAGTGCAGTAAGAACCAAAGGGCAGGCATTTGTTATTTGCCCTGTTGAAATCGATTTGAATATACTGGACATCATTTTGAGAAGAGTTATTTTTTTAATTAGATGGAGAAATAAAGACAAAGGCAGATGTGAAATGGAACAGTGTTATTAGAGACCAAATGCAAACTATAATGTGATATTTAGAATCCTCATATATGGTTCCCTGTATGCCTACATGCTGTCTGGTATTAAGAAACATATTTATTATCACTTTGACCAGATCGATCTACAGACCTTAAAGGGGAGTTCGGAGGTCAAATGATATTTTAAATCCTTAGATGGCACTTTTTATATGTTGACAATGTACATAGCACAGTTGAAAGGATCATTTTTAGGTTATGAGCAAATATGTCATTAAGTTGACCTTGAAGACCTTTGTTGATGTAAGCTAAATTTTAAAGGGTTGTTAACACGAGCCCACTCTACTCCCCTACAAAGTTTTATCAGAATTCATTCAAATCTTTTCAAGCTATATTTGGTAACATTGGCATGTCTTTTCAAGACAGTAGTCATAGCAGCACTAAGGCTGTTTATGCAGGCTATTTAAACTTCAAAAAACTTCAAAAATGGGCAAGCAGCTGATTAAATTAGAACATTAATGCTGTTGCTGCACAGTTGGTGTGGTTGGTATGGTTTTTTGGGCTGGTGGGAACAAAAAAGCCCCCAGAAAAATAGCCAAGAGTAGTTAGCAGCGTGTGGATCCACTGAAAGGGAAGTTTCCACAGTAACTTTCCTGTAATGCTGCACAGGATGCTGCCCGTTTGTTATTATTCATAACAGTAAATTATTCATAACATCCAGTGAAGTTACAGCCTAGCTAGTGCGATAACCCTTGTAATCATTTATGTCTATAAGCTTTTTATGATACCAGAAAAAAATAAATACACATTAAAGGCATTAGAGGCACCGGGAACTGGTGTCCATCAATGGAATTACATTGCTCCTGATGACGTGGGAGACTCTCAGTGGTAAAATACATCCTGTAAAAGTTGAGTCACATGATGGAAATGCTCTGCACCAGCACTTCTTTGTAGTCTGTATTTTTCTTGTGTATTTGTTTTGATGTCTAAAGTAAATGTACTGATTCTTATATAGCACTTTTCTACTCTGCCGTAGTACTCAAAGTGCTCTTTACAACATGCCACATTCACCCAAGCACTTTCTCTATAAATAGTGTTTTTTTAGTACATTCACACTCCGATGGATGCATCGGAGAGCAACTTGGGGTTAGCATCTTGCCCAAGGATACTTGATATGAAGACTGGAGGAGCCAGGGATCGAACCACCAACCTTCCGATCAATAGATGACCTGCTCTACCTTCTGAGCTACAGTCATGTCAGTTTCAGAAAACAAATGTGTTGTTCTTACCTACTGTGGATTAAAATGAACCTGTATGGCTAATACAGACATGCATTGTGAGTTTAAGTGTTAATGTATATAAAATAAACATAAACATGAGAATCCAGGGATTGACTCAGATTTGGTCTCCACGGGTAGCTCGAGGAACCTCAGTCATCATCTCTGATCAGTTCATCGTCACTACAGTAGGGTCAGAGCTGGCACACGCAATTAACAGTCCACACACTCTTATCCTTGCTTACAGTACTCTGTTTATAGTAACCATTGTCCTTAATGTAAATATGTAAGAAAAACATTGTGTATGTTTCTGTTCTCTGTCCTGTTTATTTGTATATGTGTCTTTCTGGCTGCTGTTACAACCAAATTTCCCCTTGTGGGACAATTAAAGGATTATTCTATTCTATTCTATTCACTGTGTCTCTCCCAAACATTAGACATGCGACAGCAAAAACAAGCAGACCTGGTTAAATAATGCGCTACACAAAGTGCGCCCTCTCACTTCTGAGACTGTGAACGCTTTAGCAGGCCGTGGCTCTTCATCAAACCTTCTGCCGGGCTTTTCCATTTTCTGTTCTCACTGTGCTCGACAGGTGCGAGGCCTTACAGTTAATATTTACAGACATGATCTTAAAGGTCACTGATGATGTCATTTGACACTTCACTTTCACTTCACATAGCTTTTAAAGGATCCACCGGGATTGGGGGAATTATGGGTCGGAGTGGCCCGGGAGCAATTTTGCATGTTTTACAAATTGTTGTGAAATGAATGATTTGTGTTCACAGTCAATGTGATAATTTGTGAGGCGCTACAGCAGAATTTGTGCTGGTGGCAATTTTGTCTGGACTAATAAACTGAGGCGGCTTACAGATCACAGAGGAACAAGAACCAAGCTGAAGACTTTTATTTATTTTGTGTTTATATTTAATAACAATAATAATAATAATGATGATAATGGAAAGTGGATAGTGTGGTTTGGGCACAAAAAATAGACTCTGCATTGAGTCATATCCCAGCTTCTGTAACCTCCGTGGCTAATCATGCAGGCTAGTGTGGCGCGCTGAGAGTTG
Organism: Neolamprologus multifasciatus; assembly: GCF_963576455.1. NCBI lineage: Eukaryota > Metazoa > Chordata > Actinopteri > Cichliformes > Cichlidae > Neolamprologus > Neolamprologus multifasciatus. Next base: position 10,137,455 of record NC_140454.1, read on the forward strand.
ATTAACTTTATTCAGGCAGGCAGGCAGGTGCCAGCTGAACACCTGAACACGCTGCAGTCATTGCTCATGCATACAAAAGGCACTGGGTTTCTCCTGAGTGCCTTTATGCTGTTGCACTGACTCAACAGCTTAAAATGTCAGTCGAAGCCTCCGCTAAATATCTGCAAAGGGTGAATATTCCAAATGTTAATGGTGGGGAAAAGGTACAAAAAAATCAAAGTACAGAGAGAGTAGATAAATAATGTTTGATGTGAAGGCTCCAGCAAAGTTTGCTTCTGTGCACGAGTAAAGAACAAATGTCTGCCAACAGCACCCACAGAGCGTGTTGAACCGTTCTCCGAGCGTCTCACTCCTGCAGCCAGCCTACAAAGCTGAAACTGGTAGGGCTCAGTCTGAACAATGTTTAATAATTTCATAATTTCGTCAGACCCTGCTGGTTTTGTTTCAAAATACAAACAGGAAGTGCTCGTGTTTCTTCTTTGCTCTGAAGAGGAAATGGGCTTGGCAAAAGGCCACAGGACTCAAAACAAGTCTCATAAAATTTCATGTGTGCAAGATTTTAAGAAAGAAGGTGGTGCAGTATGTAACCTGTGTGGCATAAGGCGATTTAACTGGCTTTTCCTTTTATTTAAGTCATTCATGCCCCCAGCCATGCATTGTCAGTCTACTGATGACTTCATTTGAATTGTCATGTTGACTGAAGGATTTTGGAGTCACTAGTTCATCATCGAAAACTGAGGTTTCTAGCAGTATTGAAAATAAATCATTTTGTAGAAATAACATAAAAATTGTCTAATGAAATTTTCTTTGTATCATTTTTCATTTTCATTAACCTGTCAGTAATGACATTAGATCATGAATATGTCACAGATGAAGGAAAAGACCTGATAAGTCTGTAAAAATATTCTAGTAACAAATCTTATGGATCTTATTAATTGCTAATATAGATTTACAGTTTGAGGGTAAAAAGCTCCACTGTGGACTGGAACTGGTTTTGCAACATTTCTCATCTTGCTTTTTGCATCTACTTAAAAAAAAGAATAGTTACCAGTTCTTTGGTGAAATTAGAATACCTGCTGAGTAATACAAGCACTCCCATGTGTTGGTGCATGTGTGGTATTTGCAAAGTGCTCCAAAGACGATGACGACGATGATGATTATAAGAGTTTATCGGGAAAAACGTCTGTGCTGACTCACTGGTACTCTTTAATAGGTAAGAGGACAATTCAAAAGAAAATGTCAGAGCAGAGAAAGAGCGCACATTTAGAAATCACTCAAAGACTGTATTTCAGTTTTGTGAGTCCCGGTAAGAATTAAAAGCCTGCCTGTAAATGCATTTTTGAAGTTCATGTGAGGAAAAGAAGTGAGTCTTTCATTATGTTCATTACGTGCAAATATTAGATATTTATGTTAAAATTAGGAAATTCCGGCTGCAAAGTGTGTGTGTGTGTGTGTGTGTGTGTGTGTGTGGGGGGGGGAGCAGAATTTTGTGCTTAATTTGAGGGTTTTATTAGTCTTTTACCTGGCACTAATTACCAAACAAATGTGTCTGCTTGCTACATCAACATATTTAAGAACGAAACTAGCTCGCCGGTGCATTAGTGGTTCTCTGTGTCAGGGACTGGGTGCTGCTTGGCAGGGCCTGGTTCCCCTGGCTCAGTCGGGCCCCTTCCAGGGTGTGGAGGGCCCTTGGATCTCGGGTCTCAGGGCCGAGGGCTCGGTCCGCTCTGTTGTAGTCGGAAGCCGGAGGATCCTGGGGGCTTGTGGCTTCTGCACTGTGGCTGCTGGGTAAACCAACCCCCCCCCCCCCCACCCCCCCTCTGGGGCCTCTAGATGTCTGGGGCCCCAGATCTCCTCCATGCCTGCTTCATGTCCTGGAGGGCAGGGCTATGGCTCCCCACACCTACTATTAGACACTTACATGGAGAAACCTTACGATTACAAGTCTGCTCACACACACTGGCGTGTGACAAGACAGAGACAGAACATCAGTCAGTTTACTGTCAGTCAGTATCAGTCTGCGATTGAATGGAGTCCAGTTGGCAATTACATGCCATCTGAGATAATACGGTGATGGGTTTGGGTTCGTAAATTCCTCCATAAAGTCCAGAGGCAGAGAGTGTTGAATGCTAAACTTCTGTGTGAGCAGATGATTGCCACAACTACTTGCTGAATATGAAAAAATACTTATTTTGTCTTGTTTTGCTTTTTTTTTTTTTTTTAACCTCTTTGCATAGAAGTTACTATCCCATTTTTACTCTGATGCGACTGAACTATTAGAAACCTCCACTCATAGCTGCATCCTTAAACTGTATGGGTACAGTGCACAGACACACATATTGGCTAATTAGTGGAAAATAACACTAAAACAACTGGAGGCAGTAGATGCAGTCCATGTTATTTGTCAGATAATTACATTAAAATGCTCCAAAAGTTACTGAAGTGGTCAAGGGATTCAGTTCAGTGACTGCACTGTTAATGAGGTCTCGCAGATACAGTTGCCTGTTTTGCTATGTTTATTCAAAAAGCAATCTAACAAGAAGTAAACAGATCAGTTTACAAAAAAAAAAAAAAAGAAGCATACTGAAAGGGCCAGCTGTCTCATTGACTTCATGAGTCTGAGTGTAGCTGTGGCTTTGGTTTTTATTGATGCTAGAGTGCATAGAATAGAAGTTCTGCAGAGTTAGCTAGTACACTAATACAGCTGGAACATCTATGGTGACAAATACAGATTTAGATGCAGAAAAAGAATGAGTAGTAGACACATATACGTCAGCTGTCACCACCACACATCTCTCTTTAAACAATATCAATACATACATGACAAAGTCTCAAATTATCATCTCGAAGTTGTAGCAGAGCAGGCAGGGGTTTATTTCTTTAGCTGCCTAAAGCAGAAAAACTGTATTTGAAGGAAAATCTGTTCACCTGACACATTTTGTGCGTTTGCCCTTTACAAACCTTTATGGAAGCTAAGCGGTACTTGGCTACTGAATGTTCCAAGCTGTAAAAAAGTGAGAGATTATCATTGCAATCAACCCTCTTAACATCTCTGAATGTACTTACTTCCTAATAAATACATTGTTAAATTCTAGATATTTCTTAAATATGTCTATAAAATGTCTACAGTTAATGGAAATATTAACTTCTACTACAATCTGCACTGTGTGAAATTGAGTTGTCCTTCTCACTGCATCATTGCAAATGCAATTATATGATGTTACACAATGTTAAATATAGAAACAGTTGGAAAAATGGACTCCCCTCATGTCTCACAGTGGTTTGGTCTTCAGCCTGTCATTCTTTACTAAGCTCACCTTTTGCAAGCATATAAAGGTTTTGGTATAACACATTGGACATATAATACATTCTTCTTTATTCTACCACTACACAAAAAACCCCCAAAAACATTTACAGTTCAAATCAAGTACAAATTTATCTGTCTCACTACAGAACGCTTAGTTCCCAGAAAACATTCTCAGGACAAAATCCCAGTGCTCTAAATGACAGCTGTGGCCCTGACCACATGTTCGTGATCCTACATCATCCTGTGACTACATGCTGCTACACAGGCCCAGACACATGCTCGCTGCATACATCGCTCTGCTTCTGCAAAGCTTTCCTGGAAATAATTATAATAGGATTCGACATCCATCGAGAAAAAATGGCACAGTTGGAGACTAGGGGATCAAGAAGCAGGGGTTGGTGAAACAGTGGCCGCACAGCAGATGGGAATTAACTAGAAGTCTGGATGTAAACATGGACATATTGTAGTGTATATTTGGTTTGTGAGGAAAGTTGCAGCCTAGATGTCTCCTGCTAGATTTGAAGAGCTAGAAATTGTCAATGTGACGTGTCCTATTTTTAAAACAGCACTATTTATACATCTCTTTCCTGTTCTAGTATTAAAAATAAATTCCGCTCGCTCGTATGCCCACCTCTACACCTCTACTTCCTCCAAATACCAAAAATGGGCATGCCGTCCTGCCAGTGTCCCAGTGTGAGAGCCTGATGGCAAAATAGCCCACTGTGCTGGTTCTCACCTCACTGATGATTCCCGCCTCATCAGATCTCTATGCGCTTTTGACTCTCAGGCAACCAGCACTGTTACTTTCTCAGTGAGGTAGAGCTAAGAATAGACTAGAACAGCCTCTTACATAACACAGCTACAGTGCATTCTGGGATGGGATGGCATTGCCTTGCCAAGAAGCGGGCAGTGAGAATTGTTGCTGCTGTGCTGCACTATTTTCTCTGCTGTGCAGTCAGTACGAAGCCACAGAAAAGTCATTTTAAACAACGACGCATGTGAAATGCTGATTCTGGGGAATTTTTGAGAAAACCTTATTTTTTCTCTAATGACATGAAAACATGTAAACTGAAAAGATGAGAAAAAAGGAGAAAAAAAGGACAACTATCACACATATTACCCGCTTCATATTTGTATTCTTGGAATCTATTAGAGGAGCTTTGCAAAATATATCTTATATTGGGACTGCAGTCCTACAGTTTACTCTCTCTTTGAAAATAGCTGGTTTAGTTCCCTTCCTCCTAACTTTACGATAGCTTTCTTCTGATTTGCTGCTCTCAATAGCAGAAAGGTCTAAACAGCAAGAGGTTGGGGCCTTAGACAGGGCGAGCTATCGCACAGACATACAAGTCCAGAGGAAAGATCTGTCTGATGTGGAGGATTTAGCATTCGGCACTTTTGGCTCACAGGTACAGATGCCCAGTATAAATTTGCACATGTTTATCAGCATCCACTATTGTAACTCTGTATAAATATATGTAAATGAATATAAAATATTCTGTAATTTAAGCCTAAATTACATTTTAAGTAGAAAGACTGACATGAAAACTAAAGCATAAATCTAGCTGTAGTCCACATTTTACAAAATAAATGTCACTTTGAGCATTTCTGCAAGGATCAGGTCAGGATATGTTCTACAGTTGTCTTTTCTCACATGTAGAAGCAAACAACCAAATTTCGTTACATGTGGGCATCCTGGCATTGTAAAGAGCGGCTGATGATGCATGAGCAAAGAAAACTTCATACGCTTGTGTGAATTTGGATGCAGCTTTATTGTGATTTGCTTGATTGGGGAAAATTTTTGAGGGATTTTTTTAGTCCCTGCAATTGGCCTGGTGATAAGGACAAGTGGACTTATTGTTCTTCAGAAAGTGTTTTTAACCATGTAGCCTGAAGCTGTCCAGCTGTAGAGCTGTTACTGAAAGAATCTGGGATGTTTTCCAGGTAGGGGTTTGAAAAAATAGCCAAGAGGTTGAGCCATTTAAAAGCCCAAAAATGAAATGCCCAAGTATCTTGATTTTTCCAGGAGATTACCATTTAAAAAAGGCTGCTATTACACTGAACCAGACTTTTACATAATCACAACATTGGATATTTGAATGAGGAGAGTACTGCTGGAAGCTAGAGTTATATTGGCAGTGTCTTTCAGAGTCAATCAGGCCTTAAAATGTTTAAAAAACCCCACAAAAACTCCACGAGCTTCTGATGGCTCAGGTTATCTCTTGTGATACCACGAGTCCACAGCACCTACCAGCATCTTTTCAGCAATCACTTTGGGGGACCAAAAGAAAACTGAGACAATCCTCCTTTGTTATTGTTTTCTTGGTAAAGTACTTCAAAGCAGAGAGGAAAACAGAGCAGTGTGAGATTGCATAACTCCATCAAGAAGTCAAATTCCCTCCACGCATGAGTCGAACCTGATATCTCAACTAGTTTGTGATATGTTCTTAAAAATGTCAAGATGGTGTTTCCCAATCTGTTTATTTTAGCTTGAAACTATTCAAAATACATCCAAAACATCAATGCCAAGCCTTACTGGTGGTAAAATCTCACACACAATCATTTCTGAATGGTTTTGCTGACTTTAAGAAGCTCGTCATTTTTGTTCTCATCTGAGCAATGAGCTATTTATACCAAGAGATTATTTACAGTTTCCTTTCTGAAATAGCTGCAGCTTTCGTTTTGCATCAGCTAGAGGTGGGGGACTATAATTATAAGCAGACATATTTGTGTATCCTTCCTCCACCCACTTTCTCTCCTTCTCTCCTTCCCTCAACTGGCGGCCTGCTATTGTGTCAGGGTGGTCATGGAGTGCCATGGGAGTTATGGCAGATGGTCAAGAGGAACTGCGGCTCACCTCGCCAGACCCAGCAGAGGTAAAGGTACAGGGGAGAGCACTTGGCCGTTTGACAAAGAACACTATGTTACTATGATCCAGTACAAAAATACATACACACAGCCTGCTACTGAATCCTTGCCTGGACGTGTCAGGACCCAGATGGTAAAATTTCATATTTCGGTCCCAGCATTGTCCAGATACAAACAGCCATGAGAATTTTTCCAGACGGGAGAAAAACAAGCATGGGAAAGAACACTTTATATTCCTCTTCAATTTTAATAAGCTTATAGAAATGTCTCATGTTTTCTATTCCCAGGAGAACGATAGTGATCGCCTCTTGTACAAGTTGTCATTCATTAACTTTGAGTAAATGTATCACTGAAAGGTCATCCGCTCTCCCACCATACACTGAGCAGCTCTCCAACTTCATACAGGAACTATTTCCAGCCACACAGACTGGTGGGGGTGATCAGAGTAATTATACTCTGCTGTTTCTGTTATGTGAGAACACAACAATATGCAGTGTGGATGCAATTCTCCTAAAAATAGAGTCCTTTGTGGTGTGTCACAGCTGGACTCCTGTTGCGCAGCGTGGGCGGGAGATGTGGAATTGTGGGTCTTGGGAAGCAGGGAAAGAAGAACGAAGAGGTAAGGGGAGGGAGAGAACTCCGATGTGAAGGGTGGATGAGGAGAGGCACGGTGTCGGACAAATGGAAAAAGAAAACAAATGAGTCATGAATGGAGGCCAGCATACACCTGAACTAGCAGGTTTCTAAAACACCAGCAGCAGTGACTGGTCCTGTCATTGTCAAGCTAATTGTGTGAAAATTGCAAACAAGTTGTCACTGAATAAGGATTTATATTACATGACTCATACGACGGAGTAGTTTCCAACACTGCTACAGCCACAAGCCACATTTTCTGTGACGTGGGGTTTATTCTTGAGCAAACAGTCTATAGTTTTAAGGTAAATAGAGAATGCCAAAAGCTACTTTAGCCCCTGTAGCGACTAGGAACACAGAGTTTGATGATCTTAATCAATAAGCTGACTGCAGTTTAAGACTACTTTATTAAACCGCTCTCAGTCTCAAGCTCTCAAATGCTGCTCTTTCGTGAGAAGCTGTTGTGGGTGCTGTAGCTTTGATGCACCTGCTATGGCAATACTAGATCAACAAAAGCAAATAGTTGAATTTGAAACACTGACAGAGGTGTTACATTACAACACTGGCAACTGTTGGAAGTTTACTTTTATGTTGTTAAACCCACTGTTAATTTCACTTTCTGTTCTGCTAGTTGTAGGCACGGAAATTTCTTTGGTTCAGGGTTAGAGTTATGCTCATAACATAAACTCTGCACCGATACAAAGGTATAACTTCTACATGTACTCTTGAAAAAATGTACCATTAGAAGACTGGAATGTGTATGTGACAAATAAAAATTTGAATTTGAATTTGAATTTGAATGAAGACAAGCACTGCTTAGATTACTATGACTTATTTACTTGTGTCACCTTATAAAGAATTAGATGGTTCTCTCAGTTTCACCTGACATGCATAGATGTGAAGTTGTGTTTTCATCTGAGTTGAAGGGTGTGTACATTGGTGGTCATGTGGTCACGCTCTTTCACGGGTAGGATCGGGTAGCAGCATTTTTTAATAGTGTTTTTGGTACTGAAATTTTGTAATCCATCAGAGCCAAATACTTCAAAGTCCACTAAATACTCCACTTCAAACACTTATTTATAGTCGATTTCGTTAATTTGATCATCTCAGACACACAGAGAAATCTGCCTGCACGTGCCAGTCAGTCAGGACAAAGGCACAGAAATATGCATTATCAGAATACATGTAATGCTGCTAAACATACTCAAACCTGTGATTTCATTTTGGATTGTGGCATCAATTATACATGTTGGTCACTGATGAATCATAGCTCATGTGCGATCTGTGCGACGCTACAGAAAAGATGAAATCTGGAACTGACAGAAACAAAATAAAAACAGTCAGTCTATTCAACTGACTGGCTTGAAAAACACAAAAGACTAGAACCATTTGAGGGTCACAGCACAGTGACCACTCCTGTTGGCCTACACAGGATAGAAATTGTCATGTGATGCAAAAAAAAGTTTTAAAAACGTCGGGCGATCCAATATCATGTGTGCATTTCACACGGGCTTCGTGCCACCAAACAGTCATTAAGGTTTGCTCCCGTACTTTCAGACTTTCCTGCACGTCACATCTTTCTGTTCCTTATTTCCCGTCTGCCTGTATTATTCCGCTCTACTATAATGAAATGATTTTTTATCTTTTTACTGGATGTCACAAGTGTCACAGTTACACTATTAGTTGATCACACAGTATGTATTTGGCTGTTACACTGTTCTCTAAACAGAGCAAATTAATCAGTAAAATAAAGTATTTTAGTTGTTTGTTTGTTTTTTTCATCAAGCATCCGTCCACCTTCCAGCAAGCAAACAAGCCGATATTCTCCAAGGACTGTTTTATCTAACTGGACTTACTAGTAATGGTAAAATAATTGCATTAATGTGCTGCTACTGATTAATGTTGCCCATTACCCAGCACATTCAGTGTTCATAGTTTCAGTTCCTTTCACGAGAAGCTTGCGTGCCACATGCACATTATGTTTATTCATCCTTTCCAGTGCAATTGGCAGCAGGAAGCTGAGGAAACTTGATCCAGGAGCATAAAGGAAATAAACAGGGGAGGGGGAAGATGGTGCGGAGATAAAAAAGTCGAGGAGGAGCGTGGTGATGTCCTTCCTACATGAATCCTGTTTCTGTCAGCAGCTCCAGCCCTCACCGTCTTCTCTCACTCAGCTGAATTTATCTCTCCACCACACACACAACTTTAATGCTTTATGTCCTCTTTAAATCAGTGAAATTTACACATTGATGTCAGAACAGCAGCCAGACTAGAAGATCAGGTAAGGACAGAAGGAGGCACGTTACAAGATTACCGCTGTAATCCCCTAATTACACTTGGTCCTTATTTTATTTGGGTTAGTCGTGTTGCACGCGGGTGGTGCTACAGTGCTTCCAAAAGTGTAAACTAACTCAACCTGATTTTGTCAATGGGTACCTCACCTGGAGCTGAATTTCTGAGGTGTATCTGAGTGTGAAGTGCTTTATTAGACAGTAAGAGCAGAGGGGTTGTCAGAAGCAAAGGGAGAAAGAGGCTGGCACTGGCATGCAATAAAGGTCTCAGCTGGATGTGAGGTAGGGGCCGCATGCCTCACAGTCGATGCCTTAACCATAAACACATTTTTAACAGTTCTCAGAGCTGCAGGAAAAGTCACTACAGAAGTGTGAAATCTGTGCTGGGCAGTCAGAAACAAAAAGCCATATTCTAATCTATCTCAAGCAAAATGTTTGCTTCTTAAGGCTTCATCATTCCAGTTCATGAGCTAAAAGGAGAAGGCTATCACAGACATAAGCTAGTTACAACTTATGTCTGTTTCGAACAAGTGGTACAAGAACTGGAGAAATATCGGTCACGCACTCCAAGAGTTACATTTTTGCAAACAGAATAATGTTTTAATTTTAATCATTAATAGCAGAACTTTTCAGTATTAACAGAGTAGGTCCCCTTTAGGTAATGCTCTTTCCAGCCCTGCATTTTCCCCCTTGCACTCTGCAAGAGCTTTGAATGATTCATAGTTCAGGTTGTCATCTCTTATACTGGGCCTCCGTGCAGGCATTCAGTTCATCCACCGTGTGAATGACTTTTCCCTCCATTTACACGTACAACATTTAAACAGTAGATGGATTAGCAGAAATGACTTTCTTAGTGTTTAGTGTTTTGGCTTGTGGGGATGACTTATACACACACTAAATATGTTTCTTTGTTATTTTGTTTTTTGTTATAATATCTTGTTATTCTTGAAAGCAGTGTTTTTGTGGCCAAATTTACAGGTTTAAATACAACACTATGGAGTTAGCAGGAGGCTAGTCTGCCACATGTGTGGTGAATATTCACAGAGATCTGAGAGCAGAAAAACTGAACAGCGTATTTAAAGCAACTTGTAACCTGATCTTTTGGCTCGCAGAGAATATTAAAACACTGACCGTGTATAATATGAACAAGAACATCCACCGTTGTAACATAATATATATGACAGAGAATAAAGAAAAGTATGGGTCCCCTTTCAATTAAACAACTCAAGTGACTATTATTTATTATTGTTGTATTATTTAGTATGAAATCATAGAACATAGACCAGAGTAGCAAAGGTGGTGAATCACAGGACTGAAGTTTCATCACTGGGGTTAGAAGCACCCACCCTCTCTCTGGGTGACCCTGGCTGATTGCATTATCTACAGCAAATTGATTTAAAAGCTTTAGTTTATTGTGCCACAGAAGGCAACTGCCATAAACAGTTAATAGTATGATAAACAAGCAGCATAGACAGCGACAGAGGTCTCACACACACACACACACACACACACACACACACACACACACACACACACACACACACACACACACACAGAAAGAGAAAATGCAGAGCCAGCACACAGTTTCTCTCGGGAGCTCAAGCACTCCTGTTTCTAAACCGCATTAGCAGGAGAGTGTAATTCAATAAAGGTTAAATCCCCAGAGACTGAGATTCCATCAGAAAGGTGCCAGCATGCACAATGTGAATGAAGTCACAAAGAAATAAACATATTCTGCTATAAACTACAATGGTGGGTGAAGCTAGTTAAAGGTGCACACTTTTTTCCCACTGAACACCTGGAATAGAAACACATGGACGTATGTGCATGTTTATCTAACCTAAATAAAAGCACAATCCGTGTCCATGTTTGTACGTTGCAATGCAGCCAAAAAGAACCCTAAAAGGTTATGTTATTTATGATCTTGATGAACATGACAGATCTACATATTGTTAACTCTTCTCTGTCAGAGAAGTGCTGACCCAGCTCTTATTACATTTTTAGCTTTTTTATTTTGGTTAAACTGGATCATCCAGTCTACAACAACAGAGAACGGCACCAAAAATCCCATGTTGGAAAAGATTAAAGTTAGCACTCACTGATTCTTCTATTATTAATCCTTTATAAATAGTAATCCTGATTTCAGATCATACATCCCTTCTCACTCCAGCAACAACTAAAAGGAGCAGGGTTTGTTTCTGGTCAGTCTGTGTAATGAGATAAGGAAAATCACTTCAAGTGAGGACAGCTACCTCTTTGGTAAGAGGCTGGTGTTGTGGATTTGGGTCAGGAGTTCAAACCTCGGTGAAGATTAACAACATAAGCTGAGTGCTCTTGCATTTACAGCGGTCTAAATAGTTATAGAGAGTAAAAGTCTAATATTTGGACATGTGGACTGAGCAGTGCCCTGCAGCCCCAATGTTTGGGCTAAAGACTGCAAACTCAGCAAACAATCTTACCATCTTACACCGTACTGGACTTAAAATGCAGACGAGAGTGAAGACTGCAATAACAAACTCTGAATGCATAAAAGTCACTATTCATCATTTCTTCCTCCTTCAGTTTCTAGCTTTTCTCCTGTATTTTTGAACTCTCTGCTTCAGTGTAGCACTGAGATCTCCATGGAAACTAGGTTTAGTTCAGTCAGCAGAGATGTGCAGACTTGTGTGAAAGAAACGAAAGTGGGATGGATGCAGAAAGCCTTGGTGAAAGCACAGAGTGGGTTATTTTCTATTGTTTGTGGCCACTGAGGGGAGGCTCTGACTGCAGTCTTCCTGCAGGCTGACCACATGCAAAGTTATACTGAAAGAACAGAAGAGTTAAAAGAAACCAATCTCACACAGATTGTCACATTTAAAGCGTAACTTTATGTACTGGCCATTAAGCTTGAGGCACTTTTTCCCGTATCCGAACATTATCATCAAATTCAGTCAGTAACAGCTCCACAGCTGTGAGTGGGTGTACACATCCTTAATGACATGATGTGAATATTAATGTGGTCTGAACATTATGAGGGAACATAAATGGTGAGTTACGGTTAGGTAATCATGAAGTCACGAGGGGTTATTGAGTAACTTCTCTGTGTGAGGAGTTGGTACATGATGATGCATAAAAAAGTGTAACTAATTATGAATGCCTCAGTAATGAAGGACCAGAGTTAACCAGAAATACTTATGAACAACTTAGGATGTTTCATGGATTTAATAATTACATTTTCAAACTAACAATAATGCCAATATCACTGGAACAGTATTTCCCAGTCACTTCTCTATAACTAATCATTATCTTAAATTTGATTATTTTAACTCCAAATTATAATGCAAGATATTTAAGGCCACTTTAGATACTAAGTGCCCCAAGAGTATATTAAAAAAAACTCCACTAATATTAAGATTGTAACGCTGTTGCTGTATTTTAGTGACTCTACTGTGAATCTGAAAAATAAAACTCATTCAGATGTGAATTAGTCTTTTATTGTGGCACAAGGTTTCATTACAACACTTGTGTTTTCTTTCAGCAGCAGGTGCAGGAACTTTTAGTTCCCAGTAAGGATCACACCGTCACATTTCATAAGCTGGTTTGCATTAAACAAATGCATAAATTATGTTACTTGTCTTAGCCATATTGCAGCAGCCCTGGAGCCACTGGCAGTTAGAAGTGTAATGCTGGTAGTCAGTCACCGTCACACATTTCAAAAGCTGCCATGTCGTTACAGTCAAGATAACTGTCACATCTAATGTGTGTAACATAGCAACAGCCCTAAAACATGTAATTACAACAGTTAAATCCATTGTAACAAAAACTTACCATCTTTTTAACCTCCCCAAACTGGGCACTTGCAAAGATGATACTGTATATAGTTCTTACAAAGGGATCAACCTTCTGTAGATTTCAAAACCTTCTTTTTTTGTTCCAGGCCAAAAAAAGCTGGGCATTAAAATTGACATCTATAGGGCGTGTTCAGTTGGCTTCACTCTGTTAGCTGCAGAGGTTACTGCTTGTAAATCTCACACACTTATTTCATAACAATTTAAATAGAAAGATATTTCAATAAATTATAGAACAGGTAAAGGTCCTCCAGACCCAAATAAGTTATTATGGTGTTTTTAAATCTTTAAAGGCTTCGATGTGGTGCAGCAGAAAAAAACCCTCTTCTCAGGAAACACTCAATGCAAGCTGACGTGTCATTATCCAGATTGTCTAATAGCCACAGCTTCAACTGTGAAAGCATTACTGAATAAACTGTTCTTTCTTAGGAAGAAGATGATGTGTAGTTACATGGACAGCAGTGTCAAATAAAAGAAAAAAGAAAGAAAAAAAAACAAACACTATCCAAAATTCCAGCTCAGGTACTTTCATACATCCTTGTTTTGCTCTTAAATATAACTGTAACATGCTGATTTAACAAAAAAAAAAAATAGAAAAAAAAAATAGTAAGAACTCTTAATTATATCCAAAAGTTGCAACTGTCAGATTAATATTACTGTTTGGTGTTTTGAGAAGATTACACTTTAAATCACTTGAAATGCCAACACACAGTTTTTTTAAGCAACTAAAGGGGGGTAATCACACACGCTGTTACGCCCACTCACATCCATTAAGGAGCTCAGTCGGTCACAGTCACAGTTAGGTTACAAAAGCTTCTGGTGAACACAATTACCCCAACCACACGCACACACACACGCACAGGAAGGCAAAATAAAGGCAATGTGGAAGAGACAAAAATTGTATTTTGTTTATTGGCCATTTGAGGTTAGCTCCCCATACTGACTCCATGTTATCATGTCCAGCTTTACAGCATCAAAAAGCAGATTTACAGCACGGTATGCCTCATGTTTTTTAACCTCTGTGGATAGATTCAAACTTCCAATTAAAAAAAATATAAATAGTCTTTGCCTTGTGTCAATTAGAATGACTTTCATGATTGCTACGATGCTGGAGAACAAAAATAATATTTTCTTATAGCATATGGTTAGTGTTATGCATCTATGATGGTGGCTTAGACCTCACAGTTTTAACAGGTTAAGTGAAAAGCAGATAACTTTGGGGTCTCTGAGCTACATCTCCCCATTTGTGTCTTTTGTCAGATAATTCCTTATAAAATGCTTCAAATTTTTTGGTTTGCTGTTGAGACTGTCAAAGAAGTGCTTCTGTCATGGCTGTGTGAAGGCAGACAGGGATGGTGGACCCAAGAGCAGGACTCACGGAGGCAGACGTAAACTCAAAACACTCAGCTTTATTGCTGTATTGCAACGGAACAGAAAACTAACTAAACTGAGAACGCAAAACAAACTGAACAGGCAGGCGAGCTAGCAAACAGTGTAAAATGAGGGATGACGCGATGACGAGCAGGGGAACAGGTGAACAGGACTAAGGGGAAACAGCTGGGAGACACGGCTGACACTGATTACACAGATGAGTCAGAGGACCACACAAAACTGAAAACACTGACATAAGACACAGACCTTCAAAGTAAAGCAGGGAGCTCAACACACATGCAGAGACACAGACTCAAAACTGACAGAACAGGAATAGAGGGAGTAACAAACCAAAAACTAACAAATGGCAAATCTTAACAAAAGACCAGAATAAACAAGAACATAAGATAATATTAACAAACACAAAACACTGAGTCATCAGACTCAGGACCGTGACAGCTTCTATTTTAAACAATCACATTCTAGTTTTTCAATAGCCTACTATAAAACCAGTAGATAGTTTTATAATCTCTATGCTCATCTTTTGTCAGTTGCTTTATCATTTTGGACAAGCCAGAAGGAGAGGACATCATTTTCTCAATAAATCTAAAAACCAAGTAAATTGTGAGCCAGTGGTTTGATGCGTTGTTATTTTGATGACTAATCTACAGAGAACACTGTACTTGTTTTTATTCAGCTTCATTAATTAAGAAGAACTTAAAATTCCTAGTTCCTAAAATGAATCATTCAGATAGTGACCACTCACCACCTGGATGTATCAATGTCAGAAAACATCTGTTAATTGCATCACTGTCTCAGATCCAACAGACACCATCCAAAGCACCCAGAGGCTGAAAGGTAACATGGATCTGAGGACACAGTCTGAAAAAATGTGTCTGCATGTATCGTCTCTCTTATATAATTCTCTTTATTTATTTACTCAGCTGTCTCCTCTCTGACGTAGTGTTGGGGTCATTCTGAAGCAGTCATCTATAACAGATGTTTGATGGTTGTCACTGTCCTTAAATGCCAGCACTTCCTGACTCCAGGAGCCACTGAATAAATAGAATGAATCTATTTTACATTTACCGTCCTGAGAAATACTTTACAGCATCTTTATTTCCTGGCAACTACACAGTGCCTCCATCTGTCTGACTACCCTAGTGGCAGTATTGTTACAGTAGCATAATTTGCAAAGCACATTGAGAGATTATGCGTCAGTATCTATACAGAACCTATACACAGCACATTTATTTCTAAATATTTTCTGTCTTAATAAAGACAGAAAATATTAGGGGATGACGGTGAGCGATTGTGCTGATGCCATTTGGAGATTTTTAGTTAAACTAGCTGATTCATTATAGAAACTATTCAGTCCTTTCTCTCTACAGGCGAATGCATTAATAAAGGTGCTACATAGATGATGTGCCTATAAAATAAAAAGCTTATGCCTGTAATAACGACAGATGGCTAGGAAGCTGTGCTTCAAGAACAATGAAAGGTTACACTCAATCCTTCTTATTAAAAGCAGAACATTCCTAAATTTTCTATTGAGAACCTGTTATATTTCCTCTTTGAAAAAGGGTTTTGGATCTAAAGTACTCCAGCTCTGAACAGATCTTCTTGGAACATCTTGGAACTAATCTGGGCAAATATTTTGAGGTAACACATTTAATACCAATGTGCCAGCAGCACATAAAAACTGTATCTGATGAAAAGCAAAATGCTTTAAAGTTTCATAAGTTTGCCCAAAACAGTTTTAAAAAGTATTTCCTACAAGTTATAATTCTACTATGTAAAGTTTTAAGACATTTTTCCTAAAAGGCTCAGTCCACTGAATGAAGCCTATGCTAACTCAAACTCTGCTTCAGTAACACAAGAAGACACTGTACTCTGGGGCTGAGCAGATGATCATATGCCACATGGCTGAACTATAGCAGCATGGGTTTGAGTCTGGCCCAAGGCCCTTTACAGTGTTTTTCTTCCTCTGTGCTCTGTCTCCTATTTGGTGCTGTCCAATGATGGTGAAAAGAACCTTAAAAAGCTGTGCTCTTATTTTGGTTGCTGTGTAGTTTAGTAGAAAGGAAAATAGTTCAGATCAGCTAATCTGTATGGCAGCCCACATCAACTATTGCCTTGGCTGATATTCTTCGTGTTAAAAAGGAAACTCATTATAGGTTGTGCTGCTCAAGCTGCTTTAACCTACAAGTCCTTCAAATCTGCAAGCCGCTTTGCAACCCAGCTCCACCCCAGCTCCTCATTTCTTGCTGTTTGTGACTTAATCAGTGTCACACCTGTTGTCTTTGATGCCTGCTCTGATCTGCCTGCTGATTTCCTCTCTCCAGTTTCAAATATATCAATGTCACTGTCAAATAAATAAATATATATATATATATATATATATATATATATATAAAATATAATTTATATAAATTATATATAAAATATAATTTATATAAATTATATTATATATAATTTATATAAATTATATATAATTAAGTCACACGTGTGTTTTGGAGTGCTTTTCCCATTTAAGCCCCCATTTATCTTTAAATTTGCACACGGAAAATAAATCCAAAATTAAGTCCACAGCACCTCCACAACTGTGAGCCCAAAAGTAACAACTTTGAGATACTCAAGAGATCTTTTGAAGTACAGCAAATCGTGTCCTAATTAGTTAGTTAAAAACCCACTGACTCTTTTTTACTATTCATGTAAAAACAGTAAAAAAAAAAACAAAACATAAACAACAGCCTTAACTGTGAGTTGGTGGCATCATTGAACCTGTTTGAAAAACACTTAATGCAACCAAAATGTATACACCAGAATGGAAGCACAACAACTACTCCATCCACTTCACTCATAGTAGTGTCAGCCTTGGAGCAAATGGTTGTGGTGATGTTAGTGAGGGAATCTGAAGATGTTTTGCAGGTGGATCATACACAGTCGCACACATTTCAATCTCAGGGCCAGCTTGAGGAAGCTGGCTAAACATTTTGCCATAGCGTTTTTGTCCTTTTTCTTTGATGCTGCCTGCTTCTATGTTGAAGTTTATGAAATCTGAATCTTTTAAATTATTTATCTTGAGCGTAGAAAGCATATCACCACTTGCTTTCAACAGCTTCTGGCTTCTTGCATCCTCCTTCACCTTTGACTCACCTTGCATGCAAAACTTGAGCTCTTTGGCATCTGTGACGGTGCTGGCCGGCATCCTGTCAGGAACCTTCTTGCTCATGCGGTTATAGTTCCTCCTCTTCTTGGTCTCGCCCCACAGGTTAGAGCCGCCATGCATACTGGGAATGTTGAGCACAGCGATGCCTTCTAAGGACGTGTTGCTGAGGTCTAAAATGATCCCATCACACTGAGGAGGCAACAAAGGACGTAATCGGTTTAAAAAAAGATGAAAAGATTTCATGTCATGCTTATGACAGACACGTAAGGACACAAAAGTCTAACTATTCAGCTTTGTTCTTCTGTATTTCATTTAAGCTGTAGAATGACTAACACCAGGGTATTTATTAATATGCAATGCAGCTTTATCCCAACAGCCATCCATAATGCATGGAGTCCATCTGTGCAGAGATATAGTAATGATGCTACAACTGGAAATATGCATTTGAAATGTTTTCAGTGTGTTTTACTGTCAAAAGGCCTTCTCCATACCTTTACAATGTGGACAGTAATTATCAGGACATAGTCAGGCCCCTCCATATCCTAAAGACCTTATAGTACCTTATTACCCCAACAGAGCACTTGGCTCCCAGACTGCAGGCTGATTCATGGTTTCTAGACTGCCTCAAAGTAGAATGAGAGGCGGAGCCTTCAGCTTCTGCTGAGTTCCCTCTCCTGTGGATCTAGCTCCAAGTTTGGATTCAGGAGACAGACACCATCTCTACTTTTAAGATCAGACTTAAAACATTCCTTTTTAAAAAGCTTACAGTAAGAGTTGGATCAGGCAACTGCTGTTTCCTTCAAGCAATATGCCTTCATCTTATTCAGCTCTGGCTCTCTTTCACAGTGTTCCACAGTTTCTTCCTTTTAAAAGGGAGGTTTTTCTTCCCACTGTCATCAAGTGCTTGGTCATAGGGACTTGTCTGAATTTTGGGGTTTCTGTACTGTGATATTTGAGATGACTGTTATTGTGAATTGCTACTATACATATGTATACTGATATATATATGTACTGAATAAATCAATAACGTGTTTTATTTGAAACTTGTTAACATGTTAAGCTGATCTACACTGAGTTAAAAGGTCACAGATGCTTTAAATTGCCGGCCTCAGCGTGTAAAAGAATAAGAGAGTGATAAATAGAGTGGGTTGTTATGACTACGAGATTTATTCTGTCCTGATTCATCACATGGACAGCGGCCAAGTGTACTGTTGTGTGATGTAACAATAAAACACAATAAGTTGGCTTACTGTCTATACATATTGAGAGGAATTAACTGATAGAAAGCCATTCCATTTGGCACTCCTGATCCTCACTCTGATTTATGTATCTAACATCATCTAGATTCAGCAAATAATTCACCCTATGTCAACAACACATTGCTGTGACTCAGCAAGCACGGCTGAGCAGTGCTGAGTCAAAGCAGCCACACATGTCGGACTTCACTGTGTGCCTGAGGCATGCAAAGACAACACAGACGTGCTATCACCTAGCGTGTGAGTGTAAAACTGTGGAGCACATGTGGAACCTGATACAAGTGTACATACACACTGATGAGTGCAGAAACAACATAGCTGACTGCAAAACTCTTCACTCCTCTCATTATGAATAACATTCACATCTTAAAAAGTTATAATCATACTAAATGGCTTTACCAGTGAGTATGAGTGCATCTCTTTTAAGGTGACCTACTCTGTTCATCTCCAGCTCTATATTTTTATTCCTGGACTCTACTAAAGTAGCTATGCATGATTCACAGTTCAATTAACTATATTGATTGAAGTACTCCATTTAGTAATCATTTATGTATTTCTGTTGTAGGATACATAATATTCTACTTCTTGTCTTTTACACTTTTGAATCAGTGACAATGACATTGACCAAACAACCCAGCAAGTTTTATCCCAGTCTTTGGCTGTTTCCAAAATATGTCATCATAGACAGCTGTAGATCTGCAATTCAGTTCAATTCAATGTAATTTTATAGCGCCAAATTACAGCAACAGTTGCCTCAAAGTGCTTTATATCGTAAGGTAAAGATGCTACAATAATACAGGGAAAACAGAGAAAACCAACTGTGAGCAAGCGTTTTTGTGACAGCAGGAGGGAAAAACTCCCTTTTAACATGATGAAACTTCTGGCTTAACCCTTTTCCGATTGAGGATCATGGCCACAGAGTTGGACATGCTGATTCTCGTTCCTGCTGCTTCACACTCAGCTATGAACTGTTCCAGTGTGAGCTGGAGGGCACCACCTAATGAAGCCATCAGAACCACATCATCTACACGAGCCAAGATTCTGAGACCGCTCAAGTGGAAGCCTTACATCATTAGGCAATGCCTAGAATTACTGTCACTGAAAATTCTGAACAGAATCAGTGATAAAGGGCAGCGTTGGTAGAGTCCAACACCCACCAGGAATAAGCCTGACTTATTGCTGCCTATACAGACCAAGCTTTTGCAATGGTTGTATAAGGATCGAATGGATTGTAGCAACGGGCCATAGCACCTCCTACAGAGCAGCCCGCGGGACACGGTCGAATGCGTTCTTCAAGTCCACATAACGCTGGTTGGGTGAACTCCCATGCACCCTTTAGTATCTTTGAGAGAATGAAGAGCTGGTCCAGGGTTCTACGACCGGGACGATAACCACATTGTTCCTCCTGTATCTGAGGTTTGATTAACGAACAGCATCCTGACATAGACATTCCCGGGGAGGCTGAGGCTGATTATAGAGACTTGTCAACCAAGAAACTCTGCAACATCCAGAGCCTTCAGGAACTCAGGGTGAACTTCATCTACCCCAGGGGCCCTACCACCAAGTTTTTTAACTACTTCAGTGACCTCGCCCACGGTGATCGGCGAGTTGTCCCCCTCATCCCCAGACTCTGCATCCTCTATGGAAGATGTATTACTGGGATTAAGAAAGTCCTCAAAGTTTTCCTTCCATCGCCTGACATCTTCAGTCAAAGTGAGCAGCGCTCCACCCACACTATACACAGTTCAGGTAGAGCACCGCTTTCCCCTCCTGAGTTCTAACAGTTTTCCAGAATCTCTTCAAGGGAGTCCGAAAGTCTTTTTCCATGGCCTCCCCGAATTCCTCCCACACCCGTGTTTTTGCTTCAGCCACTGTCTGAGCCATTTTTCACTTGGTGGACAGGTGGCTCTGCCAGTTGTCCCCAGCGCACTTTCACTATACATTTACGTGCCCCAGGTTAATCCAGCATCCTCCCCTGCCACCTCATCCAACTTACCACCAGTTGGTCATCAGTTGAAAGCTCAGCACTTCTATTCACATGTGTGTCTAGAAGATATAGCTGCAGAGGTGAATACATGATCACTAAACTGATCATCGACTTGTGGCCTAGGGTGTCCTGGTTCCACATGCACACCTGTGAAATGTGGCTTTATCTGTCCATTCTTGCCTTTGACTCTCCCTGCCTGTACATGTGTCTGCTGTTTACTCTACCCTGAGGGAATGCTCACATGTGAGAAGCTTCTACTGTGTGTTTACATGAAAGGCCTGCTTTGTAACTTGCACAGCCAATCTCAGGAAGCACTTTGAGCACTGGCTGCTGAAGGCTAAGGAGAAGAATATATTATGTGATCATTTCTGAGAGGCTATGGTACAAGAACAAGCTTTGAATGTGTTAAACAAATCTATTGTTTGGGTTTTTTTCATCAAACTACCCACAGACTTGATGATTATGTTTTGAAGTCCTCGATGTGCAACTGTGCTGAATAATTCTGCTTCAAAACAGGAGCAGGGGGTATATAAAAAGTCATATTAAGCTTACATGAAAAAAGTCATGACATCTAACAGCTCAGGTTTATTTGTTTCTCAGTTGGCTTGAATGTTTGATTAAATAACAGGACCACAGCTATCCGGTTGTTAAGTGATGACGTAGCAAATCCTACTTCCGGGCCTAAAGTAGTCTGCGTTTAATATGGCTTTTGTGTTGTTAACATGTTTAATGTTTTGTATTTTCTTCTATTTAATCTCAAAAAGCTCCTAAAACAGTCAGTGATCACTGTTGACCTCCCTCGGCTTTTATTACCGCTAATCATTTATTTAAGCTCAGTTTTTAAAACCTTAGGATGTAACTACAGCCCAGCCCATGCAGCAGTATATGAATAACTAACCTCGTATTGTGGATGGATTATCTCAGTTGTTCTCCTGGCTGAAGTTTGGTCCTTTTACAGCATCCTGCCATGCGATTACATTTGTTCCTGACCACCGAGAACCCCCACGTTAACTTTTATCGAGTGGAAAAAAAGTTAGCTTGTTTATATTATGCTAACATAGCTGTGTCGCTAGCGGTCACGTAGCACATCATTATATACACCAGCTAGCCAAACTTCAGTAACCCTACAAATGTCACTGCTGTTTAGTTTTCTGTCTTCATTTATGTTGGAAGTGATAACAGAGCTGTACGTTTTAATTTGTTTCCAAAACCCTGCAGTCAGGACTATATTGTATTTAGATGGAAGCTAGCGAGCTAAATTCCTGCTAACTTCTGACTCCGTTAAACTCCGTTTTCATGGATGCCTGGATGTTAATCTCAATTGTTACACCTGGTAGAGCAGAATGCTGATCATTTTATTAAAGATGAAAGACTTTAAATAGTTTTTCAACTCTCAGTAATGCCATAGTGATAGTTTGATATATGGACCTGCAGCGGAGTTTAGGCCCAGACACGGCTAGTGACGTCAGACTTAACGACCGGATAGGAAATTCTAACAACCACTCAGAGAGGAGATATATTTGACTTTTAAAAGAACATGTAGTACTGCAGTTACTGTTACAAGTTACAAGATTTGAGATTCATTTAACTGATTATGTTTTCACTAGAAATGTATTGCCTTGAGTAGAGGGGTGACCTGTATCATTTGTTATTGTGTAATAATCTCATCAGGGTACCAGCAGTCTCAACTACTCTCATTTGTTGTTCTACTGGAATGAATTCCTTTAATTATTTCTAAATGTTCCTGAATTTGCTCACCACATCTACCAATTTAAATGTCAAAGGCAAATTCATTGTCATCACATTGGTTGTGTTGCGATCCAACTGTGATATCGCCACAGCCCAGTCCGCATTTATACCAATACTAAATCTTTTCAAGTTTTGCAGCATCTCCTTTTTATAAGCTTTCAATTTCTCATGTTCTGCAGCAATATATCACTGAAACAGTGGAAAAACCTGGACAACTATCTTTAACCCAGCCGCTGAAAAACTGAGAGTTCCACAATCAGCTGAAACACCAAAGGGCAGCTCATAGCAGTGGATGCTACAATGGCATCAATGACATTTTGTTCCTAAACCTAAACTACTCTGGACACTAGGAAACAAAGGCTCGAAACATGACGGGAGAAACACAAGACAAAGACACGACGACAAGCAGGGGATGACAGAGGACTAAAATACATGAAAGGGTAATCAGGAAACAGGAGACAGAAGGGAAACACAGCTGGTACTAATTACACAGACGAGACGGGGAACAGAGGCTGAACACAGAGCAGGACTGTCAAAATAAAACAGGAAGTACACAACACACCAGAGACCCAGACTAGACACTGAACAGAGGGAACGCTGAGTACAGGAACATGAGCGACATGACTGACTGGGGAACAAGAAGGCAAACACGAAGACATAACTAAACCTACACTAAACATGGGGGCACCAGAACGAAACCTAAGAACTGGAATTAAGAGAGCAAAGAAGGACTAGAGCGTTAGAAATACAAAACAGAAACCATGATGAAATCACAGATTAATAATAATAATAAAACAAATCAAAACATTTGGTTACTGACCCAGGACTGTGACAGTGTTTTACAGATAGCTGTAGACACTCGCTAGCTATGTCCCAATTCATAGGCCGCATCCTTCGGAGGCTGCTTTCGAAAGCCGATGACGTCACAGCCAGGCGATGAAGGATGTCCCAATTCGAAGGCTGTTCCAAATGCAGCCGACAAATGTGTCCTTCATTTTCCAGAATTTGAAGGATGGGTCGGGTATATCCTTCGTGGACCAACCTATCCCAGAATTCATAGCGAGGCGCAG
The DNA here is from genome assembly GCF_963576455.1 of Neolamprologus multifasciatus. Classification (NCBI taxonomy): domain Eukaryota; kingdom Metazoa; phylum Chordata; class Actinopteri; order Cichliformes; family Cichlidae; genus Neolamprologus; species Neolamprologus multifasciatus. The sequence goes on from NC_140454.1 coordinate 10,160,986, forward strand.
CCAATTCCAATTTCCAACAATGGCGGCAGCTAGTTAGTTTTAGTATTACTCTTATTACTCTTTTTGGGTCACAAAATAAACTTTTCACATATTTTCAGGCGAGAATGGTGCTGTGTAAACTTGAAATATCTGCTCGTTTTATTAAGACATCACATATTTGCCAAAGTGCTTTGATGTCTGTTACCGATAGCTCGATAGCTAACCGGGTGGTCAAGGGTCATTAGAGCCAGCGAGAATAGTGAACTCTCGGCACATCGTTTTCAGACCCCGTGCGGTCTTTCACTACTCAGGTTAAACATGATATATACGTCACTTAGATAACTTAAAAATGTTACTGTTTGGCTTTTTTCAATGTTTTATTTATTCCTAAGTAAATCGGTTTGACTGAGATTAAAGTTATAGTTTTCACACAGCTGAATGAACGTCAAACTGAAAACTGATTAAACAGAAGTGTGAGATGGTCGAGAATTTACTCCAGTGTCCTGTTATATTTTAGATAGTAAGGAGCAGACGGCTGAGTTTATTAATCTCTTAAGCCCAAAGCCTACCTGATCTCCTGCTTTTTGCCCCCGTATCAGGGGGCGTTGGGGCTTAAGAGGTTAAACTCCACCGAGACAGTGGTGACGCAAATCTGAAGGCTATTCACAGCTTTGCACTTCCGGATTTCTCGGTCTTCAAAGGACCTGACCCATGAAGACTGCGAAGGCCGGGTCCTCCGAAGGATTCGGCCTATGAATTGGGACAAAACTACTGTTACAGCTCTCCCCTGACTTCCTCCTTACATACTGACGATCTTCACTCCTCAGACTTTTGTTCCTGTTTCACTTCCTTAAGAATGGCTTGGTGATCAGCCAACTTTCCACTGAGACACTTTTCTGATGAAACTTCAGTGAACAGTAGATGGATCACCTGAAGGCCTAGATGCATTTCTCGGGTCGGCTGTCGGGTCTTTCTTTTGGTGTTGCTTAAGGACATAACTTTCATATTTCAGTTCATCTGCTGTAATTTTTTAAGCGTGACATTTCTTTCGGCCTCCACTTGTCCGGTTTCCTCAAATTGTTTAAGGACACATTACACACTATGTTGAGATAGGCAGAGTTTTCAGCTAATAGCTATTTGGGACTCACCTTCTTGGTGCATAAAAATTAAAACTATTTTATGCCTATTAAACTGTTACCTTTCATATTTTTCAAAGATTGAACTAAAGAATTGGGAACAAATGTGCTAAGTTATCCTTTGAGTTATGTGTCTTTCTATTGTTGAATGATTCTTAGGTCAGTGTTAAAAGGCTTAACAAATCATCAAACAAACACAAAAATCAGGTACAAGGAAAAAGAAAATGAGTGACAAAACAGTCAATGTCAAAAGAAACACTTCTGAAAGACCTCTAGAAACCCCAGAGAAATGTGAAATTTGCTCAAGACCACTTAAAAAATTACAAGAAAGTCTAGGAAGCAAAATATAAAGAAATGAGGTGTGGCTCAAACGTTTAGCACAATACTGTAGATAGTGGAATGACTTTTGATCTCAATATCTCATAACATGATGTAAACATGAGGTGTTTTTGAGTTGTGGAGGGAGGCAGTGGAATGTGAACCTTGTGGGCTACAGAGCTCGTTTCCATTTCTCTCGTCAGTGCCTTCTGATAAGGTATGTTTCTCATGTGTTTTCTTGGAGTCTTGCTGTGCTTTAAGCACCCAGGTGACAGATTATTCAGCGCTGTATGACAGAATGAGGCAATCAGTGACTTTATGGAGCATTAATCTGATGATGTGCTATGAATAGCCTGCCTCATTAATACGAGCAAACTACTTTGTTGTAAACTTCTGACACACTTTTTTCTTTTTTGGAAAAACATTAAGCATCAGCTCTATAAAGAGTTCCACAGAAAGCCAAAGTTGTTGGTATCTATTGTAACAGGATGTTTCATATTTATCTTTTTTGATGCATCAAATATAGCATGTCTTCAGTATTTAAAAACAATATTCCAGTGTTTTTGTCATCTAACCAGCCAGTCATTTTCAGCCATTACTCATCAATTCTGCATCAGAGACAGCAGCTTTGATAAGACTGTGACTCACCTCCACTTCTATGCATTCGTTTAGTTTCTTGCAGGTGGCTGAAATGGTCTCAGTGGTGCCAAACTCAAAGTACCACAGCTTGTTCTTCATTCTGAGGAGTCAGAGGGGACACAGAGGACAGACATTTTCTTTTGGCAAACATATCAGATAATACTCCCACTTCATAAGTACTGTGTTTTGAGCCTACAGCACGATTTGTTCGGGTGCAGTGGACACATATTGAAGCTGTCTGCTGCCTTGAGTCATCTCACATTTTCTGACAGTTCAGGACAGCTTGTGGTCATGTGACCTTAGAGTTCAAAACTCCATCAATGCACCCTGAAGCTAGAATGGGGACAGTAGCATTGGCAGCATTTAATGCACAGAAAGTTGACCTCGCCATCTGTCAAACAGGCGTTCTGCTGTTCTCATCGAAACCATCCTGTGAGCTGCAACGTGAGCGTTGCCTCTGGAGGGGACATGGGGTGAAACATTGCTGGTGGTGGCTATAGTATCAGGGCAACCATTACTGTGATTCACAACATTCAAAGCAAACCTGACTGGGCCTGACTGAGCAAAGGTTCATTTCTGCCCTGCAGACGGATTTGTCAGAGGTGACCTGATGGATTTATTTTTGTTCATTGCTGTTCTGTGACTGGATAGAGGCTGAATGATACGGTTTTCAGTCAAGGTGAAATATCTGCTTGATCAGTCTGGAAAGATGACCTCAAGTGCCCTTCACTGGTCCACAGTCAAAAATATCCTAATTTCATTCATTATTTCCTCTGGGGGTTTAATAGGATCTGGTTACGAGGTGTGCTGTACAGGCGAGTCTGGTTCACCTTGCATAACATACCGTGAAATTAAAGGTAGCAAGAAGTTAGTTGCCTTCTTGATCACTGGGCAGTGTGGATCTTCTTCATACATGCTGTAGACGATCCACAGTATTACGGCACTAAATAGTCTGAAGAACTTTCAACCCTGTGAGTTCTAACAGTGTATTTATACTACTGAGTTAAATCTACAACATAGGTCTGTGCTAAACCCAAACCCCCCTGAAACCCTATACTGTTACCTAACATGCACTTCCCTAGAAATGTAACTACACATTGTGTCGACACAGCCCACAACTATTACGATTGGCCTGTTTAGTACTGTTGATTACTCCTGTACATTTGTAGATACTTTGTCTCTGCAGTTTTTCAATGGATTAGTGACAGAAGAATATATAATATAAGGATTCACAGATGTCAGAAAATTCCTGCAGGGAGATTGTCAAAACTATTGGAGTTGACCTGAGGGACTCTGCAAAGAGATGGAACAACTATGGTTGCCTCTGAAATAAAAACAAAGAAATTGACAGCAACAAAGAGTAGAGACCCGAGAAGGGAAAAGTCCCAGCATTTTATTTGTTTCTATCACGGCTGGTACTGTATATAAAACATATACACCGGGATACCACCACAAGCATAAATGCTGGCAACAGCATCAAACACACACACAAGTTATATTTTAGCTCAGCTGAGATTCATGGCAGGAGTCTAAATCAGCAACCAGTCATCTGTGTTGACACTAAACCTACGCCATTAGAATATGTCATTTTGTTCTTTTTAAATTGTTCTTCATACTCAGGTGACCAACAACAAATAATAATTCTGACAAACACAATCCCCCCCCCCCCCCCCCCCCGTTAAGGATTGGGGCCTATCACTGGTCATGACTTGTCACGATCACTACGTGTGAAGTACTAAACAGGGGGTTCCTAGAGCTTCTAGCTTTAACATAGATGGAAGATACAGGATGACCCTGCATATTTATGCAATCACTAAAAGTGGTGCATGTTTAATGAAATCATAGTAGGTACACTGGTATGTGGAAATATTGCTTATACTAATAACATTGTTATTGACGCAACAGCGTTGTATAATGGAGGTATGACAGCACCAAGGTTAGGTGCAATCCTAGCCCAACAAAATAGGACATTTCAAGCAGAAGCTCTTTAGAAAAGTCTCAAAATTTAACAGAGCAAAATAAGAGACAGAACAATACTGAACGGACTTCAGACACAGCATTAAAATCTGTAATTACTCTTCATGTTCTTTAAAAGGTAGTCTTCAGCTGATACACTTGTTCACATGTTTTTCTTGCTGCTAATTGTCTTTCTGTGTCTCGCTCTTTCTCTTTCACCTTAATTCCTCCCCAGAAACCTCTGCTGCTGTCAAATCAGGGGATTATGAGCATATTTGAGATCACAATTAGGAACAGTTGTGATTCTCAACGAGGCGAGCTGCCTAACCTCATTAAGCTGCTTCCACTTGAGACAGCCTGTAAAAAAATGCAATTAACTCATGTCCCCCTCCCCCCTTATGGACAGCGAGAGCAACAGGGAGGCAGACTACTTCCTTAAGCCTTTCCACCATTATTCCCATGTTTCTGCACTAAACCTAATGCAAAACTACAACAAAGGGGATCGTAAATAGTCTAAAAAGTCTAACACTTTAATCTCTCATTATTAGTCTCCAGTTCAGCGTGTGCTGAGCCCTCAGTTGGCTTTCACAGCGTACTTCCAAAAAAGAGAAGTACTTATTAATTCTATTCAACTTTAACAAGTACTGTCTGGTTTTTAAGATGACACAACTCCTTCAGAGAAACCAAAAGATTCAAAGAGAGTGTGGAGAACAGAGATTGGTGGTGTAGTAAGGTACAAGGTGAAACTGTGCTGTTATGAAAACACAGTTCAGGTGCTTCACTACTTCAGTACTGCTCGGGGGCTCCAAAACCCTCACCAGTATACTGTGACTTGGAGTTTCTTGCCCTTCCTGTCAGATAAGCATCTCCTTAAATCACTAATATGAAAAATGACTTTATGACCCCACCACGTCTTTTCAATCCCTCCTCCTCTCTCATACCGGTTGTGAAATCAGAAGGATACGAGGTCAGGGAGTAAAACTAATTAGCAGAGAATGTGTCCTGACTTTGAAAATCAGTGCAGACAAAGCACAGTGCAGTCAGTGGTATACAGACATATAGATACTCCAATTTCTATATAAAATGGAGTATCTATATACTAAATTGGTTTTCTGCAAGCAGAAATTACACCCTGTTGGTCTTAAACAGTGTGAAAAATAGAATAGAATAGCCCTTTATTATCATTGTACATGTAAAATGAAATTGTAGGTGCTCCACGATATAAACTGTAGACAGCAGGAATAAATAACAAACAGGAAAAATATATCAGGAGGGATACATACAAAACAAATGGCACAGACACTTGTCTGAACAGAGAAAATGCAAAACAATGGAAAGACAATACTCGAGCTTGATAAAGTAAAGAACTGAAGGCTAACACAATGCTGGCTGCAGTGTTTTTAGACAGCTGGTAAGAAGGTGCTGATATCTGATCTCTGATAATCCAATCAGGCGATCGGTGACCTAAAGCTTCATTGACCCATTCTTTAAGCTCGACAAAACAGCTTATGAAGAGAGCTAATTATAGCTACATATACAAACATATCAGGTGAGAAAATAGGTATATTTCTGGTGAGATATACACTTACACTCATCATGGACATGAATGTCAAGTCAAGTGGCTTTTATTGTCATTTCAACCATGTACAGTGTGAAACGTGACAACATTCCTCTGAGACCCTGGTGCTACATATGACATATAACAGACAAACACAGGACTACGTAAAGTGCAATGTGCTAAAAAATGCAAAAACAAACAAACAAACAAGACAAGACAGTGCAACACTAGACAGAACAGGACGATACAGACACAAGACAGTGCAATGGAAAAATGCAAAATGAGTATTATGCAAAAAGTAGCTTGTCATGTTTTTCATCATTTCTTTGAACTGTTCTTTTTCAACAGTGCATTGCTTGTACAATACACATCTTTAATAACCTTAGAAACGTATTTCTTTTCATCAGAGAGTGACAGTTTGCATCTTCTTCCAGACCGTGGTCAAGTGATGACACATTCGAATAACTTGTACTTACATACAATTAACGATGAACTTATACTGTTGGAATCTGCAACTGTTTAGAAATGTCTCCAACTTGTGTTCTCCTTCTTAGATTTTCACTTGGACTTTCCGGTTGTTCAGACTGTTGCTCAATCTAAGTGGTGCTCTCAAACAGAAACTGAAACTACCAGTTGTAGCCAATCACAATCACTAACAAGAGGTTAACAGGTCTTGGCCTCATCAAATTAAAAGACACTGAGAACCCTCAGCACCACTTATTAAATGATTTAAGTGAGTGTATCTATCTGTTTGAGTCTACATACTTTTAAACCTATGTGGATTAGAGAAAGTCAAAAATAAATTCAAACTAGTGCACTCAATAAAAATGTATTCTGTACAGTCAATCCAACCTCAAAAAAATCATTAAAATCCAGATATTACAACAAGTGCATGTAAACTACTCACCATAACATAGCAACAGTATTATTTAGACGTAGAAGAATGTCTTGTGTTGTAGTATACAACACACCATTACTAAAAGGACTCTTACTATCACTGAAGTTAATTTAATATAGTGAAAAGAGAAGGTGGAAAAAGATCATATCAGTGAACATTTGTATCGATGTGGTTTTTAAAAAGAGAAAAACTTCCCCAGTGTGTTGTGAACCTTTGCTTGCGTACATGTACAGTGGGGCAAAAAAGTATTTAGTCAGCCACCGATTGTGCAAGTTCCCCCACTTAAAATGATGACAGAGGTCAGTAATTTGCACCAGAGGTACACTTCAACTGTGAGAGACAGAATGTGAAAAAAAAATCCATGAATTCACATGGTAGGATTTGTAAAGAATTTATTCGTAAATCAGGGTGGAAAATAAGTATTTGGTCAATAACAAAAATACAACTCAATACTTTGTAACATAACCTTTGTTGGCAATAACAGAGGTCAAACGTTTACTATAGGTCTTTACCAGGTTTGCACACACAGTAGCTGGTATTTTGGCCCATTCCTCCATGCAGATCTTCTCAAGAGCAGTGATGTTTTGGGGCTGTCGCTGAGCAACACGGACTTTCAACTCCCGCCACAGATTTTCTATGGGGTTGAGGTCTGGAGACTGGCTAGGCCACTCCAGGACTTTCAAATGCTTCTTACGGAGCCACTCCTTTGTTGCCCGGGCGGTGTGTTTTGGATCATTGTCATGTTGGAAGACCCAGCCTCGTTTCATCTTCAAAGTTCTCACTGATGGAAGGAGGTTTTGGCTCAAAATCTCACGATACTTGGCCCCATTCATTCTGTCCTTAACACGGATCAGTCGTCCTGTCCCCTTGGCAGAAAAACAGCCCCATAGCATGATGTTTCCACCCCCATGCTTCACAGTAGGTATGGTGTTCTTGGGATGCAACTCAGTATTCTTCTTCCTCCAAACACGACGAGTTGAGTTTATACCAAAAAGTTCTACTTTGGTTTCATCTGACCACATGACATTCTCCCAATCCTCTGCTGTATCATCCATGTGCTCTCTGGCAAACTTCAGACGGGCCTGGACATGCACTGGCTTCAGCAGCGGAACACGTCTGGCACTGCGGGATTTGATTCCCTGCCGTTGTAGTGTGTTACTGATGGTGACCTTTGTTACTTTGGTCCCAGCTCTCTGCAGGTCATTCACCAGGTCCCCCCGTGTGGTTCTGGGATCTTTGCTCACCGTTCTCATGATCATTTTGACCCCACGGGATGAGATCTTGCATGGAGCCCCAGATCGAGGGAGATTATCAGTGGTCTTGTATGTCTTCCATTTTCTGATGATTGCTCCCACAGTTGATTTTTTCACACCAAGCTGCTTGCCTATTGTAGATTCACTCTTCCCAGTCTGGTGCAGGTCTACAATTCTTTTCCTGGTGTCCTTCGAAAGCTCTTTGGTCTTGGCCATGGCGGAGTTTGGAGTCTGACTGGTTGAGGCTGTGGACAGGTGTCTTTTATACAGATGATGAGGTCAAACAGGTGCCATTCATACAGGTAACGAGTGGGGGACAGAAAAGCTTCTTACAGAAGACGTTACAGGTCTGTGAGAGCCAGGGATTTTCCTTGTTTGAGGTGACCAAATACTTATTTTCCACCCTGATTTACAAATAAATTCTTTACAAATCCTACCATGTGAATTCATGGATTTTTTTTTCACATTCTGTCTCTCACAGTTGAAGTATACCTCTGGTGCAAATTACTGACCTCTGTCATCATTTTAAGTGGGGGAACTTGCACAATCGGTGGCTGACTAAATACTTTTTTGCCCCACTGTATATCCTTGTCTGCACAACAGGGAGAGAGTGGATTTTCCCTCTGAACCAGGGAAAAAAGAGGGGAGAGTATAATAATGACTCAAAATAATTCAAAATTCACAAGTGGCGCATAAAAGGTTGGTAATTTGGAAGAAACAGGACAGATGGGAGCTTATTAGAGATGATAATATCATCAACAATCATTCTGAATTGAAAGGATAAATCAAAGTATTGCTCAGCAGCTGAAAGGGATCCTTTCTGCTTTTCCTTATTTCCCGTCATATATTTTGAACTGCGAATCATGCAAAGCTACTCCAGTACAGTCCAAAAATAAATACATGAAGCTGAAAATGAGTAGTATGCTTTTTTTGACTAAAGTGCAGCTAATAATGACATTCTTTCTAAAATACATCAGAAACATATGCAAGCTTTCCCTAGTCCAGTTTCTGTATATTAATGTGCACGTTTGCACATTAAATATATTCATAATTTATTGGTGGTCATAATGCTTAACATGGTTATAATAATGTACATAATTTAGATACTATTGTTTCATCTCAAACTGTGAGGTAATTCTGAGGCTTTTTTCCCAATAAGAATAAAACACAACATTAACTGCTGAGCTGGTATTATTCAAAGAGGCCATAATGACAGTCAGCTAATACCAACTATACAGTGGTTTTCAAAGAAAGATGATTTATTCTAATCCCTGAGATTTCCTTTCTGGATCTACACTGGCCAGATGTTCAAACTGGTAAAGCGCACAACCTTTGTGATCTTCTCATCATCAGAGGGGATTTCTGTATGAGATTCTCCGTCTCATGCAGACTTTCATTTAAAAAAGCCCTCAGCCCCTCAGAGCTAATGCCTCACATAATAAAGCCTGAACCATGACGTAACTATTAATACTTTTTGTTAAAGGAATGTTAATTGAACTTTATGACATTAACTATGTCACATCAAATCAGTGATTTTTCCCCCTTTTTAGAGGTGTCACTGGAGCAAAACATTCCCAAAATTTACTGATGCCAGCTGTGCACCTGCATAAATGAATGCCAAGCCAGGCAAAAACAGTTTCTGCAGTTCTATCGGGCTTGCGAGTCAATATCTAGTAGGGCCACATTTATCCTTTGACTTAGCCTGAACTCTTGTTGGCAAGCTTTCTTGTAATTCACTAAATAGGACACAGAAATAGTTCTCCAGGCTGCTTGAAGGATATTCTAAAGTTCTTATTTTCCTTCTCTGTCAAGATGAATCTGCGCTATTTCAAAAACATTGACGTCTGGGCTCTGGGCAGGGTAATGCATCACTGATAGTGTTCCATTTGTGTTTTTCTATTCACGTATGACTGCGACTGGGAGTTTCTTATCATGCTGAAAGTCCATTCAGATATGTTTCAAGATGTCTGTACTTGTCTGCATTCATAATTCCATCAGTTTGACAGGATCTCCAACACAACTGACTGCAGCCCTAAACCATGACATAATGACAGAGTCTTCACCATGCTTTATAGGCTGCAGACATTCACTGTTGTACCTCTCTGCCGGCCTCATCTGTACACACTCACAACAGTTTAAACCAAAAATGTGAAATTTCTGCCATGCCTATAATAATTTGGCATGCTTCAGCCTTTTCTCCCTGTTTCAGCCACCCTTCCACTGACACCGTTTCTGATCAGGCAACTGAATCAGCTTTAGCTTTTCTCTGTTATAATCTTACAATATTTTGTCAAGCAGAATTTTAAACATTTGGATTATGACTAGAACTAAATGACAATTTATTCAAAAGACAATGACTAAAACTCTAGATTTGCTGCGAGTAACACAAAAGTACAAAGTTGCAAAAGCGAGTGAGAATTAAAGAATTTGAAGAAAAGCTATCTGGAGCATGTACAGACTGATATTAATCTTTAATAGGGCTGTCAGAACTGAGAGCAAACAAAACAACTGCTGTATAATGCCCTCCACTCTCTTAGTTTAATTGGTCACATGACTGCATCCCATGATAAAATGTTTCATTGTTTTCGAAAATGCTCCGGGTTCGCAGTCCACATTGCGACGTGAAAACGTTGTTTTCAAATGTATCTGCTTTGGAGAGCGTTTTCACAACGCTCCGTTGTGTGTGGACGGGAGGCCAAAACGGAGAGAAAAGGACGCGTTTTCAAATGAAAATGTAATAGTGTGGACATGGCCTGAGTAAGAGCAGTTAGGATAGATAATTTATACTGCTTAAGTATTTAAAAAAAAATCACTTTCTAAACATATTATTTCCTCTCCTCCCTGAAAATGTTCCAGAATGGATAACACACATTTTTGCACACACACAAAGACTGCATTGTCCACAGCATGAGAAATGATCAGCACCTGGGCTTCAGGCTCCTGGAGGTCTGGCTACTGTGACCATCAGATGCTGATGGAGCTGCACAAGCTGAGGTGTCAGGAATCACACATCCCCCTTGTCCCAGTAGGCCTGAGATAGTGGGGGATGGTTTGTGGTGCAAGTGTGTGAGAGAAACACATGCAGACAATGTGGGATTGTGACTGACAGGAAGTACAATAAAGCACTGAGCTAAGTGCTACACGTGGCTATGGGCCTCTCTCGCCAGGTCAAAGGTGATTTTATCATGCGCTTACCCACAGAGAAAGACATAGCTGGGTCTCAACATTGACTCCTTTCAGTTTTAACTGCTGTAAACATGGAGGGGTGTTTACCCTGCCAAAACTTCAGTCACGCAACAATAGAACAGTTGCAGCTGTCCATCAACTGTCTTGTGCTCTGCTGCAGTACTGAAAAAGGAAATTCACAGAAGAACAATAACCTCCAGCACCAGGCTTACTGTAAATATTGTACAGTAGGCTGTCGGAGCGTCACGGCACTCTCGCTCGGAGCTACAGTTTGATCTTTGTCACAAGAGGCTCTCAGAGCAAAAGCAACATCCAAGAAGATTTTGTAGAAAAGCAAAGAGCTTTAAAGGTTACTGTGTTTAACCCCTGGGTTTATGTGGGCTAAATATGTCCCGCTGTCCACATAAATGCTTTACATCTTCTAAGTCTGTCTAATGGATCAAAGAGAGGGTCCGCTGAGAACGGCGGTATCTTTCTTTTATGATGCTGGAAACAGATATGGGACCAAGGATGGAAACTTCAGCATTAATTATTGAATTTCAAAGAGTAAACAAGCCATCTCTCTAGTACCCCTTCATACTCTCTCCACTCCTCTATTTTTTTTTCCATTTTCCACAGTATGTCAGCTAATTAGCTGTGGAGTGAATCAGTGGAATACATGTTGTTGCCATCATGCAAACAACACAAAACACAGAGCCTGGTTCCCAAGTGACTGAGAGGCATTCAAAACAAGCTCCTACACTGAACTGAGTATTCAAAGTACAACTGCACATTGCCACGAAGGACGGCCGCTTTTACTCTCTAATTAACTTTTGATTTCAAACCTTCAGAGCAGCGCGTTCAGGGATTGTGCTTTTCGGCGCACTTTAGCACAATCACACATGGTCAACAGTAAACAAAGAACGGCTTTTAAGCAAACGATAGGTGCAGATCTGCATGCAGCCACACTGGGGACACTTTGCCTAATTTGCTTTGAGAAACTTGAGGACGTTCTCACATTCATACACATCAGGCTACAGTAAAGACAACAAGCAAAGCAGGATTTCATCAACAGTCATTCCCCTCAGGGCAGCAGTTTATGTCTACAGAGGCTGATGCAGTCTGCTGCTGTTTGACTGTTCTTCTGAACGATTGCTTCACAAGTGTAGTAAAGGGTGCTGGACTGAAAAGGAAGCAGCTTTTGCTTTTCGTGAGTCCATGAACACTTACTCTTTTGTGTGAGTAATTTAAATTGCCACAGATATAAAACTTAAATGCAAAATGTTCCTAAAGTGGCATTCGGTTTATGTTTAATTCCATGATATCACAATGAGTCCAATCAACCTCCAGGGCTAAAAAATGAAGCCAATGCGAGGTACCAAAAACTAGAGTTCCTCTAATGGCCACATGGGCCTGGCTATAAAAGCAAGTCAGTCCCCACAGTTTTAAAAAAGATCAACTTCATAGCATCAAAAATTTATAACATTTATAACCTGATGCAATGACATGTAATCTAGCTGACAGCAACCATCAGAAGATTGGTCGTAAAGGGATAGACGACAACATCAGTAAGATAAAGTCAGTCAGGGTGTGGAGTTTAAACAATGCTCACTTACTACTAAAGTTTCCAAAGTGTGCAGAGAAGATATCTCACATACTATTACACCACCAACTGCAGCCTGGACCATTGATACGAAGCAGGATAGATCCATGCTTTTAAGTCGTTTACGTGGATCCTGAATGTTGCATTAGAAATGGAGACCAGGCAACCGATCTTCTGTCCAGTGTTAGTGACCACACGCTGCCCAAGTTTTCATTCTTAGTTTACAGGAGCAGCTTTCAGGTGTGATTTTCTCCTGCTGTCTTCCTCAAGGTTTGTTGTTTCCTGCCAGGTAAATGACGCTCCGCAACGTGGTGACGTCATTCGGGACGACTGGAATCGATAAGGGAATCGTTTGCAAAAATGGCAAACAATTCCAAGGAATTGAAACAGTGGGAACCGGTTCTCAACAAGAACCGGTTTTCGATACCTATTCCTACCAGTGACTGTAAATGTATCCACAGAGTTTATTAATACAGCTTGTGAATCAAGATTTCAAGTGTTAGCTGATAAATTAGCACTGTGGCCCCCAAAAACAAGGATGGCAGCAGCAATGACACAACTGAGACTTCAAAATGCAGAGTTGATGTTATGGGGACTATGTCCATCTTTTATATACAGTCTATGTTTAAAAAGAGATAGATCAAATTTGTGAGTAGCCTGTGGTTTGAGGCAGAGGGTATTTTACAAGGGAATAACCTAATTTTTGCTAATTGTCTACTGTTTGTCTTCTTTATTCTGTGTTTGACCAGATGAAACTTTACAATGGGTCACAAAGGCCACTAACACAAACATTTTCTTTATCTCAACAGAAATTGTTCTAAGATAGAGAAGTCAGACAATCCAGTGGCACTCTGGTTTTAAATGTGCTATAAATAAAGTTGCATTGTATTGTATGTAATGCTATTTAATTGTCTGATGGTGGACGCTGGTGTAGTGTTGATACTACAAAATTCCAAACAGAGCCTGTCAGAAGGGCTTTTGCATCGCTTCACTTATGTTAAGAAAACAGTAGTTTTTTGAGATGGTCACACAGTCTGTGTGGCTGAGACCTGTGATATTTACACAGTGCCTTAATGTTATGGAAAACAGAAAAGGGCGCCCCACAATAATTTTACACATGGGGCTAAGGTTAAGAATTTTTTTCTCAACATGCAGAAAAGTTTGATATAAAAATTCTGATGATGTCCTCAAGCTGCTCTCAAACTCCATTTGAGACTCCAATCCAGACTTTGTCTCATGTCTTCCTGGTGTGGTGAGATTGAATTCATCCATCTGAACCAGGCGATGGAATTTCATCAACTCTGGATCATTGTGACTCTCTCTTCTGAGGTCTCCCTCTCTCTCATCAGGCTGAGGCGGCCACCCAGATGATGTAACTATTAATTAGGCAGCTGAGCTCTTGTTGTCCTGGCCTGCCATTTTAAAGGTGTCTCCTCTACCATGAGAATGATGCAACTCCCATTTACATCATCACAGTCTCCCTCACTCATTTCTCCTGCTGGATGTCTAGATCATTTCATAATTAGTTGTGTGCTCGAACGAGTAAACATTAGAAAATAAAATGAAGAAATTAAAAGCATAGCTCCTGGAGTACTCTACGCAGAGTTTATGCAACTCTTCTAGCTCAGTCCCTTTTAATTCAAATAAGGCCAACACTGCCAATATATCGACCCCTCTCTGCAGCAGGTTTTGGTCTGTTATTGATCGGTGTTCAATTATGGAGTACAAAACTGGGTTTCCAGATTAAAGTGCTAGGTCACTCGTTATTTATGAGGGTTTTGCATCATCTCATGGTATGAGGTTGGGTGCAGGTAAACTAATTTTTGCAGTAGCAAAATATTATGCTAAATCCCACTAAATATCTCACTAACCTGCTATTAAACTTCTCAGGGTGCTTCTCACGCATCAGATGAAAGCGATGGGCGATTGAGGCATCCTGGAGGAGAAAACAGAAAAGACATTGTGAATTTAACCTCATGTGTTATTACAGCTGGATAAAGGTCAAATGCAAACTTAGCTTTGTGCCAGCATAAAAAAAGGTGTCATACATCAGTCATTGTTTGTTTTTAGAATAGGCATGAATGAAAGAACAGAAATGCTACTGGTTCAGTCAGTAAAAACAGAGACGGAGAGTGTACTGCTACACTCATCAGCCAATTACTGTACCCACTCCACTCTGTTCTACCAAATATACAACCATGTCATAAAAGGATTTCATAACTTAACCTTCATTATAGTTGCATATTTACTGCTTTATCTATACATGTCGATTACCTGCACCTGACAAAAAAACTACATGTTTGATTTGGCCTTTTTATACCAGAGACCCTCCATGATGCAACTCCAAAGGGGGATTTCCAGATGGAATTAATCCAGCAACCTTTACCAAGCAAATGTGTTAACCACTACATCACCAAGCCACAACACTGATACAAAATACAGCTTTTAAATTAATTCCTTTATGAAGGGAAAAGGATCTAAGCCTACCTGGCCCTGTGTAAAAAAAGAACTGCCATCAAGCTTTTGTGACAGCTGGCAATGAGTCCTTCATATAGCTCTACAGAGATTTTATCCCACCCCTCTTTGAAGAATTTTTAAAATTCAGTTTTGTTTTTTCTTTTGTTATTGTTGTTGTTGTTGTTGTTTTTTTAGCATTAACAGTCTGTTTGAGGTCGTGCCAGGTCTGTTTAAATTTGTTGTTTTTAAGCCATTCAGAGTAGGATTTGCTGGTTTGTTTCAGTTCAGTTCAGTTTCAGTTCTGCTGAATAAGCCAGAAAAACACAAACCGATATTCTCGGATATTCTCGTTTAGCATTTTCTGGTAGAGAGCAGACTTCATGGTTGCATCAGTCATGGAAAGTCATCCAGATCCTGAAGCAGGAAAGCAGCCCCAGACCAACACTATACCATCACCACGTTTGTTTCCGCCAGACGCGACGAGACTCCAGACTGCTCCGAAAATGTCAACTTTTGTTACTCCACAGAATATTTTCCCCAAAGTCTTAGGGATCGTCAATATGTTTTTGTGGCAAAGGTGAGATGAATGTTTGTATTCTTTGTGCTCAGCAGCCATTTTTGCCTTTAAACTCTCCCATAGGTGCCATTTGTGGCCAGTCTCCTTCTTATTGCTGAATCATGAATACCGGTCTAACCTGAGACGTCTGAGAACTGCAGTCTAGATGTTGCTCTTTGTTCTTTTGTTCTTTTTTCATTTCATTTTCTATATTTTAAATAGGAAGCAATTAATTGACTGAAAGAGGAAAATAAGTGGCAGAGTAATCAGTAATAGAAATAATAGTTATTTACATCCATTTACATATCAATTTCCCCCCACTTGAAATTGCTGTGCATGAAGACAGTGTTTTGATCAAACAATCATTTGATCCAACCTACCATAATAACCCTTCCTATCTCCTGCTGTAATTCAGTCTACAGAGCACAAAGACACTGAGGAGTATAAAGCTAAGGCTAATGACACATTACAGCACTGATCTGAGGGTCACAAGTTTACTGAAGCTGGTCTTAGACCGGACCCCACCTTCCTGCCCCGTGTATTTAACCCCTCACCTCTGGGCCAAAGGTGAATGTACCCCTGATCAGTCACAAGAGCAGCCTCAGTATGACCCCTTTAAATAGGCAAACAAACAACAGCAGCCGCCAGCAGAGACATAATTGATGTTTGCCACGTGAAACTAAGAAGAAACGATACTGTCCTCTGCTCATTTTGATTCATTTTTCACAGCCTGACAGTCACAAGAGCACCTGATAGTGCTTTATGTTAAAGTGCACAGTTTTGTTTCTGTTTACCTCTTAAAACAACTCATATTAACTCTACAAGCCAGATAAATAACAACAATGGCAAGTTCAATTAGCACTAAGACTGCAGACGCTCAAAAATACCATAAACATGCATGGAGACCCGCAGCACGCACAGAACACGCACAGAACACGCACAGAACACGCACAGAACACGCACAAATTTGATTGCATGAGATCTGTGACACAGAGCAGTCCTGATCTGAACTTTGAGCTTGACCAGAGCTTCTTCTGCTCCAGTCTGAGGATCGTCTTATTTTATTAACAAAACCTTACATGGGACTGTTTGGATAGCAGGATGTGTCGCCTTTACAGATGTTAAAGTAATACATACGATGTTTAATAATTGACTATCTTTCGATTGACATAGCATTTAGCCTTGAGGATGCTACACTGATGTTAAAAAGAAGAAAAAGAACAACACGCTGGTTTGATATATACCGTTGGTGTTACAGTAAGAGCAAGATAAAAATAATCTGCAGTATTTACTCAGACACAATGTTCATCCTCTAGTTCACATGTAAATATAATCCCTTTACAGCTTATTTGCATGTTATTTTCATGCTGCCAGGCTTCTCATTTAAAGCAGTCCTTCCACTTAAATATTGTAAATAACAGTTCAGCACAACACACATGTAAATGAAAAGTTAATACCCTCAATGCCCTGCAGCTAGAGAAGATGCAAATGAGGGGAAAAAAAGTCCCTGACAGAAGTAATGACCAGTTTTACCGACCAAAACGTGGCAGTAATGATGCACTGCTACATTAAACTTGTTACCTTTACCAAAGGACAGAGAGAGAGTGAAAACAGATCAAGAACAAAAACAACGCAAATTCTTTTACAACAGATACGGTGACGCTCAGTGAGTAAAGATACCAAAACGATGCATCTACATGGGTTTGCATGAAGGAGTGTGTATGTGCCTACAGGGGTCCTTTGCTTGCTGCCTTTCTCTGAGTTGTAGTACATTTCTACATGGTCTGAGTTTGTGCCTTTGATTATGCGAAGATGGTGTGCAGTGGAAGACCTAAACTGCTCACCCAATTAGAAGTTAGAAACAGTCGTACTGCTGCTTTTCCACAGGCTCAACGAAAATAATGATTTGTCTTTACCTTTGATTGGGCCACGACCACTACTGTTAACAACTAGAACTAACCCAAACCCTCCAATTATTCATCACTCACTAATAATAATAATAATAAAGCCCCATGTTTTTGGACATTTCATGCAATATTTGAAGGTAATAATAATAATAATAATAATAATAATAATGGATTGGATTTATATAGCGCTTTTCAAGGCACCCAAAGCGCTTTACAATGCCACTATTCATTCACTCTCGCATTCACACACTGGTGGAGGCAAGCTACGGTTGTAGCCACAGCTGCCCTGGGGCAGACTGACAGAAGCGAGGCTGCCATATCGCGCCATCGGCCCCTCTGGCCAACACCAGTAGGCGGTAGGGTAAAGTGTCTTGCCCAATTGTTTCAAACCAACATGCAAATAATCACATGAAAGCCTTTAACCTCTTAAGCCCCAACGCCCCCTGATACGGGGGCAAAAGGCAGGAGATCAGTTAGGCTTGGGGCTTAAGAGGTTAAACAGACTATTTTTAACACATTTACATCTATATACATATAATCATCCAAGCGTAATAGATTCTGGTGATTAAGGACCCTGGAATGTACTTAACACATTTTTTGCTCACTAGCGACTTTGTGGGTTTAAATATATCATCGCCCCCTGTGGTCATGCAATTTGTGCATGGAGTTAGGCAACTTCTGCATGCATGCCCATTTCACGTGGTTAGAGAGGCAAAGTGGGAAATGGACACGGTGGACTGGCCTGTCTATTACATGTTTTGCCATCACACTGGGTTGGGGAGGAATATATTTAGATCAAAGTGCATCCCATAATTTTGACAGGTGAAAGCACCTGTGATGATAGGCTGGCATCCTGCCTGCCTGTCCAGGTGTTTCAGTTTGGTGCAACAAGGACAATGGAAGGCTGTGACGAAGCAAGCGGGCAGGTGCGATTACAAGCTTCCTCACTTGTCACCCTGAAAATCATGAATGGACGCTACCGCACTTCCTCAATCAGACACTAGGGCAATGTTCTGAGATCTCCATGCATCAGCAAATCTCACATCTTAAAATAGAGCTGCATCTGCTGCTTTTAGAGCACGAGAATCTGATACTGGAACCATAACTTAAAAACCTTCCCATTCTGATCTAATGGCAAGGTTACTCATAGCAACAAAAACACATAAACATGTGAGAATTCAATGAGGGCAAAGTGGTTGTTTTTCTTTAAATTTGTGCCCAAGGAGTTGTTTGTCACATGTGTACAAATGGTGGAGTTTTGTTTTTGTATTGATTTTGGTTTATTACGAGCAAAGTCTGTAGGACAGCATACGGATCAGGGTCAGACAACAACACAAAGTAGCTGCAGAGCTTTTTAAAACATGACAGGCTGTTCCATGTCAACGAATCTGGCCCGAATCCACCGCTACAGGCGATCACTGACCAGCACAACTTTTACGCATTTTGTCCTCCTGATAAATCTGGCAGTAACAATATGTGACATTTGCCATTGCCTGTAGTTGCCTATGTGATCAAGGTTGTTTTGATCTTGCCGTTTGAAGTTTTGCTCATGGTGTGTGTGGGGGGAAAGAGGAGCTTCTAGGGGATGGGTGAGGTGAACAGGAGGAAAGGAATAGAGAGTGACAAACAACAACAAAACTGGTGGATGGAAAATGTCACATCAGTGGGGCCCACAGTACCCAGCAGAGGAATACAATGTCAGTGTGCCCCTATTATGTTTTGAGTCCCTATATTTGTTAACTTAATATCGAAGAGAAATGCCATGATACTCTTGTACTGGAATGCTCAGTTTAGCTTTCAGAGAAAGCTAAACATTTCTATATCACTTATGAATTGATAGACTGTAGTAATAACTATAGTAATTAGTCATGTGGCGCCCTGGATGGGGAAACACCAACCTCACAGTACCGTATCACCCCAATAGAGCACTCTGCTCTCAGACTGCACACTTACTTGTTGTTCCTGCAGTATTTAAAAGTGGAATGGGAGACAGTGGTTTAACTAACACAAGCTCGCTAATGTTAGCTAATTTGTGCATCACTGAGCCACACTAACGCCATAACATTATGACTTGATATTCAGCACAAACCATCATGGAAGACTGTTCTTTGGCAAGAGAAAATCTACTGTTTTATTAGTCCTTTAAGGAGGACTAATTAGTCGATGTCTATGCCTTGCACTTGGCAACTGCTATAATTGTGTTATGAAGACATATTGAAGACTTTAAAAATTATCTAGATGTGCCTTTTTGAGTCCACATGTTAGACCATCCCTGAGCACTATTCCTCCTGTCTTTAAGACCAGCCAGGTGTCACTCAGCACGGTCATTCATTACTGTGGTAACCTGGCCTGAACCTCGCAGACGCTGACTTCCTGTGACTGATACTTCCCCTGACCTTCAGTCTGTGCCAGAATAACTCCATGTCCCCCTCTCTCTCTTGCTCTTTCTCTATCTATCCCTCTCTCTGTCTTTCTCACACACACACACACACACACACACACACACACACACACACACACACACACACACACACACACACACACACACACACACACACACACACACACACACACACACACACACACACACAAATTTATATGCACCACTGGCCAGGTAAGTTTTCTCAACTGATGCCGTTTTTAGTCTCCGAATTCATGAAAACATGGCATACCATTTATACCAATTATTCTGTCCTTTTTCCTTTCTATATATATACACTGTTCCAACGATGGATGTTCATATTACACCATTAAAGTTTTTAAAAATGAGGTCAGTTTATGTATCAGCTGTCATCATCTTAAGTTTTAAACCATAGGTTTATGTTTTAAATTCTAGTTAATGTTATTGTTTAAGCCCTCTATTTGGTTATGGTCCTGTCCTTTTTGTTTGTTTTTGTTTTGTTTGTGTGTGTGTTGTGTGTGTCTGTGTGTGTGATTTTGAGGGTTGTTTTTTTTTTCCTTTAGGTTTTTTTTTTTTAGCTGTTTTTATTAGAATAATTTATATTAGTCATCCTGTTTTTGAGACATTCCAGCCTGCAGTATTTTGGGTAGTGTCATGGAGAGGTGGCTAGGTAAAGGTGAGTATCATCTGCATATATAATGTATACTGTGCCTTTTAATAATACTGGGAAACACATGTTATGCAAAGAGAAAAGGTCCTCACATAGAACCCTGCAGAACTCTTCTGATATGATTGATATGATTCATACTACTGCAGTGCAGCACCTTTAATACCTACGGCGTGTTCTAATCTCTGTAGTAAAATATTGTGGTCAACGGTATTGAACGCTGCACTGACGTCAGGACAAGCATAGAAATGAGGCTATCAGAGGCCATAAGAAGAGAATTTGTTACCTTTATTAGTGTTGTGGTTGGTCAGTGATAGCTTTTCAAGCAATAGTTTAATTACTGTCACCTGAAAGGCGAAAGGTACTTCAAAGCCCATTAACAGAGATGCACTGATCATATTTAAGATCAAAGCAGTAATCATTGGTAGGACGTCTTTGAGCAGTCTTGCAGGAATGGGGTTTAACAGACAGGATGATAATTTGGAAAATCTGAGTAGTTGATCTGGTCTATTTTGTTTTATTTAACATACTCACTATTCAGCTCAAGGAGGTTGTCCAAGAATCAGCTGTTTCCAAGCTCAAGCATGAACTTTCTGTCAAAAAGTTTTCTAAGTTCTCAGAAAATGTACTTTGAATATCAATAACTGGAAAAATGTTATCTAAAGGCAACAAGATTTGGTGATATGACTGAGCAATTCTGTAGTGAAAAAGCTTTTTCTGGATCAAGATGGCAAGATGATATGCATAAGGATTCAAGACAGCAACAGTGGTGTCTATAGTGAACAACATATTATTTGCCCTAATGTAGTTCCTCACTGTCCTGGTTAAAAAGCAGCCAGCGACTTATATTTCCATCTGAAGAGGCTCATGATATTCTACACCCCCACAGTCAGGGACTGTGGTACGCAGTAGGAACTGGCCAGTAACACTGTTATTGGAATCAGCTTGCACTGCACACCACTCAGCTATGTGCATTCAAGCGCAGACACATAAATACACATCTACAACCGTGCACCTATCTAAAGCAGCTTCCACACAGGGGCACACACTGCAGAGGGATCAGCTTCCTCATTGAAACACGAGGCGGCATCTTTAATGGCTGCTGACATGGTGTGATTTCCTTCTCTCAAATTCTTTTCACAAGATTCTTTCCAGGCTGCAGGTCAAGTGAAGGGACTTTAGCAAGTTGTACAATGCAGGCTCTGTACAGAGATGGTTAAGTCCTCTGTATTTATTCAAGATTTTTCTTTATGACCAGTGAGAATTGTTATGAAGATGTAAACCTGGCTTAAAATTGAAAGGTGAAATGTCATTTTTTCAGGCTATTAGAAAAACTTCAATTCAATCTAATTTTAACCATCTACCAATTAATGTTTACATATGGAAGAATTCTAATGTAAATCTGTTAAACTGACTATTTTATTTTATTTGGTTATGAAATTGTTACAATTAAACAGTCACACAACAACCACTCTAGATAGTTTACCTGTGATCACAATGTAATTATTTATAGTTTCCGTTATTAAACCTTATTTATTTATCGTCCTTTGTTTTTTTCTTTCCCTTTTCTGTGCGTCTTTTGTTCCCTCCATCTTTATTTCCCTGTTTTGTTTCGTTTTATTTGTGTGAGTTCATTCTTGGTGTCCCAGTCAGGTTACTTCCTATTTTATTTTAAACATACTTTCTCATCTGCTTTTCTCTGTTTTTATTTCCCTTCTTTGTTCTTTTTTGTATTGTGCCTGTTTTGTTTTTTGCTTTTTAATTACTGGCAGAGTGCAGTCCCACAGAGTCAGCTAAGGGGTCACCACAAGAACTTTTACACAGAACGACACTGTCATTCTGTGATGGTCCAGTGGTACGCAAGGACACCACACGGCGTGAATGGTGTGGGTGCAAATCTGAGAAGGTTGGAAAAGGAAGTGTATTTTTTCAATCAACTTCTTTCTCTGCATGTCTTTTCAGGAGAGATGGAAGAAGATATTTCCTTTCTCACTTTGACCAAGTTTTAGCATTGTTTTGGCAAAGTTGTAAATATGCTTTCAAGTTTAGTTCAATTTCAGCTACGTGGACAAATGTATGACCAGTTGCATTATATATTATTTCAATAACTGCCAATTAACTCCGTTCACTGATTAAGTCCAGATTTTAAAATGTACACAGAAACAGAGGTGCTGTAAGTGATGGAGCTGTAAAATGCAACAGTGCAGAGATATATGGAGCTGCTATTGTTCTTACTGATGTTCTTACTGTGATCCTCTCTGCCTAATGTAATACTGTCTGCCCCCACAGTGAGCTCACTGCTCAATGCGGCAACAGCAAGATGCTGCTGTCAAAGCTACAGTGTTTGAATTGATTTAATCCTCATGATACACACAGCTTTGTGATTTTTTTCTCAATTATAAAACTATTTCCTGTGGAACTATGCAACTTGAAAAACCTTTCCTACCAGTACAAAATAAAGTGTTATGTCATTTAAAATCACAAAATAATTTTATACCTTCTGCTCAACAGCTCCAAGTGCCTTGACCGAGCCAGCCACATGCTCCACACTATGTCATCCACAATTAAGTCAGCGAGATAAAGGACAGATGACTGTGAAAGCTTTCAGATTCGGCCTTGCCAGCCTCCCATCTCCATGGCAACCCAACCCTGAGTAGAAAGGTCTGCAATAAGATGGCAGGAAATGCAAACCTTGTATGGTTGTTAAAGCAGATTTAAGGTCTTACTAATGGCTGCATCATTGGTGTGAGTCAGATTTGGTTTGCTCAGGTGTCGTGTGCACACAGATACTCAGCCATCTGTCACTATGGCTCCTGGAGGCACAGCGATCTGTTGCTTTATTTTAATGGCTGTGCTATGCTGGAGCGTTGTCAGAGACTGGCACAGATAACCTTTCCTTTAGAGCATAACCATGGAGTTATTCTGTAGCTTTATTACTGTCAACAAATCCCATGAGAGGTTAAGAGTTGTTATTTTTCACTCACCATTTCGCTCCCAGCCCTTAGTGTAATCAGTCCCATTTACAGCTTTAGACATTGGTCACAAATGTATAGCTCAATGTGGATTTTATTTATTGTTTTTAAGAGATTAGAGATTAAAATAGAAACAAAACAAAAAACAAGTGTCAGAGGCAAAAAGTAAGTCAATAATTAAAAGTTGACACTTGAGGGTGTCCCTAAAAGCAGGTCAACCCCATAGACTCTCATGTTAAAATGTCCAACTTAATATAACATTTTTTATAGCCCATTATTTCTTGATGAACTCCCTTTCATAACAGCTATAAATTTTATAACTCATCCATTTGGATACTGATGAGACTTAAAGTTAGGCGCATAGCCACTCTGACTGCTAGATGTGCTGACACAGGCAGCTGTCTGCTAGACCTCAGTTCGAGTTATCGAACTGAACTCACTGCTTTGACTTGCCTGCGTTTGCAGATGTAGTATTTTTTACAGCATCTTAATTAAATGATCGGACAAGATATATGGCCAATTGTTGTGAAACATAGTTCATCCAAGAAGCTTATCTTTTGGTTTTGGTGACTTTTGAAACTGTAACGTTTGATTAGTTGGATACCGGATATTTTATATACAGTCTATACTGTTAATGAGTGCAAAGGTGAAGAGACTGACTGAAAAACTGTACTGTAACAATGTTGCTGTGCTCTCTCACACACATTGCCACTAAAGGACACCTTGGAAGTAACTGAGACACACGAGCAGTTTTGAAAAATCAGCATTTTTTTCCACCTCTGGAATGAGAACGCTCTGACCTATGACGAGACAGTCAGAAGTGTCGGCATTGCACCTGCCACAGCCAGCAGTAACTACTGTCCACGATTGCTTAAACAATGGGAGATCATGTCAAAAGAAATATAAGCTGCAGCTTGATGCAGCGCTTTTTGTATAAAATGTGACTACAGTCATCACATGCATGAATTAATGTAACATGCAGGTTGAAATATTCTTCATGAATGAACGTAAAAACTCTGTGAAACAGAGATGCACAAATTACTGAATGTGAAAATGTGAGAGACAAAATTTACCAAAAAGCGTCAGTCACCACACCAAGACAGGCCTGTCAAATACTATTATCTCTCCCTGTGTGAGACACTCGTGGTGTCACTCAGGCCACAAAGGAAACAGCTCTATCCTGTCACTGCCTCTTCTCCCATTTTTGAATAGAACGAGTTGTCGCTTGTAGAACTGTCAAAGTGCAGTTTTACAAACTCTAACCACAGAAGTATAGATGCGTGTGCCACTTTCACTGTGCAGTATTACGCTCACACATCCATATTGATAAATATGTAGTTAGCAGTGGGATTTCAGTTGTATAACATCACTGTGGTGTATCTGCTCCCTGTCAGTGCTCCTCCTCAAATGTCTACACATGCCCTCTGTACACTTATCTCACATAACTATTAGCTGATAGGAATGGAGTTAATGATTACACCCTAGCCTCATATTATTATTTTTTAATAGTAACTAGGTAAGATTAGAATGAGTGAAAATCGTTGCTTTAGGTTTTCTTTATAACATCACGTCGGCTATGGAGATATACAGAGTTGTGGTGGTGACACATCAATTATTTTAATACACTGAGGCTAAATGAGTTGTGCTGCCCTGTGATTACTTTATGAAGGTCTTGTTTGTCACCTCTGTATAAATGTCCCAGAGGCCCGCATATTATCTCCATGAGGACAAGATAAAAAAGTTGCTAAGCAACTGGTACCTGGCAACGTGTTTCTTGCCCAGAGGATGCAGAAATTCACTGATGAATCTCCTAATTGCTCATGTCCTCATAGATCAAATAATCTCTTTCACCATGTTTTTACTGTAATAACTACTCGAAAAGCTGAAGGACTTTATTTCACAATACAAAGAACTGGAATTCAAAAATTCCAAACAAATGAAATATTGTCTTATATGGAATTAGATCACGGAATATGATCTGTCATGGTCATTTGACCCAGCGTTGTGAGTTTTCCTGTATTATGATCTATGTATATGCTCTCCTTGGTAGTCTTAAGTTTATTTCCATAGTGCCAGGTTATCCTGTTTTGAATTTCTTATGGGCCCCGTTTAGGTCCTTGATCATTTAGTAATTTCCCCTTCTGTGCGTCTGTGTTTATGTGTTTGTATGAGTTCTTGTGCCTTGTTTCCCCTCCTCGTGATTTATTCCATGTTTATCCATGTTTCCACAGTCGTCTCCTCTCTCTCTCCCTTGTGCTCCTTCGCATTCCCTCGCTCCCTCTGGTCTGCCTCTCCTCCACTCCCGTGTCATGTTCCCCAGTTTCCTGTTTTATTGTGAAGGTCTTGTGTTTCCGTGTTCCACGTATCTTGTTTTGCTCCCCCGTGGCGTCATGTTAATTTGTGTCGGCTGTATTCCCCGTGTTTCCTCACTTCCCTCGTTATCCTTCTGCGTATTTATGTCAGCGTCTCCCGCATAGTTGTGTGCATTTCTCCGTGTATTTAGTGCTTCCAGTATAGTTCGTGTAATTTTCCCAGTTTTGCTTTTGCTTTTTCCGTCCTCAGCAATAAAGCTGTATTTTGTGCATACAATAAAGTGACATTTTTTAAATCTGAAATGTATTTATCTTAAAGTTTTTCTTTATTCTTTTATTTCTGTGTAAAATAAGCCTGTTTTTGCTCATGTCATTTTAGAAACAAGACACGGCTGGCTAAAAAATGAATCCAAACTGGATTTTCTAAAACTGCAGTTTCAAAAGCAAAAAGATTTCCATGTAGAAATGCTCAACTTCACAACATTAAAAAACATGTTTACAGGAGTCTGTCTTTCAGTCCTGTTGCTTTACCAAACTATCTACTGTTAGATGATTAGCTCTTCACTATCTTGTCCAAATATGCAAATGTGTTTTTTTTCTGGTCCAAAACTCAGTATGCATCAGTTCTACCTCAGGCAAATGAAAGAAAGAAAACAAAATGTAACTCAGAAATCTGAGCTTTTGGCTCACACAGATTAAGTTCATCTTATTTTTTAAAACGTTGGCAACCCTCTGACATAGTAGAATGACATATGACAGAAACAGGAAGAAAGGATAATGTGGCTCTTTCAAACATATGCAATGTTATCTTTCTCTCAGTTTACTTACCACTCCAATAGAGAAGTAGTTGTTGACGATGCTGTAGGGGACAGGATCTCCCTTCTCCTCCTTGTCGTCAGGGATGATGTCTATGTTCCAGCGGTCCAACACCACCTCAGCGCTATGCTCAATGTCCCGAAGGACCTTCACCAAGCTACCACCCTCATAACCTGCCGAGAACAACCAGAGAATTCAATTTACTTCAATTCAGTGTTATTTATATCAAATCACAACAACAGTTGCCTCGAGGCACTTTATTATATGTTAAGGTAGAGACCTACAATATTAGAAAGAAACCCCAATAATGACACAACCACCTATGAGCAAGCACTTAGCAGCCGGGAGGAAAAAATGCTTTTTAACATGAAGATGGCTGGTTCTTATATCGAGCTTTTCTACTCTACTGGAGCATTCACCATTTTACTCCAGCACTTTTTTCTATGCTTTTCTTAAATAAGTGCGTTCTATCTTACATTCAGATGCATTTATACTCCAATGGATGCATCAGAGAGCAACTTGGGGATATTTATCGTGCAGACTGGAGCAACCAGGGTTCAAATCATCAACCTTCTGATTAGCAGATAATCAGCTCTACCTCTTGAGCTGCAGCCACTTTTATCCCGCTAAACAGTATAAAGCTAGAAACTTGGAATCAATCGGGAATCACATGAAAAAATGAATAAATCAATCAAGCGTAGCGTGAGCAAAATCTGGCAGAGAAAAGTCGTTCTCTATATTTCATCATTTTTATTCATAATCTCCACATGTAACAGGCAAATTACACTATACGAGCTCAAATATGGAACACAATGAAACTGATTAAGCTGCCTTTCCAAAGAAACTACCCTCCTTGCTTCAAACCCAGAATGAAGCCCAGACCTGACAGCCCTCCGGGAAGCCCTCTGGATTTGCTCCATAGCTGACAGCCTGCTTTAACAGCCAGGCATAGTAATAAGAAGCAGATGTTTGTTCCAAAGGTGTCACAAGGGCATGAGGCCCTTTACCATTTACCAAATGGTAAATGATCAAGTCAGTCATGTCTCATGGGTTAAGAGAAAAGCTTTGCTCGGCAAATATCTCTACCAACTTTTATGACAATCCTTCAAATTATTGTCAAGATATTCCACAAAAACCCAGTAATTAAACTAAAATTCAACAAGGCCTAAATCTTTGGGAGTCATGCTCTAGAGATCATAAATTAGATTGAGTGGTGATACATCTGAAAGCTGTTCGATAGATTTTTTTTGTTAGTTGATGAACATCTGACTAAAACAGACTGCAGAGCCATGAATCAAAACTGGCTGCTCACCTTCACATACAAATCAGACTAGATTCATTTTCCCTCTCAGGTAAATGATCATCAAGCTAATTGGCTGCAGCTAATATTTCAGAGTTTATCTCTGATGATCAGTTCAATAGCCCAAAGCCACCCAGACCTGGCAGCTTATTGACAAAATATCTTTCAACTGCTCTGCTGGTCCTCGCAGCAACAATCGAGCAGTTATAACCAGCCAGTGTAATTACTGGTCCCAAGTACTACGAGAAATCAATGGTTGGCAAAGGACTTACAGCGTGTGCAAGTGATTTGCATATTAAATTTTTAATTTGACACATAAAAGTCCCCTGTTTCTCTTCCCATCTTTCATTTCCCAGAAATGTGCAGAGACACATGGCTACCTTTTGTATTTGAGAAGTGAATCATTCCTTAAATTAACTGTTTAAACGTGCTCTATTATGTTCAATTCAAAAATGAGTATCTAAATACAGAAGACAAGAGGCATGTAAGGCAGACAGAGGTGAAAAATGAAGCTGATATGAGAAGAACAAAAGAGAGCAGGCGGGAATGTCCAGGAAAAAGTAATTCAGCAACCAAAGGGAGACAACAGTGATTGGTATAAACACGCAGAGTTTTAGGAAAGAACACTGAAAAGCAAACAGGCAATCAGGCTGAAGCGTAGCTATAGAAAGTGACAGCGGACTTGGTAATGTGAAACTAATCGGGACAGAACAGAGACTCACAAAGGCAGAAAAAAAGTGAAAGCTGCCCTCTGTGGCTCCCTCTTTATAGCCAATTTCTCCTTACTGCTTAGCTGTGCAGCTCCAATATTGTTGCTTTTTCCCAGTGATATCAGAAGTCTTTTTGACTGTGGAAAGCATCTTTAGTAAGCAGAAACACAGATATTCCTCTGAAGAGTTGATGAACACGAAAAAAACTGAATTAAAGAGGACTCATCAGGTGACCACAAACACAAATGATTATGAATAAGTATGGTGCTACATTAACTTCATTAACTAACAGGCTCACAAAATCTTATCAGTGTTTTCAGCTTGTTCCTCTTTGCCACAAAGTTTCCAAAAAGATCATCTATGGCATCAGTTCTTGCAGGCTTTATAGATGCCTATGCAGCTATGTAAAGAAAATACAGAAAGATGCTGGAATGAGCTCCTCACCTCCTCCCCAGCGTAAGCAGCGAGCCAGGTCATTCCCTGTGCCCAAAGGAAGAATGGCCACCGGAGGGTGCCTGGCAAAGTTGGCCTTATCTGCAAGGGCACAGACAAGCAGATCGATCTAGTGCTATGGAGGTGGAAATGTTCTTGAAACAGATTTTTATGACAATATATGAACTAGAATTCTAACTGAATTTATTACTGATAAATTACTGCCAAACCTACATTTGTACTCAGCTAGAATAAAGTAGAGAGTAATAATTCCTCACAGTGGAAAAAACTATGCATGATTGCAGGCACTGTGGAACTTCAGAGCTGGTCTTTAAACAGATGTTTACAATTCATTTTTCAGCTAAAATATTTAATGTTCACCTTTATTTTTCTGCTCTTTCAGCCACATTTTATCTTTACTTTTATCAATAACAGAAAATATATGTGGACTGGTGCTCTACAATATGTTTCATCCACCAAATCACATTCACACGGTGCTTTTATCTATGCTAACGCACATTCTAACATTCACATACACTCCAGGTCAGCAGTCTCCAACTTTTTTTGCGCCACGGACCGGTTTATGCCCGACAATATTTTCATGGACCGGCCTTTAAGGTGTCGCGGATAAATACAACAAAATAAAACTAGTACCGGTACCAAAAAAAAGAAGATTTATTCATAACACACGTGAAAAGACCCAGGAAAACCGAGTTAATGATAAAAACGATAACAAAATAACGCTAAAAACCGATAAAAACCCTGAAAACTATACATTTCACACCTGAGCCTCAACTCTCGCGGCCCGGTACCAAACGACTCACGGACCGGTACCGGTCCGAGGCCCGAGGGTTGGGGACCGCTGCTCTAGGTAACTCAGGGTTCAGTATATTGGTCAAAGATGCTTTGACATGTGTTCTGACCTACAGCTGCCTTTTTAAAAAAAAAAAAATCTGGTTAAGAATGCAGATAAACTCCTATCAAAGCAAAGTATTAGTTAGATTCTAACTTTTTCAGAAGTTAGAATCTAATTACCTATACAGTCGAGGATCCAGCCGACTGTGCCATCACCTCCACAAGCAAGAACCCGGAAATCAGGGACATCATGGAAAAAGTTGAGCCTAGAAAGACAATAGATCCAGGAATCATCAAACATGATCTTCTAACATTTTAGTGCTGCTATCCATTCTCACATACAGCAGAAAATAATCAATTTCAGAAGTGTCTGCAGCACTAGAAATGGTATGTGTTTAAGACGGGAGAGCTGCCTGGGTAGAGAGTTCACGGGGCAGCACACAAGACAACCACGAGCCTGCGGGCATGGACCACTGACTGCCCTGTTCACATCTTAAAGCAATCAGACATCCCACAGACTTTGTGTTCTGACCTGTACCTTTGTCAGGGACGTTACAGAAACGTTTAAGGGTTCAGTACATGTGTGAGAACATCTTCACATATACAGAAAACAGGTGTTTTGTTTGTAGAACACTTTTATACACAGAGTCCCTGAATCCTAATGTCGGTGTGTACTAAGAATTCTGTGACGCCAAATTTATTAGTTGCATTTTGCAGCAGCTGACAGGGATTTCTAAGCTTGTGATGGTTTAATGAACAGGGGCGCTCCTGGGCAGAGAGGACACAGAGGAAGGTAGGGAGAGAAAGAGTAATCAGTGTGTGCCCTCTCCAGCTGTGCTTACTTCACTCCTTTCCCTGGAAACCACAGTCACACAGTGGTCACAGAGTGCATGCCCTTCAAAGGGACCTTTAATGTGTGTTGGAACAAAGGTGTCGACAAAAGCTTTCATCTCTCTCTATCATGAGACAGCTGCCCGGTGACCACCTGGTCCTGCACAGTGATCGCCCATAGACTCTTTAAACCAGTTCGACGTTTTCACTTGAACATAATACAAGCAGGTGATAAATTAAAAGAAAAACTGACGTATAGTATCTCAGTAAGGTCTTGGGCCACCACATGATTTTTCAAGTCTCCCAAACTCTGCTGGAGGAGTGAACGCTATTTTTCCAAAACATATTAACTATTTTGGTGTTTCACTGATTATAGTGGAAGGGCTGTCCGTCCAAAATGTCAAGTTAACCTGACATCAAAATATTAGGGAAGCCATAACATATGAGTGATATCACTTTTGTCCTTATTCAGGTCCTCATCAGGATCAAAATTCTTCATAATAAGATGCATTAATATGTGAACTCCAGATGCCCCGACCAGTTTGTCAAAGATACAACGATACATGTTTTGCAAATAGTATAGAAAACTCTCCAGCTGTGCAGTGTTACAGAAGAAACACCTGATTATTTACAGGCAGTATTGACAATGAAATGCTTACCCCACAGTATTGTCACGTTCTTTATTTTATTGTCAGAGAATCCCGTGAAAAGTTCTGTTCATTTATTTTGTGCCAAATCACAACAACGGTTGTCTCAAGGTGCTTTATATTGTAAGGTAAAAACCATACAGACAAAGAAAACTGAGAAAGCCCTAACAATCTTACGACCCCTTGTGAGCAAGTGCTTTGGTGACAGTCGGAGGGAAAAACTCCCTTTTAACAGGAAGAAGCCCATTTTCTGCTACTGGTTTTAAGCCTAATCTTAAAAGTAGAGATCGTGTCTGTCTGCTGAATCAAAACTGGGAGCTGGTTCCACAGAAGAGGGGCCTGAAAACTGAAGGCTCTGCCTCCCATTCTACTTTTAAATACTCTAGGAACAACAAGTATGCCTGCAGAGCGAGAGCGAAGTGCTCTAATAGGGTGATATGATACTATAAGGTCATTAAGATAAGATGGGGACTGATTATTTAAGACTTTGTATTTAATGAGAAGAACTTTAAATTCAATTCTGGATTTAACAGGAATACAATAAAGAGAACGCATAACAGGAGAAATCTGCTCTCTCTTTCTAGTCCCTGTCAGTACTCTTGCAGCAGCATTTTGGATTAGCTGAAGGCTTTTCAGAGAATTTTAGGACATCCTGATAACAATGAATTACAGTAGCCCAGCCTAGAAGTAATGAATGCATGAACTCTTTTTTTCAGCCTCGCTCTGAGACAGGATGTTTCTAATTTTAGAGATATTGTGCAAATGGAAGAAAGCAGTCTTACATATTTGTTTAATATGTGCATTGAAGGACATATCCTGGTCAAAATAACTCCAAGGTTCCTCACAGTGTTACTGGAGGCCAAGGTAATGCCATCCAATGACCTCAGTTTTATCTGAATTAAGAAGCAGAAAGTTAGCGGCCATGCAGGTCTTTATGTCTTCAAGACATTCCTGCAGTTTAACTAATTGGTGTGTGTTATCTGGCTTCATGGACAGATAGAGCTGGGTGTCATCTGCATAGCAGTGAAAATGTATGCTATGTCTTCTAATGATACTGCCAAAGGGAAGCATGTATAATGTAAACAGAATTGGTCCTAGCACTGAACCCTGTGGAACTCCATAATTAACCTCAGTGTGTGAAGAGGACTCTCCATTTACATGCACACATTGGAGTCTATTAGATAGATATGATACAAACCACTGCAGTGCAATACCTGTAATACCTACAGCATGTTCTAATCGCTCTAATAGGATATTATGGTCAACAGTATTGAACGCTGCACTAAGGTCTAGCAGGACAAGCACAGAGATGAGTCCACTGTCAAAGACCATAAGAAGATCATTTGTAACTTTCATTAATGCTGTTTCTGTTCTGTGATGAGCTCTGAAACCTGACTGAAATAAGCCATTCCTCTGCAGATGATCCGTTAGCAGTATATCAAATCCACAATATAACTACACTCTGCTGTGTTTAAAAGCACCTACAAACAACAATTTACTAAAAAAAAAGAAAAAAAGAAGCCTGGTTGTATAGTAATATATAGACAAATGGCCCTGTTTTCCCTTCATCTATTTCCAACCATCCATCCACACCACTTGTCCAATTTTGGGGGGGACTGAAGCCTATTCCGGCTGGCATCGAAGTGACAGATCACTAGTTTCAGGCCTTGTAGTCAATATGTTTACTTAATCAACTAATCTCAAGCCTTCACAACAGGATCCCATTAACTGTGATGTCACAGTGGCTCTGTGCATTTTTTCCATAGAGCTTGTGTTTTTATTTCATTATTTCAGTAGAAACAAACAGGTTTGGGGCTGAATCCTAATGAGAGGCTAGGGAAATTGGTTTTGACTTTTGGTCTATGTGGAAAATGAAAAAGCTCCTGCATTCTCAAGAATGGAAGGAGCCTGCCAACACAACAGGGGTACCAACAGCCAATAATATAGAGAGAACCTTGGAATATATAAGCTGTTGTGCCCTGTTGTGTTTTGGCACCTGGCAACTCTTCCTACTAATGGATCTATAATCCAGCTGTTCCTTCTGGATTAGATTTCCTGCCTCTCTGGTACCTGAAACAACCAAACTGCCTGCCTTACCCTTATGTTACTGCCTCCCCAGAATCAAAGTAGGTGGTAGGTTTATTTCTAGACCTTATAACAAGGCACAGAAGCCACAAGGCACAGAAGCCACAAGGCAAACAGCACCCCCTAAGGGCTATATAGAGAAACAACACCAATATGCATTCACATCTAACCAAAACCTATTTAAAATCTTCCGTTTGATTTAAGCATGATGTCTTAAAGGAAGTTGGTGCATCAATAAATACCACATGGAGGTTGACATATTATGTGCAATGACATGAAATGTAAGTACAGCAAGCTAATCGCGTTCCCTAAACACATCACTCAGAGAAATCTACCCCCTCATTTCAATGCCTGCTGTGAGTGTTGCTAAGGAGCCCATGGTAACAGTTGTGGAGTTCAGCTGGCAGTGAGTTAACCCTCTATGTGACAACAGACCCTGTGTGTTTATTTGTATGCATGTGTTTATTTTCAATGTAGGGCCTCTTTCACCCTTTTAGCAGCATCGGCACAGATCTCCCGCTGCACAGGACAGTCATATGACCTCATTTAAGACAGATCCCTGCACTGAGGAAAAACGACTGAGGCTGAGTTGAGCTGCAGGCAGAGGAGTTTGTTATTAAAAGTTACATAATTACTGTAAGTGGAACTTACAAGGCAATGTTCTTAGCCAGAGACTGCAAATATTATAATATATCATAATATCAATGGAAGGAACCGTACAGGGCCCAGACCATTTCAAGTTTAGACTGGGCCCAGCAGGTTTTCTTTGAGCAAGCCCAAGTCAGTTTGCAGATAGAAACTCAATGCAGGGGCCCTGAAAGGGCAAAATGCCATGTGTGTCTGTGCTTAACACTTATACAGTTTATGAATGCAGCTTTCTAACTGATTAGTTAGCAATCAACCCTTTAGTCTGAATATGGTCACTTCAGGCTCCCTATGACCAACATGCTGGAGGCCAAAAGACTAATGCTTAGGCTTCAAAATGAGTCTAAAACAATGGATAATGTGATGCCAAATCCATCTTTTATATACAGTATAAAATACACTGCTGTTAAAAGGCTAAATTTAACAACATAAAAGCATGTTTACAGTCTGGTACAAAGAAATACAGATAATTTATACATATAGCTAATTTCACTCTCCATAACTATGTTGGAACATTTGACAAGGCGCCTGTTTACATATTATTAATTCTGCTGACACAGGCAGCAGCAGCAGATATTTGTCTCTTCACCACCAATTTGAGCCGCTGAACTGGTGCTCTTAACCATGTTTAGTTGGTGCTTTTGGGAGCAATTTTATGTTACAGTCTTATAAATATGATGTCCTCTTGTGTGACCTAGACAACAGACCAAGTTAATAAAGGATTATCCTGAAAAAACAAACAAACTCAGGGGCTGAAAAATTAAGCCACCCGCAAAACCTGCAGTTCCTCTAATGGCCATTTGAGGCTGGCTCCAAAGTCAGTACGCACACACACACACACACACACACATATGAAGAGAGAGAGAGTATGCATAGTATGCAAACGGCTACCAAACAGCCATCATAATTCGTCATACAATGAGAACAGGACAAATCAACAATTGACAATGACTAATTAATATTAAAATCTGTAACATAATGTTTGGAGTTTAGTCTGTTACTGTTACTACTTTTACCATTTCTTCTTGGAGCAACTGTAATCCACATTATTTCCTTAGGGATTAATATTAAAGTATTCTGACTCTGATTGTTTCAGGATGACCTGCCATTATCCAATGACACATCTGCTTACCTGTATCTTTTGCTCGTTTCTCCTCCTCTTCTTTTCTATTTTTTCTAAACTGAGCACTTGATGACTTCGAACTTTTCTTGTCCATCTTCCATTGGTTTTAATTTTGCACTCCAGTATGAACATAAGTCCCCCAACTCGAGGATCACCACAACATAACCTAACTGACCTACACCTTAGTTCACAGATTCACTTTGTCTAGGGTGTATTTCTGGGATTTCTTACTGTTCTTATATTTATTGTTTGTTTTCTTGCACTGCTGTAACTGGAGCTTCGTCGTCTCGTCTCTATGTACTGGACTGTATGTAGCGGAGATGACAATAAAGTTTACTTTGACTTTGGCAGCAAGCAGGTGCACCGAGGGCTCTCGCGCTCACTTTTCGCGTACAGAATTTCGAAAAAACATCGGCGCAGATTATAAGTCTGTATCGTGATGTCTGGTGTTTTCGTGTTTGTTGTTTTGTTTTTATTTTCTTTTATTTTGCGAGCTGCAGCCAGTCAGAGAATCCCCCGCCCTCTCCTCCCTGTGCAACAAGCAGCAGGCGCCCTTACGCCCAGCAAATGGGCGATAGAAAGCCGATCGGTGCCTATGCCATTCCCAATATGTGCTGGCTGATGTCGGGGCAGCATGAGTACGAGCATCATTTTTTTTTTTTTTGCCGATGCCCGTGATGCCACCCCGGGCAACCGCCCGTGTCGCCCGTATCAAAAACCGCTACTGTGTGTGCTGTACCTTCAGAGTTTGTGGATGCACCTTACCAACTAGCTTTGCTAGCATTGGCTAATAACCTAGCAGCCCAGTTATTTCCAAATATGGTCACTTCCTTTTTTTTCCTTCAAAAAGACATGAACCCCCCTCCCCCAGCATTGCCATGGCTGTACAGACAGACACTGGGACTTTTTTTTCTTGTTTGTGTCATGTGTAGCAATTATATGTCTTGTCCATATCTTATTTTGAAAATGCAGTGGCAAAGAAAACTGATGTAATGCCTTTGAATCAACCATTTGAAGATACTTTTATTCAATAAAATCTCTGATTAGTTCAGAACGTTGCAGTACTAAACTGTAAACTACAGTGTATACTGACAGTACAGATACTACAAAACAAGAACCAGATCAGTGTTTTGATATCTTTTCTAGAGTCCAGCATCACATCAGTGTATCACAGTGTCTGTGTTTGATGCAGCGTGTACCATCTACAGCATTCTCCCCAAAGACCCGTGTGCGTCATTGGGTCTCTTTTCTTACAATGGGCTCTCGAGGGCAGCAACTTTGCTTGTCGTGACTGAGAGAGAGGCAGAGACAGTAACAGAAAAGGGAGCAGAGAGCCTCATACAAATGGATGTGAAAGGATGGTGAAGTCACTTCACCTTCAAGGTAAAGCATTCATGGCCCTTGTGCTCTTGTATAAGGGCATTTTTTTTCTTCTTCCAATGAACAAGGGGGCCCAACAGAATTCATTTCAAAGTACAAGTTGTGCTCAGCTCTGACGTATGCAGGAACGCATGTGAGTGTCAAGAGGTCAAATGCGCAGCGCGGCAGTAACGCAGTGTCCCCATTCCCCTTCACCGACCTCCAGCAGGTTAGTCTAACATGACAGGAGGAGGTGGTCTCCCAGCACAGCGCTCTGACTGAACAATTTATGTTTCTATTTCATATTCATGATGCCCTTTTTATCCTGAAATATAAACTCCTGACTCAGCCCAAAAACAGAGGATTCTACTAGCTTTAGTTCAAACTATCCTATCGGCTGAAAAAATAGGAGTTTAATTGTTTCTCTTTTGTTGGTATGCTCTAATGGGCTGGTGCTGGTTTTAGGGCTAACACTGTGAGACAGACAGCCTCACACTCTCACATAGCTTAGAATCCCCAATTAACCTGACTTGCTTGTCATG
This sequence comes from Neolamprologus multifasciatus, assembly GCF_963576455.1. Taxonomy (NCBI): domain Eukaryota; kingdom Metazoa; phylum Chordata; class Actinopteri; order Cichliformes; family Cichlidae; genus Neolamprologus; species Neolamprologus multifasciatus. Next base: position 10,198,108 of record NC_140454.1, read on the forward strand.
CACAAAATCCACACAAGCACAAGGGGAACATGTTAATTCCAAATAGTATAGCCCCAGGAAACTAGGAAATTCATGAATAGAACAAAAACAAAAAACGTTCTGGTTAAAATTAATGATATTCTGTTTGGGACAAGAAAAAAAAAACTGTAATCCAGTATCAGCACCTTATTCCATCTGTGAAACACGGTGGTGGTAGCATCATGGTTTATGTTTGCTGCCACCTGTGCCAGGACAGCTTGTCATCATGTGCTGAACAATTAATTCCAAATTGTACCAGAGGAAAATGTCTGTCTATGAGGGGTCACCCAAAGGTTCACATGGTTTTTCCCTCACACACATGTAATACAGCATACTTCTCCTCAAGAAATTAACATCCCATGTAGTATCTTTGTTTTATTTAATTGGGTAGTCTTTATCTTAGAACTTGAGTCAGCTCATTTTTGAAGTCATTAAGGGTTCACAATTTACTGCAACTTCACCTAGCCACTACCACTGCACAGGAAAGAGAGATGAACACAGCAGACTTACCCTACCATCGGCCCTCCTTGATCCAGACTGTACACCTGCCTCGGGTTTAGCAGGTACCTGAACTTCCTAAGTACCCTGAAGAGGAAAGAAGGAGGACAGTTTATAGTGTTAATATGGTAATTACACACCAGGCTTATATGAGTGCTCAAATTACACAGATTATGAAATACAAGAATTTTGCAGCTCTGCGGTGTGCCACGTGCTGCTGGATTGGTCTATAAATTTGTGGATGCAATCTGTCAGGGATACCAGATTTTGAACAGCAAAACAAACACAAAGACTACCTAAAGACATTTTATCAGCTTGGTTCTTTCATAAATTCTCATGCCCTACGAATTAATTGAAAACCATCAATGATCAGGCCCATAAGCCCGGTTACCACATTTAGAAATTGCGCACATGGTCTGGACTGTGAAACCAATCGGGCCATTGGTCTTAAGATTTTTGTACTGGCTTTCTTCTTCTCATTCCCCATGTGTTTATATGCACTGCTACATGTCATTAACATCTGTCTCGTCTTTCCTGTGGTTTGTATTTTGTCATGTTTGTTGTAGGTGGTCTTCTGTGGTCTTCTTATTTAAAAGAATGTTATTCCTTCCCACTGTTGCCAAGTGCTCACTCACATCAGACCTTATAATTGCTTTAATATTTAGGATTATTGCTATAAACCACCATCTGACTACTGTGGTTGTTCTAAATAAATAAAAATGTAAATGAACTGCATAATGTTGCCACAAAATCCCCACGTTTCCCTAATGAGTGTAAACTTTTTGCCTTAGGGTAGCTTAGTCGAGTATAACTCTGCTGGGACAGTTGCATTCATATATATATATTTACTGTTTTTCATAAAAATCTTTCATAGGTTTTTAGAGTTACAAAATGCATGCACATCATTCGTTTGTCAACAAATGTGTATGATATGAAGATCTCAAGTTTTCACTTTTATGCAATGGTATAAAAGTCATGACAACATGTATTTAACTAAACTTAACTTTATATGACTTCTGCAACCTCCACACACATCTGATTGCTCTGAATCAGTGTCCCATGTTCTGCAGGAAAGGTACAGGAGTTTTTTTGCATGCCCTTCATTTGGACAGTCATCTTTATGCGTTCACAAGCATTTTCAGTGAGCTGCTCATTGACAAGGTAGCTTCATGCAACCTCGTGGAAGTTACGTAAAGTGTTCATTAAAGCCTTTGCCAACATGTTCATGTGTGCAGTAAAAGCAGTTTTACAGGCTTCTAATATCCTTCTACTGAGTGTACCAGTATATTTATATTAGCTAGTGAATAAGTGCCTAAGCTCTCTATCCTATCTGTTGACACGTCTCTGGGTAGAAGAGAAGCTTTTACAACTCGTGCAGCGCTTGCAGTCATCACTCATAATAAAGATGAAACTGAACTCAGACATAAATAGCAGCCTCAGTCTCTGGTTTCCTGCTTAAACTGTTTATTTGTTCTATTAATAGATAATAATTTCCTTTCTATTTGTAACAAGAGTGCGTTGCTATGGTAATGTATCAAACTGGGGGAGAGCCACAGGCTTTTGTGAGTTAGGTGGGGTACAATGAGACAATGGAGACATGAATTTAAAGCTTGTACAGCTCTCTTCCTCTTTAAATGACAGCATTCAGAGCGTTGGCAGGGAGGTGAAGAAATGTTGGCGCCCTCTTTGGCATAAGTAAAAATACTGTCATTTTCTCATAATGGCTCCAAAAAAGCTTGAATCAAAGATGATTTTAGTCTCAGCATCCTGCTAATGCCTCTGGGCACCTATTTTTCTGTAAATTAGCTTTCATTTCATTGGTTGTGGGACATAGAAAAGATGTATAGAATCACCAGTCAAATCACATTCGTCTTAACTGCTTATCTAATTCAGGGTCACTGTAGGCTGGGGCCTATCTTGGCCAATTCCAATTGAAAGAAAAAAAAAAGAGGAATGCTGAAGAGGTTAGCTGACTTTGCCCCAAAGTAAAGTTTTAAAAAGCCTTTTTTCCTCCTAGAAGTTCTAGGTTTGTTTTTGTTTTTTTTTTACCATTTTGCTCTTGAGGAATCATTCTATGGATTTCAACTCGGGAGTCTTTGAGTGTAACTAATTTGTCCATGTATATGAGGCCACCAGATCCATGTTGTATTTAGTATGCAAATAAAGGGGTCCTTCTTGTCCTTCTTCTTCTTGTCATCTTTTCCAGACTAGATAATGCTAGAGTAGTTCCTTTTCTCCCCCGAAGGGAGGGAGTATGTAATCGTTCTGTCTGTTTGATAGCAGCCTGCTGTCCACAGTTTTCAAAATATCATTTTCAAACTTTGTCTGACAGTAGATACCAAAAACACCTCAAGCTAATCATATCTAGGTGAAAATGGGGCCAAGGTCGGTCAAGGTTGATCGTCTTCAAACTTCGTAACAATACATTAGGCCTTTAGGGACATGAGAATTTGGGTTGGTTCACCTTGAAAGAAAGATTCCAAGAAACTATATCAAATAATATATCATAAGGACAGAGTTGTAAATTACATTATTTATTTTCTCAGTCTAACACCCTACAACATCACAATTATGCCTTAATAGCCGGACGTCATCATGTTGTAATAAAAACATCATAAAACATCAAAGTTTTAGGGGAGACCCCATGATTCATGTACTGTCTAAAACAAGCTGTTTTAGCTTCTTTGAAACAACTGTCCCCTTATTCTTTCACTATGTGAAACTCTGGACATGTTTAATGTGAACATGAAACACTATAATATAACATATGACAACAGAATAAACCTCCCAACCAGAAGTGTATGGATAAGAACCTAAAATTACTGTCCTATTTGAAATTATCCACTACACGTTGATGATTTACATTTTGTGCATTGTTTTGTATTTACTTCTTTGTGTCTAAGTTCAGTATAGCCCCTGTAATATAATGGAATTCCCAGGTTGCTAGAAGAACAGTGAGAATAGACCTGAGAATAGCAGGATTATTAGTGGGAGGTGCTTAGGTAACAAAGGTCCATGCACCAGGTGTGGTACACTTTTGTCTTGTTCAATGATGGGGTTGATTTAGCAGAGCCCTCTAAGCTATGAGCAGTAAATGCACTGTGGGTAAGTTCTACACTTGCTGTAGTAGGTGCTTGTGTGTTATAGGAAAGCCAAGTTAGTCACTATAGCTGATAACTCGTGGGCCAGATGTTTTCTTTAGAGGTATGTCATAAACTTAGTTTAAAGAAAAACAAAGAAAACTGGTGTTAATGAAGTAACTTTTCACTCGTCTCATTTTATTTATACGGATCAGTGTTAAAGCATTTCCTCGGGAATTTTAACCTCCAGCTTCCTCGAGTGTTGGCATTTATGTGTTTGGCAATTACTGAGCATGTTTGTTGCATTAATGTAATTGAATTCATGTATATGCCTGTTATATTAATGCTATGTGTGATTCTGCTAGTTTTTTGTAAATTTCAGTAAAGAGTCAAGAGTTTGCACTTTTCTTCGTTGTTGTTTTCTTAATATCCATTTTAGATATTGTGTTGGGTAGCAGCTGCTGGGTTCACTGGGAGTAGTCAGGTTTGTGGTGGCATCTGGTGTGTGTGTAGTTTTGGAGTGTGGTCACTGAGTCAGGGCAAGTAGTAGTTTAATAGTTCTCCGCACTGTGCTACAACCTCTGTCCTAAAGCCATAGTTGGACCAGTGGATGTGGCCACCTCTCTGCAGCGCCACACCTCCCTAGTGTCCTTTTGTATTTTGTTCATCTCTGTCCTGTTTGTTACTTCCTGTTTATTTTGACACTCTGTCATCTTTTGAGCTTTTCCTTCAGTTTTACTTCCACCTGTCTCATCATCTTGATTGATTTCTTGATTTCTGCTTCAGTCTCCCTTCAGTCCTAGAGTGTCTGCGTTTGTTACTTTGTGTGCTCAAAATCTTTTGAAATTTACTTTGCTTTGTCTGTGAGTCTTGCATTTGGGTCCTTTTTGCCACAGCAGGGGACAGATTCATTTCTGTTTAGTGTTTAGTTTTTAAATGGAATAACTGACTATTACATACCTCAGATTTTACTCCAAAAAAAAAAGAAAAAAGAAAAAAAGAATGATAATGAATTTATGTTTGATTAATGAAATATTAACTATTTATCTCAAATGTCAAACGAGATTTATAACCTCTGTCTAATAAATCGAAGATGTAAGCGAGAGTCAGCCTGTGGGTGAGTGTAACTTACCGCTCCCCCTGTCTCCCTCCACTCTTGGGATTGACCAAAACCAGGAGTGGGTGAGTGCCTGGAAGCGGGGTTATCTGGATAGAGGAAGGACAGATTCAGGTAGCTGCTAACCAGCTTTATTTACACCATGCAGAAATGACAGGTGCAGAGTGAGCGGCCAGCATACCTGGAGTGCTTGTCCATCTCCAGGGGAGAATTTAAAAGTCTGATTGGTGTCATCAGGGCTGGTGCTGGGAGGTGATTCCCCCTCCCCTCGCTTCACCCCAGAATGACGGTCCTGAGAATGAAAGTGAAGTGATTGACTGTGTACAGGTCACATTCATTAAATGAAATTAAATTTTAGTTGTAAAATGACAAATGTACCTAACCTAGTCTGTACGACCTGTCTCTAAAAAAAACTAAAAACAAAATGCAAATTAAATGTCCAAGTCCATGAAAAAGCAGCTGGATAGCGCAGTGGCAACATTAGTGTCTTTGGAATAATAGCACAGGCTTCTGATTCCAATCACGGCATGCCATTCACCGAACAGTCATCAGATACCATACTGGAATAATAAACTGTCCACAGGAGACAGATGCTCCTCATGTCGAGATGCAACAACTCCTCAGAATGTACAGAGGTCTCCAGCTGAGGCTCTATGAGGCTCTATGAGCAACAGACAGTAGGAGGGCGAAGATTATTGAGTGTCAGTCACAACTCAGCAGCAAAAAATAAGCACCTATGAATACAGCAGGACGATAGCCCCCAAAGATGAGCTGCTCCAAGAGTGCCTCAGACAGCTATAGACAGACGGTGATAAGGAAAAGGAAGGAAGAACTATGATGGAAGACCAAGCCTCTGCATGGGATGTACCATCAACAGACAGAGGAAAAAGCTGACATCAAGAAATTCTACCAGTGGCACGAAAAGAACCGAAGTAAAGGAAAGAACAGAGGCTCTGATCATGGCAGAATATATTCAGAGCCTCTGTTCTTTCCTGTTCTTATAAGAACTGGCCCTCAGCACCAGATCCACAGATGCAGGAGTCTATCATACAGTCAGGGCACAAACTACAGATGCTCTCGAGGACCTAAGATTCAAGCTGGGGTAGTGTACACTGAAAGGTGCGACCAAGTGGCTGAGATAGTGTGCGGGAATATCTGTGCCACATGGGGACTAGAAGTCCCCAACTCCTGATAGGAGACACCACCAAAGGTAGTTGGGAACATCAGGGCTAAGGTGCTGTAGGACTTTGAGCTCCAGACAGACAAGCAGTTGCTGGACAAACAAGTGGTGGCCGACAGGAGCAGATGTTTACAGATGTGATAGATGTGGTGATCATTAGAAGCTTTAACCCTGAAACTGGAAGAGTGGCTTCAGCAGATTCCAGAAAGTGCTCTAGCACTCAAGCTTGATATATATCAGTTTGTCACATATGGATTTGTGTGAGAAATTAAAAAGTGAGGAGCATAAAAATACTCCAATAATTGTTTTCACCACTAAAACAATCACTGCTTTTAATAATATTTGCTGAGTGTGAAAAAGACGAACGTGTTTGGAGGTTGTAACTCGGCCATGCAGTGACAAAAGGAAGTTTTATAAATAATTTGTCACAAACACAGTTGCTTCACGAGTTTTGCCATCCATTTTCTGATGCTCATCCAGTCAACCATCAAACTGCTCAGAGGTAGGTAGAGGCAGAGGCGTTTAACACTGACTTCCTTTGATTAACCTTCCAGAACCTCCACAGGGAGGTTTTTAGGAAACATTCAGTCATTTCAGACAGAACATGAAATAGTTGCATAGCCATACATAGCAAATGTATAATGGCCGTGCATTATATCAGCATTAACTCATTATTCCTGTCACACTTGCCTCCTGTCTAGTGCCAGGATACCAGTGGATGTGCAGTAACCTTTCAGAACTAGAACAGGGAATGTCACAATGGGTGACATCACTGTTAACTGACATTACATCTAACTACTTGTATTTAGAGAGAGTTTATGTCTGTAAATGGGTGATTAGATAAAGGTAAATCTCTCATTTTTAAGGTCGTGTCACTTTAAGAGCGAGAGACACAATATCAACAGGAAAATAAATACCTAAAAGTTATGAATTGATAAACTGATACCTGACCAAATGAGGTAAATGAATGCATCACAGAACAGAGTTTTCCTTACTCTGTAGCTGCACGTCAAATGGACTGATTCTTATATAGCGCTTTTCTACTCTCCTGGAGCACTCAAAGTGCTGTATACAGGCACCCAATCACACCCATTCTCACAAGTGCTGACTCTAAACGGAGCTTTTCTAACGACATTCACACTCCGATGGATGCATTGGAGAGAAACTTGGGGTTAGTATCTTGCCCAAGGATACTTGGCATACAGACTGGAGGTGCCAAGGATCGAACCACAAACCTTCCGATCAGTAAGTGACCTGCTCTACCTCCTGAGCCACAGCCACCCGCAAATGTTTGATGAAATGTTTGATCAAATGCTTGATCAAATGCTTGATCTCACCCTTATGGAGTAGGTCTGTTTTTACCTACAGAACTGCAGCAACTTCTCCAAACTTCTAAACTCTGACCACATATTTTTTGTTAAATTGATTTTTGAAGAGTCCAATAAATGTTAAACTGGTGAATTAAAACTATTTGAGTTTTTGCTGTATGCACGCTCTCGTACAGAGGAATGCATTCTTACCAAGACGACAGGGCAGATGTACGAGGGCAACAGAGTGTGGTCCCTCAAGGCTCCTCCATCACACTCTGGCTTCACATTAGATGCACACTTATTATGGAGCTACAACAGAGAGGAAAGCCAGAAACATAAGAACTGTGGGCGTCATCCATCTGTGAGACTGAGTCTGTTAAACACTACCAGTACGAAAAGCTATTCTTCTGAGGGCATTCTCACTAATGGGCTGTATTGATTGTTTGACAGGTCATATAGGATCAATAAGCTATCACTTTGTATTTCTGAGCAAGATGTCTTTAATACTGATACAAGAGATTTGTGAGAGCTTTGGCTGTGGGTTTTTGATAGTCATGAAAATTCAAAGTCAGCATTGACACCTAGAGGATCTGAAGTGCAATGACAAGTAAAATATATATATGAAGGTCTGTGTATTCATGTATCACATTACGGAGACATTACAGTTTCAGTTATGTTGTGGTTTGTCTGATAGTAGTTGCCAGAAGGATTAGGTATATACTAAGAGAAGTAATGTACATGGGGTTACTCAGTACAAGCAGTACTTTAATTAGTTTCACTGCTAAGATAATTACTGCTTTTAATAACACTATACTAATATTTAGCTTTATGTTATTATGGATAAAACTGCCATCAGTATATAGATACCTGTATACATATGCATCTCTAGTTACACTATTAGAGTGACTAATCAATCAATAATTATCATCTGGTAATAAAATATATATGATTATGATTATGATTATTAAGTACACCAAGTGATGGGTAAAAATAGCCTTAAATACCACCTTTCTCTTGCTAGCTTTTTGCAAGTCAGACTATAAATTTGCACAAACACATAAAAAATGAGTAAAAACTGTTTTATAAAGGAACAGGGAATAGAGAACAACAGTAACACAAACACTTAAACTATCTAACCTGGCTTAAAATATCTATTTAGGCTGTGCAAACGTTTCTTTAATTGAATTATGTTCTTCTGATTTTTTTCTATTTAAGGAACTGTCATCCGTGTTCTTAAGGCTTTAGAGCTTACTTTGCTTTCACTTTAGCTAAGCAGCCTTTCCCTCGTCGTCATCTTTGTCTATATCTACTGCTGTCTTCTGTATGGCAGTGTTGACACTGCTGTGTACTTCTAGAGATTAATGTTTCCTGTTAATAGTTCATCTGAGGTTATATAAGGCAGCGACTCACAGTGATCTGACACCAGACGCAGTGCAGGCCAGTGAGGCCCTGGTAACATTTGATGCTTCTGTGACAGCGGTCGCACTTGGTAGGAGAGTTACCCTCCATCCATACATGCTGCATAGCCTAGAGAAACAACAGGAGAACGGGACATTTTTTATTCAAGTATTTAATGCTTTTCAACTTTGTATTCAATGGTAAATGCTCATGTTAGTTCAAATTCATTCATATTTAATTTCACAAATATTGTTGAACACCTTTTAAGAATATTGCAGAACTGGTTTCAATGTAAAAATCTACTAAATGTAAAGCAGCTATGAAATGCTGGTACTCCCCAGCACTGCTCATCTAAAGAGAAAACATACATGAATAGAGCAACAGTAATAACACTAACAGATGAGGCACATTTTGTAAGCTAAAAGGCAAAAGCATCTCTGCTAGCCTCAAGAATTTTGATTAAACCTTGTTGCACATATTACAAACTTGTTTTGTTACCTCGGCAAAGCTCTGATAACAGCGGTTTTACAGTTGCCACTAATAGTCACGTTTGCTATTCAGTATCTATCTGTAGATTTTTTTTCAAAGCACTTCAGTCAATTATATTTCCCATTCATGTGCTTATTGCTGTCCTATTAGTCATCTCTGCTGTAGAGATGTGAGGAAATGAGTCACACAAAATGATACAGTCACTGAAGTCCTATAAGGTGAGTATGATATGAAGTAAGATATTTTTTTAATCTTGTAAAAGCTATTATCAATTTTTGCAAATTTCATTTTATTTATTTCCTTTCATTATTTCTATTCACAACAGAGCACTGACAACATATCAAATGTTTTTTAAAGAAAAAGTTAATTCATTTAATTAAAAATAAAAATTCATTGAACAACAACGTTGGCAACAATGTTTCTCAAGAGAACTCTCATTGGGTCGAAGAAAATTAGAATCAGAATACTTTAATAATCTCTAAGGGAATTGCATAAATGAGAAAAAGCTGGATTAGTAGGTTGCACTAAAAAGAAACTGGAGGAAGAGTATGCAGTGAATTAGGTTAACTGGCAACAGGTCAGTAACACAAACAGGTAGAAAAAGAACATCTTAGAGAGGCAGAGTTTCTTAGAAGCAATGGTCAGCAGAGGTTTGCCAAACAATTTCAGAGATGTCAGATCTGAAAAGTCCTTTCCAGTTCAAAAGTTTTGAAATGGAGAAAACAAAATACGTGCTCACAGTGGAAATAAAAAACAGATTACCAAAACAGTTAATCGGTAATCCAATATATTAAGTTAATAATTAGAGAGAGACTTTGCTCGAGGCTACAATGAAGCTCTAATAAGTCCAAAAGGAAGGAAATGTGCTCTACAAAGCATAATCAACATGTGACCCGAGTCAGTGTAATCATTCTCAACTGCTTTAGCGTGTCAGTGCTAAAACACAGAGAAGCTTGTATGACCTCAAAGGCGATCCCATGATCCTCGTTGCTCTTTTAAAAGAGACCACGAGCCAGCAGGAGTCTGCTCAACAGGCTGCTCGGTATTCCCGTCTCATTACCCAGCAGCAACACTGTGTGCAGAATGAACCCTTTGATTGTACTTACGTTGGTGTGTCTGCGTGACTTGGCGTAGGTGCTGATGCAGGCAGCGATGTCTTTGGACACACAGCGTTCATGTACTGTGTATTTGCATACTAAAAAAAAACAAGGGTAAAATTACTTTATATCATAAACAAGCTGCAGAATAGTTAAACAATCTTTCTTAAACCTATTTGTCTTGTCCAGTAACTCTAACTGAAAACATGACTGGCAGGGAATTTAATAAGAAGGTAACTACACTGAAGATCATTACAATCTATAAGTGCTTGCAATCAACAGTGACAATAACATCAGCCCTTCAGCAGCGGTTCCTACATGGGAGAATTCAATAATGAAATTACACATAATGGCATCATTAATGTGTTTTTAATGCTGGCTGTGAGGACTTTTAATCGAAAACAACACTGACTCAGACACACTCAGGCATGATAAACGGCCTAAATTTCAGTCTGCTGTAGGGAACAGAAGACAGAGCAGACATAGACATAGTGACAGTGACGCTGAGAGGAGGAAGTTAGAGCAGGAGAATAATGGACACCAGGAGACGCAAAAGCAGAAAGACCAACAAGGAGACATTGGAAGGTGCAGAGACTCACAGGAGCAGCAGAGGCCCTGTTTGCGCACTCCGAGCAGCATGGTATGGCAGTAGTTACAGTAGGCTGGTTTGTTGAAGTGCTTGAGACGCCAAACATGCTGCCCATCTTCCTGCACATTCTAGGACAACACAACAAGAGTGAAAATTAATATAGGACACGATTCATTCTCCTAACGGGACCATCCCAACTAAACTCGAGCAACACTTAATTTCAGTGATATACAGCATGTTTTCTCTGCTGAATAACTGATTTAGCATCTATACATACTCTTGTAAGAAAAACCAGGAAAGAAAAAGGCCATGTCTGAAAAATGAAGCCAGTGTGGAAGTAGCAAAAACTGCAAATCTTCTAAAGACCTCTTCAGGCTGGCTCCAAAAGAGAGTCAGTCCCTGTGTAATCCCTATATAAAAATGCCCAACATGCATCTTAAAAAAACACGTTAACAGCCTGGAGCAGAAAAATGTTGTTGTTCTTTATGGAAAATGCATCCTTTCGGAATAACTTTTATGGTGGTTACATTTATCTGATCTTAACAAAAGCAGCGGTTAGCAGTCAGGCTTGTAGCACTGAAGTCTCCATTTCCACCTGTAGAGAATCACTGTGGTGATCTCTTTGGACTGCTTTTCATCTTTGCTTTGATTCATCTTTGATTGTGTGTCCTCATTAGGATTGGTATTTTTGTTTATGTGTGGAACTGTAGCTATGGTAACTCAAAAGTAATGAAACAAATAAGAGTAGTGTAATGATATTGAAAAAGGACATACAATGTGTTTTCTTTATTTTGATATATTAGATTTCAGAAAGTAACACTGTTACACAATCTGCAACTCAGGTGCACACAATAAAGAGAAAAGTCTAAAACAGGGGTTGGCAACCCTGGGAAGGGTTAACTGATGACTGGCCAGAGGGCATTTGCGGTGGGACTATGGTGATTTTTCGTTTTTATGGGCCCATGATTTTTTTATTTATTTACTTATTTTTTTAGTAACGGTATAAACAATGAAAGATGGTGGATTGGCCAGATGCTGGCAGATGTGTAAAAATAACTTGGTTGTTTGGTGGTGGCTATGGCGGAGCTTCCACAGAGGCCACCAGGTGGATGAGGGAAAGTGGAGGCAGGAGGAGGAGAGACCTGAGGCAACAGGTGAACTGAACTTCAGGTAAGAAGTTATGACCTGCAGTCTATCTGGGTCAGATATAAACCAAGTTTAGGTGGAGTTTATTTTCATTATGCTGACTTTTTACAGTCAGTTACAATAACTCGTACTGCGTACTAGCTAGCATGACGGAGTTTCTATACAGCTGGGTGGGTGCTATGATGTTACTGATAGTGAACTTTATTTTATTCATAAGGTTAGTTAGTAGAGTTGCCAATTGTCCCGTAAAAAATGGAATTGTCCCGTATTCAGAGAAAATATTACGAATTTCGTATTGAGCTGAAAAGAAACACAGTTTATCCCGGACTTTTGCTAGAATGAAAGAAAAGAAGCTGGAGTTCTTCTGTCTTCACGCTGCAGCTGCCTCTTCTTCTCTCATTCTCTCCCCCTCTCTCTCCTGTTGCTACTTCAATCATGAAACTGATCAATGATCAGCTGATCGGCTTTTCTCTCTTGTTTGTTTATCGCCCACTTTGTGCCAGAAAGAGGAAACCAGCAGATGCCGCGCTAAACAACAGCAGCACTTTTAAGCTTGATCAGCTGTTGTTAGAATTGATTTAATATTAATTTCTAGTATCAGCTGATGTTTGCTGGAGTCACAGCTGTAAAGCTGCTGGTCATGATATCGGTTTGTATATCTGGTGAGAGGGAAACATGAAGATGAAACCAGGAGATGTCCTTACTGAATCATCAGAGCTGAACAGGTGATGGAGAAACAGGTTTACCTTTTAGGTGACATGAATGAGTTGAAGGGAAGTTATGAACTGTTTCTGAGAGACAAAAACACCAGGATCCTTTTCTAAGTAGCTGACAGCTGGTAACTGTGCAGGGGCGGGTCTAGAAAAGTTTTGCCAGGGGGACCAGGTGGGGCATTAACAGGGAAAGGGGGGCACAAAGAAATACTTTTCTTTCTTATTCTCTTTAAAATGTCTCGCTTTAATAAATAATTATCTGACTCTTACAACCAAAGTTTTCATTTGATGTAAAATGTATAGAAATCATACATATACCAAGACGATTGTACATCACTGTCACAACAGCATTTGTTTTCATTCAAAGGCTTTATGGCTTTAATACCTGGTGGGCTGGTCTCTAGTCAAAATGCCCAGGCCAATTTTTGGTCCCAGTCCAGCCCTGGTCACGACACGCATTAATCTGAGAAGGTGCAAAAAATAAATGGCCGGGCCAGCGGTGCACATCGCAAATTAGCTCACATAGACAGATTAGTTGTGCCGCTTCTTAATGACGGTTTCTTAGCTAATAACCCCAACTACCAGATTCAACTTGTAATTGGCTAAAAATAACTTTGCCTACCGGTAAGAGGGACGTTGCTAGCTGGCAAATTTCCACATTCCGACACTTCAAATGCTTCAGCACAGCATCAGCATTCGTAGACTCGAGACTGATCAAACCAGAAAGCTTTAATGAGCAGCTGGATTTGTCTCGCATTAACTGCCCGAGTTATGCGACATTGAAATGCAGCTGATTGAAATAAAAACCTTGACTCTGTGGGGGTCAAAGTTTGCAGAACTACAAACGCAGCTGGAATCCATATCTGTGTGTGTTCATGGAGCTTGCATCTTCACCTGCTGGACATCACTACCTGACAAGTTTAACTGTCTTCAGAACATTGCAGAGGCCTTATTGACAGTATTTGGCTCTACATATCTGTGTGAGCAGATTTTCTCTCACATGAGTGTCCTCAGGCAGCCGTCTGAATGCTGGACACTCGGAGACCTGTGTCTCTGAGTGGGAGACCAGAGATCACATTAACATGTGTATCCCTGTATTAACAAACATGTCATATTGGCCCAGTTTATTTTTCTTATCATTGTTGTGAGGAGACCATAAATAGCATTTGTATTTTCTGTTGTACAGTCCATTTGCTGTTATGGATAAAAAGTGTCTTTTTTTTTGTTTCAAAATAGCTGATAACTATTCACTGATAGCTGATAGCCAACATCTGCAAACAAATATAATTCTATAAAGTTGTTCTATATAGTGTGTAACTGTTAATATAGAGCGTTATTAAATTTATTGCTAATGCAATCATATGGCACACTGACCTCTGAGGAAATTTTAGATGGCACTCATCATCAGAAAGGTTGCCGACCCCTGGTCTAAAATCTAAAACCTTAACAGTTCGTGTAGGTGAGTAAGAACCCTACAGTTCAATACAAAAACACCAGAATAGTATAGAAATGCTTTCAAACACTGTAAGAACAAAGTAAACATACACTTTTCCAAGCACATACCGTATCCATGCCCAGCAGGACAAGTAAAGGGATGGTTGTGAGGCCTCCTCTGATCCACTCCTCTAAGGTGACCGTTCCATCTCGGTCGTAGTCGATCTCTTCCATCATCTCTTTCAGTATCTAAAGATACACAAGTACACTTCAGCCCATAAGTATTTGACTATGATACATATGTCTGTAATTTTGTACACCACAGTGGATTTTAAATCAGGCAAATATGACGCAGCTGAAATGCAGAGTTAGTGTAATAATTCCCTCTAAATGTCAGAAAACCTCAGAATAAAGTGGGATAAAGTGGTTTTTATACATTGTGTACAGCACGGTAAATTAGATATATGTTCTCACTGGGTCTTAACTTTACTTTACTTTTTAGAATTAAAATCCACTTTATGGGTGTCAGCTTAGGTTTTGGGAGACATCAAGGATGCATAGACATTCGCATAGAGGCCTCTATAGATGTTTCTCTTTCTGTTCACCATCAGACTTTATTGCAACCGGGAGTGTGTTTGCTCACCGGTCGTAGTTCTGTTGAATCCCACTCCAGATACTCTGCCACATGCACCATCTGATTAATGATGCGATCCAGCTCCTATGTAAAGACAAAGCGTAACTTACAGGACAGAGAAACTATCATTTTAGCTTTTAGAATAGCTTCTCATTTCAAGCACGGAGCAAATACCAGTCTTTTCCTGAACATGTTTTTTTAGCCAATGTTATCGGAATTGTTCAGAACATGAAATGCAAAGTCAAACAAAGTCTGATTGTTTTATGTATTTCCCTCTTTGTATAACCTGTATCTGTCTGTTTATGTGATCTCTGTGACACGTGGCTAATATTAAACTTAAGAGATCCATTACAGATGATCTTATGCAAACACAAGGCTGTCACTGAATGTCGAGGTTACTATTCTTGGAGCTGCTGTGTACAAAGTGAAAAGAGAAGGAACAAAACACAGAGACGGAAAGACAGGGAGAGGCTGAGAGAGACGGAGAGGAAGCACGAGGGAGATACAAAAGCAAAGGGAGTCCACTTACCGAGCTGTCCAGGACCCCATTGCCGTCTGTGTCGTACAGCCGGAACATGACTAGAGGGAAAGGAGAGAACAGAGATCCCATGATGACTCAGATAATTAGTAGCTCTCGGAGGCTGTAACATTCATTCCTGGACTCTATCCAGATGGCCACTGGGTTAAAGAAGTGCTTCTTCTGTACTGCAGCAAAGGAACTAAATAGAAGATTAGCCTTGTTAGTCAGTGCCAATATAGCCACAGACAGTAAAGAAGTCAATTGGGCACAGCGGGGCTTAAGCATGTCACTGACCTGCCCTTTGAGGGAGCTGTTAGTGGTGTATCTAAAGCACTGTTGACACAGCCAGATGGAGGGAATAGCCTTATTACTTACTTTCTGTCAACCTGAGCTAGCAGGCTAGCTTTAGAGGCCAGATCACACATACTGCACATGTCAGCTGCTCCCACCTCTATCATACTCCCCACACACCCACACACACAAACACACTTCCATCACTGTCACTTACACTCCAACTTGTCTTCAGGCGTCCCCCTCTCCAGCAGGGAAAGGTAGCAGACAATGTCCTTGAGAAAGACCACCTGGGGTGACGGCACTGGGGAGGCTCTCTGAGGTGATGGGCTCCTCCGCAGTGACAAATGCTTTTCAGAGTGGGTCCTCTCTGTTGATGTACAACATAAACTTTCAAAGCTACTCATATCACCCATCACTCTTTCTACTTTTTCCGCTGAGTTTCCTCATTAAGCATACACAGTAAAAGCACTAGTAAATTATACATTTAAGCATTCGTATGACACTTTGGAGAACCCCAATAACTGTGCATGTCCTGAGACAGTGGAGAACCGGTGGACAAAACACCTCGCTGTACAGCTGCAACAGAAGCCATGTGAGGGGATGTAATTAGAGTACCAGCACCTAGATGAAACAATTTAAGTTAAATCAATTCCACATTGCAGCACACACTAAACACATGGCTTATTCTGTTGCTTCAACATAGAATGTAGTTCGGTGAATGCTTTCAAAGTGCGGTTGAGTCCTGCCTGCTCAAGCTCAAGCCATAAACAGACTCAGCGGACTCAACTCTGTTCTTGTCACTGGCTTGTTCAGCAGGAAGCTCAGCTGGCGAGACACAAAGCTTCTCCCTGCGTCAAGGTAAGCAGAGTATGGATGATTTTTCAGTGGACTTTTGGATATTGGCTGAAGAGGCTGCCTCTGTCGATGAAATGATAGACTGATAGACTTTGTTTATCAGGGTGGACGATTGGATGCGGGAACTTCATCCGAGGAAGGACTACAAATCCGGGGGACCTGCACACAAGAAAACGTCCAGTCTCGGTACCATTTCCTCAGAGCAACAAGCAGACTTGGAAGGGGAAACAGAGTGTGGAGAAAAGCCCATGTAGCTGGGTTGTGTTCATCTATCTCCTGTCAAACATATCAAGCGCATCCAGGCTGGTGAGTGCTTGTACACTAGCAAAAAAGGCATTTTCATTGATGTCTGTTCTCACCGGTTAAAACAGTGGTTCCCAAACTTTTTTTGCTGGGCCCCCTTTGTTTTACAAGAAAAATGTTTGCGCCCCCCCGTGTGCACACACGCACGCACACATCCTCCAACCACACACACCCATATTTTGCTCCATTGCGGTTTATTTCACACCTCAAACATTTAGTAAACAATTAAGCAAATACAAGTAATCTGCAATAAATTACAGTTAGTAATAAAATAAACTACTAACTCTTTTACACTATGTCCACACCTACACGGGTATTTTTGAAAACGCAGCCGTTTCTATGTGTTTGGACCTTTCATCCACATGTAAACGGCGTTTGGAATCACCAAAAACTGAGATTTTTTAAAAACTCCTTTATTGCATTTACATGTGGACGAGGAATACAGAGTTCGTCACACAACGTCAAAGGTATGTGCCTTTTTTCACATCACGCTGTGCGCCACGTTATTGTTTACATGAGATGATTTGCAGAATGGCAGATAGAGACAAAATACTGTTAATCTGACTGTCTGCAGGTTTTACACGCAGTTACTGTCCCTCCATTTACAAAGGCAGAGGTGTCACGGTGTAATTATTTTACCTGTAGTTGTTTTTTTCCTGTGTAATAATATTCAACATTGCTATCAATACATTTTTCAAAAAATGCCTCTCTGTACAAAATGGGTTTAAAAACATAAACAGCTGTGGGATGCTGTTTGTCCGTGATTTGAACCGGGGGAACAAATCATGGTAGGATCAGCCTGATATTATTTGTATCCCACTGTAACTTTACTGTATAAAGTATAGTATAGTATGTACATCTCCAAAATGTCAGGAGTAGTTAGTCATTACAAGAAGTGTTTGTGAACTAAAAATTACGAATGTGTGATGCTGTTTGTCCCTGATTTAAACAGCCCAGCGCTGCTCCTGACGAAGGGAAAACCAATTCTGCAGTGGAGACCTACCTCGGCACTTGTGCAGGTGAAGCCAAAGGGAAGATATGCTTCACCATATTTTCTAGTCTTTGGCTTAGAATGAAGTTGGTTTGGAAACATATTCAGCTATGCTTCAACTCCTGCTTTGCGTTTCTGTAGGCGCCCGTGCTAGCAGTGTCCAAGTGTTTTGTTTTTTTCCCCCCTTTTCATCCCCTGCCATGGCTCTGCGCCCCCCCTAGGGGGTGGGCCCCACACTTTGGGAAGGTCTGGGTTTAAAAGATGGAGCCCGGCAGTAAAGGTGGGGATACTGGCGGGGCAGGTGGGGCCTTTTCTTTGCACACTTCAACTTTGTCATTACTTATAGACCCATCTCCTGGAATGACAAACCCGAAGCCCTGTCCCATCAGTTCTTACCCTCGGATGCCCTGAGACTACGATTCTTCCACCCTCCTGTATTGTTGGAACTCTGATGTTGGAGATCGACTCCCTGATCCATAATGCTCAACAGGAGGAACCAGACCAGAGTAACGGACCACCTATCATTTGTTTTTACCATCCTCTGGCTCACATCATCCACTGGTGGCATACAGCCAGATTCATTTGCTATCTCTGCACTGACCACATGATAACCTTCCTCCGTCTTTTCTGGTGGCCCTCTCTCAAGAAAGATGGCTGGGAATATGTGTCTACTTGCCAAGTTTGTCCCAAAAACAAGGCTTCCAGTTCTATACCTTTGACCTGTTCCTATGCTCAGATGGCCTTGGTCCCACATACTCCTGGACTTCATCACCGGCCTTTCCCCCTCAGCACGTAACACAGTCATCCTTACTGTTGTTGACTGGTTATCTAAAGCAGCCCACTTCATCACCTTACCCAACTGCAATCCACACTGGAGACAGCCTAGCTAATGACCAATCATGTCTTCCAGCTGCATGGGATTCCTTTGGGATATCATGTCGGATGGTGGCCCTCAGTTTACCTGTTGGGTGTGAAAAGATTTTTTTTCTTTGGGTTTCACTCCTCCTGGTACTCCTGCCAGTTTTTCTCTCTCTCCGCCTTGGTTCTCTGTCTCCTCTCTCTGCCTATCTGTTTGTGTGCTTGTGTGTGGTTACCACACCTTTCAAAGGCGGGATCTTCTTGGTCCCCACCTTCTGGCTTAGCACATCTGTGGTAATCGACTGACCTGCCCCTCATCTGGATATCAAAAGGCTCCCTTTGTTTTCTTCAAGGAGGATTTGTTAGTGCAAGTTGGAGAGAAAGTCTGTTTCGCTATCGAGTCTAAAGACGGCTTGGACTGTCGGCTTGGATACTGTGCATAGAGACTGTGGATGTTTTTTCTTTTTTGAAAGACTGTAAATAAACTCACTGACCTGCATTCTGAGTCTGAGTATGACACACTTTAATACAAAAACTGTGATAAATCATATTATTGAGAGGACATATTGTTGTCAATTAAATCTGATTAGTTAGTTTAGTTTTAGTTAATTTTATTTGCTTATGTTAGGTAGCTTTATTAGCTCTAATTATTATTATTATTATTATTATTATTATTAAAGGTAACTATTTTTTGTGTTTTGCACTGTGGCCATGATGTGAGATGCATACTTTAACCCTGTTACAATTTACATATCCAAATATATGTGCTGAATTCATTTCTTATTCATTAGTTTTAGAACTGGAATTTTGAAATAAAATATGGGTACATCATGAATTCACAGATTCGAATCTATATCCTGGATTTTTCTGGTTCTGGTTTCAGACAACAAGCTTTGTCCTGATTTGTCACCTCACCTGTTTGTGAGCTAACCCATGGATGATCACATAAATTAAAAAAATATTTCTTATAAAAGATGCAAAGGACAGCTCATGAGGAAATGTGCTGCTAACAGTATCTGCACTACACTAAGCTACACGTTCCACACTACATTACAGTAAAATACCATCAGTCAGTGCTGTTATTTTACAGTGCACATAGACTAATCTATAACTATGTGGTTTCACACCATAAAAGGTTAAAGCTCTGCGCTGTACAGAACGGGTTAAAGTGGAGGAACAGCGTTCCAGTACATGAGTAATTAAATCTGACAGGTCAATACAGGATCCTGTCAAGTGAGTTCATTTTTTCTCTGCTGCATCTCATTTTTGTGTGGTGTTGCTTCCAGCTGATGGAGGAACTGAGAAAACAATGATATAACAATGATATAACAATGATACACCCTCAATGCACTGCTTTTTTCTCCTCACTCCTCTGATACATTCATGGTGGTTAAAGTTGGTTTTGTGGTACTTTGTCATCTAGTTAGAGTGAGAATGTTTCTCACACAGCATATGATTTCCTTGTCTTTTCATACAGCTGAACAAATATCAACAAACACAAACCCATTTCCAGTGCAGTTTGTAACACTTTGTATCTTGGTAGCTTATTCCAGGGAGACAATAGACATTAATGTAAGAAGGACAGGACAGGAAAGTGAAAGCCAAGGACTGAGCTGAAAGTGACGTTCAATAACCTGGAATTAATGTCTGAAATCATTTTTAAATAGTTTTGGATTTTTTTTTTTAAATTTGGGTATTGGATGTACACATGATACATTGCTTTTTTTTCTTTCTTTCTTTTTTTTATTAAGCCTCTCGTAAATCAAAATGTATGATCATTTTGTATTAGTTTACACCAAGAGCCATCAAGCAAAGATCAAAGTATATTTAAGGTATCAATGCTGATTAGATTCACTCACCAAGCCTTTTATACTAGCATTATGCTGCATAGGGTTTTTAAAGCCATGACAGCGTATGAAATATTTGCTTGTATCTTGTTGAACTCAACTGGCTAAAGCCACAAGGTGCAGAGAATCAGCAGCACAAGTTGACCACAGCCTGTACACAAAGTAAAAACTACTGGAGTTTACAATACAAGCTTTTACATTACTTATTTGTAAGTGAATCTTTTCCTCATGCTGCACCACCACAGTGTTCCCCCATCTGCTAAATTCCACTTTAACCCCTGTGTATGAAATACAGGATTTACTGTATAACCGCGCGAGCTGCTTGCCATTGCACTTTTATTGAGCATGCCCAGTGTAATCAGTAACAGACTTTAAAGAAACAGTCTTTACTAAAATCTAACCACATGTTGTCACATTCAAGTGCTGAAGTTGACTCAAATATCCTAACACTATTTAACTTATTTAAACTGAAACATTTACATCTGCATGTCTCTCTGCACTAGTCAGAGGTAATTTTTTTATTATACTGTAAAAATGTATGCTGTTTAGGTTTTTTAAAAAAAAATACTGTTTAGTTTGAGATTTTCTTATAATTTTTTTAATCACAATTTTACAATACAAACTATATTATTTGTATGTTTTAAAAACAGATGGCTACATGATTTTTTTTTGTACTCTTGATATGGTTGTGAGGAGCTGTGGCACAGTATTATCACTTTTCCTTTCATAAACCACCAAAGAAATGAAAAAAGTCCTCCCTGTGGCATTCAGAGAGTATGATGTCTGATTATCACTGGTATTTAAGAGACTCCTGGGTCATTTGGCTGAAACACCCCCTAAACAAACATTCATATTTGACCACAACCCTGAAGATTTAACTAAAATGTGTGATTGTTTGTTTTTTAACTAAGCAAGTTTCTTGTTAAACTGCTATTTGGAGTTTAAAACTGGAAGACTAAGGGACACAAATTTTAAAATATTTGTATCATACCCCTGAAGCAGATGTGTTCACTTCCTGATAAGTTTTAGCTTCCTGCCAGGACACACTTGTACGCCTCATGATTACCACTCATAACAGTATGATCTGTTGTGCTGTAATCACGCCGGTGAGAGCCAACGTTATAAGCCCCAAAAAAAGAAGTAAAACAGTATTGTGGCTGATCTTACCTGGTGAAAGCTTAGGGGAGACTGGTGACTTGGCAGGACCAGGGTTAGGGGTCAGGGCATTGCTGCTGCCTTCTAAGGTTTTGACTCGGGTGCAGGGTGATAGGTGTGGCCCCCCAGGCGTGTGGGCCCCTGTCCCTGAACGCTGTGAAGAGGAACGAGATGAACAAGGGGAGGTGGTCGCTCCTGAACCCACTGTGCTCATCACACTGGAGTGCTCTGGTGTGTGTCGGCTTATTGCAGACAGGATGCTTTTCCCATTCATCCCTGTACAGATTCACAACAGGGGGATGGAACAGAAAAGAGAGATTTGAAAAGGGCATTTAGCAGAATAACAACAGTGCTGGATGAGGACGGTTGTTAATTGCAACGAGTAACATGAGCACAGCTGATAACTTCACAACAATAATCCAAATACAAATATCTCAAGGGCCTTATAGGTAAAGGAAGCCGGTAAGATGCTGCATTAAAACCAAATACACTCACAAAGCACCACTGTCATCCACCGAGCTACAGCCAAAAGACCATGAACTCACATCAACACAACATAAACAAGCAACCACCAAGGGAGCGGGAGGCTACAGCCCGCAGGACTCTTGACCCATTATGATTACATATTCTGGTACCTGTAATGGGAGCACAGGCCACTTCGGTCTGAATAGAGATGCCTGCATCGATGGAACGGGCTTCTATGGTCCATCATTGATTTCAGGGGGAAAAGACAGTGGTAGATGCAGCAACAGTGAGTGAACATCAGTGTTGATGGAGTCCTCCTGATGCATATACTGTTCAGTATTTAAGAAGAAAAACAATTCCCAGAAACCTTATCAAAATAAGAGCCCCATTTTTGGATCTTTAATGAGCACAGAAGTTTAACTGCACAATCAGTGGGTGCAATTAAGAATTCTGTTATACGTTCAGGTAGATATTGTTTCAAATGAGAATGCAACACAGCATCAGAATGCAACATATCACATGTAGTGAAACAGTCTTTATAAAGTTGTCCAAGGAGCATAGACTTGGGCAAATATGACCTTTCTTCTGACACAAATGATGAAGATGAAACGTACCGAAAAAAAAACATGCATAACAATATGATGCCATACCTCAAATCTAACCAGTTATTATAAGGTTATACCAGTCTACCACCAGGTGGTAGTGCAGGCTCTAACAACTGTGGGACTCTAAACACTGAAGCTGCCACAGACTGTACTCGCCAACCACTAAACTCGGTGATCAACCTCACACAGGTTAGTTAGGTTAATGTTATTCATTCATTTTTGCAAATATGATGAAGATAAAGTGAAGTTATTATGCTCAGTTACTGTCACTTGTATGCAGGCTTCCTAAGATGAGCTCATGATGCATTTGCTTATGCACACACTGCTTGCTCACACACGGCCTTTGTACTTTGTACCCCCCAAAGAGGATAAACATGAATATACAAAGGTAAAGAATAATTCCTCCACCCACACAAGAATACCTACTTTGAGAATCCTAAATGACCAACAATGTGTACCATGTTCTGCATGTCCTTCATTTCTTTTTCTAATGTTATAGTATTTTACCTATTTATTCGACCTTTTTATGTCTGTGTATGTCATGAATTTTTCAGTTAGTTCGTTTTATTTTAAGGTTATTTCTCATGTAGTCTATTGCTTTTGAGTTTCCTGCCTTTGTTGTTTTCCCATCCTCATTTCTGATTTCGTGTCTGATTTTTTCTCTCTCCTTTTATTAAAGTATTAACTCTTTGTGCCTTTATAAGTTTATCAACTTGATATCTTCTTGTCTCCCGATGTTTGGTTTATCAATTATCTTTTGGGACTTTCATTTTTGTTCATAGTCTGATTTCACTACCACTTTTCTGTGAAGCTAAGATACACGACACACGCATAATATGAGATTTTATTCTAAAGTAAATGGTAATGATCTTTTAATTTTCCTATCAAATGTGAAAATATGCTGCCTTTGACAATTGAAAATTAGGATGGACATTTCCCAAAGTATTTTACGGGTAGTTAAAAACTAACTGTCCTGATTGTATCTCATGGGCATGCTTCTTGTAAGACTCATCGTTCAGGCTGCAAACAGCCAAACTCCCACTGTTACCTGGAAGCAAGTATAACAGAGGCTTTAGGGTCCATGTGGAAAACAAATAAGACTGATAGCAACATTTGCTGTACTGCCATTTCTGCATTTTCAGACCATTACGAAAGACTAAAAGGATGACACAAAGACAGGCAGATGACAGGCAACCTCGGCCTGTGGACTGAGTCACAGCACTGGGACTCACAGCTCCAATGCCACTGCCCAAAGTGACATTCTCTCACTCACATTTTGCCTCTCTGCACTTGTTGCCTCTTACTTTTACAAGCTTTATGGCACATAAATAGACTCCTAATTCAGCAGTCCATCTGTCTCTTCAGCTGCTCTGCAGTCAGACGGGCAGATCTTGGTGCCTAGGCCCACGCAGCACTTACATGGCGGCAATGAGGCAGAAAGTGTTTACATACTGCGCAGAGGACAGAGTAAGTGACCCGGTGTGTCCCATAGATGTCTGTGCTCGTGTGTGCTTTTCCCCTTATCAGTGTGAAGTTAGTTTTGCGTCAGTGTTCATCTGTGCATTTTTATTAACTGAGAACTTTTAAATATAGCCTAATTTGCAGATCGACAATGTGACTGGAGAGCCTCTCTGTCTGACCTTGTAATATTTTTTCTGTCGCTGACGTCTTTAGTGTTAACTGAGCAACTGTTGTGATGTTTGTCAGATGGCTTATCGTTATAAAGAGTACTACATCCCTATCTTCTCCTTTTCTCACTGGATATTTACCCAACGAGAATCTCAAATGACTGAATGATCAAATGCTTTGAACTCTGACATAATTGAACAACTACAGCTGATGACCATCTGACCACTGGTCAAATTTCAGCAAACATGGCTACTTCGAAAGCTCTCTTCATTTGCTTGATGTTAACTCTATACAGTAATCTTGGCTGTAAACCTAAAAAAGGAAACTAAACAACCTGGTCTGACTTTCATATCATTGTCAATCTCTCTGTGGAGTCTATATTGTCATAGTATTGGTGTTAAACATGTTTGATAAAAGTTACAGGTAGGACTTAAAAATCTCTTTAAAAAGCGCTGTGAGCCTGGACAGGCCATATGCTTAAAAAATCTTATGCAAAATCAGCTCAACATGACAGAACAGTCAGTCAGACAGTGAACTCCTGCTGACGGCCCTCACAGCTGATTCAATAACAATAACCTAACTAACCTGTGTGAGGTTGATCATGGAGCTTAGTGGCTGGCGAGTACAGAAGTCAGGTTTGTGCTTAGTGTTTCCACAGGAGTGCTTTTCGATGCAAGGGATCATGCTACTTTCTAGTAATGGATACAGAATGGGTGTGCCACTAGAATCCATCACAAGAGATGACTGATATGTGTTCTCCCTGTCCTACAGCCTCCCATTAACATGCAGGCATCTAGCTACTTGCTGGACAAGGACAGTCTCATGGGCTGTCGGTTCCCATATTTTAAATTGGACCAACATGGCAGCTCAGCTTTCTCTGATACTGTGAAACTTGTTCACTGAATTAAATGAAAACATGAAAGGCATTTTTTTAAAGGTATGGAAGTAGCTAATCTCTCTTTACTTTAAACTGAAAGTGGCTAGCTTAAAAGTTTTGGGGTTTATACACAGGATGGTCAATCATGATGTAACCCCTGATAAAGTTGCCTTGATGTACAGTTGTAGTTGTCTTGAGCACACAAAGAGTCACAAAGTGCCCAAACCACAGACTGAATATGAAGATGTACAATAGGAAAGCTCCCATACAGTAAGGCCAAAATATCTTGATTGTACCCTGGTTTCAGTTTGTATCAGAGGTCATATGCTCTGCCCTTTCTGTTAGTGAGCAGGACATGAACCAAACTAAAACATATTTAGTACACACATACACATGAAAAATAGTTAAAGTATTGTTTTCATTTGTATATAAGAATGATAAAAGAATGTTTCTCTCCCTAAGCTTGTCATTTATTGTCATCAGTTTCAAACTATAACTGTCCTAACTGAGGTAAATATAAACCCGTGCAGGGGTTTTAACAATGTATTCCATGGTGATGGTGACCTCATAGGCGAGTGCTGTGAAAGTACCTTCAAAAACAAGATATGAAGGATCACATCAATGTTTTAACATGTGAGAAGATGGTTCCTTTCACCAATAAAGAGAAAAAAACAAAACAAAAAGAAATCAATATCTCATAAGAGGTGTCTTGAGATATTGACCTCAAGACACCTCTCCTGAACTGAATCAGGGATCTGATACAAGAAAATGTGGATAAATATGGTAATTTATTATAGCTATTGTCAGAGTTAGTTATTGTCAGCAGAGTAGACATGCAAACCTGAATGGAACAGCTGAAAATGAGCAATAGTTGGTTATAAGCTAACATTATGGTGGCTAATGTTAGGCTTGAGTATCCTAAAATTTGCAATTTCCCTCTGACACATCATAGAAAAATCCAGTTAGCCAGCCTGTGTCTGTCCAACCAATCAGGGAGCTCCTTACAGCAAGCCGCGTGGCTAATTTGCATTGCTTCGGGATTTCAGAAATGAGAAAGCTAATCCAATAGCTAATATAATAGCTAATCCGTGAGCTAACAGGAAAGGTAAATGGGGAGTGAGGAGTGGAATCGCCATTTGTCAGAAATAAATGTTTGATTTTTAATCCATTTACTTAAGTCTCTTTTTTAAATTGTGTTTTAAAAACAATTTTGAAAATCAGTTTTTTAATTGGAATTCGAAAATGGTTTTTGAAAGGAGGTTTTTATTTAGAGTTTAATTCTTTTTTGTGAAATTCTTTTTTGATTTGAAGTTTTTTTTAAATAGATTAATCATTCATTTTGAAATATAGATTTAGAAATAGTGTTTTTATTTTAAAGCGTTTTGTCAGCGTTTATCTCGTTAAAATGCCGTTAACACCATAACCGCATTAACGTGGCAAAAAACAGTTAGTGAGTTAGAGCGGATCGCCCCGGATAGCGTGCGTGGGGCTGCACGCCGTCAATGCGTTAGCGCGGTTAGCTCATTAATGCGTTTGCGCCGTGCAGCCCCACGCACGGGGCGATCCGCGTTAACCTGCTAACGGAGATTTGCCACGTTAATGCAGTTATGGCGTTAACGTCATCTTAACGAGATTAATGCTGACAGCACTATTTTAAATTAAATTATTAAATAATAAATTACTTTATTTTATTTATTCAAATATTACTAATTTAAATATGACTTCGTAAATGAATTTAAAAATGCATGATTTGTTCTACAATTCAATATTCATGATGTACCATGTTCTGATCGAGGGACTTCCGAAAAAATTAAAACGTACAGCTCTGCTATCACTTCCAACATAAATGAAGAAAGAGAAAGTAAACAGCAGTGACTTTTGTACGGTTACTGAAGTTGGACTAGCTGGTATATAATGATGCACTACATGGTGGCTAGCTGCACAGCTATGTTAGCATAATATGAACACAGTGAAGCTGGAGGATGAACGCCAACTTCTTTCCACTCAATAAAAGTTAACGTGAGGTTTCCCGATGGTTAGGGACAAATGCAATTGCACAGCAGGATGCTGTAAACGGACCAAACTTCAGTCAGGAGAACAACTAAGATAATCCATTCACAATACGAGGTTAGTCATTAATTTACTGCTGCAGGGACTGGGCTGTAGCTACATCGTATGGTTTCAAAAACTGAGCTTTAAAATGTGTTTGCTGATGAATAGTGGAAATAAAAACCAAGAGAGAAAGTGATCAGAAAGTGATCACCGATTAACTCTAACAAGATGCAAAGCATTACAACATGTTAAAAACACAACAGCCTTAATAAACACAGAGTAGTTTGGACCCAAAAGCAGGGTTCATACATCATCACTTAACAACCGGATGTTGTCCACTGCAGCTAGAATTATAAACTTGAATTAGACAGGGTAAGAAAACATAACTCTGTTCACAGCAATCTGCAATCTACTGACAAATAGTGGTGAGATTTTACAAACTCAAACTTTAGAAACAAGCAGAAGCTAATGCTAATGTTAAAGCTAGACAGCCAAAAGCACAACCAGTTTAGGAAGTAGAAAGGTAACTAATTCGTAGCTATGAAGGAAGCTAGCTAATGAACGACACATCATTAGAATGGTGTGTCCTCCAGCCTGAAGCAGTGCATATATGTATATATTATTTGCTCTATTTGGTTAGGTTTAGGGATATGGCAGCTTTATTATGTTTGGAAACAGGTTTAGGGTTTGATTCAAATAATAACATATATGGCATCATGGTCACAATTATACAATTATCCCCAGCCTTGACCTCCTATATCTGCACAGTTTGTTACCCTGTGTTACCTCTAATAATGTAACAGTATTACCCAACTTCCCACATCCATTCCCACTAGATGTGTGGGGTAAATATTACTGGGATGAGTATTATTTAAGACAACAACACAAGCAGCCTACCCAATAAGCTCGTTCCTGCCCGAGACTGGTCTGGAGAACAGCCTCCCGTCTTGCTCTTGAAGGAAGTAAAGAGATGTTGACAAAGCTCTTCTGGTATGTCATTCTCCAAATAAGTCACCATGAAGAGCTGGAAACCCTCATAGTCAATAGGCTGCGTGACAAAGGAAAGGGCAAAGATGTTAACAGACTTACTGATGGACATTTATACACCAATACCACCACCCATGGACAGAAAAGAAAATGTGATGGGGTTTCCAGCTTTAGTTGATCTGGCCTGAAATGAGAGTCCACAGTCGTGATTTGTAGTGCCATGCCAGTATTTTCTTAAACAGTTCAATGTAAATGTGGTATCAACTGACCATCACATCTTTAAGCTTAGTAATGACTGAATGGATGTACTAGAAGCTGCATCCAGAAAAAAAAACATTTGAGCTTGGAGGCCCAATGGCTTTAAAAAGAATGTAAATAAAGATATATACACAAAAATTATACACAGTAAAACATGTAATAGTCACATTGCTGAATACAGAAATGTTATGTTGTGTTATGTTAATGTACACACACACACACACACACACACACACACACACACACACACACACAGCTTCCCCTGATACAGCAATATGGTGGGTACATACTAGCACTGAACTCAACAGCCCCATGGCCTTTTCACCTGGCTGTGTAACAGATCATCTGCAGCAGTAAGGGCGTGGTTATGTTATGTTAGTGGACAGAATGTGCATGCAGTCTGCCGACACAGACACCACACAGCATGCAGAGCCCACCGGGCTGAGGCTTACTTGGTTGAGAACGTCTTGCTTCTGTTTAACATTTGGAACAATAAAGAGGAAATGGGGAGAAAGGTAGGGAGGAAGGAGGAAGAGTGAGGGAGGAGTGGGTAAAAGAAGAAAAGGAATTAGCTTGTTCGTGGGAATCTTCAGTGGCGATGGTAGTGATGCTTTCTGACTAGGACAACATTGGTGTACCATCAAGCAGGAAGTCAGGCTGAAAAAATGATAAAAGGAGGTATGGTCTACTGGAAAAGGTCACGGCAACCATGGGCAGAGTTTGTGCGAGTGACAATGGCATTTTTTAGAAAAAAATGGTTTTAAAAATAACTATATAATCATCTTTTGTACTACTCATCAAATGAAAACATTACATTTTTAAGTTTGCATTAACAAGCTTGTTAACAGGTAGTCTCATTGAGGTCAAGATCTGTTTTAAGAGAGACATGTATACAGAAAAAAGACACCCAGCTATGTAATAAAACAAATCATAAGTGATTACAAATAAAGAAAAAGTCTTTCAACTCTTTAAAAATTTTCAGTGAAATCAGATAGTCAAGTTTCATAGTTTTTGCAACTTTTAACTAACTAAGTAACAGCAAAGGATTTAAATCAAGACTTTTCAAGTTCAGTGTGAATGTGAGGTACAGCTAATGTTAAGGGGTCCTGTGATCTGATATTTTAAGTACTATGTTTAAATTCAGTCAAGGAACAGAGGTATGCAGGCAATCTTTGCAGTTGAGCCTTGTAAATAAACATCATGCAATGCTCCTTGATTCACTAGGGCAGCCATTCCCAGGGATGGGAATTTCCATACCAGAAAATCCCATGGGGCACACTGAGCCTTAAATCTTCATTCTTATCAAAATACAGGAGAAAATGATGTATTTCCTTAAAAAAACACATAAACCAAACATTAGCCAATAGTGGCTAAGATAAGATAAAGTGACAGCCATCAGTGACCACACTGTTGGCTATCAGTTGCAAATGTTACCCACTCATATGCAACGCGTTAAAGCATATTTACGACCCACCTGCAGCTGGGACACAAACAATACAAGGGCTGTACAGTTAAGCCAGATTAATGATTAACATCGCAAACTATCACCTCCTGTTGCTATTTTTAAATCAATTTTATATAAATACATTTATATAAATATGTATGTGTACATACTGCTGAGTACTTTTAAATTCAGGTATGTTGTTTCTGTGGCCCACCTGCAGTACCTTCGTGGCCCCAGCCTACACTTTGGAAATCACTCCAGTAGCACGTACTAGCCCACCTTTCCATGTAAGGTGTGATGGTGACTCGGAAAAGAATTGCCTATTTATGCAGACAAACTTGTATGGTGATTTATTTTTATATAAAAATCCAATCTTTGGATGTAATTTTCTTGTTTCTATAGATTTGCCAAATCAGTGGCATATAAAATAGTGTCTGCATAAAAATGCACATTACAGTTTTGGGTAACACTGATAACATTGTTTGCGTACACAGTGAAAAGAAGAAGTCCAAAAAGATCTACCTGTGTGTTTTTTCTCATAAAATGCCACAATCTACTGAATTGAATGTTTTTGATGGATCTATCAAAAGTGCAGCACAATACTGATGATCAAGAGTTTCCATACTATTGTTACGTACACACACACTGCAGGCATTGTTCTGCGACATGATCTAAAACCTGTCTGCTATCACTGTAAAATGTTATACACTTTAATTGCCCATTATCTAGGGCTTTAGGACTAAACAGTTTTAAATAGGGTGGTAATTAGTTAAGTGACTAGGGTCATTACTTTTATCGAGTAGTAAGACCTGTGCAGCTTTCCATATAAAAAAAAATGGCTGTAGAAAGTGTTAAATTACAAATAAGAGTTATAAGTCTATCGATCAGATCAGCACTGAGGTGAAGGAGGGATGGATCACCAAGTTTACTGTAGGTGTCCCTATGATTTATCAAGTTAAAAGAGAATTTGTTTTCAGTTTGTATATCTGGTGGACAACATATAGAATTAGAGATGCTTTTGTACACAACCAGTGCTTATAAAACAAATTTCAAGTCAAGCTGAAGTGATGATTTAAATCTATCTGACTTCTAGTTGTAAAACTGATTTCAAAACAGTTTATTTGAAGCAGGTGAATCAAGTGGACAACGTTGCAAAGATATGAAGGAGATGTTACAAAGATGTTACAAAGATGTTTCAAAGATATAATATATATAATATATATATATAAACTAGATTTCGGCTTACACTAGTCTAATACAGTAACATATGTCTAAAATTTGGACAATAACATGACAGACGGTTTTTGGCAGCTTTATGAGATGACTGAGAACTAAGTGTTGAAATGTTATTTTATCAAAAAAAGAAGTAGAAGGGGTTTATCAAGGATATTGTTAAAAATTGGGCAGAAAAGATAAAATGCCTGATTGTTTTCAAGAGTTTTCAGGATGCTGTCTATTGATCTTTACAAGTTGTTTTTTTAAAGCAAAACCACTTGGTCTAGACTTTGGGCAAGGCATCTGAGGAAATCATCTGTTCATAATAGTTATTTTACTCATATATACTGTACTGCTGAAAAACCAGGCTGGGTCTCTGGGTCTTATTTTGTAATTTTGAAGTTCTCATTTTAGTTTGGTGATTATAAGTTTGTGTGTTATTCTTATTTCGGGTTTAGTGGAGGTTTAGGTTAACGATTACTTATCAGCTGTCTCCTTGGTTTCTGTGTGTCGTTCCTTGTCTAGACTGTCATGTGTTTTAGGTCTGTTAAGCTTGTGTTGTCTCCTGTTTTATTTTGAAAAGGGTCTTGTGTTCTGTGTTCATGTGGTTAGTTTTACTCCCCCCTGTTTCATTCGAATCAGCTGTGTCCTCATGTGTCTCCACTTCCCCTGATCACCTCATGTGTGTATCTAAGTCCTCAGTCTTCGTGTGCTCAGCCTCGTGTTGTATGTGGATCTTACCCTTGTCGTAGAAATCCTAGTCCAGTTCATAGTGTCTTAGTTGAATCATAGTTTCACAGTCTAGTTTGTTTTCTCGCTTTGATTTATCTTTCATGTATATCAGCCGAAATAAAGGCTCGCCATTTGTTAGTATTAACTCTGTTCCTTCGCCTGTGTCCACACCTGGGTCCTCCATACACACTCCACCGTGACACTTGGCTCTAATCCAGCATAGGTGCTATCAGAAAACAGCAATTGGGATTGCATTGAGAACATTAGCTTTTAACATTTCAGAGCCCCTATGAGCCCATCCACTCACAAAAATGTGGTATGTTGCCAAAGAAAAGATTCAAGTTATCTATGAAGGTGCATGGGAGAATTAAGGTGTGCAAATTAAGGAGTCTGCACCTCAGAATGGAGAGAAAAAAGGTTTTATGACAATTGTTTAGTTGGGACAGGGTTGGGATCTTGTGCTTTGCAATTTTACAATGGTCCTCAAACTTGTGCAGAGAGCAGACATTATGTTGTTTCAAACTGACACCAATTTTGTGTGAAGGATCATTACTAATGATGAGTTGGTTCTCCAGTGAAGCCTCGGCAGTTTTCCACAGTTTTCAGATGAGTCAATAGTTTCAAAGCCTGGATGCAGAATTTCAGGTAATGAACGAGGCCAGAAGCAAGCCTGTGTTTTTTGGTTTGTTTTTGTTTTTATAAACGTACAAGGAGTTCTGCACGGTGAAGTAGTCTCCAGGGTGAGACTGCCATTGCAGAGTTCAAGTATGATGCCCTGTAATCTCTTACAGAAGATATTAAGTGGAAACAATCTAAACTGCACATGGAATGGTGTGTGCCAGCACAAAATGCGATGAAAACACAGTACATAAAACACACCTGCTCTGTTCACCAGATTTGTCTTCAGGCAACTTTATTCCCAAAACTGGAAATCAAAATGAAGGATCGCCATTTTGACACACACGAGGAAATCCAGCACTTCTCACAGAGGCACAAGTACAAAGGGTCCATAACAGGACTTCTGCATGGGGATCTAAAAATAGCAGCTGGACTCAAAACGTTTTGATAACCTCTTATAAGGGCTCCCATCACTACCAAAACTGTCTGTCATATTTGTTCTTAGTGGGTTGTTTAAGAGTTCTGTTTCAATAATAATGATAATAATAAACAAAACAGTAAATACAAGTAAAACTAGCAAATATATTAAGGTTGTACAGAATTTAGTATGTTCTAAAATAGTAGAAAGTACAGTTGATTCTTTTCACTTTGAAGACAGACACACTTTTAAAATGCTTCTGTTCTGCAGGTTTGGAGCTGCTGTAACTGATGCCCATCGGAGAAGAGCACACAGTGGTAAGGATCCGCCCTCAGCTCGACACTGCTAACCTAACCCTGAGAGCTCCTAAATCCTGCCAGGCATTATTCATATCACTCGCTTCTCCTTATTTGGCCAAACACACTGCAAGGCTTTAATTCGGTGTCCATCAGCACAGCAGATTCAGTCAAATATGCTCATGTGCACACATACCACAGAATGTACTTTATATGAAATCAGGACATACAAAAAGCTGCTTTTCATAGGTTGATACCGTGCTTTGAATCTAAGTACCTCCAGATGCATTTGCAAAAATTCTCATTCCTCTGGGTAACACTTTTTCCCGAGAGTAACTACAGGCTGTTCTCTGTGTGAGCGAGCTCAAGGCTGCTGATCTGTAAATATCTCCCAAATGACACTTTTACATGCTCCATTTAATCTTCTTCTTTTTTTTCTTCTCTTAGCTCGTCTGTCAAATGCTTTGATTGACTTTGCTTATGCATCACTGTTCCATCCACCGCTGTCATTTTTGATCAGCTCTAAGCACCTGAGCAGAGAACTGCTGGGCCTGGCATGAATGAAGAACCTGCCCCAGAACTAGTAGTGTGTGCTTAACAAGCAAATTCTAAGGTGTGCTTTTATAAGTTAACTACTAGAAGTTGCAAGAACAGCTAAAAAATCTTCATAAAGTAAAAATTGAACTGGGTTTGAGCCTGCCCCAGATCGTTTCCTGCATGTCATTTCATCACACTCTCTCGAACAGCTTTCCTGTCTACTCTCTCCACTGTGCCGTCAAATAAAGGCTTAAAATGCCAAAAATAGAATCTAAAAAAAGAATAGTGAGTGGTTCTTTGATTGGATACAGTTGCTAGACCCTGATACTGCTGCTTAAGGATAAAGCAGACACTTTAACAGAGCAAAAAAGAGCACCACAAAAGCAGGATTTGTTCATATCTACTTATAACAAATAAAAGACTGCCTGCAATAAAAGTTTACCACCTCTGTGAAGTGGAGAAAAGCCCCAGCTAGCTTCCCCGTGGAAGAAAAAAACGGAGCCAATCAACACTGGCAACTTTACAGCAGCCACAAATCCATCCATTCCTTTCTATTTCCTTTACCAGATTCAGGGTCTCAGGAGCCAAAGTCCACCATGGACAGGTAGCCAGTTTGATGCAGAGCTGACAGAGAGAGAGATACAGCAGGCAAAATAAGTACTGAACACATCACCAGTTTTTTAAGTAAATATATTTCCAAAGGTGCTATTGACATGAAATTCTCACCAGATGTCAGTAACAACCTATTCAATCCACACATGCAAAGAAATCAAACCATATATTTATTTATTAGTAGTTTAAATTCTTCTGTAACCAATCTCATTATTATGTTTGCAACATTAAAGTTGCAAAGGTCTCGAGAGAGCTCATTGGTTGTTTCTTGTGTGATACGTTGGTAATGAGACACCTTTTTATAGGCCATCAGTTGGGACTAAGCCAGCTGATATTAATTAGCACTGCAAGATTTTTTCTAATTAATTTCTAATTAATTTCTATTTGATAGTGTATGGTGTCTTGATTTCCATGCTTTTTTCACGTATTCAATACTTTTTCCCTGTGTCATTTCTGATTATTGCACATAAGTTATGGACATCTGTGGTTTGATTCTTTGCATGAGTGGATTGGATGGGTTGTTACCAAAATCTGGTGAGATGTCAAGGAGCTTTAGAAATATGTTTCCTAGAAACTTGGTGACATGTTCAATACTCAGTACTTATTTTACTGGCTGCAGAACAGCGGTCCCCAACCTTGGCACCATGGACCGGTTCAATGTCAGACAACATTTTCACGGACCGGCCTTTAAGGTGTGATGGATAATACAACAAAATAAAAGGATACGACCGAGACAAAAACTATGGTATTTTGTTAATATAATAATAAACATGAATTCGCTGTGTAATTGTGTAACTTTATTAGCAGCGTCCTCCAGAAATGCGCCAACAACACTGAGCGTAACATCCTCCTCTCTGCCCCTTAATGCACTCTGGTCGCTATGGTAATGTGTAAATATTACTTTCAAAATAAAACACTCCTACAACACAGGAAAAGACCCAGGGAAACCGAGTGATAAAAACCCTCAAAACCATAAATTTCACACTCGAGCCTCAACTTTCGCGGCCCGGTACCAAACGACTCAAGGACCGATACCGGTCCGTGGCCGGGGACCGGGGGTTGGGGACCGCTGCTGTAGAAGAACATTCACACCTACAGCCAATTTAGAGTCACCTATGAACACACACAGAGACACAGGGAAAACATTCTGTGAACACTCTGTAAATCACAAATATTAGATATATTTTTCAAAAACATAGTGAGAACAGGCAACAATGACTGGTTCCTAAAAATAAAGATAACACTTTCTACAAGCTGTCAACACCAACTAAGCCCAGCTGGAAGTGACCCAGTCTGTCTGGGTTTGATCAGCCAGCACATCCAAATCACATCAACCTGACAATCATGAAGTGCACACCCAACTTAAACATTTTAAGCACATAAATAATTTGCATGTCTCAAAAACAGCTCTCCAAACATTTGCACTGTTTCATTGAAACCTTGGCCAACAAACAAAGTGCATAGAGCAAAGCCAAAAGACATCACTCCCACACTGTCATGACAGATGCTTATAGAGACTTCGCCTTTTGTTAAAAGAAATCTGTGGGTGTGATGTTCAGTCTTTGTTTCTCAGTCACTCATCAGTCACTGAGAATGATAGGGCGATATTTATTTGTTTGCTAAATTGGAGAAAACCCAACAACACCGAGAGCTCCATGTGTCAGTCATTTTTCATTATTATTATTATCATTGTAAAGATTCAGGACCACACTTTGGCTAAAAATAAAAGCTCAATAAAAACAATGAGTGAGTGGGAAGAAAGAAAGGTCTACTTCCTGAGTGGATTCCACAACAGCTAGCTTGATGCAGCGATGACTCATTGGGGGTTATGCGCACACGCACAGACACACATGCACAAGCGCACACACACTGATGGATGGCAGATGCAGGACTGGAGTCGTCACGGTGGCGCCAGGTGACAACGGGGTCTCAGAAAGCCCACGTGAACATTAAGTCTGGTTCTGTGGCGCCAAATGTCCAGCCAGGCTGTTAGTTGTGTCATCGCAAATACTGAGGACAATTGTACAGCCAAGTGGAGGTGATAATGAACAGAGTAAGAAAGAAAAATGAGGCTCTCATATGAGAATATGAAGGTGACAGGGAGAGGCTGAGCATCACATGAAAGCATAGATTTAATGAACATCAGTTGATTACCTTCACCAGTCCTCCACTCCGACGCATAAAATTAGCCCTAAGCCATATGAAATGTTAAACCATGACTCTAACCCAAATAGCTGTCTGATGCATAAGAATAGGAGATCACGAACAACAATAACAACTAACCCTTTAATATTATGACATAGCTTTTGTTAAGATTTAGTTCAGAATACAGGCACAAAAATAATTATTTAACTAAATACACTGGAGCTCTAATTGTGCTTTTTTACGATTAGAGGCTTTTTGTAAAAACAAAAGACCAAAAAAGACCATCGTACAAAAATATATAAACAGAATGTCAGTGACGTAGTGAGTCATTGCCAGGGTCCCGGGTCTGAGCGACCCAGGATCCCCGAGCAGTTATGGACTTATGTTATATTATATGTATTTTTGGTGTTGCTGCCCCTCTTCTCCATGCTTGCAGATATGTGTGTGTGTGTGTACGGATGCAGGTGTTTCTGCAAACACCGGTTTACAGGCGCCTTCAGGCCTGGTGGGTGTGGCCCTGCTAGGGGACTGGCCACACCCGAAGCTCCTGCCACACACCTGCTGCTGATCAGGGCTCGTCGGGGGAGCTACTTAGGAGAGTCTTGGAGCTCCCACTGACGTGGGATCATTGCGTGAGACTCCACGTTAGTCATCCAGTTTAGGTTTAGTCTTTGAGTGCATGCCTGTTATAGTGCATGCCTGTTATATATAAGTTTCCTGACAGCTGCCGCTATCGTTTCCTGCAGGAGGAGCGTGGGAAGCCTGAAGAGCAGCGAGCACCGGGAGTGCAGACACACGGGAGCAGAGAGCACAAGGAGGACACGACACGGGAGTCTGGGGAAAGCACGGGGATTTATTGTTGTTTGGTTCCATACACTGTAAATAAACGCACTGCTTATACACAGAGCTCCGCGCCTGGGTCCTCCTTCCCTCACTTTCCCCACGGTTGGCCATCGTCAACCGTGACACTCATCCTGTTCACAGTTTATCTCAACGCAAAAACATTTGAGTACAATTTGGGTGAAGACTCGTTTAGGTGAACAATTGAACACAAATCCCAAAAGTTTGATTCTGTTGGGAGAGACGTTTCGTCACTCATTCAGTTTCTCCCACTGAAAATGCTACATCCGGGCGAACAGAATCAACCTGTTGGGATTTACTTAACTGGGTGATTCAGCATGGATCAAGACGTTGTGCACAAATGATTAAATTCTGACCAGCATGAGCTTACTGGTCATGTGTCTGAAGCAAACACAAAGTGTTATGTCAGCTCATCCATCCACCCCGGCATCCTCCCGTTTCTGAATATGTGACTTTAAAACTACTCAACTCCTCCTGTCTCAATTGCTTTGAACATGAGAAGGCATTGTGACTTTTCAGAGTGGCTTAAGAAATGAACTACTGGTTCTCATAAGTTGTCTCATGTGCAATTTTCATAAAGGAACAAATAGCATACCACATAAAACATATGCCAAGTGTTGTGTAAACCTATTTAAAGGTTTTAATGTGCCATTTTAAAACTTTAAATCACACTTCAAATATTATTTCTACAATATGCCAATTTTCTGACATTAGTCTGAAGTCTGTAAGGTTTTAATAGTTCGCCTAAAAAAATCGAACTGTTATAACTACGTATGTAAAAGTACATTTATTCTTAACACACTTTTTGTGTATGAGACGTGTTGTGACATGCAGAGGGTTGGTGTGACAGGACATACAGAGGCCACGGGTTTGTATGACAGAAGAGGATGCTGGGGATAAGGTGAGATGGAGGCACATGATCTGCTGTGGTGGCTCCTAAAGGGAGCAGCCAAAGGAAGATTTGATACTTTGTATGTGTACAAATTCTGATGTAAGTGGAAGTACTATCTCCAAATATATACAGATCGGCTGATTATGACATTATAGCATTAATAAATTAAAGCCTAAATGTTATTCCTTTGTATAGTTACAGTTTATTATTCAAGACAGCTCATGGCCCAGTGATGTGCAGCTGAAATACAACAACCTGTAACCTGTTATCGTCTTCTGTGCATATCAGGTAAATGAGTTATAAAACCTGTATTCTGGGTTCTTTAGTCCCTATAAACATGTTCTTATGGAGCTGCCTTCTGCTGTTCATCGGTTGAACCATCAGTCTATGTGCTTCCATCATTTATGATTACAGTACAGCATCATTAAAGTACCATACCATACCATACCATACCACCTTTATTTATAAAGCACTTTAACATAAAACCAGAGTTCACAAAGTGCTGTACATGCTAATAGCATAAGTAAATAAAAATTAAAATGAGATAAGATAAGATAAAATAAAAAACTAAAATAAATTGAAACATGTTAAAACAAATAGAGTCAACCCCTCTAATCAATGCCAAAGGCTTCAGCAAATAAATATGTTTTAAGAAAACTTTTAAATTCAGAAAGAGAAGAGGCCTGCCTAACATGCAAGGGTAGATCATTCCACAACTTTGGAGCAACTACAGTTTAAGCACGATCACCTTTAAATTTAGACTTAGTTTTCGGTACCTTAAGGAGCTGCTGATTGGCGGACCTAAGGGAACGGGCAGGTGTATATGGTTGTAGTAGCTCCGAGAGGTTGGGGGGGGGGGGGGGGGGGGGGGCAGGCCATTAAGAGATTTAAAAGCAAATAAGAGAATTTTAAAAACAATCCTAAAATGTACAGGTAGCCAGTGGAGTGAAATTAAAATTGGGGTAATGTGCTCAGACTTTTTTGTTCCAGTTAAAAGACGTGCTGCAGCATTTTGCACAACCTGCAGGCGCCTAATGGACGCATCACTAACCCCAAAATAAAGTGAGTTACAATAATCCAGCCTAGAAGTAACAAAGGCATGGATTACTGTCTCAAACTGCTGTTTCGATAAGATAGGCTTTATTTTGGCTAATTCTCTCAAATGAAAAAAGCTAGATCTTACAACAGCTCTGACCTGGCTTTCAAATTGAAGATTTGCCTCTATTTTAACTCCCAGATTAGTGATGACTGGTTTAACATACTGTGCCAGCGAACCAAGATCTATAATAGTGGCCTCAGAAGCGCCACCAAAAACCATCACTTCTGTTTTCTGTTCATTAAAATGTAAAAAGTTCAAAGCCATCCAGGCCCTTATTTCATCAAGGCAT
Source organism: Neolamprologus multifasciatus (assembly GCF_963576455.1). Taxonomy (NCBI): domain Eukaryota; kingdom Metazoa; phylum Chordata; class Actinopteri; order Cichliformes; family Cichlidae; genus Neolamprologus; species Neolamprologus multifasciatus. The sequence continues at coordinate 10,237,665 of NC_140454.1, forward strand.
CTGAGCAGCGGGTCTACTGAGAAGCCATTTATCTCATCATTAAAGTACAAGTCATGATTCAGTAGCCTGTAGAACACCTTTGCCATGACTTTATCAGTCCAGAATGGGAATTCTGGCCCGTTCTGCCACAGCACTTAAGTCAGATTGAGGTCCGGACTTTGGCTGTTTGTTTTAAAGCTTCAATTCTTTTCCTTTTCAATCGTTCTGCTGTTGATTTCTGGTGTGTTTGCATAACCCAGTTTCAGCCAAGCTTTAGTTGTGGGACAGATGGCTTTACATTAGACTTTAGAATACGTTGGTACACAGAGGATTCATCATTAACTTAATAACTGCAAAGTGACCAGGTTGTGTGGCTGCAAAACAAACCCAAATCATCACCCCTCCATCACCGTGATTGACAGCTGGTGTGAGGTGTTTACACTGTGCTTGGTTTTTGCCAAACATGGTGCTGTGCGTTCTCATATAAACTGTTCCTGTCTTGTGCTTTGCTTAGATGCTGTTCCTTTTAGAGAGAATTCACTAAAAAGAAAATGCCCATCTAAACAAGCCGTCTGTTACTGCTCTGCAACTTTAATGTTTAACACTTAACTTTACCCGTCAGAGTATGGATTCGCAGAACACCCGTACATGTATTCCGTTACTACCCAACACTGATGCTGGGTAATAACTCAGTGAATAAAGAAATGTGACTTAATCCTAAGAAATATAGTTCAAAGCCCAGACTATGATATAAACATTTTTCCACCAAAAGCCTCAGACACAGGAGTCTACAATACAGCTGGGAGCTGATCTGCTGACATCAGGTGGCAGAGGTAGTGATGAAATTCGGGCTGTGTTTAAACACAGATAATCATCCTAAATTTGGGGCTGACTAAGCATTTCGAAGACTCATAGCACCCTGATTTAGAGGAACTTAACAAGCACCTGAATAATGAGGCTGATTCTGTTTTTGTTAGTGTGCAGGAAAGAGTCAGGATATCAAGCAGAAAGGGACAAAAAGAGATCAAAGTGCAAGAAGAATAATGGAGCAGGGAATTGTGCTGCAGACATACCTGCTCTGGATTGTATTTGGAAAGGACTCCTCCACCATGAAACTCCTCCAGCACATCCTTCAGCTTCTTTGTGGAGTCTGAAGAGGCAAGAGAAAAACTGAGTTAACACTCCACACAGAGCAATGTATTTTACTTTGACTCACATACACCTTAACCAAAATGGGGATACAAAAAATAAATAAACATGATACAACTCATAAATAAATTCCCAGATAAACAGTCTCATCTGTAAGAAGGCGCTCTGGATCAGTTAAGCTGGTGAGTCAGCCTGTTAAAAAGGAAAAGGGACATTGCGTATTTCTCACATTTTGATGCAAATCCTTTATACGCGCACACTAAATGCCTTTGTGCAGAATACTGACCTCATCCCACGGCCATCTGTCAAATAATTAGAAAGAGCAAATGTACATGTGTGCATGAAAACCACAGGACCACCATCACCGCAACGCATACACAACGGGGGGGCTGTAGCTCAGGAGGTAGAGCAGGTCACCTACTGATCGGAAGGTTGGTGGTTCGAACCCTGGCTCCTCCAGTCTGCATGGGCAAGATACTAGCGCGAACTTGCTCTCCAATGCATCCATCAGAGTGTGAATGTTGTTAGAAAAGCACTCAGCTTAGAGTTAGTGCTTGGGAGAACGGGTGTGATTGGATGAATGTTGTATACAGTGCTTTGAGTACTCAGAGTTATGGAAGTAAATCCATTGGGCATCTTTCTTCGCCTTTAGACAATAATTCTGATGGCAAAAGAGCCAAACGGGACAGGCAAAAAAAAAAAAAAAAGGAGTTATGGAAATGTTTCCTATATCTGCCGTGATTAGAGTGACACAAGGAGACAATGAGGATGAGGATACAGTCTCAGGTAACGTGAGACGTGGGTTAAAATACCCGATCTAGTGAGGAGACACAAATCCCTTTGCGGCTGTATCACAAAAGGCACAAGGGGTAAATTCTTGCCAAATTAAAATATCTGGAGCTTTTGATAACAAGAGAGCAGCCAAAAATATTTTTGATACACTATATTGTCAAAAATATTCACTCACCCATTCAAATCATTGTATTCAGCTGTTCCAATCACTTTCATGGCCACAGGTGTATACAATCAAGTACCTAGTTATGCAGACTCTTCTACAAATATTTGTGAAAGAATGGGTCCTTCTCAAGAGCTCAGTGAATTCCGGCGTGGTATCGTGATGGATGCCATCTGTGCAACAAGTCCACTCGTGAAATTTCCTCGCTACATTTTTTCTCTAAGGCAGCCAAGGTCAAAAACCCTGCTGGAGCACAGATGCAGCAAGAAAAAAGGAGGGCTTGGAGGGTGGGTTTTTGTGTGTGTGCTTCATTAATCCACTGTGCTACTTCCACATGTTAAGTTTAAGAAAGTGTATTGTTTCTAAAAACATGCAAGTTCCTCCTCTGTAATGTGTCATTAAGTTTCTTCCATGGGAATAACTCTTCCTGCCTTAAAGAGTTTATTTTCTAAATGAGTATGCATGGATATATATGCAAATCCCCCCACCGCGTCTCCAACAACTCCTTCATACATATTCACCATATCTCTGCCAAACACTAACTGTGTGCTACAGTAGGGTAAGTTGCACTGTGTGAGTAATTCACTAGACATGTCATAAACGGTTTCTAACAAAAGAATGGTGAATTTTACAGGTTAACCAGTAAAACTCATTACCTCCCATCATGACATATATTTAGTTAAAAAGCAGCAATAATGAGTTCAAGGATTTCAGCCATATACCAGGGTGGCATTGCCTGTGCTGTAGAGATCTTTGCATCATCATGCCATCATGTTACCAGCAGCATAACCTCCTCCACAGCTTCTCCAGAAACTTTCATGTCTGTCATACGTGCTCAGAGTGAATCATCAGTGAAAAGCACATGGCATCAGTGGTGGACGTGCCAATTCGGTATTCTGTGGCGAATGCGACACAAGGCAGTGAGCACAGGGCCCACAAGAGGACATTAGGCCCTCATGAAGTCAGTTTCTGATTTTTTGGTGTGAGATATTCACACCAGTGGCCTGCTGGAGGTAATTTTGTTGCTCTGGAAGTGCTCATCCTATTCCTCTTTGCACAAAAGAGCAGATATCAGTAACGCGATAGATGAGGACCTTCTACAGCTCAGCTACTCTAGCTTTCCTAGAGTAACCGCCTCTCCTAGAATCTCCTCCATGCTTTTAAGGCTGTGCTGGGAGACACAGCCAACTTTCTGCCAATGAAAGATACTGATGTGCCATCTAGGAGAGGTTGGACTACCAACCTAGGTGGTGTTCAGGTACCGCCTCATGCTACCAGTAGTGACACTGGCCCTAGGTACAGTAAATGCAAAACTAGTGGTGGAAAAAACAGCCAAAAATGATAGGGAGTGAAAAATGTCAGTGGCCTCCACCTGTAAAACCATTTATGTTTTGGGGGTTGTCTCCTTGTTGCCCCTCTAGTGCACCTGTTGAAACTGAAAAACACCACTTTGTGCATCACTGTTTTAGGTACAGCTGTATATTAAATTAATAATGCAGTATTTGGAGACCATAGAGATTCAAACAGTCCTAATACCACTCCAATGACAACATCAGTGCTTTAAATCATAGCATACACAGTAAAATAGTCCTATGCATGACTTTTCTATCGTCTTTAGGGGAACACCTACTATTATCACCATGAAAGGATTGGGGTTAATGGCTCTGCAATCAGCCGGTGAATCTTACATGTTGCATGCTGTTCGTGTGGGTCTATAAGACAATGACTTATGCATGATTGTGTAATTCCTCAGTGGAATAGCTTCCGTGAGAGAATCACACTCTATTCATCACTCACAATGACACGCACAATCCAGCAGGAGCAAGAAGACAGATGCTCCTTTGACTAACAAATGCAGCTGACAGTGAGGGAAGAGATAGCCACAAGGCTTATTCAGCAGGCTAATAAGTGGCAAAGAGTCATGCGATACAAATCAAGCAGGTTGAAGGGCCAGTGTTTGGATCCCTCCGATTGCTTTATGTATAAATATGACATATATATGTCTATAAAATACTGTCAGCTGCTTCCTTGCTACGAGGGGTCCCCACAGCAGGCTGGTCTACATGTTTGATGTGGCAGATTTTTACAACAGATGCTCTTCTTGACATAGCCCCAAAGTGGCTTTGAAATTCTAGCTAAAACAGAACCAGTACCCCTTTTCTCACCACTGGAGGCAATATTTACACGCATGCATGCATACATCACTTAATTGTAAATCTACATAATTTGAAATGTTTTGAAATGATTTGGATTGGCAAACAAAGCTTTTGAGTAACATCTAATGCATACATGAATGTGCTATACACAAATGGAGACACATACAGACAAACCTCATTATATGTACCTATTTCTGCCATGCAAACAAATCTCCGGACCAAGTCACACGGGTACTCACATTCACTGTACTGCTGCAGCTGGCTAAACTCAGCCGGGCTCAGACACACCCAGCTACTGTCTCCCATGCTGCCTGAAGCCAGGGACTGGGCTCTTGGTGTCAGTCCACGAGTGCTGCAGTGGGAACTGATGGCTATCCTTCGGTCACGTTGTGTAAAAAGACTGAGAAGAAGAGGTTTTGGGATGTCATCGCTCCTACTTTACGAGAACCATAGGAGGGCAAGCTGAAAAAACTGAGGCCACATGAACATTGGGGGAGGAAAGACGATGTTTATATTTCCCTCCCTGGATATTTAATTTGTCCCTTTGAATCACAAAATAAAATAGCATAGAATTTTAGTCTACTCGATCCAGTTCAGCCCCTGAAACAATGAGACCAATGGGAAGTCTGTCCACAAAGGCTGCTAACTGATCCTGATCACTGGAAGATGGCACAAGTTTTCTCACCATGTCCACATCAAAAATCCCTTTTTTGTCCTGGAGAAAGAGAGAGGGAGAGGAAAAAGAGAGAAAAGAGAAACAAATATATTGAGTTGATCATCAGGCTTCTCTGATTCGATATGAAATATGTAGATAGCCTCATGTTAGCAGGCACAACGGAGAAATGAATGGGAGGAGGGAAAGAAGCAACAAGTATGAACAAAAAACGATTTATAAAAGTGAGGGACGGACAGCTGAGGGAAATTCTGCAAAATTAAACCACCAGTCTCCCTTTAATGTTTCCTATTTGTGACAAATACTTTTCTGCAGCTGACCTGGGAAATTTGAAACGATGCAGATACATTTTTGGAGCCTTTTGTCTTCTGAACATTTCCCGTGGGAAATACATTGTAAGTACATGACAAGAAAAGTCCCTGTAGATTCAAGCAGCTCATTTTTTAATGCTGGAATCATATTGTTAACATTATGTTTGCAAAGCTCTGCCCAACCTGAGCTTTGTTGTTTTGTCGCATTACAGTTGTTATTATATACTAGTATAGCCATTTAATACAGAATCATTTGCTCTGTGATTTTCAGCATGATGACAATTAAACTACTAAAATGGATACATGTGACGTGACAGTGCAATTTTTGTACAACTGAACAACACCATGGTCTTATTTTAAAGGTTCACTTGCTGATAATCAACTAGTTCCACTTCTTAGTGTTCACTACTTCAGTACTGGACCTGCTATAAACGTGGTTTTCATCCCCTATGACCTGCAGCATGTTTGTAACAGGGTTTTGGTCACAAAAACCCCGGGTTTTGAAGCTATTTTCATAGCAATTTTATTGTTCAATAAGTCTAAAAATTATGATTGGTACTTGTGTAAAACTGCATGTGCTTAACATTAAAAGAGCTGGCATATGAGCCCTTCTTAAAGTAAATGGTAAATGGACAGGTTCTTATATAGCACTTTTCTGCTCTCACTGAGCACTCAAAGCACTTTATACAACTCGTGCATTCACCCATTCACACAAGCACTTTATCGAAGGTTTTTTTTGAGTAGGTGACCCGCTCTACTACCTGAGCTACAGCCACCCCAAAAGCTTTCTATTTCTTCTAGTGGCCACGCATAGTATAGCATAACAAAAAACAAAAAAACAGTTCTATTTGTTTACTCCTTTTTTAGCATCTTGTTTTTATTTCATGTGTATTTTATTAATGTTAATGGTAACATTAGAAAGCACAGGTGTGTTCTGTAACATGAACGATGGCTGCATTCCACTTAGCGGAGCTCACTAGAATGGCGTACAGCCACCTCTGCTTTCTATCATACTTTCATAAAGTCTGCTGAGAAAAAGTCTTTTCACTGATGGAACCATCTGAAACTTTACCAGAAGCTCAAAGCATGAGGTAAAACTTGGAGGTCTCCAGTGTAAAAGTGTAAAAAACAAAAGGAGATATTATCCATCTTGGCTCCTGGAAGAATCTGTACTAGTGCTTTTTGTGTAAATTAGAAATGAGAGGATTTATTTGACTGATGTTGGAGTACATGTAGTTCCAAAAGAGAAGAGATAAAAGCAATCTAATTTACCGAGGGAATAACAAGAGCTTATTTTTAGAAATGATTCTCAACTGAATGAAATATGGCTAGAAAACGGTTGTAATTTGTAACCCTTCAAAGCTCTGATTAGCATAAAAGCACTTGGGATTCTAGCCATTGCTTCACATCTGAGCCAGTTGGAGACACTGTGAGCTACTGAGAGAGAATGCACTCGGAATTACTATAATATTTGGACTTTAGGGTGCTAAACATTTACTACACGGGTGGCTGTAGCTCAGGTGGCAGAGCAGGTCAGCCACTAATCAGAAGGTCGGTGGTTTGATCCCAGGCTGCCTCCTGGCTGCATGTCAAATATCCTTGGGCAAGATACTAACCCCATGTTGCCTACTGGTGGTGGTCAGAGGGCCCGGTGGCGCCAGTGTCTGGCAGCCTCGCCTCTGTCAGTGCGCCCCAGGGCAGCTGTGGCTACAATGTAGCTTGCCATTGCCAGTGTGTGAATGTGTGAATGACTGAATGTAGTGTAAAGCGCTTTGGGGTCCTTAGGGACTGAGTAAAGCGCTATACAAATGCAGGCCATTTACCATTTAATGCTCAAGTCAAACAACAGAGGTAAAAATGTACAGTTAAATAACATAAAAATACAGCTGTGTTTTTATGTTATTCACTTGTTTATATCAAAAAAATAGTTACACTGTAAATATGTCACTGATGTGACTGAGGAAACATGCGTAAGCTAAACATATAAATATGATTTATGCATGTTTACTTAGCTAAATGTAGTTTTTATCTTATCTAAATTTATAGCGAGCATACTTACCAAATCATAGATGAAAACATAAATGTAATGTAGGATTGCAACACATAGGCTACTGGTTTTGGAATTAAGCTGTTTCATGTCTGTATTTGCATTTTTGTGAATGAGTCAGTGCTAAAAGACTGATTTGATTAGTAACCCAGTGACTCTAAATAGCAGAACTTTTACAGTTTAAACCCAGCTTCTTTGTAGATAATGTAATAGTCATGCATCAATAAACTACATACATGGCACGCCTAATGAATTTCAGAAAACTTGACCTCAAATCTTGATCTTGATCTTGAGGTCACCAGGATTTGAATTAGTCCTGGAAAATTACATTTCACCTCGTTCTCAAGTTATTGTGTTCACAAGATTTTCAGAAAACATGACTTTGGACATTGACCTTGAGGTCAAGATCGCTGAGATTTGAACTTGCCAAAGATTTTCAGTAGATGCACCTATGGTATCGATTTAAAAATTCAATGTGGTCTCGTGTTCGCAAACATAAAAATGCAAATGTTCATCATGTATTCCCTGCTGTTGCAACCAGGTGAAATATCACTGAAACATAATAGTTTTTGTCAATAATCACCTTATAGCAATAATGTGAGTCAGTACTCTATTTTCTTTATACATTTTATACATTCCTTTATCTAAACATTTAAACATTAAATTACCGGGTAAAAATACAAAATAAATAGCTAAACACCAGAAATGATATAACCAGAAATTATTATAAACACACCACAAAATAAAAAATGTGATATGCATTGTATGTATGTATATTATAATATTCAGGATACTTAAAAGTTTGCACTGAAAATCAAACAGTCAAACATTTATTTGTATGAATATTTGCTTTGCTGCCCTTTATATTACCTTATCTTAGTTCTGTGTTTCAGTCAGAAATACCTTCTGCCAAAAAGCCCTAAAGGAATACTTCCCAGAAAAAATCCGGTGGGCATAACCTGCACCCCCAGCAGTACATAGTGTATACTTTAAACACCTCTGCTGCTTTTAGGAGGTTTTGTTTGCAGAAGCAACACAAGGCCTTTTTAATTTTGCTCGGGTTTTACAGAAAGGACTCTTCAGTCCAAACATTATCACAGGGAAACAGTGTCATGCTTTATTCCTTAATATTCTCCCTTCGTCCTCTATCAGGTGCTCGCCTCACTCCCGGACTACATGCGAAAACAGCCAGCAGCATGCTGTAACAGGCTGTGCATGTTTACTGATGTTACTAATGGGAAGGGAACAAAGGGGAGGTCTATATGTACATGCTGTGAATGCATGACTGAAAGACAGAGCACGTGCAGATCAAGGGTAGTGGGCCTCCCCCTCTGAGCAGAGAGGGATTCTGTTTTGCTCATGAGGTTGCCTGGCAACTGTGACGTAACAGGAGTACATGACAAAGAGAAGCAAAGAGGGAAACAGAAATCACTATGGTTGCTATGACCAGATGTAACTACATGTCATGGATCGATACTGCACATGAACATATAAACCATGCAGATTGTTTACCGAACCACAAAATATCTTCAAGGATTGGTTTAACTAGCGCCTAGTCAGTCTAACTACTGGGTGCTGATAAATACTAGTAGACAATAATTACTACTGTGTCTGTAATATAATAGTAAGCAATTGGAAGATTGACCTATATTTTAAGGGTATATGCCTAAATTAGGCATAAACTGAGGTTGCTCCCTCTGCACTGCTGCTACAAAAACAAAAGTCCAAAAATATTTTCATCTCTCCTTCTTTCTTTGGCTCGTACATTTTCTCCGGTCTTCTTTGTGTTTCTTACTTATTCCATTAACTTTTCCCTTTCTTGTTCCAACTACTTTTAGTAGTGTGCTTTTAGTTTTCTGCTTTCCTGCCTAACATAAATTAGTTAACTCTACCTGGAAATACCAGCGAAATTCTGCTTTTTATTATGTTACTGTGAATGTTTTTAGTGATTTTGAACATTAACGTGAAGCAATCAAATAACAACAAAAGAAACAATGAAGTGAGTTCACCAGTGGGAAGACGCGGAGCACTAGATGGTGGAGAATCGAATGAAAAGTAAAAGGAAAGTGACATTTCCAGCAGACTACTTGAAGGATACCAGTCTGTGTATTATGCAGAATAAAGAACATCAGAGTGCTTGTTTATTAAAGTTAGCTTGCTAATGGTAATTAATTGCTCCACAGTTGGATGTAAATGGATAAAATTCTGCTGGACTGAAGTGCTGGGGCTTGTTTTGGCAGTAAAAACTAGCTTTCATAACTACTGTTACCACTGTATACCCTGAAAACATATTTTATTCCAATTAAAAGTAAAAACTTTAAAAAAAAAATGAATGTGTTTTCTGTTTTACAGAAGTTGACAGAGTGAATGCAGTTTGGGCCACCAGGTGTTTACAAAACCATATGCAAATAATGAGCAGAGGCAACTTTACATGAAGCTTGTTGTTAATGCTGGTTAAATGACCCTTATATCTCAGCAAAGACTTTCAATACTGTTTGTGGGTGCAAATTAAAAAAAAAAAAAAATTAATTAATGAATTTTACAAACTTTTGTTTGTAAAAAATAATTTTATTAAATTAACAAAATGCAATGAAATTTGATGATTCAACATCAGCTGGACTTTTAAGGCTCCATTAAAAAAAAAAAAAAAAAACATAAGACAAGGACACAAAAAGCTAATGTTGCATGAGTATCAGTTTGAGTATCAATAAAAAAGCCAGTCAGACCTCAGTGGAGTTATGGGATTTAGATCTTCATAGCAGCAATTGGTCTTTTCACTCAGAGGTTTTTAATTCACAAAGTGACCTAACATACCTAGTGTAAAATCAGGAAATATACTAGGATGTGAGAGTAACATCAGTCTTTGTATATGCCTCTCTCTCAAAGAGTGATATATATATTTTATGAAATAAAGCAAGTATTCCTGAGTCCCTCCAGTCTTTAATTCATTCTCAATAAGCCAGTCAAAACAGAGCTGAGCTGTATGAGCCTCCGCATTAAAACTGTTGCCTGTGGTTTTAAAATGCAACGGTGACTCATAGAGCTTTGCAAAGAAAAATAGAAGGGTTATTTACACCTCCATGCACATTATGTTCATTCTGCATGCCGGAAAAAGCAATAGCACCTTTACCAGATACATAGTTTTTTAAGTTGCATTTAGGTGGCAGACAACAAAAAGGCATTGTAGTGAAACAGGTCATCTTAACCGTGGTCACCAGAGTAGGCCCATAAAGTACCATCGAAAGATGGCAGGGAAGACATGCGAATGAGACATCACCACCATGGAGGTTCGGCAGGTTATCTAAGGTCACCAGAGCAGCTGTAGAGCCCCTGGAGGGACACCCTGCATGGGTTTTGGGTCTGACAAATGCACACATCCACAGACGTCTCTTTCACGTCCTCCAGTAATTTTTGGCTAGTAAGGATCAAGCTTTGTTACACTGGCTTTGTTTTCCTGATTTGCCGTATCGCCTTGTTGTTTTCCATGTGGTTTGAGACTTGTTTAATGTTCGTATGCTACATGTTAGCTACTGTAGAATAGCAGCCTTTGACACTGTTGCCAGGTTGGTGGCCCTTTAATTTGGAAGAGGCAAATATGCATGTAAACATTTAATGCTTTTAGAGTTGCATATAATTACTGTATGTCACTCCTCTGTTTATTTACACTTACAGCAGCTCTTCTGTCACTGTGGTGCTACAAAGGTCCACCAAAACTTATGGATGTGTTTTAAAGAATAGCGCAGCACATTCAGAATGTTTGGACATATGTGTGTAAGCTACATTATCATAAAATGAAAGTAACCACGCTTTAAAGCCACATGAGGATCGCAAACTCTGCACAAACCACAATGCGTGGGTGGTGAGACTGAACCAAAACAGTGAAGTTGTGGGCTGGACAGCTTAACAGCGAGCGGAAACTCACTATGAAGCTCAGTGAAACCTAAAGCAGCAGATATAAGAGATGATTCATTGTAAATTCAGCACTACAAGCAACATCTTCCATAATAGACTTATTTTGGTATTAGTAAAGAAATTTTCCCTATATCAAAAAATTTGTCAGCCTGCTGCATTTTTCAACTGACAGTCTGTGGTTGACAACAGTTATCTTTAGAACAGACCAGCTAGAGAGCAACATCTCCACACTGTTCTGACGTAAAGAGGTTTTAAGAGGTTCTTACTCATTGGCATGGAGACAGTCAATAATAGCTGGTTTAAAGTTATTGATCGCAATATTTTACATAATGAAAACAAAGACTATAACATGTCCTCTTTAGGTCAAAATATGGTTAATTATCAAACTTAGAGATCCGTTGTTAGGTTTTGTAATGTTGATTGTCATTTATGCTTAGAAATATCTACTTATATATGCTTAGAGTTTTATAATTAGTTTTAGATTGGTAGAGGTGTTTAATTAATTGTGTAGTGATAGGATGTGTGATCTTTAGCAGGCTGCAAAGGCTTGGTGTGCATTCAGAGTGTTCTGGAATCCACACCTACATCCTGGGAGCATGGGAAGAGGTCGTACCTTGTTTTATTGTTTTATGGTAGGATAAACGTGGCTATATCTGTTTTAGTCTAAGTGCCTTTTGTTTAGATAGACTGCTGGACTTTCCAGACCAGTAGGTTTAGGGAAGTCATTTATGGGGTCACGCTCTGACCCCACACACACACACCACACACACACACAGTATTCTTTGTTCACATGTATACCTATGTAAGATGTTATATGTTAATGACCCTATGCATATTCATGTAACCACAATAAAAGGAGTGCTATGGGGAACCTGGCTGAGAGTCTGATGGAGGTCAAGTGGTGGAACGACACTTGGCTCCAGGCAGGTCTCCCTCATGCATGAGTAACATGAAGAACTTTGCCTACTTTGGGTCTTGCTTTGCTGTGTAATTATATTGTCTTCAACGGTTTAAGCTACAAACCTATCATCCGTCCACTTTGATAGACAGCTGTGTTCACTGGCTGTCTGACGTTCAATTGTCCCTTACAACTTTGTTTGTTTTGGTGCCTTTTGGAACATTTTTGAAGGAATTTTGTAACAAATAATGTGACTTACTCCGTGGTGCAACCCATCCAAGCAGTTTGTGAGTCAACTCGAGTGAGAGAAATTCTAGTATTTTATTAGTGTGTTACTTATCATGTTTGCTAGCGTTGGGAACCTCTATGGTTTAAACATATAATAGTTTCATTTATTTCTTTGAATGACAAAATAAAGACAAGAAATACAGTCATCCAAATTCCCTCGACTAAAACTATGATAGTAGAAAGTTGAATATGTGCAATTTTATTACCGTTCAATCTGAACCCACGTACCACTCCGGTCTGATGTCTCAACATTCACTAGCAGGGCATGTTCCAAGATATTAAGCATGTGGAGAGAGAAGCACTGCCAAATTAGGATAGTGATGACGAGTTCAGTGATAACACAGAAGAAGGAAGGGAGTGTAAACAGGGACATAATTATGTGCAGAGAGGACTAAATGGAGATGAGTCTGCAGGATAAAAGCAGAAGGTTGATTCATAGTCCAGTCATCAGAATTCCAGCTAAGAAATTGTGAGGCAATGCACTTCAGTGTAAAACTGGAAGCCAAATGCCATGCAGCATGCTTCTGACGTCCCCACTGTAGAGGGCTAAACAGGATACTGTGGACTAGGAAGGCCCCTTCTACAGGAAGAGTGTTTTGATAGCTGAAGCTATGTTCTGAGACAAAGCATTTTTCCCTGTCCGCTGCAGGAAGCCATAGGACTGTGTGACTATATGATTAAATGGATAGAGACAGCAGCTTTTTTCTGTGTCAAACATCAGTCACTTACAGCACTGAGATAATCTTCATGATCCAAGCACTTCTAAATATAGACATCCTGTCATAACTGGGTCGGTAGATTACAAAAACACTTTAGAAACCTCACATTCTAGCTCCAGTTCACACCTGCATTATGTAGTAGCTCATACTGCAATGCTGCATTGTCTGCCTATGTTTTAATGAAACAAAGGCAGACAAAGCCTATGTTTCACTGAGGATTGAGTGTTTTTGGTGCAATTCATTTCTTTCACCCTAAAACTGTATTTTTCCTCAGATCTACTCAGACACAAGAGCTCAGCTTATATATCAGTAGACACACTTGAATTCAACTTGTTTGTGAATGTTTATAATGGGGAAACGTTTATCATTTCCACCCACAACAGAAAGCTCTACCATTTGACAGCCTTTCAACCCCACCCAGTGAGTGAGAAAGTGAGAAAGAGAAGGTGATCTCGAAGACTGAGCCGCGTGAAATTTAAATGAATTTATGTGTAAGTTCAATAAGGAAGATGTGTAATCACTCTTCTGCCTGCTTTTCTAAGTGTTCAGCTGCTTTTCTGTTCTTTACAGGACTGCTGCCTTCTCACACTGTCAGTCTCAATAGAGTAATGCATCATTACTCTAGTCCAATCATCTTCCAATATAACCCACCTCATCCCCAGCTCTACCTCAGTCACCTCAGCCAGAGCTCTAGTCAAGCCTCAATCCTCGTCTTCACCACCACCAGCATCTAGACTGCAGGGGGTCCTGTTCTAAATCGTATCAGTCCTGGGATTCCCGTTCTGCCGTGATGTGTGATCAGAGTCTAATTGCCACATTTATTTCTCAATCTCAATAAATAATGCTAAATTCTTCCAAGTGATCTCTCCTTATTGGACTAATTTCCACATGGAAATTACCAAGCCTGGCTCACACAGATGAAACCCACACTCCAAGTGCTCAAAGGTTACAAACGCAACCCCTGTGGGTGTTACAGAAAGACCAAATTACTGCAACAGGAGGGCTGTCTGCATTAGCAAGCAAGTTTTTATTTATGCAGTCAGCTGAACTTTCTACCCATAAGTATCATGTGTGTCCTGTACATATTCATTCACCTATCCAAATCATCATGCTCCAATCACTTTTTTATTTTTATTTTTATTTTTATTCCAATTTATTCTATTTATCCCCTTCATATATTTTATTTATATATGTCTCTGTATTTATATGTGTGTGTGTGTGTGTGTGTGTGTGTGTGTGTGTGTGTGTGTGTGTGTGTGTATATATATATATAATATTCTGCAACTCTGTAACTTCTGTCGGTGCTGTGCTTTTGGAAACCGAATTTCCCAGAGGAACCCACCCGAGGGATTAATAAAGTTTTATCTTATCTCTTATCTTATCTTATCTTACTTCCATGCCACAGGTGTGTCGGCATGCAGACTGCTTCTAAAAACCTTTTGCAAAAGAATGGATTGCTCTTAGGAGCCACTGAATTCTAGTTTGGTACTGTGATAAGGTGCCGAATGTTTAACAAATTCATTAAAGAAATTTCCCTGTTACTAAATATTCCACAGTCAACTCTTATTGGTATTATAGCAAACTGGAACTGATTGGGAATGACAGCAAATCAGCCACAAAGTGGTAGGCCGTGTAACATTACAGAGAAGGCTCAGCAGATGCTGAGGTGCATAGTGCATCTTTCATGTAGCGCTTTTCTACGCCACCTGAGCACTCAAACCACTTTATATTTTTTGTAGAAGCAATCACTACAGACCTCCAAACCTCATGTGGTCTTCACATTAGCTCAAGAACAGAGCTAAAGAGCTTCATGGTTTGGCTCCGATGGCCGAGCAGCTGCATCTAAGTTTTACAAGCATGCTACTACTGGACTCTCTAGCTGGTAATATGATAGATGAGTCTGGGTTTGACAGTGGCCAGCAGAACGTGACTTGTCTGACTGCATTGAGCAGTGTAAAGTTAAGTGAAGGGGGGTTATGGTGTGGGGCTGTTTTTTAGGAGGAGTCTCCTAGTTCCATTTTGGACAACTTCATGCTCTCAACTTTGTGGGGATGGCCCCTTCCTGTTTCAACATGACTGCGCACCAGTGCACAAAACAAGTTCCATAAAAACATGGAGGAGCGAGTTTGGTGTGGAAGAACTTGACTGGCCTGCACAGACTCCTGACCTCAACACAACAGAACACATTTGGAATGAATTAGAGCAGAAATTGCAAGCCAGGCCTTCTCATCCAAAATCAGTGTCTGACCTCACAAATGTGCTTCCGGAAGAATGGTCAAAAGTTTTCATAAACATTTTCCTAAATCTTATGGAAAGCCTTCCCAGAAGGGTTGAAACTGTTATAGCTACAAAGAGTGGACCGACATATCAAACCCCATGGATAAAGACTGGGATGGTACTCTTATTTTAATCAGTGTTTCAAACTTAAATATGATCAATCTATCTCTATTCGTGGGCTACGTACCACAAGCTGGCAGTAATTAAAATCCTAAATAATAATTTGATACTGATGACTCTAATTTTTTATTACTAGACCGTGCTTGTAGGTATTAAAGGTACAGTACTGCAGTGCTTTGAATCACATCTATGTAGTAGTCTCCAATTTGTTCATGGAAATGGAGATTCCATTTTACACAGTCAGGTTCCCCAAGTTCTGTGCTACGATCTATTCTGATTGTGATTGAATTATACATGCACCTTCCAATAAATAAATAAATAAAAAATTACATAAAGCCTTTAGTATACATTTTTTCACATTCATTTTTTTTTTCATGCAGATGATACCCAACTTTCTAACCATGAAGCCAGATCAGTAAGTTAAACTATGTCTTAAAGACTTAAAGACCTGGATGACCTCTATTTTCCTGCTTCTAAGTTCAAATAAAAATGAAGTGATTGTACTCAGCCTTAAAAATATAGTGTCTTATTTTTGTGTTTATATTCTATTTACCCTTTATTTGTACAGGTAGTCCCATTGAGTGTGTAACTCTGGATGGTTAGACAGGAAGGAATCTTGGAGTCATTTTTGAACAGGATATGTCCTTCAATGCGCGTATTAAACAAATATGTTTAATATTTGTAATAGCCTTAAAATTAGAAACATCCTGTCTCAGAGTGATACTGAAAAACTATTCATGCATTTATAACTTCTAGCTGGACTACTGTCATTAATTATGAGGATGTTCTAAAACCTCTGAAAAGCCTTCAGTTGATCCAAAATGCTGCAGTAACAGTACTGACAGGGACTAGAAAGAGAGACCATATTTCACCTATACCAGCTTCTCTTTACTGGCTCCCTGTCAAATCCAAAATCAAATTTAAAATCCTTCTCATCACATGCAAGTTCTTGAATAATCAGGCCCCAGACCTCATAGTACTGTATCACCCCGAGAGAGCACTTTGCTTTCAGACTGCTGGTTTAATTGTGGTCTCTGGGGTATGTAAAGGTAAACTGGGAGGCAGAGCCTTCAGCTTTAAGGTCCCTCTTCTGTGGAGCCATCTTACAGCTTGGATTCAGCAGACAGACACCCTCTCTACTTTTAAGAATAGGCTTAATCCTATCCTCTTTGACAAAGCATGTACGAAGGAAGTTTTTCCTTCCCACAGTCGTCAAAGCACTTACTAATAGGGGGTCATCTGATTGTTGGGGGTTTCTCTGTTTTCTCTGTATTATTATACAATCTTTACCTTATAATATAAAGTCTTTTGGAGGCAACGATTGTTGGGATCTGGTGATATATAAATAGAAATGAACTGAATTGAAATTTTGGCAATATAGTACATACAATTTCTAGATTTGAAGTTTTACTGCCAGTCAAATAAGCCTTTAAAATCTTTAAAGAAAACACCTTGTCTTCAGTCACTAAATAACATAACTGAGAAAAACATGACATTTAACTTGTCATAAGCAACCAGTTACAGGTCACAATCGGTAAGTTGACAGGTGTTGCATTTTAAATCAAGTCTACACTACACTCATTTAATGGTTGTTCTTTATTTTCATGACTATTTAAATTTTAGATTCTCACTGAATGCATTAAAACTATGAATGAACACATATGGAATTATGTTGTAAAGTGTAAAATAACTCAAAACATGTTGTATATTCTTTAAAATAGCCAACCTTTGCTTGATGACTGCTCTGGTGATTACTAGTGGTAGTCACCTAAAATGGTTTTCCACAGTCTTGAAGGAGTTCCCAGAGATGTTGAGCACTTGTTGGCCATATTGCGTTTACGCTGTGGTCTATCTCATCCCAAACCATCTCCACTGGGTTCAGTTCAGGTGACTAAGCCATTTGGCGCAGCACTCCATCCCTCTCCTTCTTGGTCAAATAGCCCTTACACAACCTGGAGGTGTGTTTGGGGTCATTGTACTGTTGGAAAATGAATGACTAAATGCAAATTGGATGGCATGGCATGTCGCTGTAGTATGCTGTGGTAGCCATGCTGGTTCAGTGTGCCTTCAATTTTGAGGCAAGACACCATCACAACTCCTCCTCCGTGCTTGAAGGTGGGAACCATGCATGTAGAGACCATCCATTCACTTTTTCTGTGTCGCACAAAGACATCAAAGGAATGTATGTGTGCAACATTTGACAAAGAATGATACATTATGTAAATGTGCATGTGAATGAGGCTTGCAGAGTAGAAAAGCACTATATAAGTATCACTTCATTTACCATTTAATTACTAAAACACATAAACAAAATTAGCCTGATATCATGATTAAACTAGTTACATCTTAACTCACATCTAGAGCCAGCCTGCATGTGCTCTGACTCAGCAGGGACAATATAAAATGCAATAAATTGAATAATTAATTGAAAGCAACTCACAACCTCCGAAAGCCTGACTACATTATATTAATAAAGTATATTTTAAAAGAACATCTGGTGCCGGATTTTTGTGTTTTCCTCTAAATAAAAGACAATTACACAACTTGGTGACTAAAAATTCACCATAATAGAGAAAGTTAAGTCCTTGGACCCCACTTTGTGTGCCCCCCGGTAATGCTTGATTGAAACCCATGCCCAATCCTGCAGCATGACAGTGAGGAACCAAGCAGTCACATTTATGCTACAGGACTGGGCACAGGTTTCAGTCGAGCATTGCACACCTGCAGCAGCTCATATCTGCTGTTCAATTTGCATTTTCCTGTGTGGGTGTGTTTGTGTGTGTCTCAAATGCACATCATCAGCGCTGTCTGCACATTCAGAGCTTTCACTAAAAGAAGGAACTCTAACAGCAAGTGCACGTGGGCTGAGGTTTAATTCTTTCACCCTTGAGATGAAGTGGGGCCAGTTCTTCAGCATTAGTCACCAAAGCGCTTGAATCACTTCAGTCACCTGAATCCTATGGCAGGTTTCCTCTGCTTTGATCAGACAAATTAGTGTCTCTAATGGCTCATTAGGCTTCTTGAAGTGGTCTAAGATGTTAGGGAAGATGCTTAAAGTACTTGAACACTAGAGAAGGGGCTTCAAGAGGACTGACTGATAAATGCAAATGACATTCCCAGGAGGGTGGCACGGTTCCCCCCCTTTTGGTGGTCCTCCTCAGGTCCTTGTACTCTGGGGCCTCTGGATATCTGGGGCCTGGATCTCCTCCATACTTGCTTCATACCCTGGGGGACGGGGCTATGGCTCCCCACACTCCCTAGCAGATCGTTACATGGAGAAACCTTTGGAATACAAGCATGCTGATCCACACAGGTATGCACACAGGTGTACACACGGGTGTTCACAGACGCGGACTACACCTTTCTTGGCTGCTGCCTCAAAGCACATTGTGCGCTGTCTATCTTGCGTGCTGCACAATAGCGTTTAATATTTAGTATCTACTGTTATCTACTGCTAGCTAGTTTATTGTGATGGTGCTGTTTTTATTATTTTGCTCTTTTTTTTGTTTGCTTTCCCCTCTGGTTTTCTTTCTCTCCCTCTCTTTCTTTCATTCTTTCTCCCTGTCCTATCCCCCTGTCATGTCTGTCCCGTTTGTAGCAACCGAAAATAAAATAAATTCATAATTATAATAAAGGTCAATCAAATGGACCAATATGGCAAGGCCATGATGATCCACTTGGTAAAATAAATCCACTTGGCATCTTTCTTGGCCTTAAGACAACAATTCTGATGGCTAAAGAAAAAAAAAATGCAAATGACATTAAAGTCTTTTTTAGATAGAAGAGCACTCGGGAAGAATACCGTTAACTCCCTATTAAAATGGCCTGTATTTGTATAGCGCTTTACTAGTCCCTAAGGACCCCAAAGCGCTTTACACATGCAGTCATCCACCCATCCACACACAGGTGATGGCAAGCTACATTGTAGCCACAGCCGCCCTGGGGCGCACTGACAGAGGCGAGGCTGCCGGACACTGGTGCCACTTGGCCCTCTGACCACCACCAGTAGGCAACGGGTGAAGTGTCTTGCCCAAGGACAAGGACACAACGACCGAGGGGCTCGAACCGGCAACCTTCCAATTACAAGGCAAACTCCCAACTCTTGAGCCACAATCTCTTCTCTTCTTTTAAACTATTACATAGTTTAAAAGAAAGTTATCCAAGACTGCCCCAAATTTAAATTCTTAAATCGATTAAATGGATAGAGACAGCAATCTTTGTGTCAAACATCAGTCACTTATAGCAAACTTTTTTAACAATTATATTTATATTTACAGAAACATGGTAATCAGAATATTTTCTGTATTAGGCCAGGTACTCATAGTGCTACAGTGTAGCCGTGGAACTATTATTATTATTATTTTATTACAAAAATGTTTTTATAAATATTTTTACCCTTATTGTTGATAGTAGAGATACTAATAGATAAAGATAGTAGCAAAGACAGAGAGAATGACATGCAGGAAGCACAATGCTGCCTGTGTCACCCACTCCACCAGGTGAGCTATAACAGGGCTAGAATCCCCCCCCCCTTTTTTTTTTTTAGCAAAAGCGCTATTATATCTTGCTACAAGCCCCAGTGCAGTATATCGTATAGTCTCAATTTCTTAGTTCGCATATTTGTCGCACTTAAATTTTTAGGACCGTCAAATAAATTTTAATATTAGACTAAGATAACCCAAATAAATACTAAATGCTGCTTTTAAATCATTATTTCATTTTTTAATGGGAAAAGAACTATCCAAGGTCCTGTGTAAAAAGTACTTGTCCCTAAAATTGAATTCAAAATCCTGCTCCTCACATAAGAGGTCTTAAATAATCAGGCCCCATCTTATTTTAATGACTTTATGGTACCATATCACTCCATTAGAGCACTTCAGTCTCACACTGCAATCACAAATCTTGTTGTTCCTGGAGTATTTAAAAGTAGAATGGGAGGGAGAGCCTTCAATTTTCAGGCCCCTCTTCTATGGAACCAGCTTCCAGTTTGGATTTGGGAGACAAACATTATCTCTAATTTTTAGATTAGGCTTAAAACTTTCCTTTTTGCTAAAGCATGTAGTTAGGGCTGGATCAGGGGACCCTGAGTCCTCCCTTAGGTATGATGCAGTAGGTGTAGGCTGCTGGGGGATTCCCATGATGCATTGAGTGTTTCTTCTTCAGTCACCTTTCTTACTCACTATGTGAGTAAAACCTCTCTGCCTTGAATCATTCTTGTTATTAATCTCTGTCTCTCTTCCACAGCATGTCTTTATCCTGTCTTCCTTCTCTCTCCCCAACCAGTTGCAGCAGATGGCCCCGCCCCTCCCTGAGCCTGGTTCTGACAGAGGTTTCTTCCTGTTAAAAGGGAGTTTTTCCTTCCCACTGTCACCAAAGTGCTTTCTCATAGGGGGTCATATGATTGTTGGGTTTTTCTCTGTATCTATTATTGTAGGGTCTACCTCACAATATGAAGCACCTTAAGTAAGTAAGTAAGTAAGTAAAATTTTATTTATATAGCTCATTTCTAGATAAAAAAAAAAAAAAATCACAAAGTGCTTCACAAGGTATAAAACAGAACCAGACAAAAGTTAACAAAATGCAATTCTAAAAAGATGTGTTTTTTTTAAGGGGGCTGTTGTTGTGATTTGGCGCTGTATAAATAAACTTTATACTCGGCAAGAAATGTAAACAACTGTTGAAAGTGATGTGGAGGAACTATGTCCCATTCATTTTTACAGAATTGTTTTAATTCAACCATAACGGAGTATTTTGAACTTGAATCGGCTTTTACTTTCAAGATGGAACCAGAAGGCTAAAGTACCTTTTGTTTTAAGATTACATCATTATCATTTATTATTACTTTTCTGATAGTTATGTGGTTTACTGTCTACTATAACATTTTTATTTCAAATCCTGGTCTTAAAACAAACCACTCCTTAGTCAGTGGAAAACCTTTCTGCTCTGACAGAGACTCCTTTTCTGTGAGATTGTTAATGTGTTGCAACAAAGGTCAGAGGCAAAGGTCTAACAAGCCAAACACAAAATTCGAGACAAATTTAGTGATTATTAATGTTTCAAAAAAGAAACTTAATGGAGCCATGGGTAACCTTATGGACTACACCGTGTTTCATCTTTACCCTTAAAAGGACTGCTGCTGATTGATGTCAAAACTTGACAGGGCACAGACATCATGTTCACAAAATCACACATATGCTATTCCTGCTTCTTGTCCCAGACTATCTTTAATTGTCGCCCAACTCATCGCCCGCTAAATCCTAATCTAGAAGATTGATATTCTCTATGATAGTTCTATCAATCTCAAGAGAATGAATCATAACAGCTTTCACCTATGCTTTCATAGGTCTGTATGATGAGCATTGTTAGTCATCTGCTAAACTTCTACCACACTGTTATTTGCCTACAGCAAGTGTACATTGTGAAGGTTACAAGGATAATGAAAAGACAATATGTATGTGTGTTCTGTGATCTACTGTGGCGAACACCCGCAGCACATGGAGCAAAATCTCAGCTTGGAAATGACACTGTAGGTGACAAACTATCTGGGAGCAGATTGATCTGCGATTAGCACTGCTGCAGGCAAGGCTCACATAGGGCTTTCTGTTCTCTAACCTACTGGGGATGTAGCCTCACAAATACCACGAGTATTTATGGAAGGCCTTGGTGTCATGGCAACTGGGGGATTGTGTGTAAAACGCAGAGGGAAATGGAAAGGCCAAGCTATACACAAGTACTGATTGCACTGTATTTAAAGAGGAATGGCAGTCGGTTTGAAATAAGAGGTTTCCATGCTGCTTGTCCACCCTGTCATGGTTGAGTTTTGTGTATATGAAACATGATTATGTATGATACCCCTTTCCCAGAGTTAAATGCACTGACCAAAAAACATTGTAAACACAAAAGGCAAAAACACCACTGATACTTTGAATGGCACCTTTAACTTAAAATACAGTGTATTGACATGTGACCTGTTGTAATTTACCACATTTTAATCATGTATATACGACTATACAATAAAACTTTTTTCTACTATTGGATCTCTGTGATGTCATAAAGAGTGATTGTCCTTCATATGGTCAACTCAGGTACAAAGCTTTGGTTGTGAGCACAGAAACCACCTAACTGCTGTTTAAACCTTTTGTTTCCAAGGGACAACCAATCAGATGAAAACTCGCTTAACCCTCTGAGGTCCAGATCATCATCAGTGAAAACCTGAATCCTTTGCAATCACAATATATACATTTTGTTTATGAGAAAAAAAAATGTTCGCCCAAATTTTGGCAATTAAGGGACAAAGAAAATAATTCTAATATGTTTTGGGATTTATTGGACAGGTACAAAGAAGAGGAAGAAGGAGGAGACGACATGTGGCAAAGGGCTGCAGGTCAGATTCAAACTTGTGTCGGCTGCTCTCAGCCATGCAGCATATGGTCTCCTGCTTATCTAACTGAGCTACACAGGCACTGAAAATAACTTTTCTTTGTCCCTTAATTGCAAAGAAAAATTTGCCATTTACATTTACATAAAAAAATACTTTTTTACTTGACTCCAAACAATAAGGTAGGATTTCAGTTTGGAAAGGGTTAGCCAGGGATACCACTTTTTGATATTTTAATTCTTGGCAACTGGAATATTAATTGGCTTAATAGGAGTTGTTCATAAAGAAAAAGAAAAAGGGATTTAAGTCTTAAGTCAGACTTCTGTGACCTTTTTCAAATTGTGACACAGCCAACAAGGTTTCCCTTAAATAACCACAGAGTCACAATAGACCATAATATAATTTCTACATGCACATATGATATATTTACAAATGTTAAAAGATTATGTTCACAGGGTGTATTGGTGGGGGTGGGTTCAACTAATCATAACTTGATAAATGTCACCTGAAAGACAAAATTGGAAAACCTGGAAGTGGAATTGCGCTCCATGGATCAGATATAATTTTTTTTTAAATATGGATCTATTTCTGAATAACATGAAAAAAAGAAACTTGTCAAACGCATGATGTTAAAACAAGTTGTTTATGGATAATTTGGTTTTCTAATTTGGTTTTTGTAAGTTTGAAGATTTTTTCCCCCCTTGGTGGGCACCAGGAAGAGTAGCAATCACATGGTGGAAGCTAATAAATAAATAAAACTTTATATTACTTCTGTAAGTGATGCTGAAATTGATAATTTTATTTCTTTTACTTCCTGCTGATTTATGGTTCTGATTATGTTCAAGGAGCACATCTGTTTACAGCAGCAAATAATTCGATTTCACTAGCAAATTTAGGCTACTAAAGTAAAGCATTTAGTCATACATCTTTTGCTTCCCTTCTGATAAGATATACACCGCAAATTAGGGGGGTTTACAGCATATAGCTAATTCCAGCTCTGCTTAAAATAGAGATATTCAAAAGGATTCAACGTGTTAATTTCCTTCTTTCATAGAAAGAATCAGAGTAGAGGGACTGTCTGTTTTCTAAACTTAAATATAAATTTGACTATCAACACTATTAAAAAGTCTAAATAATTAAAATCTTTTACCACTTATGACTCATCTGCAAGGGGCTATTTATAGTTTTTTGGTACTTTATCTTTACATTGTTATTTCAATAATAATATGTTGTTGTTACGTTTATGAAATTGTAGAATAAAAGTCATAAAAATTGTTTAATTAACACAATTTGGACAAGTGTGGAGTCAAATCTATTAAAATGTACAGTCCTGGTGTTGCTCTTAAACTATATGGGGCACTCTGAACATTAAAGGTTTTGGTTTGTTTTGTTTTTAACTTAAGATCATACATTACTATACATGTATAATTGGAATATGTCATAATATACATGTCATATGATTTTCACGTTTATATTCATGTGTTCATATTCATCTATATTTTTGTCAAAGCCGCAGGGAATTACTGGAGACAGGCACAAAGAGCCACAGGGAACACTGGAGCTGCAGGTCTGCAGACCACACATGGCATACCCAAACTGTAATAATTTCACAGGCCATAATACAGACCTATAAAGACTTGATCAAAACATCTTATAGGTTCTGAAACGTAGCATATTTGTGGCTTAAATACGTCCTAATTCTAATCCTTCTACTAGGCAGTTCTTCAGTAATGTGGTGGATGGTCGGTGTAGATTTACTACAATATCAAAACACTGTAGGTTTTGCACATCCACTCCTGAGTTACTTTTAACTGTACAAATGTGTGATATAGATGACTGGCAAAGAGACAGTGGTATGCAGCCTTGTGGATACTCAGGACACATTTACCTCTGGATCACTGGAGCGTTAGACCAATCCTTGTTTTGGCCCCTCGTGCTTTGTATTGCATCATTTCTCAACCCAACCTCTTCACTAGAAAACCATACAAGGATATTTTAGTGAAATGGTTGTAGTCTCTTGTAGTTTTGGTCAGCAATACACTGACCGTTAAAAGCTTACTGCATGAAAAAGGGTCTAATTAATATTGTGCAAGATTTCACACATATGCAGCAAATTTATTATATAGTCTCCATTTAATAAAGCCTGACTTCATAAATGCGACTTCAGTAGAATGAAATGCTTCTGGAGGCCTGTTACCTCTGCTTTAGCTCTGTGGAGAATCTAGGTCTGCCTGGACACTGCTGAAAGCCCTTTACTAGGATATCTTGTTAGTCTTAATAGAGGCTGTACTATGGGTTATTATTTGTCACCCTAAAACATTTCGGGTTGATCATGTTAGCTACATGTTTTGCTGACACTTGTCTGATAGAACTAGTACTGTTATGAAATTATTTTTACTTCGCTAAAAGAGAAATAAAAATACAAACAGCTGTCCTCTTTCCATAATCACAAAACTGCTTTTAACAGCTTGACAGCAGAGGGTGTGACGAACATCAAAAACAAACTCAAAGTTGCATTAGTCATGTTACAACATGGCCTCATTTAAAAATGTGTAATTTAGTTATTTTTTTGCTAAAGTAGCTATAATCAATACTACTACTACTTGCGTAGCAGCAAACAGCTACAGGCCCAGAGTGAAACTCATCAGTAGTGGAAATATGTAGTGGAGAATTTTGCAGCTGAAGGGACAAATATTAGGAAGTGGTGGAGATCAAAATCAGAGCAAAAAGATGGTAGATTTTACACTTCTAATCAGATGTTTACCTGACAGTGTCTATTACAACCCAAAGTGGAATCTTTTTTCCAACAAAAAAGAAGTCCTTTTGTTCTCGAAACCTTAATGAAACCAGTAAAAACAAAACAGATGATTAAAATGAAAGTCCAAAATAGGTCTTGAGCTGAAGTTGGCTGGTGGATTGCATGCAATTTGTACAGGCTCATTCTGTGGGCTTTTGTTGCCTTTCATTGCCGTTTAAGAGTAGAAATATTCTACCCATTTTTCCTGTTCAGCAATGTGACATGACCATCGTTAAAAATAATTGTTGAAGAAACCTGATTATTGGTTAATTGTATGGGAATGACAGGTGCTGACAGTTGTTACATTTTACTGGCTATAAATTAATAATACTGTTGCAAGTTTTCGCAACAAGCTTAAAAGGTCACATCAGAATGTAAGTCTTGTGTTCTGCCATTATGACTTTATTGCACATATTGTACATATAAGAATATTTTTTAAAAAGAAGTCAATGGGGAAGATTATTGAAAAAAAGGTTTTGTTTTTTACCATGTGGCTTCTCTGCAACTGAAAGTTGCTAGTCTATGACCTTGCAGTGTCATTGTTTGCTCAGTCAGACTCACAGCTCACTCAGTTCTGTCTTAAAATGATAAGTTAAAGGCCTCAGCAGTCACCTATGTACAGAACATCATCTTTGACTCTATAAGCTTTTAAAACTGTGTATCATGACTGAGCAAACAACACAGAATGCGATGCTGAGCCACTAATTCGTTTAGCGCCAGTGATGACTCATTTCTCTCTCACTGTTTGGGTCTAAAACTTCAAGTAGTGAAGACTTGTGTAAAATAATTTGAAGAATTTACACTAATTTTACTTAAATGTTGCTTTCATGTGACTGAACAAATATGTATTTCGATCAAGAAACAGATGTTTCAAAATGTGTGGGCTCACCTCTTCAGGTCACTGTGTAAATGAAAGAAATAGGCACTTATTCACCTCTTAATAGTGAATTACTCTCTGATGACAGACAGCTCCTCATCAGTAGGTTTCACTACTGTTTTCTCAGACCTTGACTGACCCAGCAGCCATCCTCTTTCAACATGACTTACACCGCAACATGGCCATGTACTGTAGTGTACACATGCACTTGTGCTTCTATGCTTTCCTGGTGCTTGAGCAGCATTTTAGGGCTCTGCTAAATGATCCTCTTCTCTTCACCCTCTATCCTCACACTCCCTGCTAGGGACTCAGCCTCTTCTCATATGTTTCTGCTCCTCTCTCATTTTCTCTGTTGATCCTCTCCTCCCAATTGGCTCGGCTCTGCCCTTTCAGCTCGCTCGTCGTGTTCATGTAGACGAGGCTGGGGCAGAGAGTCCTTAATGTTTATCAGCATCCAAGTGGATGCTGTCAAGGAATAAATAACCATCACATTCGGTGATTGCTTGATGAGATGTAATTAGGCGTGCCGATTGGAGATTAATCATGAGAAGTCGGTCGCTTCGTTCTAAAGCATCGCTCTCAAGGAGGCATCCCGGGATTACAAGGGAGTGACTTGAAGATGTGCAACATATACCCATAAACGGGTGTTTTTTAATGAAAAATACAAATATAATAGCCTCAGAATTAGAACTGAAGACAGACCACACATGTTTAGTTGAAACTTACACCCTGGTTCAAAACAGCTGATGTTTGGGGAAATGCTTTTACTTGATTTTTCTCTTGCATTGCAACTCCTTCACAAAGGTCACTGTATTAGGCTGGCTGCATATTTTACTGTAAAGACATTTTTAAAATGAACAGTAACCTGACCTGGAACATGATGTCTGACTCTGTTGCCTAATACCGCCCGGTCAGACTACACTATTGATCCTATATTTTGCTGAACTGTTTTGTAGCCAGCTGTTTCTTAAGGAACAATGAGTCTGAGGCATTTTGGTTTTTAACCCATCTCCACCCAAACACACGTCACAAACCTCCTGAACTGCAAAATGATAGTCTTTTATCACAAAACCTAAATGAGAGTTTTGTTTACAATAAAAACCCCCCAAAAAAAAAAAAACCCCAGAAAAGTTGGAAAATAAAATTAGCCAGAGAGACAGAAATTTTTCAAGAAACATGGAGGGAGATATAAATATTTAAGTGTAGTTAAAGGTTAGATAGAAACGAGAGAGAAGAGACTGCTCACAGAAACAGAAAAATGGAAGCAACGGCAGCAGACAGACATGAGAGAAGCGGGAGCATGAGGAGTAGTCACAAGAAAGTCTGTCCTACCTCTGGCCATTGCTGCTCTCACTACAGTCCAAGTAACATCCTTGTTTAGTCGTTTAGTAGAGACCAAGCTAGTCCAGTCCAACAGACTGCCAGTCAGTCAGCAGGCTCAGGGATGTGGAGTCGTGGCTAGACTGGACTGGTGTCTGGTTCCCAATGAGGCAGGCAAACAGAGGCAGGCAGCAGCAGCCGAGTCGTCCTCTCTGCTCACACAAACACTCGGCTACATGCAGCACGACAGCAGAGGCACTGACTGGAGCCTCAGCAGGGACAGAAGCAACATCCCTCCCATCCAGCCTGAATTAATTAAGCCTTTTTTTTCTCTCTCTCGCTGCTGTTTTTTCTCTCTCTCTCTCTCGCTCCCTCTCTTCCCGAGTGTGTGTGTGTGTGTGTGTGTGTGTGTGTTTCTGCTTCCCCATGTTCAGCTTCCTCTCTTCTCTTCCTTTTCTGTGTCACTGATCAACAGCTGCGCTTGCTTCTTCTCTTCCCCTTTGATTCAACTGTCCTCACTACACTGAAAAAAGTCTAACATGCAGTCATTCATTCAATCTAATAAGTGCCATTCAAAACAGAATAAAATCATTGATTTGATTGTGAAACCCTTTCTTTTTGCATTTTAAAATACCACTTTTGATTTGGATGAAACTAAATATCTGCACAAAGGACACAACGCAAAGTTTTTGATTTCTCTCAAAACATATATTTCTTTTCATGTTGAACAGATAATATCTTTAATTTGAGTCAAAGTGATTTGCACTTGAACACGCCCACCAGAAATAGACCGGGACCCATTTTTATTCTGCATGGCTGCTGGAAACATCGTGTCACATCTTTGATTAATTTCATCTGAAAATAAACGTAAGTAAAGCCAAGTGTGTTACAAAAGCTTTTATAATTTGTATTGCCAAAATTGCAGAAAAGAACCCCATTTAAGCTGGGTCGACAGCCACCCCCAATTTTTGCATGATTGTAGCTGCTAGCTACAAGCTAGCTAGCTATCCGGCGCGACGTTAGAACTGGTTACCAGCAACCGACCATCACAGTTGGGA
Source organism: Neolamprologus multifasciatus (assembly GCF_963576455.1). Classification (NCBI taxonomy): domain Eukaryota; kingdom Metazoa; phylum Chordata; class Actinopteri; order Cichliformes; family Cichlidae; genus Neolamprologus; species Neolamprologus multifasciatus. The sequence goes on from NC_140454.1 coordinate 10,266,579, forward strand.
ATGCAAGTTTGGCAAAAAGCCGTTTTTTTTTACCAGTATACTAACTAGCTAGCGTTACCACGATGCATCGGTGGTGGATACAGCTAGCTAGCATAAGTTCATAGTTCATAACATTCATAGTATAACTCCGTGCTCCGCTTCGTTTGAATTTTTCTGGTGAGCTCGTGGTTTCTAGACACAAGCTTGTGTTTGTGCTCGCACGTTTGTCTCTGTCTCTCTTCATATAAATATCTGTGTGTTATGTGTGTGTACACCGAGCGCAAAAGATAATTATTAATGTGCATGATTTAGAGACAGAAATAACAAGCCAGCATATAAGATCAATGACATAAGACTAATTCCTTCAATTGACTTTCAGGCGCGGCTCGGAAAAATGTGCATTTTCTGAAGAAATTTTAATTTTAACAGCAAAAAATTGACCCTATGCCAAACTTAGTCGCTAATGGCTGATCTGTAGACTGTTTGGTAAACCTAAATCAAATTATAGTACTAGCTTTTTATAAGGATGTGTATGTCATGTTACGTATTTCTTGGTTTTTCTATATTATGTGTTTTATAGAGAAGTAACATTATTCTTTTTTTTCTGTATGCTTTCAGAACCACAGATCGCTCCATCCATTCCATGGCTGAAGCATACATTTTCATTTAATCTGAACAGGTATCATTTTGCATTTACACTGCACATCCTTTTTAAACATTTCATAATAATCTAGACCCTCCCTCATTATCCTCTCATTCACCTTGCTGATGTGTTGGCACTATTGTGTGCAATAATTGCTCTCTCGGCTTCACCCAGGTGTGTGCTCAGTGCTGGTTGTGTAGGGAGATGTGCCCCATTTCCCCTTTTCTAGTCTTCGTAATTGAAAAGCACTCTGAAAATCACTTTTGTAGTAGTAAGTAATATTGCTATTGCATTAGTTACATCCGTTGTGTGAGTTAGTAAGAGATCCTTGTCCACTAATTTCCTCTGTCCAGTTCTAAATGCAGCAACATTTTCTATGGAGGGCAAAGGGAACATTTCATTTTGGTTGTGTCCTGTTATTTTGGAGTGTAACTACTTAAAGAGTAACTGAAGCCTAACAACTTGTTTTGCTTAGAAACTGTTATAATGGGTTTTTACAATGCAATCTTTCAGTTTTGGGCAGTTTTTGACATTTCTGTGTAAACTTGTTAAATTCTACCCTTTTTGGTCTAACTCTTACACATGGTTTACATTGGCCACAGGAACACTTCGAAGTGGTGCGCTTAGGAAAATCATACACTGTCAGCTGCTCCGCTGTTCACACCAGATGCATATTTCTCCACAACGGTCCAAAAGCGCTTCTGTTCATCTGTTTATTCAGAGCTAAAACCCCCCCCCCCCACACATTTACTATTATTACTCAAAGCCAGTAACTGGCTTTGAGTAATAAAATACCTGTTTGAGACCAACCACTTGTCATTCATTCGGAAGCTACATTCATTTATATTTTTCCAAAATGATTTGGCGACCCCAAGAATTATCTCGCGACCCCAATTGGGGTTGGGACCCCAAGGTTGCGAATGTGTCTTAGAGACGATTCTGGTGACTGGCATGTACCGGTGACGGGCATGTACCGCTGACGTAGGCATGAACTGCTTTCAGCCAATCACAAAATTCAAATGCAATAGCCACCTTTCAACCCTAAGAGGGCAGCACTAAGACATTTTTAGACCAAAAAGTGTAGAATTTAACAAGTTTACATGAAATTGTAAAAGAAATGCCCAGTAACTGAAAGGTTGCATAGGTAAAGACTCACTAATACAGTTTATAAGCAGAAAAAAGGTGTTTTGAGGGTAAATTGCTGTTTAAGTAGTGCGACGTGTCAATCACAGCTCAGCCTGCCACCCACATGAATGCTGGTCCATCAGGCACCGCCCCCTTCTGAGGCATTTCTTCAAACAGAGTTTGACTAGGGATGTAATCTTGGGGGGGAATTACTCTCAACACAAAAAGGAAAAGCCCTCCATTATTTTCTCATTCTCATACTGATGGAAGGGGGTGGTCAAATAAATTGTCATTGCAGCAGATGGACAAATTCATTTTTGGAATTCTATATATCAAACCAATACAAACATTACCTGTTTGGGAATTTAATATATTCCCTTTGTTTCCTCAGTTATCGGATGTGGAAATGCAAGGACTGCAGCCTGTCATTTTCAGGAAAATCTGAGCTACTACAACATTATCGACTTGATCATCGGTTTCATGGCAGGCACCGTCCTTACCCATGCATCCATGAAAATTGCCCCTGTTCATCCAGGACATGGAACGGTCTACAAAAACATCTAGCTAGGAACCATCTTTCTCAGGAGTCCACACAAAAAGCCTCTTCATTCAAGTGCTACATTTGTGACTACAATCAGCTTTCCACAGAGTATGATTTTTTTCAACATATCAATCAACATTTTTAAAAAAAATGAACTTGTCTCTTGTATGTTTAATGGTTGCTCATACAAAAGCAATATTTATGGCAGTTTCAAGACCCATAAATGGAGAAAACATAATTCATGCACTGTTAAAGACTTTAAAAGTGGAATATTTGTCACATCATCTATCAGCTGCTATCCTACAGACTCATTGAACTCTGAATTGGATGAGCCAACCATCACAGACTCAAGAGATTTTGAAAAGGAAGTTGAACTGAAATTAGCTTTAAGATTCGCAAACTTAATTGTGAACTTAACACTGCACAGTAGTGTGTTTGCATGCATGTGTGCATGTGTATGTGCATGTGCATGTGTGCTTGGTTATTTTGCTTGGTTGGCCTGCAGTGGTATTCTACATTCAAAAATTATAAGAACACTCATTTGAAAGGGAGATTTAAGTTGATTTCATTGATACATGTGTAGATTTTTTTTACATTGTACAGGCACAGTGCACATCTAAACGTTTTTGAGTACTTGCAAATTGGTTTAAAAAGAGTTTTTATAATGGTTTTATGCCAGTTTTAGACACTGTTGCAGGTTTTATACTGGTTTTCAAAAGATTGCAGGTTTTATACTGGTTTTCAAAAGATTGCAGGTTTTATAAAACAAACATTTCTCTAATCATTTCTGCCGTAGCACTAAATCTGTATATTACTAATTCTCTCTATTGATTATAGTTAAAATGGTTTGGAACAATAAATAATTTTGAAATAATTGGTTGGCCATCTGTCTTGTTTTTTATAGGAAATGCAGAGCATTTTTGAACTGAAATAAAATGAAATGTAAAAAATATAGTTTGAATATATGTAAATCAATTACCTGGCTTCAACACAAACATATTAGTTCATGTTAATTTGGTTCGATGTGAATACATTAGGTTGGTTAAATTTCAATATATTAGCTTGGTTCAATAATTAAAATATGGTTCTATGTAAAAAAAATCAATTTGGATCAATGCAAAATTTAAAGTTTCAGTCAAGTCTAGTAATATTGTTTATATCAACAAAAGTATCAGGTCATATCAAGTGACTCAATTTGGATTCTATGAAGTCAAATATTTTGGATGTGACAATTGGACATCATTTTTTTTTATTTGAGTAGGGTTATTCTTTTTACAGTGTACAGTCATATCTGTTTTATTCTTTTTGAATTTTCAAAAACAAATCTTTTTTTTTATTTAAAACAATATTTCCTACAAAAGGCAGAATGCCCAATTACATTTATGTTTCAAAGAATGGAAATAGACTCAAGAGTGTCACATCTATTCAAATTGTCATACATCTTCATTGGTTCTGTTATAATAATAAATAGTTCCATTTAAATTGTTTGTGTTTAATCTGATGTAAGGCTTCCAGAATGGAAACGGTTAAATTATGAACCTCTATTGGCTTTGGTTAACTCTGGGAGATCTTAGGGCACCTACAGTTGGTTTATTCTAGTCCAAATTGGTTGATAAGTTTGTATAGTCCTAGCTTTTCCTGTGGTTTGGTTTCTTTTGAAACAGAGAAAACTCCAAGCGAATCAAATTTGTCAAGCCATCCCAATAAGAACGTTCAACATTGCAACAGTTTGTAATGGATAACAGTTTGTATCCATTGCACATCTTCAGTACTCTGTACTTCTATGCTACTCATCCCAGAATGCAAGTACGTGACTATTTGGAAGCATTTAGCTCAAACATTCAATGTACACCTGATAGTTGTGTCTGATCACATTCTCACCATAAATAACTCATGGCCACCTCTGCCAGTGGAGTATTGACAATCAGGGACAAATTAAATTATCCTTCTGATTTGCAATGAAAACGTTTTGTTTTCTTAGATTTTTTTTACCAAAACATAGCAACAGGGATTTAACAACAAGGTTTGGAGCCAGCGCTGGGGTCATCACTGATGATGTCTTATGTCTCAGATTTTTATATGATTCAGAATATAATGAGATAGAAACTAGGAAATAGTTTCAAAGGAATAACACAAAAATGTCGATTAAAATTAACCTCGAAAAGCAACATTTACTTTAAATGGGAAATGCTGGGGAAACCTAGTTCCCCGAAAACTGCCTCTTGTTTATATTTTCTTCCACAGTTCTCACCAGGACCATTATGTGATCTTCCTGTGTATCATACACCCACACATGTACTCAGTGAACATCCTGCACAGGTTGTCATATAAATTTAAAGGTGTCACAGTAAATGTGTCAGGCTGTTGTTCCACTGCTTGGTATTTGGAGGAATAACGGAAGCTGTGTCTATTCATTTTTTTCCCCTTATATCCCGTCGCTTAACTGATCGTATTTTACACACACACACACACACACACACACACACACACACACACAATTTGGTGTGTTGCCTCATCTCACACAATTCTGCATGGTTTCCTGCCGTTGTAGATGTGAGCTAAAAGAGGCTGATCCCCAGAGAAAGAAGAGAAGCATTCACTATTTTTTCCTCTTTGTGTCTCCTCTCCCTCCAGTCCTTCTCATATTTCCATCTTCCTGTTGCCTGGAAGTTACACCAAGTTATTTGATAACTGTTGGTTGTTTTTAACTTCATATGATAAAAGAGCTGGACTTTAAAAAGCCAGTAGGGAGACTGTAGAAAAAAGATGCAGAAACCATAGATGGGGACAATCCTATTGATGGGAACTCTGTGAAAAGGCCAGCAAAATAATCTACAGGCCACAACATAATCTTAAAAGGGAAACTGGCTCTCCAGCTGCCTTAGTGTTTTAAGTAGCTCAGAGGAATGTGATTGTGTTAGGGCAGAAAAACAAAACTTGCTCTGAGTTTCTACCACTTCCCAAAGAATGTCTGACATCCACTGATAACTTTCAAGAGCTCGATGCTGGATGTTAGGGAGGGATGAAGGGCCCGTTGAATGTCAGCCATGATGATGTAACTGTGCAGCCAAAGGTCACGTGGCATGGGCAAAGTCATATCTAATTGCAAGCTGAATATCAGCCACTACCAAAAAGCAAAGATGGGTCTTAAACTCCAGCATCAAAAACAAATGGCTTTCAGCTTAATCTGAGGAGCAGAGAAATAAAAAATAGCACACTGTGAGATTGTGTTTGTCTTTTTAATTATTCATTGAGATCTCTATTACAATGCGGTCTGGAATAGCTCTTAAAAAGATCTTGTGAATGATTTTTAAGTGTCTCCTGCACATTAGGTTTACCGCATACAGCGAATGTTCATGTTCATGTGCATGGATATTTTTCACCGGCAACCTTACCCAAGTGCCAAGCATAAGTGCAGTTGCTTTGTGGGCTGCTGTTCTGAAATCTCAGGCAGTTTGGTCTTGATCATCTTGGAGGTATCGATGAATGCTAGTGCTCTCTGTCATTGTTAGCAAGGAGCATGTGTAATTCAGTGTCTTGTTAAATAAAGTGCTAATTTTGGTTAGCGAGATACGTACAAACCTCAACTACAACTAGACATTAAGTTCGCGTTCACCATAAAGCTTCATTAATCATAGAGCTATAGTTGTTAGTGGTTTTGTAATTATTTTCACACAGTCATATGTTAAGATATATTATCCAGTGTCAAGCAAGGCGAACAGTGCTTGTGCTTTTAAATCTAAAATTAGACATCAAATTAAATTAATCAAGGTAAAATTAATCTCTTCTATTTGTAGCCATTCTGTAAAGTATGGAGGAGCAGAAGAGTCATGCGCATCAAAATAAAGAATTTTGTGCTTTGATAATAAATTGTGCAATAAAATATGCATGAGTAAATTTATTTTAATAAATTCTTTTTTAATTATTTTATGTATTTAAGCTCTACTGAAGTAGTTTGAATGTAAAACACTATTTTATTTTGTGAGTATTTCAAAATGAATTAATAATCCCATTATGAATTTGAATGGATTTCACAAAATAATTATATAAGTCTCATCCATCTATCGATCCATCTTCTTCCTCTTATCCAGGGCTGTGTCGCGGCAAGCAGAGAAGCCCAGACCTTCCTCTCCCCAGCCACCTCCTCCTGCTTGGCCTGGGAACACCAAGGCATTCCCAGGCCAGCCGAGAGATATAATCTCTTCAGCGTGTCCTGGGTCTGCCCTGGGGTCTCCTCCTGGTGGGACATGCCCGGAACACCTCACCCAGGAGGCATCCTTATCAGATTCCTGAACCACTTCAACTGGCTCCCTTTTATATTTATGTTTTTTTTATTTATAATTTTTATTCTATTGTATATAGTATTTTATTTATTCTATTCTATTGTGTACAATATCTAATTATTCATCTTATCCTATTCCAGTTTTTTTTCAAATTTTTGCTGTGTAACTTTGCACTGTCCACTTTCTGCTGTAACAAAACAAATGCATAGATATTACATCCTTTTGCTAAATTAAGCTAAGTAAAAGGGAATGGACAAAATGATAAATACCTAAATTTCAGGTAGGTGATGGAGACTTGTGGCAGATTTCACGGAGCTGATAAATCCAACTGTACAACTTTCTGAAACAATACCAGCTTACAGTAAGAAAGTTTGCATTCTTTGTAAAATGCTGGGTCACATATGTTTTGTCTGAAATCATGTGTCATCATATGGGGAATATTACATTTGGGCTTTTCTGCACCTTCATACTGCTCAATAAAGTATTTTAAACTTTGTTATAATACGGCAGCTTTCACACTGTGAAGTTAGCATTAGGCCTGCCTTATTCTGAGCCTTAGCAAGCAGCAGTTTTTAGAAGAGAATGACTGTAAACCATCTGCTAATCATCAGACAAAAAGATCTATTGAAAAGAACTCGTGAAAAAAGTAAAAGCACAAATGTTAGCAAGTTAAGGACTTCCTTTTTAATAAGTTTGCATGACTCTTTTAGAAAGATTGGAATTATGGTTTAAAGGAGAAAGAAATCCAGAAGAAGTCCAGGTTGAAGGTTTTCCTGTGTGGGTGCCTGATGCCAAAAAGCTGAGTCAAAGTGCTGTCAAAGCCGTAACATCCTCCATGAACTTGGTATGGAAAAGATGTGGGTGTGTCCTCATCTCCCAGAGGAATCCAAGTTATTAACAAACAAACCTAGACACATAAAAATCTACGGAGCCCCACAATTTTTGCGAGATCTCGCAAAAGTTCATCTTTATCTTTTTTTTCTCCAATGTCCCTTGCGGGGCACCGTAAAAAAAAAAATTGAAAATGTAAACGTCAGCAAAAATATCAGCAGGTATTTAATAACTTTATGACCTCTGTAACAATGATTACTACATAACTTACTGCACAGATTTCAATATTCAGAATCTTTATAGGCACAGACACTGCAGAGCATACAGAGAAAATTAGTAAACTGAATGAACCCCATCTTTATTTTTCATTACATATACTCGAGTAATAGCTCAATTTGGTTATATGTATCTTTACAACACATTTGACTAGGTGTAGCTCCAGCAGGTGAAGTGAATAGTTAAATGATACTCATTGCAATATGGTGGACATTCAGCGCTAAGATTCAAGATCGTGTGTTAGAGGCTGGGATTTGGTGAACTTGGTCCTTTAAGATCATTTATGTCCATTTGAGAAGGAATGTGACCACACGCCTTTGGGGCGGGAGTCACAAGTTTGATTCCCACCTGGGGGCGACAGTGTTGGGGAGTAACGGAATACATGTACCACCATTACGTATTTAAAATACAAAATATGAGTAACTGTATTCCGTTACAGTTACCGTTTAAAAATGTGGTATTTAGAATACAGTTACTTTGTTGAAATAAATGGATTACACGGCGGTACTTTCCTGTTTCATATTGTGGCGTGTCAGGACTGTTTGGGTTTTGTTTGACAGCTACGTTCTTTTGTTCCAGGCGGCAGCGTTACGGTTGCCATGGTTACAGAGCGCCTTTTTTATTGTTGTTGTTGTGCTAAGCTAACAGGCAGAATGCTACAGGTATAGAGATTGACAGACCACGTGACTTTCGCGCATTGCATGCCGGTAACTCGTGGCAAAACAATCCAAGTACCGCATCAAATGCAAGCATTTGCAGCACCGCAAAATGTTCATTCTCCGGTTCCAATACCTTCTTGCTTTTTCTTTGCCCCCCAAAAAAGTTATGTACAAAACGAAGGAGAACAATGCTGGTCCGTACAAAGACAGACTTGATGAAAAGGCAAAGAAAAGATACGAGGAAAAAAATCAAAAGAGTGAAAGGGTTAGACCCTTACGAGCACACAGAGTGGACAAAATACGTTAGCGTGCTGCCCAACTTTCACCACGCTCATATTTATAATTATACGGTTCTTGGAGTGAGTGCATACACTCATGAAGTTCAGTAACTTCAGGTCACTGCAACAAGCCCAGGTACAGTTTACCGACGGATGGGTACAGGACCATGAAATGCACCGTGTAGAACGAAAGACCATCGTATGTATCATAAGTTTACCAGTCTCACAAATCATCATAAATACACATTCGTTAACCGTTTATTAATAGGACCTTTGAGCTCAACGGTAATTAATTAGTAGTGGAAATAATTTCTGGTTCGCATTACAGAAATGTAGCAGTGACAATAATATGGTATGCTGTAAACGTACTGGGCAATTAGTGATAGCATAGCGCCACAATTTCTGTTCAGCGCCAGACTTGCTTGTAACCTATATCACCAATTATGTTATGAAAAATGACGTATTAACTACAACAAAACACTGACCTTTGTGGAAATGCTTGGAGCAGACTAACCTGTGAGCTGGAGTGTTCTGGGACGTTATATTTGGTCTTTGAATGGCTGCAATCCAGGCCATCTCTCGCCTCTTTTTACTTCGGAAACATAGCTCGAATAATTTCTCTTCAACGACATAATCCGATAAAAAAAACGATCTCTTTACCCGTCGGCTTCATGGCTGTCATGCGACCGGCTATTGCAGTTAATAATACAACAGCTTCTTGACAGTTTTTTGTGTTTCTTTTTATCGCTGTGTAACTGATTTCAATTGAAAGCCTGCGTGCGCTAGTACCTCTTGCCACGAGTTCCCAGAATTCTTTGCGGTTTTACCCTTGAATGACGTCACATTTTCAATCTCTATAGCTCTAAAGAATGTAGCATCATAGGCAGTGTAGTCCGTGTTGCGTGTTGAAACGTACGAGCTGTCATCGAGCAAAAACGGGAGCTGGAAGCATGTAAATATAATAATAACCACTGCAGCCAAGAAGAGTGCCTGACGAGCCCAGTTGTAAGTAAGCTATTAAGACTCGACTGTACACCGTGTTCGTGTTTTCCTCCAAAAACAATAAGTGCCGTTGGAGCAGCCTTTCAACGCCTCTCTCTGTCTCTCGCAAGCAAGTTGACCCAGACAACAAAGTAAAGCTATTTTTCGGCTACGAGCCGACACGGACCCGCCGTATTAGCCAGAGGTCCCTTTACTATGGTTCGGAACTGCGGACCTTCAGTAATAGTAATAAATTACAGCAATAGTACATTCACGTAGTTGTAAAATGCATGATAATATGTTAAGTAATCCAAAGTATTCAGAATACGTTATTCTCATTGAGTAACGTAACGGAATACGTTACAGAATACATTTTGGGGCATGTATTCTGCAATCTGCAATGGAATACATTTTAAAAGTAACCTTCCCAACACTGGGGGGCGATATCCAGTAAGGTTCCTGGCTAGACTCCCCATGCTAAAATCCAAGCCCTGAGATGGCGTGGCGACGTCTGCAGCCTGTCCGCTCAAATACAAGCATTTCACTGCATGTTGTACTCTGTATGATTGTGTATGTGACGAATGAATTTAGGTGGTCAGGCTGGGTCCACAGGCGCACACTGTGAGGTTCAGCACTTCATTTCCCTGCAGTGTCCCTTCATATTCTTCACATATCTGGACAGAACCTGAACAGTGAGTCTAAATGAGAGTCCCAGATTTTTGAGCCCCATTGGGAGTGTCCCTAAGAGGGTGGTGGATGTGACATGTGAGTTTGAGCCACTCAAGAGTGACCATTAAGGCGGGTGGGAAGGGATCTCAAAACTGGATTACAGTTGGTGTCGTAAGCCATCGCCTCTGCTCAAATATGGTCGCTCACAGTGGACATAGGTGACCTTTTGTCGTTGTGTGTTCTGTCGAGGTAGCTCTTCTATGTTGTGCCATGCGTTTGTGAAGTGGCTGTTTGGTCTCTCCAATGTACAGGTCTGTGCATTGTACAGCATACACTACAACACTCTTAGGGAAACTCCCAATAGGGTTTAAAAATCTAGGACTCTCCATCATTGGCTAACTTTAGATTTTAGCAAGCACTGCTTGCCTTGATTGCCACTGGATAATATATAACTGAAATCACACTGACTGTTTCTGCTGCCCCAGGTGGTCAAACAAAATCAATTGAGAAGCAATCTTTGGAGCTGGAATATGAAGCCAAAGCGGAAAAACTGCAGTCCTGCAGTTCACTGAATTGCTAGTTGAGGCTTGCTCGATAATTTTCTTTTGTTAGCCAAAATTAGTACTTTATTTAACAAAACACTGACTTTCAAATGTACTCTGCTCCTTTTTTTTAATGGATTAATAATTAATTATTATTCAGGGCAGCTGTGGCTACACTGTAGCTTGCTATCCCCAGTGTGTGAATGCGTGTGTGAATGGGTGAATGACTGAATGTAGTGTAAAGTGCAAATGCAGGCCATTTACCATTTACCATTAATTTTGAAATGTTGATTTTTAATTAGTGTTTTTATTTTACACAAAATTATTAAATAATACATGAAAAAAATAATAAAAAATGGTAACTAATTTATAAAGCATTTTTTATTGCAAAATTCATTATTGAATTCAATTCAATTCAATTTTATTTATATAGCGCCAAATCACAACAAAAGTCGCCTCAAGGCGCTTCATAGATACAGAGAAAAACCCAACAATCATATGATCCCCTATGAGCAAGCACTTTGGCGACAGTGGGAAGGAAAAACTCCCTTTTAACAGGAAGAAACCTCCGGCAGAACCAGGCTCAGGGAGGGGCGGGGCCATCTGCTGCGACCGGTTGGGGTGAGAGAAGGAAGACAGGATAAAAGACATGCTGTGGAAGAGAGACAGAGGTTAATAACAGATATGATTCAATGCAGAGAGGTCTATTAATACATAGTGAGTGAGAAAGGTGACTGGAAAGGAAAAACTCAATGCATCATGGGAATCCCCAGCAGCCTACGTCTACTGCAGCATAACTAAGGGAGGATTCAGGGTCACCTGGTCCAGCCCTAACTATATGCTTTAGCAAAAAGGAAAGTTTTAAGCCTAATCTTAAAAGTAGAGATAGTGTCTGTCTCCCGAATCCAAACTGGAAGCTGGTTCCACAGAAGAGGGGCCTGAAAACTGAAGGCTCTCCCTCCCATTCTACTTTTAAATACTCTAGGAACAACAAGTAGGCCTGCAGAGCGGGAGCAAAGTGCTCTAATAGGGTGATATGGTACTACAAGGTCATTAAGATAAGATGGGGCCTGATTATTTAAGACCTTGTATGTGAGGAGCAGGATTTTGAATTCAATTCTGGATTTAACAGGAAGCCAATGAAGGGAAGCCAAAACAGGAGAAATATGCTCTCTCTTTCTAGTCCCTGTCAGTACTCTTGCTGCAGCATTTTGGATTAGCTGAAGGCTTTTCAGTGAGTTTTTTGGACATCCTGATAATAATGAATTGCAGTAGTCCAGCCTGGAAGTAATAAATGCATGAACTAGTTTTTCAGCGTCACTCTGAGACAGGATATTTCTAATTTTAGAGATGTTGCGCAAATGGAAGAATGCAGTCTTACATATTTGTTTAATATGTGCGTTGAAGGACATATCCTGGTCAAAAATGACTCCAAGGTTCCTCACAGTGTTACTGGAGGCCAAGGTAATGCCATCCAGAGTAAGAATCTGGTTAGACACCATATTTCTAAGCTTTTCAGCGCCGAGTACAATAACCTCAGTTTTATCTGAATTAAGAAGCAGAAAGTTAGCGGCCATCCAGGTCTTTATGTCTTTAAGACGTTCCTGCAGTTTAACTAATTGGTGTGTGTTATCTGGCTTCATGGACAGATAGAGCTGGGTGTCATTTGCATAGCAGTGAAAATGTATGCTATGTCTTCTAATGATGCTGCCTAAGGGAAGCATGTATAATGTAAACAGAATTGGTCCTAGCACCGAACCCTGTGGAACTCCATAATTAACCTCAGCGTGTGAAGAGGACTCTCCATTTACATGTACAAACTGGAGTCTATTAGATAGATATGATACAAACCACTGCAGTGCAGTACCTGTAATACCTACAGCATGTTCTAATCGCTCTAATAGGATATTATGGTCAACAGTATCAAATGCTGTCATTGAAGCGCATAATTCTTTAGTTTGATGTGCGTGACTCTTCTGGTCCTCCATAGCAGCAGTCCCTAACCCCCAGGCCACGAACTGGTACCCGTCCGTGAGTCGTTTGGTACCGGGCCGCAAGAGTTGAGGCTCAGGTGTGAAATCTATGGTTTTCAGGGTTTTTATCGTTAACTCGGTTTCCCTGGGTCTTTTCTCGTGTTGTAATTGTGAGTCTTATTTTGAAAGAAATATTTACATGTTACCATAGTGACCAGAAAACATTAAGGGGCAGACAGGAGGATGTTACTTTCAATGCTGTTGGCGCATTTCTGGAGGATGCTGCAAATAAAGTTACACAATCACACAGTGAATTTGCGTTTATCATTATATTTACAAAATACCACAGTTTTTGTCTTGGTCATATCATTTATTTTGTTGTATTTATCCACGACGCCTTAAAAGCTGGTCTGTGAAATTATTGTCTGACATTAAACCGGTCCATGGCGCAAAAGGTTGGGAACCGCTGCTCCATGGGAAAGTACCGCCATCTTGCGGCTGCAGTTGGCTTTGGAAACCAGCATGACTTTGAGCCACTGGAATATGGTTTGTGTCATTTACGTGGGCATTTTGTGTCATGTTTCACTGTGTGGCAGGCAGGAAATAGGACCCAGACGCAGGACTCGGTGGGAGGAATGCAACTCAAAACGGCAGCTTTATTGCTGGGAACATCCTAATACCAAAACTAAACACAAGCAACTACAAACATGAAACTCAAACCAAACAACTGAAGACACTAGGGAGCTAAACTGGGCACAAGGAACTAGGAAGCATGGAGGAAAACACACAGTGTGAGGGGATGACGCAACAACATCCCCTCACACTGTGAGTTGGAGGTGAGCACAGATAATAAATACACAAGGAGAACAGGGCAAACAGGGAACAGCTGGGAGACACGGCTGAGGGCAATTACACACAAAATGGGGAGGACACAGAGACAGACTGGAGGGGGAGGCAGAGAGAACACGGAGGGGCACGAGAGAGAGCACAGGCATGACGGGATGAGGGAAACACGGAACATAAGGAGTGGACACAAGGCACAAGAACTCACATAAACTTAGACACACAGAGGGAGACACAGGGGTCAGCTATACAGAGGGAACTTACTAAACAATTAGGGAACTAAACCAGGACCACAAGAAACTAGACCCTATAGAAATAAACTAGAGATTAACAAAGAGAACTTAATACATAATTTATAATACAAAACAGCAAGAACACAGGAACTCAAAACACTGGGTCAGAAAAACCCAGAACCCTGACATTTTGATGTCCCAGTGAGAAAGACTGGACCCTGTTAGGCTGAGAGGCCAGCAGATTGTTCTGGTTGTATGCACAAATGTATTGTGAATAAACTTCTGGTCTTTGATGGGAGACTAACTGTAGACCAGACGAGCCACCCCTGATTGCTTTCACTGCCAGCGTACTCCTAGTGTCAGTCCCAAGCTCCGATAGAGTGAGATCCAATCAAAAGCTGCATGTCGGTTAAAAGAGAATAAGAAATATTGTTGGTACTGAGGAAGTAGCAGAGAGCGTTCCCAGGAGAGAATGCTGTTTGGACTTCAATAACAATGCAACTGAAGGAGTCAGAGATTATGTTAAGGTGTTGTGTGGGTATGGTGTTAAGAATGCGGAAGGACAGATGGAAAAAGAATGTAGTGGAGGAAGGGTGGAGGAAAGTGCACACAGGTGGACTATGCAGAAAATACAATCTGAAAGAGATGGGAAACTGCACGGTGCTGTCACTCGACTTGATCATTGATCATTTGTGTAGCCAACACATAACTAGAACAAATTTTAAAACTACACAGTCAGGGAAAAGAAAAGAAATGTGTTGCCAGTGGATGTTTTACGAACAACATTTTGTCACTGATCACAAATTTCTACAGGATATGTTTCTGCTGCAAATTAGAAATACATAATATCTAGCAGACAGTTATCTATGTAGATATATATTTATCATGAAAGTCCTCAACTAATTTCTCCTATGTACACTGAGCCATTATTTATAGAAGAACCTAATGAATGTTTAGTGAAATGAGTGAAATGAAACTAAATCAAAACGAGAAACCTCCTCTACAGTTTCCCCATCAAACAGTTTGTTTTCCATTTATCAAAACTGAAGTGTGTGGGCTGGAACACATGTGGCTGCTAACCGTCCTGGTGATGAGATGAGAGGATATCAGGCTAGTTTCATCACAGGGAGAGACAGCAGTGGCAACATCAAAAGTTTCATACAGTTCGTGGTTTTTGAGGAGCGATGTCATACTCAAACTGAAGGTTTGAAGGTCACAAGTCAGACAGTTTCATGTGTACACCTGCTACAAATCAGAAGAAAGATGAGGCGCCGGCTGCTACAAGCTACAGTTCTTTGCTTCACCCCAGGACATCCTGGTGGTTAAAACTGAAAGGGCTCCACACTGGGCTCCACCACAGTCTTGTTTCACTTCCTCTAACTGCTTCCTTATCAATATCACAGATACTAGGACATCTTTAGCATCAGTATTTTTACAGTTCGAAATGTGGAAACGTATGTGGAAACGTATATTTGCACACAACACACCACCCACACAAGCATAGTTCCATGGATAATCAATATAACAGATGCAAAACAGGAAGTACGTGGTAGTAATAAATGGATCAGAGCCAGACGACTTTAAAAGGGCCAATAATAAAGCAACAACACCTTTCTTTTGTATTCGGCTGTTTCAGCTCTCTACCACATTGGGATATTTTTCATCCAGTAACACGACTGACTATTTTTCATGGAAAACAATAGCAGCAGTAGTCATTCACCTCCCTGTCTGTCCAGGCCACTCATTTGAGCTCCATTCGTCTGCATCAACACCTCCCCCACAGTGTATGAATCAAAGGGCCCAGAAAGAAATTGGTCAGGGACGCTCTTCAGAGCCATTGGTAACATTTGCACACATTTTATAATACAGCATACTCAAGGCTGGTAAGTGGCTGACGACTCGCTTACTGAAAAGAGTGGGATGTGTTTTTTATCGTTTTTTTGTGCCTTGACATCAAGCAGTCATTCCTTCATCAGCTGCCTTCTGAAAAGACATACAAAGAGAGGATAACAGAAAATGTGAGGTCATCTGAAGTATCCATATCTTCCATATCCATACATCTTGGACACTTAGGTCATAAAAGGAACAGAGCTGTCAGCTGTCATCTGGTGAGTTTGTGAGTTGGATCAGATGGCAGGGAAGGATGCCGGACAGGCCTGGAAAAGCCAAACAAGTAGTGAACATCCGACAGAGACCCTGTCCACAGAGCGGTGGTTGTAAGGTCACTGGCACCTTTTGTGGTAGCAACCTGAGACCCTATTGGTGGACATAAGTGCTGAGGGAGGCTGTCAGTATAAAGAAATCTTCCCATGGTTGTTTGGCCCTGTAGTCTCCTGGAGCAGCAAACCGATATTAGAGGGTGCAGCTTTAGCAGTTGCAGAATCAATTCCTGAGCTTGGATGTAGTAGCCTCAAAGAAGTTCTGGTAAGAAAGCCCGTGAAACAGAAAGGGAAAGAAGGGCTTGGTTTAGCCCATGTTTGGTTGGAAAGAAAAACTGCTGAGCCGGACTAGATATATCGTTGGGTAGTGGAACAAACATTGATATATTGTTCAATGTTCATTGCTCTTTTAAAAAAAATGAAATCTTGGGGTAATGTCTGACCTGTTTCACTATCACCAAAACATAAGAACACAGACAGCAAATTTTTTTGTGTGTAATTGAGCCATGCACGTGACTTTGTCAGTGTGTACCCAAGAAAGACCTGAGGCTGATAGAAAATGTGTTTCTTAAAAGTTCATAAAAAATAATCTTTAACAGTACATATTATTTTTTCCACAGATAAAAAACACATTTTAAGCCTCTACAGTCGACAGTGCATGTAGAGTTTTGAGGTGAAAATAAATGTAATCTATTAATAATGTATCTATTTAATCTAATAAATAAGGTAATAATTTGAAAACCCTTTAATACACTTTGAAAACTTTTCAGAATCACTAAATGAGGAATGGCAATGAGATTTTAAATTAGGAATTTACTGAATATTTCAGATTCTTGTAGTTCACCAGTAAAACTATTATACAGAGAGGTAAATATCACTCCATGGTCTGTCTCTTCACTGGGTCACGGGAAACCAAAACTTCCAGCTCTTCTGTGGAGATACTCAGACATTCCCAGGCTGGAAAAGACAATTGGAGCTTCGTGTAGTTGGAAAGCACCTCACCTAGAAGACATTCTAGTCGGATGTTTGAACTAAGTAAGCTGTCTCTTTTTAATACAAGGGAGCAGAAACTCTAGCCTGAACTTTAAATGACTCACCCAGCAACTAAAGGGAAAGCCCAGACACCCACCAGAAGAAGCTCATTTCTGCCACTTGTTTCTGTGATATCATCCAACCCACAGCTCATGACCAAAGATGAGAGGAAAATAAGACCGAGATTGACCATTATACTGACAGCTTTGCTTTCATGGTCAACATTTGCTTTAATTACTGAATAAAAATAGCTATAGCTGAGAATAAAAGCAAGCCCCTATAACTGGGTTTAAAAAACGTATTTAAAATGTTTATTTTTTTGCAGGATATAAAAAAAACAAAACAAGATTTCTGAGAGCATTCAATTGATCAAACACACAGTCTTCAGCTGGAGGGGCAAATAACTGTAGAAGAGATCCTGCAAGCTGTCAACAAATTGCAGTGTTCTAAGTGTCGCAGACAGGATGGGTTTCCCGTTGAGTTCTATCATAAATTTATGCCTCAACTGGCGCCGCTCATGGTAAATATGTATAAGTATCCACCATCTCTACTGCAGGCATCTATATCCTTGATCTTAAAAAAGGATAAGGAGTCATTACAATGTGGCTCATACCGTCCCATTTCTTTGCTAAATGTGGACTATAAAATCCTTGCTAAACTTTTAAGGATGCGTGTGGAAGCAGTCTTGCCATCTGTAATTAGCCCAGATCAAACAGGATTTATTAAAGGGAGATATGCCTTCTCGAACCTTAGACGTTTATTTAATGTTCTTTACAATCCTTCGGACTCCAACAGCCCTGAGTTTGTGATCAGTTTAGATGCTGAGAAGGCTTTTGAAAGGGTCAGGTGGGGATACCTTTTTTATGTTTTGGATAAATTTGGCTTTGGTAAAATAATTATCTCATGGTTGAAGCTTCTTTATACTTCCCCGCTTGCTGCTGTCAAAACAAATGGTACATATTCTGACTTTTTTCCTCTTTACAGAGGGACTAGGCAGGGCTGTCCCATGTCACCATTGCTTTTTGCATTTGCCATTGAGCCCTTGGCCATATCGCTGAGATCAAACCCAGGTATCACCGGGGTTACTAGAAATGGTATGGAACAAAGGGTCTCCTTATACGCAGATGATTTGCTTCTTTATATCTCAAAACCAGCATCTTGAATTCCTACGGTGCTCTCAATGCTTCAACAGTTTAGCCTTATTTCTGGCTATAAGTTGAATCTCGGCAAGAGTGAACTGTTCCCTCTGAATGTTGCTGCACAGAAATATCAGTGTACAGCACTAGCTTTTTGATTTGTATCGGACAACTTTACATATTTAGGGGTTAAAATTACAAGTCAATTTCATAATCTTTTCAAGCTTAATTTTGACCCACTTGTGGAGAAAGTTAGGCAGGATTTGGACAGATGGTCTCTACTCCATCTGTCTGTGGCAGGGCGTATAAATACGATTAAAATGAACATCCTTTCAAATTATTCTTTTCTTTTTCAGTGTGTCCCTGCATTTGTCCCAGTTTCTTTTTTCTTGTTTTTGTTAAATCAGACAAGATTCTCTCTGGGTTCATTTGGAACAAAAAAACCCTACAATACGCAAGACATATCTTCAAAGACCGAAAAAGATGGGGGGGGGGGTGGCCTACCAAACTTTATGTTCTATTATTGGGCATATAATATCCTCAGGTACTGGCTACAGGGGGAAGAGATGAATAATGCCATTGCGTGGCTGAGCTTGGAGATTTCTTCCTGTGTCTCATCCTGTTTACCAGCCCTGATTTATGCCCAAAAGCAACTTCCAAGCGCAGGTTTTTATAATAACACTACTGTGAAAGTTACCTTGAAAATATGGTATCAATTTCATCGTTATTTTAAGCTGAACTTTTTTACCTTCAATCACCCATTTTGAAAAATCCCTCTTTTCAGCCTTCTTCAGTTGATGGAACTTTTTATTTGTTGCCCTCCTTGGGTATCAAGTCGTTCTCTGATCTGCATATTCAGAATTTGCCTCTTTTGAACAGCTCTCATTTAAATTTGGCCCTCCAAAAAGTCATTTCTTTCGTTATTTACAAATCCAGAGTTTCGTTAAGGAGAAATCCTCCCAGTTCCCATGTAGATCTCTGCATCATGACTTTGACCTTTTGTCACCTCCCCCTTCATCACAGGGCCTGATCTCCTGTCTGTATGGGAGAATATGTTCCTTTGGTAACTCCTCAACTTTGGCTATTAAAATGGCACAGGAGTGGGATCTAGGATGTGTGATTCAGGATGACCTTTGGGATAAAATTCTTTACCGGGTCCATGGCTCCTCATTATGTGCCAAACACGGGTTAATTCAATGTAAGGTTTTACACCGTGTACACTGGACTAAAGCCAGACTAGCTCAAATATACCCCAACCTTAGCCCTGATTGCGACCGCTGTCATCAAACACCTGCCTTCTTAATACATATGTTCTGGTCATGTCCATCCCTCAAACAATATTGGATTAATATTTTTCTGACTCTATCAAAGATCATCCAGCTGCCCCTCCAACCTGTGCCCTCAACTGCGTTGTTGCTTCCTGAGCAGTTGTTTTGCCGACGCCCCAGGCGGATTTGGTAGCATTTCTCACCTTATTGGCAAGACGCAGAATATTGTTATATTGGAAGTCCCCTTCTCATCCATCGTGAGAAATCTGGATCAGAGATGCTCTGCATTTTAGCAAACTCGAAAAGATTAAATTCACCCTGCGCGGGTCTATGGCCAAATTTTTTAAGATCTGGCAACCCTTCTTTGATCATGTTCTGTTACGGTTCTGGGTCATTTTCACCCAGCATTTTCAGTTTCTTATGTTTTGGTTTATTTTTGCATTATGGATTATTTTCTGATTCTCTTGTGCTTTGTTGATTATTATTATAAATCTATGTTTCAGTTTATTCATGTTTAGGGATTAGTTCTTAGGTTTTGTGTCTCATGTTTAGTGTAGGTTTAGTTCTGTGTCTAATCTGCGTCTTTGTGTAGTGGTTTCTTGTTTCCTGTTTTATTGTGAAGGTCCGTGTCGTATGTGAGTGTATTCAGTTTCCCTCCCTTGTCTCATCTCGTCAATTACTTCCAGCTGTGTTCCCCACCTGTGTGTAATCTTCCTGTGTTCTTGTGTGTCGTGTCTTCTTATGTTGTAGTCGCTGGTCCGTCTGTTAATCTCCTGTTAACTGCCTGTGTTTCAATTGTGTATCTACTGTGTGTTTTCCCTGCTGTCAACCATCATCTACCTTCATCTACTTTCCTTCATTTTCAGGTTTGCTGTTTTGTAGTTTAGTTTTTTTCCCCAGTATAGTTGAGCTTTAGTTCTGTTTGCCGTTTTCAACTTGTGTTTTATTTTTACAATAAACCTCCTTCGCGCCTCCACGAGTGCCTGCACTTGGATCCTCCTTTATTTTTCTCCACACGGCTCATCCCATTCGCCGTGACATGTTCAGACTTTGCGGTTCTGCAACACTCCCATTTAGCCAGCTCAGACTTTATTTTATGTTTAATTATACAAACTCTATTGTGCCTGCACTTTATGATGGCATTTATTTATCTACTTTTTTTTCTTTTTACGGATTTGTCTTATTACAACTAAGCTGACCACTCACTTTTTTGTTTGTTTGTTTTTTGTTTTGTTTTGTTTTTTGTTTGTGTAGGGGTGTGGGTTTTGAAACTTTGCACATCTCTTTTGCCCACTTAGGAACTGTTATTTGTATTCCAGGGTTTATTATTTGTATTATTAGCTTGGATCTTTCTTTCTTTCTTTCTTTCTTACATCTACTGGCACTGTTGTAATTATGAGGTAGGAATATATGTCTCATATTGTTTTACATTCTTCAAAAAGAAAACGGTGTATTGTTCAATTTGTCTTTTGTAAAATTGATGCATAAAATTCAATAAAAATATCTGGGGAAAAAAACATTTCTGAGAGCATGAGTGTTGTGCATCTGTTTTTCTGTGACGAGTTCTGTTCTGCATTTTCAGTCTCTGGTGGATGATCCTGTTTAATGTATGCAGCCTATCCAGATACATCACAGGAAGCCAATAATGGGATTCATATTTGGAATATTGAATAGCCTGGACTTCCTCTGGGGAGAAGAGGCATTAGGATGTGTTAATGCTGAGCAATCACTCTGAGCTCTCACAGTTTCTACATTACACTAGCTAGCTTTTGATATACAGAGAAAGAAATTGAGTTTCTAGATTAATGAAAAGCCAGTGAAAAAATAGCTCTATATTTTTTACCGAAATTGCACCAATATCTACCATAAAAACACCACAGCCTCCAGGGCATCGTGAAATGGAGTCAGGATTAGCAGATGCAAGTAGATATCCGCATTTAAAATGCAGTAAAGGGTACAGTTATATTCCATTAATTAACTAACACATCCTCTCACCACAGATTACTCCTGCAGGAACAGTCATTTTCTTTATGCAAAGACCTGACACTCATGGCCGAATGCAGAGATTGTGACTTACTTACAATCAATCTTCATCGTATGTAGAATTTGACCTGTTCTTCTTATGGGGAGATACACATTTCATGCAAATCCCTGGCTCCCATAACTGTGTATGTGTACTCGAGCAAGCAGATAATACTCAACTCCGTATGTAGGTCATCTTGCAGATAACAGCTTATATGTCATTCAGAATTTTTTTGCAGTGTACTTGGTGCAAAGGAATTATGGCTAATAGAAACACCGGCAAAAAAGACCCTGAAAAACAAATCACAGTGATTTGGTTTCCTAGTCTTGTCTAGTAACTGCTGACAACCAGATAATAGTGTTAGCTGGTTAATTTTCTACATGAGCATTGGAACCAAAGAGATACTATGTACTGAAAAAACAAACAAGGAGCCTCTACCACATTGAATTAAGCTGTTGTCCCGTACAAAGCAAACACTGAATACACAGAGGGAGATCTAGAAATAAACATTATAAACAAAACATGGCAAGAAGATAAATGTAGAGTGACTTAGTTTTCTATTTTATGTTATTTATATGCAAATGTCAAATAAATGTTTACAAGTCACTACTTTATTATGTGCATCCTGCTAGTAAGTAGGGTTGGACTGTCTTTTGCCTTGGACATGCCTTAATTCTTTGTGGCACATATTTTGTGTAGCTTATCTTTATACACTGTTTAATTAAAGACATTAGATAATGACTTATATCATAGTTTACTCTTCATGTGCTTTATCGAAAAAACAATCTGTTGAATGACCTGGTAATTATATTCACAATAATTATTTATATTATCTCTAGGGATTTGCTAGCTTAGTCAGTGTGTCAGACATTTAGCTACTCCCAATAGAATGAATTGGAAACCTGGCTCGGCACCCTGGAAAATTCTTTAGTGAGCCAACCCTGTCATTGGTGAAAGTGAAGGCAGCTTAGCCACTGTTAGCTCTCCCCCAGCAAATTTTCTTGAGCAGCCGGGAAACCAGGCTGGCTGACTGATGGTGAGAAAGAAGCATAGTTCTAAACAGAAGCCCCCGGTACTTCACCGACACATCCACATTTCAAATCGAAATTTCAAATTTACCACACTCCCCCCACTTTCCTCAAATTCACTTAAAAAGCTGGTTCTATGGTTTGATTCATACCTATAGAATCCATCTTGTTCATGTAAATGGAGCATCTTCTTCACATAGTAGGTTAATTCCACATAGTTAACCTAGAGTTCCACAGGGTTCTGTTCCATTATCATTCAAAATTACCGAATAAATTTCAATTGCAGATGATATCTAGTTTTATTTATTTGTGATGCGAGGTGTGACACACAAAGTAGGTACTATAAACCGCGTAAATGGCATAAAGCCATGAGCTCAAGCTTCCTGCTTCTAAATTCAGAAAAAAACTAGGGTTATTGTAATCAGCCATAAATAGATATTGAATAAGATATTCAAAGATATTGAAACCCCTTTCCGGGAGACGGAGCGTGACGCTGAGTGGCAAATCCTGTGAGCAGGGGCGATTCTAGGATCAGAGCTTTGGGGGTGCTGAGCACCCAGAGAGCTGCCCATCCAGGCAAGGTAAACTTTACTCATCACAATGAGACTTTTTCCCCGTCTCTGTCAGTCCCTGCATCCCTAAATGCCTCCAGTTGTCCCGAGTTCTCTCTGACTGCCTCCTTGGTGCATTTAAACCCCTGTTCCTCCCTGTCCTCATCGTCTGTTGTCTTCATCTCTGTTATCAGAGATGAAGACAAATGTCGCCTTGAGGCGACATTTGTTGTGATTTGGCGCTATATAAATAAAATTGAATTGAATTGAATTGAATCAGTCATCATAATTTTACCCTCTCTGTGCAAGTCTGCAAATTTCTTTATTAAATCATAAGTTTCTTAAATTCATCAAGTCTCTCTGTGCCTGGGTCCTCGTCACAAAACATGACATCACTGTTTTGTACATTTTAACACAATTTAATCCCCACATTTTTGAAAGAAAAGCAAAACACTTTTTTGAAAAGTCTGTAACAAAACCATCAAATCTGATCAAGGTTATTAAAATGCTGCCAAAGAAGAATGGATTGGAATTTAAAAAAAAAATACATATCCTAACCTTAATTACTGGGGGAAAATGATAAATGATGCTCATAGTGAGTAAAAAGTAAACTGTGTGCATTTTTTGGACAGAGATTCACTTCTAAAGTGTATGTATAATACAATACAGATACATAAAAAATACACTCCAAAAATAGAAGAGTCCTTGAAATATACAAAATATTATTAGAAAATGGAGACACTTAGCCTTTGGTACAATGTATACAATGTATGAAAAGATCTTTACTGCAGATACTACTATGGCTCTGCAGATTTTTTCTTTTCTTTTAACCTATGTCGCCTCACCTTGAGGTTGGTAAATCTGTCTATCACATTTTGGTGGTCAAGTCTCTCACGCATCTCTTTCTCAACTGACATCACAGCCAGGTGCTGGAGTCTGCTTTGACCCATGGTCTTTCTCAGCCAGGTATGGAGCTGACTCAAGACACTAAAAGACCTTTCACAGCTACAGCTGCTAACTGGGTTTGTTAGAGCAACCTGAATAACAGTTTTCAGTTTGGGGAAGATCTGATTATCCAGAAGATTGTACAATGTTAACATATCTGGAATGGCACCAGCCTCACTCTTGAGCTTTATAAAGTCTTTGGCAACCGTGACTTCCTCTGACTGAAGCTCAATATGGTAATGCAGTGCCAGGGCTGACAACCCAGTTTGTTTTGCAGATTCTGTATAGCAGCTTTAATATAGGGAGAACACAACTTCCAGATTGTATGAGTTGTTTGTATTAGTTGTTTGTCTTTCTTTTTCTTTGCCAGTTTAACAGTTACTGTTTTGCCTGTTAGTACTCCCTGTCTGTTTTCTTACCTGGTACTTCCTGATCTTGTACTTTGTCCTCATGTTCCCCTCTTTCCTCTCTCCCTCTTTGGACTGACAATCTGTACACACACACACACACACACACAACAGGAGTTATAAGGTTAATGGGCATCCAGTCAGTTAGCTAGTTAGTACCTTGGGTTCAATATTGGCACATACACATATGGCAAAATAACCAGTTTCTCTCATTACATTTCAAACAGGACAGTGGTAACAACAACAGGCTACGGACAATGTTATACATTTCAATGAGATCAACAGGGCAGTCAAATATCGCTAATTTTACTACAGAGCAAACATCGTCGGAAAACACGTTTTCAACTAGGGCTGCCACAAACGATTATTTTGATAGTCGACTAGTCACCGATTATTTTTGCAATTAGTCGACTAATCAGATCATGCATCCATTGGATGTACAGCGTACAGCTTATTGCACCAGCATGCATCTGCTCTCATATAACTATCATTAGCTTACAGCTTTAAGTGTTTAAGGTATGTGCTAACTAAAAATAAAGACAAGATGATAGTTTATTAAATTTGAATGAAATTTGCAGATTGTTTCGGTGAAGTTTAATAAACTCCTTGTTATCTAAAATATAACGGGACACCGGAGTATATTCTCGAGCATCTCACACTTCTGATAATCAGTTGTCTGCTTGATGTTTATTCAGCTGTGTAAAAACTATAACTTTAATCTCAGCCTAACCGATTTACTCAGGAACAAATAAAATACTAAAAAAAGCCAAACAATAACATTTTTAAGTTATCTAAGTGACTTATATATGTTTAACCTGAGTAGCGAAAGACCGCAGTGGGTTTGAAAACGATTTGCCGGAGTCTGGTGTTCTCACGGGCTCTAGTGAGCCTTGCCCCCGGCTAGCTATCAAGCTAGTGGGTAACAGACGTCTCCGAAAATGTCGGAGCGCTTTTGAAAATATGTGGTGTCTTGATAAACTGAGCAGATGTTTGAGGTTTACACAGCAACATTCTTGCCTGAAAATATGCTAAACGTTTATTTTGTGACCCAGAAAGAATAATAAGGGTAGTATTAAAACTAACTAGCTGCCGCCATTGTTGGAAACTGAGCTGGGCTGCGCTATGAATTCTGGGACACAGCTCCTTCTTCTTCGGGGTTTAACGGCAGCTGGCATCCTTGTACATGCAGTGCTGCCACCTTCTGTTTCAGTCCGTTATTACACTCTTAAATTATACTACTTGTTCCTGCGTCTTTTGTGATCTTACAAAGCTTCAAACCAGTGTTGCCAACTTAGCGACTTTGTCGCTATGTTTAGAGAGTTTTCAGACCCCCTAGCGACTTTTTTTCTAGAAAAAGTTGCTAAAAAAGACGTGAAAGCGCATATCGCTTTTACTCTCAACAAGCAGCGGGTGCTGTAACGCAGTCAGTTCTTCTTTTACTCTTATGCTGTTTTGTGGATCAGGTTTAAAACTACTTATAAACACACACACACACACAAAGTAACTCCACCAGAGTGCCTATTTCGGGTCACTTTTGCCGGTCCAAGCCCGGGTAAAGGAGCAGGGTTGGAATTGTGACATTACAAAAAACAATAATTGCTAAAAGAAATTTAATTTGTAGTTCTAAATAAATTCTAAATGCATTTAGGACGTTTTTTGCTCACTTTATGTCTCGTCCACGATGTTATTTCTCTCTCCAGCAGCGTAGGTTACAATTACATTAGCATGACCAATTATGCAAATTAGGCGATGACGTCATTTAGCGACTTCTGGCGACTTTTAGGACAACCAATAGCGATTTTCCTTACTGAGGAGTTGGCAACACTGCTTCAAACTACCCGTCGACTATTAAATCAGTCGTAGATGATTTTGATAGTCGAGGTAATCGTGACTAGTCGACTAATCGTGGCAGCCCTATTTTCAACACAGCAGGTTACCTAGTGTAATGTTTTTCAGTTAAAAAGAAACATGGTCTGACTCCTACCTAACTATATAAAGAGTAACTGAAAGTTAAATGCAGCTAATAAGTCCTGTTTTAAGCCAGGCACTTCCACCTCTGCTCCACTGCGTCTCAGCCACCATTGCTCTGGCAGCAACGGCGCTAGAGCGGGTAGGAGAGAGCCGAGCTGGAACAAACCATTTTGGGAGGGGGGAGGGGTTATCTATACTTTTGTTGTTAAAATGTTCCATCTCAATTAAGTACTGTATGCTTTTTATACTTTTTATACTTTTAGTAGTGTGTCCCACAAACAGCAAATATTTTTTTTAAAGTAAGGCATCTTTGGGGGTGCTTTGATTCATTTTGGGGGTGCTGAAGCACCTCCAAAACTGGGCTAAAATCGCCCCTGCCTGTGAGTATTAGCTGGTGTCTAAGTGGTGAGCCTAGCTGAGGACTGGAGCAACAGGCTGGAGAGTAGTCAAAGGAGCTTGCAAAGAAAAGCGTCTGGACTTCTTTAAGATGCTTGAAGACGTTTCACCTCTCATCCGAGAAGCTTCTTCAGTTCTAAGGTCAATGGTGGGGAGTCCCAGATTTAAACCTAGTGGGAGTATCCCCCCAAAGAGGGACAAAAGGACCCCCTGATGATCCTCTAATCGCCTGAGCCAAGGTGTGAAACTGGGTGTGGGTCCCAATCAGCCAGGGTTTCGGGTGAGCTCATTGTGAAACCTGGCCCCACCTTATCATGCGAATTCCTGAGGTCAGATGGCCCAGGATGTGAGTGGGTGTTAAGGCGTCTGGGAAGGGAACTCAAAACTGGATTATAGATCATAAATGGCAGACAGTTGGTGTCGTAAACCACCGCCTCTGTTCAAAGATGGTCACAAGCGCATGGCACAACATAGAAGAACCACCTCCACAGGACAAGACTCAGCAGTCCATCCAATTCCTAATTCAGCCTTTCTGTTTGGACATTGGTCTGTGGGTGGTAACGGGAGCTGAGATTGACTTCAGCCCCCTTAGTGCAGAACTGAAAGATTTTCAAACATGTGAGGTGAACGAGGGGCCTCTGTCCCAGTAGACCTCTGAGGGGATTCCATGAAGTTTGAAGACGTGGTCTACAATGAGCTATGCTGTTTCTGTGGCTGTGGGGATTTTGTCCAGGGCAATGAAGTGTGCTGCCTCAGTGAATCTGTCATCAGAAAGGATTTCTGATTTTCCTGCCGAGACAGGTAAGCCGGTGACAGAATCTAAAGAGATGTGTGACCATAGGAGAGAAGGTATGGCTAGAGGCTGAAGCAGGCATGAAACATTCCTGCACATCCTTCTCTAGCATCTACCACCAGAAGTGACACTACAGCAGGGAGATAGTCTGACCTACCCCATGATGACATGAAAACTTGTGTTTGCCCACCTTAGTACCGCAGCTCATGCTGCTGGGGGGACATACCGCCAGCTGGGGGCCCAGTTCCTTAATCTGGTTCAGACCCTGCTGAATTGTTTTCTCGATTGACAGAGGAGATTTCTGCTGTCAAAGAAGTTAAGGCTCTCTGCGTCCAGAACGCCGAGAAGGATCAGCGGCTGGCGTACCTGGAGAACAGAGTGGTGGATTTGGAGCAGTACACCCGGATGAACGATGTCATCACCACAGGGCTTCACATCAAACCCCGGTCATATGATCGAGCGGTCGCCGCTGACTATGTAGGAGGGCCAGGAGAGGAAGATGTCAACTCCACGGAGCATCAAGTGGTTACCTTTCTACGGTCCAAAGGTCTGGAAGTGGATTACAACAACATTGAGGCTTGTCATCCTCTACCCCCCAAAAATGACAGTGACAAACCAGCCATCATTGTGAGATTTGCTAACAGGAAACACAAAACAGCACTGTTAAAACAAGGAAAGAAGCTGAAAGGATCCAATGTCTTCATGAATGAACATCTGACAAAATGAAATGTGGACATCGCCAGGAAAGCACGCTACTTGAAGAAACAGGGAAAAATTCAAAATACATGGACCACCACCTGTAAAGTATTCATTAAACTCAATGGAACAAGCCAAAGTGATGGTCATCAGAAACATGTAGGAGCTGGACAAATACTGAGGTTCAACTTACATTGGAGGTATGAATACACATGTGACGTGACACACAACATAACACATGTCACAGTCTAAAAGAACTTCATCTGCATCCGGCAACAATATCAATATAACTCATTGGAATTCTGTTTATGATAATCTGGAACTGAGAACATTTCGATACACAGACCATAATGTGCTAGACTTAGAAAAGGATATAGACCCGGAAAATAATTTCTTCTACAACATCAGCAATAACTGCTGCTACGTCACTGATGAACAGTTTAAGCACACCATCAACACGGAAAATAAATTATCAATAATCCATTTTAATAGCAGAAGTCTGTATGCCAACTTCAACAATATAAAGGAATATCTAAATGAGTTGACAAATCCATTTGGAATTATTGCCATTTCTGAAACATGGATCAATGCGGAGAAAGGACTGGACTTTGGACTGGAGGGATATGATGTGAATTGTGTAAATAAAAGGAACAAAAGTGGAGGGGAAGTAGCTGTGTATGTGGATAAAAACCTAAATTACAAGGTGGTGGAAAGTATGACAACTGCGATTGATAATTTATTAGAATGTATAACAATTGAAATTTATAAGGAAAAAGAGAAAAAATGTAATAATTAGCTGTATATATAGAACACCTGGCTCTAGTATTTAAGTATTTAATGACTTCATAGAAGAAATATTCTCTAAAACAAATCAAAAAGTTATGTTTATCTGTGGTGATTTTAATATTGACCTGTTGAATCCGAAAAAGCATAACATGACCGACGAATTTCTAAACTCTATGTACAGTTTGAGTTTACATCCTAAAATAACCAGAATTACAGCTCCTTACTTACAATATTTTCACTAACAATATGGAGAACAACATTGTGAGCGGATTATTAATTAATGACATCAGTGGTCACCTACCAGTTTTTGCAGTTTATGACACTAATTACAAGCAAGATCAGCATGAAGAACAACTGAGATACTAAGAAACTATGAATGCACTTAAGAACGATCTATTAAATCAGGACTGGAACAATGTTTACAAAGAAACTGATAATGATATTGCTTATGGCATATTTTTAAGAATGTTCATGGAATTGTACGATAAAAACTGTCCTACAATAAAATCCAACAGAAAGCACAAATATTCAGATAGACCATGGATCACCAAGTGTTTACAAAATGCATGTAAAAAGAAAAATACACTCTATAAGGAATTCTTAAAACTAAGAACAAAAGATGCTGAAAATAAATATTAAAAAATACAAAAATAAGTTGACCAATATTATACGAGTATGTAGAACGGAGTATTATAGTAAAACATTGACCAACAATAAACATAATATGAAGGGAATATGGGATGTTTTAAAAAGTATCATTAAAAATAATTCTGGACAACAAAGTTATCCTCAATATTTTATTGAAAATGGCAATATTATGGAAAACACTGCTGATGTTGTCAACAGCTTTAATCATTATTTTGTAAATATTGGACCAAATCTGGAAGAACAAATTCCTGAGTCACTGCCATCAGTAGACTGTAGTGAAAACCTGATTGATAGGAACACTAACTCAATGTTCCTCACATCAGTGGAGGAAAAAGAAATAACTGACACTGTACACATGTGTAAATATAAAACATTTACTGATTGTAATGATATTGACATGAAAATCATCAAGAAGATCATACAAGGAATTGTAGGACCTCTAAAATATATTCGCAACTCATCATTTCAGACTGGAAAAGTGCCAAACAAAATGAAAATAGCTAAAGTTGTGCCGCTGTATAAAACTGGGGATAGACACCACTTCACAAATTACAGGCCTGTTTCTTTACTACCGCAATTCTCCAAAATCCTAGAAAACCTGTTTAATAAACGATTAGACAAATTCTAAGATAAACATAAATTACTCTCTGACAGTCAATATGGATTCAGATCAAAAAGATCGACATCACTGGCATTAATCAAATCAATTGAGGAGATTACAAATGCTATAGATCAGAAACAATATGCAGCTGGACTATTTCTGGATCTCAAGAAAGCATTCGACACAATCAATCATGACATATTAATAAATAAACTGGAACGACATGGGATCAGGGGGGTTGTACTGCACTGGGTGAAAAACTATTTAAGTGACAGGAAACAATATGTGAAGCTGGGTGTCCATTCCTCATCATGCTTGGACATTGCTTGTGGTGTTCCACAAGGCTCTGTACTGGGTCCAAAGTTTTTTATTATTTATATAAATGATATTTGCAAGGCATCTGATATATTAAAATCAGTATTATTTGCAGACGACACAAATATTTTTTGTTCTTGTGGGAATCTAAAGTTGTTGCTGGATACAATTACTTCAGAAATGTACAAAATTTAAAAATGGTTTAACAGGAACAAACTATCGCTAAATCCAAGTAAAACTAAAATAGTCTTATTTAGGAATTCCGTTAGAAATGCACAAGTGCATATTCATATAGATGGTGTGGAAATTGAAAGAGTACTTGAACATAAAGTACGATGTGAGATGCAATTATAGATGATAAATTAAACTGGAAGTCACATATAAATCATATACATAACAAAATTGCAAAAAGTGTTTCAATTTTGAGTAAAGTAAAACACATTCTGGACCACAAATCACTCCACATTCTCGATTGTTCCCTGATTGCACTGTATGTGCATTACTGTGCAGAGGTCTGGGGCAATACTTACAAATGTTTGCTATCATCAGTCTTTATATTATAAAAAAGGGCCATAAGGATAATCCAGAAAACGGGTTACAGAGATCATACAAATCCACTATTCTTAAAATCAAAAATTCTAAAATTCACAAATCTGGTTCATTTTCTAACTGCACAAATTATGTATAAAGCAAAATACAACCTACTTCCTGACAATATTCTAAAAATGTTTTCTAAAAGGGAACGGGGATACAATTTGAGGGGGGAATTAAATTTAAAACATCCTTGTATCCGTACAACTTTAAAAAGTTTTTGCATCTCTGTGTGTGGAGTGAAGCTGTGGAACAGACTAAGTAAAGATATGAAGCAATGTCTGAGCATGGCGCAGTTTAAAAAGCGGTTTAAGGATATGGTTTTTGCAGGGTACAGGGAGGAGGTGTGTGCGTCTGTAGGTTGTGCATCCTTTGAGGATAACTGGGGTTATTGAAAATGAGTATATGTGTGCATGTGTATATATATATATGTATATATGGATAGATAGAAAGATAGATATACATATAATTAATTATTTTTTTATTTTTTTAAAATACACGTAACATATAATGTAATTGTAAGGAGGATTTCTGTAGTCTGTTGATTACTAGATATTGGAAAAGGGGGTGAGATTAAATAAGCTTATGCTTCTTCCTGCTCCTTTTTGAACATGAAAATTATTTGTAGTTGTGGTTGCTCGTTTTCCTTTTGTTTTGCTTTGTTTGTTTGTCTTGTTATAGTACTATGTTGTTATACTTTTTCAACATGTTCAAAATAAAGATTCAATCACTCAATCAATCAATCAATCCCCCAAGAGATGAAGCCCACTAAGCAGGAGGCAGGTAGCACAGTTGCCGGGTCTGGGCAATCTGAGTCAGGGTGTACTAGCGAAACAGGGCGTCTGCCTTGGTGTTTAGAAAAGTTACAGAGGTAGAGTACAACTCACATTTTTCGGCTTTTACATAAAGCCGGTTTTCCATGAGACGTTGCTCCTCTAGGTTTCTGGAAAAGATCAGAATATCGTTCAAATAGACAAACACAAATCTGTTCAGAAAGTCTCTTAATATATCATTAACTAGGGCTTGAAACACGGCAGGTGCATTGGTGAGTCCGAAGGGCATGACCAGATATTCAAAATGACCTAAAGGTGTGTTAAATGCCATTTTCCACTCATCCCTCTCCTTTATATGGACCAGGTGGTAGGCATTACATTGGCCGAGCTTCGTGAAAATGGTGGAGTCGTGAAGGGGTTTGAAAGCAGAGTTAATTAATGGAAGTGGGAAGTTGTTTTAACTGTTATTTCATTGAATCCTCTGTAGTCTATACAAGGGCAAAGGGTCTTGTCTTTCTTGGACACGACCAAGAAAAACAAAAACAAACAAATGGACAACTGTACTCTCATAAACACAATAATAACATGGACTGAACCACCACTCACAACCACTAGCACTTTATATAGCCTCTATAGAAATTATCCAAATATTTCAGTTATCTTAACTGCACTATTGTAAATGCTGTATAGACTATCATATTCGGTACAATACGATAATTATAATTCTACGACTATTTACAACTGTTTATAACTTGCATAGCTCATATTTCTGTATAGCTGTATAGTTATATCCTGTTCATAGCCTGTTCATAGCCTGTACATACTTATAATTATAGCATATTCATAACATACATTCATAACGTGTACATTGTAACATACCCATAATAGACCCATACTTTGTACCCTCATACCTATAACAGACCCATTTCTGTAATATATCTATATATCTATATTATGGCTAAAGCACTTCTGAATGGATGCAAACTGCATTTTGTTGCCTTGTACTTGTGACATGTGCAATGACAATAAAGTTGAAATTTAATTCTATTCTATTCTTAGGTACAAAAAAGAATGTGGTGCCCACTGGGAAAGAG
Organism: Neolamprologus multifasciatus; assembly: GCF_963576455.1. NCBI lineage: Eukaryota > Metazoa > Chordata > Actinopteri > Cichliformes > Cichlidae > Neolamprologus > Neolamprologus multifasciatus. The sequence goes on from NC_140454.1 coordinate 10,299,648, forward strand.
GATGGCTGGATAATTGCAGCAGCCAGTGACTCTTTACATCCATTTACATCCAGGAAATTCAGAATTTCACGTCATTTTTTATTTTATTTTATTTTTTGCAAAACACTTAGGGTCGGTTTCCCAGACAAAGATTAAAGCTAGTCCTAGATTTAAACAGTCTTTTAACCCTGATACAGAAATCTGCTTCCTCAATCAAGGTATAAAAAGACTAAACCTGTTCCTGACTAAACTAAGCTTGTTTCCTGAAGGAAGATAAGAGGTAGTCCAGGCAAAAACGGAGGTTTAAATAAAACCTCCCATCAAGCACGTTTAACTTTAATGTTGTTTGCTGAAGAAGACACATGGATTACTTATGTCTGTGATGATCAGCGAATATCACCTGCTAGACAAATTCTTGTTGACAGAAGTGACCCACTGCAGATTGTTTTCAAATGCATAAAGTAAAAGATGTGGAGATCATTTCCCTTTTGGAACCCAGTCTTTCATCTGTTACCCAAAGAGGACGGCCTTTCCAGTAAGTCTGCAGGTGCTCATAACTTTTACGTTTTTTGACATGTGGCATCTTTCACAGAGGAACTGGGGATTTATGTGTGGTCAGTGAACCAACCGTGTGGAAAGTCGTTCACAGAGTATGTAAGGCCATTTGTGTATTGAGAAGACAATACATAAACGTCCCAGATGCTACAACCCAAGTTAATTATAAGGTATAATTCCATGAATATAGGAACTTTCCTGGCGTCATAGGTTGACTCAGTAGGTTGGAGTCACTGGTTTTCCATTAATCTCCAAGGTGTATGCACTCACCAGTTACAGTTATTGAATTGATTGTTGCACGTTGAAAAGGTGTCACTCATAATTCCCCAATTTTACTTAACTCATTCTTATTTTGCTCATTTTGAAAGAGGAGATTATAATGAATTATTGCTTGTTGACAGTGGGCATGCTCAAAGGAATTTTTTGTTTACAGCATACTTGGACCCAATTACAACTGAGCAAAGGTGCTACAACCAAGCTCAAGCTCATATGCACACTGGAGCGCCCGTTTGGTGTTCAGAATACACTTGGATTCACACCAAGAAGATGCTAAATTGTCATTATTGCAACAGCTGTTCTTCATAACTACCTTAAACAGCATGGATGCCCAGACCCTCCAATACTAGAAGATGACAATCAACAAACAAACTACAAAATCACAACAACAGTCGCCTCAAGGTGCTTTATATTGTAAAGTAGACCCTACAATAATACATACAGAGAAAAACCCAACAATCACATGACCCCCTATAAGCAAGCACTTTGGCAACAGTGGGAAGGGAAAACTCCCTTTTAACAGGAAGAAAACTCCGGCAGAACCAGGCTCATGGAGGGGCGGGGCCATCTGCTGCGACCAGTTGGGGTGAGAAGGAAGACGGGATAAAGACATGCTGTGGAAGAGAGACAGAGATTAATAACAAATATGATTCAGTGCAGAGAAGTCTATTAACACATAGTGAATGAGAAAGGTGACTGAAGAAGAAATACTCAATGCACTGAGGTCTAGCAGGACAAGCACAGAGATGAGTCCACTGTCAGAGGCCATAAGAAGATCATTTGTAACCTTTAGTAAAGCTGTTTCTGTGCTGTGATGAGCTCTGAAACCTGACTGAAACGCTTCAAATAATTTTTTAACATTCCTCTGCAGATGATCTGTTAGCTGTTTGACAACTACTCTTTCAAGGATTTTTGAGATGAAAAGAAAGTTGGAGATTGGCCTATATAAGCTAAGACCAAGAGATGGCTATATAACATTTTTACTATTGTCAGGGTGAAGCTCGGTGGGACATAGCCGATTATTAGAGATGGGCTGATCATATTTAAGATTGGAGCATTAATTAATGGCAGGGCTGCTTTGAGCAGTCTTGTAGGAATGGGGTCTAAAAGACACATTGATTGTTTGGAGGAAGCAATTACTGAAGTTAACTCTCGTTAAATTTTGGTCGCCTTCATCTTTATTTATACTTCAACTTGGAGTATCTTCATTTTCATTTCATGCTCCTCCTTTAAATACTTCAACTTGTGTTCATGAAATGCAGTTGCCAGCTTTTAATGGATTGTGAGTCTTCTGTTTCCGTTTGCAGTGCTGGTAGACGTCATAGCTTCTGATGATGTGGAGGGTATACTGCCTTGCAACTCTGAAGTTCTGTCCATTTGAGTTCCTACACACACACACACACACACACACACACACACACACACACACACACACACACACACACACACACACATACACACACAGAGTTTATATGATCAAATGAACACATTAAATGAGACAGTTGTTGGTGACAAACAATAGTCTGAAATAGAGAGAGAGCGTGTAAATCAGTGCACTGCTATACTCAGTTCAGGTGTGTGTGATCCCTCATCTGAACATTGTAGATGGTCATCATTTGGGATGTTCTCCAAAGGCTGTTGGTTCTCCATTATTCCTGTCAGCAACTTATGCAACTGCTCTGTGTCCTTATTTGCAGGTCTTCCACCATCTTAAACCTCTCTTTAACATCACATAAGAGTAATAGAAGTAGGGCCACTACTTTACATGAAGTCACATACGTAACTACGTTACATAAAGTTAACAATTCTTACCTGAAGCTTGTGAATTGTCATTATTGCAATAATGAGTTCATTTGCATTGAACTCATTACAGATGGATTGCCACGCAGTCCTTTTCTTGGATTTCGCAACAGATGTGTGCTGTTTGTTTTTAATGATGGAGTATCTGGAGACTATTGTCTTCAAAAGAGTTTTCTCATGCTCAGTTAAGTTTTTTGACCTGTTTATCTTTTCTACTGCCATTGTTATAACTGGATTTTCTTCTTCAGTTTTAGAGAAATTGAGGCAATTTTGATTCCACTCCATGTTTTATAGGCAACCTGAGTTTGGATAAATCACACTAACAGTAACAGTTCAAGACTGCATAGTCCAGGTGTTAGTAAACTCTGATTGCGTGTACTTAACATCAAGTTGTACTTAAACATTATCTTGGTTTTTCTCTATGATTAGTATTAATAAAGGACTGTATTCGACCAATTTAACGAAGTTCTAATTTTTTAAGAGGAACATGGGAGGGTATTTTCACTATCAGAGCAACCAAAATTGCTTTGGTGTTGTCTTTATTAGCTTCATTCCTCACAGCTAAGTGAGGAGGGTAGGCCATGGCCATGAGCAACTAGTCCCCAGCTTTTGCCCCTGTGTCAGGAGCATGCACAGCAGTCAGAGAGGCAGATCAGTGAGCACTCTATTTCTGTAGAAGACATCATCATCATTTTTCTTGCCATTGTTCTAATTTTTCCAGAAAAAGCAAAAAAAAATATATAGGTGTTCTTGATTTGTTTGGGGTTTTTTTTTATACACGTATGCAACTTTATATGTGTAGTTGTTTTAGTGAGAACTTCATCAGAAATAGTGTACTGACTCTAGAATCTGCCTCTTGCTGTTCTGTACATGAGGGAAACTGATTATTTAAGCAGAACTGATCGGTCTTGTTAGGGCCACAGTGCCAACTCCTTTTACTATGATTGCTGTGGCCCTCCTTTTTTCCTTTTTGTAATGTATATTTAGCTAGAATCTACACATTTATTTATTTATAAAAAAGAAAAGCAATTGCTCTTTGGATGTGGTTCTAAAGATCTGTGATCTTTAAGTGTTTGTCTGATTCCTGAGTGAGAGCATCATCAGGACTTAATTTTGTACTCTGATTCTTTTGAGAATAAAACACTTGAGGAAGAGCACTATGATTGCGATGAACATGCTAAAGATTATGTTTTCATGAAATTTCTGTTGATTAAAGGACTGATGAGACTTTGTGCTATGGCCAACAAAGAGCACCAGGTTGGGGTGTCACTTTGAACGAGCTGGGTGTAGGATATGGGGGTAATGTGCAAGTTTATTTATCTTTGGTTAAAAGGTCCCCAAAAATGCAGATAGTCTATGCAAATTCTAACTAATTTCAGCATTCATGGTTTCTGTCAGGCAATATTTGCCTTAATGTTTTGCAAGGAAACCAAGGTCTCTCATTGAAATTAGCACGTGGATAAGTATCCATCCACCCATCCAGTTTCTGCCACTTATATTACGCCAGGTTGTGGAGGCAGCAGCCTGAGCAGAGACCTCCCAGTTCCCAGCCACCGCCTCCGGCTAATCCCAGGGAACACCGTGTTCTACCTCTGGGCTTCCTCATGGTAAGACATGCCCAAAACACCTCACCCAGGAAGCGCCCAGGAGGCATCCTAATTAGAAGTCCAAACCACCTCCTTTGGCTCCTTTTAATTCAATTCAATTCAATTCAATTTTATTTATATAGCGCCAAATCACAACAAATGTCGCCTCAAGGCGCTTCATAGATACAGAGAAAAGCCCAACAATCATATGACCCCCTATGAGCAAGCACTTTGGCGACAGTGGGAACGAAAAACTCCCTTTTAACAGCAAGAAACCTCCGGCAGAACCAGGCTCAGGGAGGGGCGGCCATCTGCTGCGACCGGTTGGGGTGAGAGAAGGAAGACAGGATAAAGACATGCTGTGGAAGAGAGACAGAGATTAATAACAGATACGATTCAATACAGAGAGGTCTGTTAATACATAGTGAGTGAGAAAGGTGACTGGAAAGGAAAAACTCAATGCATCATGGGAATCCCCCGGCAGCCTACATCTATTGCAGCATAACTAAGGGAGGATTCAGGGTCACCTGGTCCAGCCCTAACTATATGCTTTAGCAAAAAGGAAAGTTTTAAGCCTAATCTTAAAAGTAGAGATAGTGTCTGTCTCCTGAATCCAAACTGGAAGCTGGTTCCACAGAAGAGGGGCCTGAAAACTGAAGGCTCTCCCTCCCATTCTACTTTTAAATACTCTAGGAACAACAAGTAGGCCTGCAGAGCGAGAGCGAAGTGCTCTAATAGGGTGATATGGTACTACAAGGTCATTAAGATAAGATGGGGCCTGATTATTTAAGACCTTGTATGTGAGGAGCAGGATTTTGAATTCAATTCTGGATTTAACAGGAAGCCAATGAAGGGAAGCCAAAACAGGAGAAATATGCTCTCTCTTTCTAGTCCCTGTCAGTACTCTTGCTGCAGCATTTTGGATTAACTGAAGGCTTTTCAGTGAGTTTTTTGGACATCCTGATAATAATGAATTGCAGTAGTCTAGCCTTTTTAATGTGCAAGTGGAGTGACTCTACTCTGAATCCCCCCTGAATGACTGAACTCCTCACCCTATAGCTCTAAGGGACACAAGGATTGAGGTTACGTCTACAATATCAGTCTGTAGTGGTGAATAGAGAGCTGAGTGTAAACACAAAGCTGACAGTTTACTTGTGGAACTATGTCTCTACCCTGATTTATGGTCACAAACTCTTTGTAGTGACCATTAGAATGAGATTGTGGATACGAGCAGCAGTAGGTGGTTGCAAAGTGAGTGTATGCATTGCTTAAAAGTTTTAATTTTTCTTATCTGTTTAAACTGAATGTAATGGTCTTTTTTTTTGAGGAGTTATTTTCAAGCACAGGGAAATGTGATTGTGGTTTTTGCACTCGTTTGTCAAAAACGAGACCAAAAACATGGCTGAAGGACACTAAAAATTTGAGTTAGACTCTCTCTATTTCTCTTTGTTATATTTTTTTCTATTTATATATTTACTCCCCAGCAACAGGTATGTGATTCGTCATTGTTAAAATACACAACAAACATGGGAAATTGAATCCTAGGTGTTTGTAGGAGGTCCACCATGTGTGTTTAAACAGCATATCTAAAATTTCCACTAGAACTGTTATTATTTGAGATCTGTGGCTTTACCCTGCTGAGATCAGCTTTCTGAGCAGCCTCTGAATCATATTAAGACTGACTTCAATGATCTAATCTTTAATTCAATGCATGGATTGGATTGAAAGGAGTAAGGATTAAAAAGTCTAGAAGAAAAATGTAAAAAATTATCAGTTCTAACATTTTTTTATTATTATTTCTAATTTCATTTACTATCTGCAGTCTTTCTTGTGATTTTTAGCAACTTTAAAACTTGCTCTTGTTTCTCTGTTTGTCGTTTCTTCCCGTCTGGTTTGTAGTTTTAATAAGAATCACTGTAGACATGAGCTAGCATTACACTCTGTGGCCACTAAGCTAGTAATGCTACTGCAAATGTGAGAAGTGTCACCTGACGCACAGTTTCCACACCTTTATTCGAATTCCAGTAAGAGTAACTATGTAAATTAGAATGTTGTTTTTTGCAGTCTCTCTTTCTTTGTGAAAACAAAGTGAAATGTGCACATGCAAGCAGTAGCCAGCAGCAGTCTAAGCTTTATCCATGACAATAGCAGTGGACATCTGGACAGACTGTCTGATGGCAGTCACGGCTCCAAAATGGAAATGTCATAAAGACCTTTGTGCCCACAGCAATTTGACATTCAAATGAGTGATTGCCATTTTTCCAAACAACAATCCCCAGTGTACTGACTCAAACATACTGCAGAATTAAATCCCATTCAGCTGCTGAGCAGGATTCAAAAGATTGTGTATCAGGGCTCAAGCACTGAACATGAATGCACTACTCATTTTCTTCTTATTACTTGTATAATTTGTGAAAATAAATCTCTTTTTGAAGAGCTAAACATGCCTGAAAACTTGTGAATCTTTGCATGTGTATCAGAAAAGGTGAACATTTAGATATTTAATGGGACATATCTGTGTTGTATGGAGATGTCTAGGAGAGAGGGCAGTGGACACAAGCTTGGAGAAGGTGAAATGGAAAGGTGATGTTTAGCAACTACAGAGGGAGCTACCACAAAGCTAACAGTGATATAGGGTAGGAGTGACAGATGGGTCTCTCATTTACACACGTAGTCCTCTTCTCTCTAGAGCACACCTCCACTTCTCCAGGCTCTCTTCCACCTGCTCCCTACTCTCCCTACAGATCACAATCAAATTTATGAACGTTAGTCCACAGAGACTCCTGCCTCACCTCATCAGTCAACCTGTCCATCACTACTGCAAACAAGAACAGACTCGGAGTAGGAGTAAACCCATCTGACCCTCATGCCTCATCACTGTCTCACTGTCCTGCACCACCCTGACCTCCTCAGTACCACAGTGTCTCGCTTGGCATGTTTTTTTCTAGATTTACAAAGACACAGTCCAGTTCCTTCTGACCGTCTCTGTAGTTTTCATTAACACTATCCAGAAAACATGTATAGTGCTCGTCCATGAATCCATACTGTTGCACACTGAATATGGGGTTATGAGACTGACACTCATAATGTCAGTCTGACATTCTGATTTTATTTACATTTTACAAAATCTCAACTTTTTGGGAATTGGACTTGTAAGTTATATTTCTAGGCATAATACTATTATGAACTAAAATTAAACAAATGCCTGACATAAGTAGAAACTGTGCCACTAAAATTATATGGAGATTTAGTCTGCATTAAAATACATATTTTACCCTATCCAGTGGTTTATAAAGTGCTTTTTCTATGCAAACATAGCATTTGTTCTAATCGAGATAAGTAGCTTTTAAAAGACAACAACATTGGAATAAGTCTGAAACTGATGGCAACCCAAACATTAATAAAACAGCCTATTCTCATATCAGACACGCACAGGCTGTGCAGCGAGAGGAGGAAAAGGATGCCTGAATGAGCAATTAGCAAATTACAGCAGAGAATCCTGAATGGTCATCTGATTAGTTTGGCCCTTAAGCCTTATGTGATCATTCTGGGTCATTTTCTTTCATTTCCGCTGCTGGTCATGGATGTATCCCATCTGCTGGGAGTAAACACTGATGCACTGTGCTGTTGTCCATTGCCCCAACGCCATCCTCATAATGTGATTACCATGCTTCAGCATCCAGCCGCGCTGTGGAAGTCTAGATAACAAAAAAGCAAAAGCAAGCATAGCCTGGAAATAAGCAGAAAGAGAACCTTGACACCCTTTCATGTCTCATACTATGTTTTACTCAGTTGTGTTTGCTGAGAAGTGCTGAGAGAGGACAGACCATGCTTAGTCTGCCATTTATGTTGAAATAGTGCTCTTTTTTTTTTTTTTACTTTCCTTTACAGAAAAACTGTTTATTTCCGTAAAATGTCTTCCTGAAACCTACATAGTAGTAGTAGCAAGTAAAATATTTGGCATGCATCTTGTTCATTATATAGAGAAATTATGCAAGAGTCGGCTGAAGATGGACGTTTATCTAGTTACTGTTGCTGTGAAGTGCAACCCTGACACTCTCCCAAGCTTCATGCCACACAGTTCACATCATTATGTTATCAGCAACCCCTAAAAGTGTACTGGACAAAATCAGAAGTCCTACAAAAGTTTATCAGTATTTTGTGTCAAGATGAGTAACAAACCTCAGTCTGCCTGGAACAGGTGGGCCATAGCTGCTGGTCATTGCTCTGACATATACCTGATTTTCATTACATATTGATATTGACACATCTCTGCGTATTATACCTTAAATTGACAAAGAGTCATCGTGGCTCAACTTTGATTGATGACAGTGATACTGAGCTCAGTTGTTGAGGATATCTTTAAGGGCTGGTGTTTCTGCCCCTGTTAACTGGTAAATGGACTGGTTCTTATATTGCACTTTTCTGCTCTAACTGACCACTCAAAGCTCTTTACACAACTTACCTCATTCACACATTCACATAAGCTCTTTCTATCTAACATTCACACTCACTGATACTCCGATGGATGCATCGGACAGCAACTTGGGGTTAATAAGGATCTTTGGCATGGAGACTGGAGCAGACAAGGATCAAACCATGAACCTTCCAGTTAGTAGACCTGCTCTACTAACAGCAGACTGTTAGCTGCTGTCAATTAAATTTTCTTGAAGTGGCTCTAAATTTGTCAAACTCGCCCTTAAAAATAAACTCTCATGTGATATGAAAGTGTAATTGTAACTGCTCATCACAGAAAAAGTACTAGTGGTAGAATTTTAGGACTCTAAAGTCAAACATTAGCTGCCATAGCATTAGCTTATAAAATGATGTTGTTTACCCAGAGGGTCCATGTCTGGTCTGCTCGTGATAAACAATTGCGAAAATATCAAGAATAAAGAAACATGTTCCTGTAGTGGGTTTTTTTTATGAGGTGTGGGCTTTGGCTCCGCTGCTGGAGAGGGGTGGTGCAGCAGGCTCAAGGGGTAGCACCAGGGAGGCGGGCAAGGCAGCTGTGGGGGAGTGCTGTGGTGACAGCTGGAAAGCTGTCCAGTCAAAGCCAAGATGATAGAGCACAAATTTGACTCTGTTACTGATAACAAAAGCTGGGGTGGGATTTACAAATCCTAACTTCAGCTCAAAAGTGAGGCTTCAGGTGAGGAAGAAGAGGATGACAAAAATAAGAAAGAAAAACTAGAATGAGAAAATGAAAATATAAATATGTTAAATGGTCAAATATTGTTTGAATAAGATACTGGTGATTTTAAAAAATCAAATAACTTATAACTGATGCTATTTATCTGATGCCATTGTATCAGATAAATCTTCTATACAAATCAGCTGGAAAGCAAGAAAGACTATCTTTATGTCCTTGATGATTTCTGCAGCCAACAGTGCAGCATAATAAATTATTTTATATAAACAACGTATGAGTGAAACGGACATGATCCCTGCCACTTATCATGTCCAATATGACGGACAGCTCTTGAGCAATAGGCTGCTGTGGGATTGTCAGTCATGTAATGGTAGACAGAATAAATATTTGCAGGACAGTAGTGTAACGGTGCAAAAGCAGTTTGTAAAATCAGGTTACCCTGACAGACGTGCTTCTGCGATTAACAAAGTGCTAAATTTACATGGGCATGTATCTACATATGTGTACACACAGAATATACTCCCTTCAGTTTTATTTATATGGCAGCAAATCACAACAGTTGCCTCAAGGCGCTTTATATTGTAAGGTAGAGATCCTACAATAATACAATACAGTGCAATAACAATACTCCACACTATTATCGATATCTACACTACTACCACTTCTATATTACCTACTGAGGAGGGATCATTTATGTGCCCTTTATAGGCTGGTGTATGACGATATAGCTGCAAGTACATGTAGATGCTAATAAGCACAAAATATTATTTAAATTAATTAGTTATAGCATATTAAGCTTTTAAAAGTTGTAGAACATTTTTATTTGTTTGACCATTCTTGTTTAAACCATCATCAAACATGTTAATTATGTGTTAATAAACAAATTAATTAATAATTGTTAATAAAGTGCTCTCACAAACATGTAACTACTACTACTTGATGCTAGTATCGTGTATGTTGAATCTGGCATTAAACAGGGTGAAAGTCTTTCAGCAAGGAAAAACTGAATCACAACCAATTACTAACTATTTATGGCACAAAGCTTTTGCAAGCGTAATCATTGGTGTTGCTGTTGTTCATAACCTGAATATGTTGTCATCATTCACATTACCAACTCAGAGGGAAGCACCAGCAGGAGATGATTGTCGTCAGTCCTGCAGTAACATAAGGAAAAGAAAAACTGAAACAGACTCACAGGAGCAGCGGACAGGAAGGAAGCTTGTGGAAATTTTGGTTTCCCTGTAGAGGTAATAATTGGGTTCCCATTATTGTTTTTTTTTTTTTTCTCAACTGAATTAGACGCACCATAGTAATCCACTGCCTACACTCCATAGGAACAGGAAGACTTGTCAGTGGCTGCCAAGATTTCTTGTAGGATCGCTGTGTCTCAGCACTTTTTAATTAAAATGCTCCATTTGTGCTACCTATCCTAGTTGCCTGGGAGAGAAAATACAAGAGAATAAATTACTGCATCCATTCCTGCTGGCTGTACTCTGCTGCTTCGCAGCATTTTATTAGGACTGATATGGCACTTTTTAAACATCTGGGGGCTTGTTTACTCTTACTGTCTTGATGAAATGCTAAAATCAGAAGATTGAGACCATGATTTCTAAATATAGCAAAGGCACTAATTTGTTATTACAGTACGTGGAAGTTAAATTAAAAAGCCTAATGTATGACATGGATAAAAAAAAAAAACATTTTATTTCCCTGTTATATTCAAAAGCATGAATCCACTCGCACTGCACACACACTTTCTGGTGTCTAACGGTCATAACCCCAGTGTGGCTTGTGCTCACATGCAGACTGACAGGAAGTGTTATCATTTGCTCAAGTGAATGCTCTGTGTTACAACCATCTGGCTCACTCCAGAGAAGCGACTGTGTTATTTTTAGACATATAGTAAATCTTCCACTGTGGCTCGATTCATCACATTGTTGAGCAATATTGGTGCAGTCATGAAGTTTGAAATTATTTCTGTTGGATCAAAACTTGATAAACAATTGATTAATGCTTTACAGATCAGAAATAATAAAAACGTTTCTGTTACCTGTTGGTGGGAAATTCTTCATGATGAGACTCTTGAGTTCTTTCGTGATTGGTAAATTACACTCCTCCAAAATATGACCTGATTGCTTAACATCTGGAAAGGGTCTTCAATATATGTAGACCAAAAACATTTATTAAATTTTATTAAATATTTACAAGTGCAGGTCATGTGTTGTATAACTTTTATTAACGTGTGTGTCTGTGTTTCTATGTGTCTTGGTGTGACTCATGCCAAGGTCCCACCTTCTGGTTTCTGGACACCTGCTGGTCATCACACACTTGTACCCGAGTCCTCATCAAAGTCACTACTTGAGGGAATGGCTAAGCTTTAGTCTTCACTGGATTGTTGAACTACTCACACTTAGTGTAACCCTGACTTCCTTGCTTGTTGACTTCCAACCTGGTTGGAATACTACCCCTTATATTCTGTATGCAGATACCTGTGGAGAAATTCCTCCATGAGAGTGGTGAGCAAACTGAGCCCGAGAGTTTCTGTGGAGAGACTTAGTGAGGAGAATCACAAGCACTAGTGAGGGGGGGGATCATCACTACTGTGGACTGTGTGTTGGACTTTAGTTGTGCAAATTAGTTGATCTATTATTACTGAAGAGAGTCCATCCCTGAGTCCTACTTCTGCCGTTCTGCTTCATGACACGCCACCGTCTGGTCCTGCCTTGTCTGGTCCTGCCTCGTCTGGTCCTGTGCCCACCAAGCCTCGACCAGTACGCCCGACACCTGTGAGTCGCCGCCGCCGTCTCCCACGCGGCAAGCCTCCGGACCTGCTCTGTAGAAAGGTGCAACAAAGATGGTGCCTAAGAAGTATAGCAAGCTTGGAAGCTTGGAGGCCTTGGAAACTACCAAGCAATGACTTACAGCTGGGGTAGGCAACTCCAGGCCTTGAGTGCCGGTGTCCTGCAGGTTTTAGATGTGTCCTTGATCAAACACAGCTGATTCAAATGGCTAAATTACCTCCTCAACATGTCTTGAAGTTTTCCAGGGGGCTGGTGAACTAATCATTTGATTCAAGTGTGTTGACACAGGATGAGATCTAAAACCTGCAGGACACCGGCACTCGAGGCCTGGAGTTGCCTACCCCTGACTTACAGCCTTGGCCAGTCACTTGAAGAGGTACACCAGAGAGATTGAAGGCAGGAGAATAAACCAGCTGTTCTCCACAGAACCAGCCAAGGTGTACTCCCAGTGCCAGGGGAACAATAATAGAACAGCACCACCGAGGCTGGAGACAGGGTCCAATAACCATCATAATGGCAGACATCCAAGAAAGGGTCTCCAGTATGAAGAGTTGGACAGCATCAGACCCCGATATGGTTCACGCCTACTGGCTGAAAAAGCTGACTGCACTCCACGAGCACCTGGCAGCACAGATGAACCAGCTGCTAGTTGACAAGAGACACCCAGAATGGCTAACCGAAGGCTGAACAATTCTGATCCTCAAGGACCCCCAGAAGGGACTGGTCCCATCCAACTACTGACCAATAACCTGCCTCAGCACCACGTGGAAGCTCTTGTTAGGCATCATAACGGCACATTGCACAATACATGAGTAGGGCACAGAAAGGGATGGACAAGAATACCAGAGTTGCAAAACACCAGCTACTGGTAGACCGAGCAGTCAGCCGAGACTGCAAGACTAGGCTGACCAACCTGTACACTGCCTGGATTGATTATAAGAAGGCCTATGACTCAATGCCCCACACCTGGATCCTGGAATGCCTAGAACTTCATCAGGAACTCAATGGGGATGTGGTGGACAACACTAGAGGCCAACTTCAAGCCCATAGCACAAATAACCATCAAGTGCGGAATCTACCATGGAGATGCTCTGTCCCCACTGCTGTTCTGCATAGGCCTGAACCCCCTCAGTGAGATCATTGACGAGACTGGCTACGGATACCGACTACGAAATGGAGCAGTTGTCAGCTACCTCCTGTATATGGATAACTTCAAGCTGTATGCCAAGAGTGAACGAGACATCGATTCACTGATCCACACCACCAGGATATACAGCAATGACATCGGAATATCATTCGGACTGGAGGAATGTAGTCGGATGGTAACAAAGAGAGGGAAGGAAGTCAGAACAGAGGGGATCAAACTACCAGAAGGCAACATTGCAGACATAGAGGACAGCTACAAGTACCTGGGGATCCAACAGGCAAATGGGAACCATGAAGAGGTTGCTAGAAAAGCTGCAACCACCAAGTACCTGCAGAGGGTCAGGCAAGTCCTGAGGAGTCAGCTGAATGGTAAGAACAAGATCCAGGCTATCAACACCTACGCCCTGCCCATGATCAGGTACCCTGCTGGGATAATAAGTTGTCCAAAGGAGGAGATAGAAGCCACTGACATCAACACAAGGAAGCTCCTGACCATGCATGGAGGGTTTCACCCCAAGTCCAGCACCCTGAGGCTATACGCTAAGCGGAAGGAAGGAGGCCGGGGACTGGTGAGTGTCAGCACCACAGTCCAGGATTAGACAATAAACATCCGCAAATGCATCAGTAAGATGGCCCCAACTGACCGCGTGCTCAGTGGATACCTCAGGCAGCAGAAACCCAAGAATGAGGAGGAAGAGGTGACACCATCATGGAAGGACAGGCCGCTGCACAGTATGTACCACCGGCAGATAGCGGAGGTGACTGATATCCAGAAATCCTAACAGTGGCTGGACAAAGTCGGACTGAAAGACAGCACAGAGGCACTAATCATGGCAGCACAAGAACAAGCTTTGAGCACAAGATCCATAGAGGCTGGGGTCTATCACACCAGGCAAGACCCCAGGTACAGGCTGTGTAAAGTTGCCCCTGAGACAATCCAGCACATAACAGCAGGGTGCAAGATGCTAGCAGGCAAGGCATACATGGAACGCCATAGCCAAGTGGCCGGCTTAGTATACAGGAACATCTGTGCATCTGAACATCTGTCAAAATGGGAGACGGCCACTAGGGTGGTGGAGAATGACCAAGTAAAGATACTGTGGGATTTCCAGATACAGACAGACAAAATGGTGGTGGCTAACCAACCAGACATAGTGGTGGTAGACAAGCAGAAGATATATATATATATATATATATATATGTATATATATATATATATATATATACAGTGGGGCAAAAAAGTATTTAGTCAGCCACCGATTGTGCAAGTTCCCCCACTTAAAATGATGACAGAGGTCAGTAATTTGCACCAGAGGTACACTTCAACTGTGAGAGACAGAATGTGAAAAAAAAATCCATGAATTCACATGGTAGGATTTGTAAAGAATTTATTCGTAAATCAGGGTGGAAAATAAGTATTTGGTCAATAACAAAAATACAACTCAATACTTTGTAACATAACCTTTGTTGGCAATAACAGAGGTCAAACGTTTACTATAGGTCTTTACCAGGTTTGCACACACAGTAGCTGGTATTTTGGCCCATTCCTCCATGCAGATCTTCTCAAGAGCAGTGATGTTTTGGGGCTGTCGCCGAGCAACACAGACTTTCAACTCCCGCCACAGATTTTCTATGGGGTTGAGGTCTGGAGACTGGCTAGGCCACTCCAGGACTTTCAAATGCTTCTTACGGAGCTACTCCTTTGTTGCCCGGGCGGTGTGTTTTGGATCATTGTCATGTTGGAAGACCCAGCCTCGTTTCATCTTCAAAGTTCTCACTGATGGAAGGAGGCTTTGGCTCAAAATCTCACGATACTTGGCCCCATTCATTCTGTCCTTAACACGGATCAGTCGTCCTGTCCCCTTGGCAGAAAAACAGCCCCATAGCATGATGTTTCCACCCCCATGCTTCACAGTAGGTATGGTGTTCTTGGGATGCAACTCAGTATTCTTCTTCCTCCAAACACGACGAGTTGAGTTTATACCAAACAGTTCTACTTTGGTTTCATCTGACCACATGGCATTCTCCCAATCCTCTGCTGTATCATCCATGTGCTCTCTGGCAAACTTCAGACGGGCCTGGACATGCACTGGCTTCAGCAGCGGAACACGTCTGGCACTGCGGGATTCCCTGCCGTTGTAGTGTGTTACTGATGGTGACCTTTGTTACTTTGGTCCCAGCTCTCTGCAGGTCATTCACCAGGTCCCCCCGTGTGGTTCTGGGATCTTTGCTCACCGTTCTCATGATCATTTTGACCCCACGGGATGAGCTCTTGCGTGGAGCCCCAGATCGAGGGAGATTATCAGTGGTCTTGTATGTCTTCCATTTTCTGATGATTGCTCCCACAGTTGATTTTTTCACACCAAGCTGCTTGCCTATTGTAGATTCACTCTTCCCAGTCTGGTGCAGGTCTACAATTCTTTTCCTGGTGTCCTTCGAAAGCTCTTTGGTCTTGGCCATGGCGGAGTTTGGAGTCTGACTGGTTGAGGCTGTGGACAGGTGTCTTTTATACAGATGATGAGGTCAAACAGGTGCCATTCATACAGGTAACGAGTGGGGGACAGAAAAGCTTCTTACAGAAGATGTTACAGGTCTGTGAGAGCCAGGGATTTTCCTTGTTTGAGGTGACCAAATACTTATTTTCCACCCTGATTTACGAATAAATTCTTTACAAATCCTACCATGTGAATTCATGGATTTTTTTTTCACATTCTGTCTCTCACAGTTGAAGTGTACCTCTGGTGCAAATTACTGACCTCTGTCATCATTTTAAGTGGGGGAACTTGCACAATCGGTGGCTGACTAAATACTTTTTTGCCCCACTGTGTATATATATATATATATATATATATATATATATATATATATATATATATAATATTATGTAACTCTGTAACTTCTGTCGGTGCTGTGCTGTATATAAAATATTAGTGCTGTCAGCGTTAATCTCCTTAAAATGATGTTAACACCATAACCACATTAACGCAGTTAGCTTGCTAACGAGCACTAATATATTTATATATACCTACATATATTTGCATACAGACATAAATGTGTGTGAATAGGGGAAAGGCAAGACTGAGGAGGCTCGGCTGAGGTAAGGAGATGATTGAATTCCAGAAGTCCAGAGGGATTGGCAGAGAAGCAGGCAGGTGGGAATGAGACTGGAGTCCGCGCTGGAGCTAATGCAGCGTAGGTGTGCGAGAGAAGACCAAGCGAGCAGGCTGTTGATTACTGCAAGCAACAGGTTAGAGTGGTCCGTGGAATTGACTGAAGATGAGACAGAGCAAAGTAAGTAACAATCAGTGTTGGAAAGGTTACTTTTAAAATGTATTCCACTACAGATTACAGAATACATGCCCCCAAATGTATTTTGTACGCTACTCAATGAGAGTATTCTGAATACTTTGGATTACTTAATATATTATGCGTTTTACAACTACATGAATGTACTATTGCTGTTTGATTTATTACTATTACTGAAAGATACCAATACCAACTAGATTTTTAAATCTAGTTGGTATTGAAAAAATGAGTAACAGTAGGGTGGCTCCGAACCGTGGTAAAGGGACCTCTGGCTAATACGTCGGGTTCGTGTGGGCTCGTAGCTGAAAACTAGCTTTACTTTGTTGTCTGGGTCAACTTTGCTAGCAAGAGACAGAGAGAGGCGTTGAAAGGCTGCTCCAACGGAACTTATTGTTTCAGAGAAAAACACGAACACAGTGTACAGTCAAGTCTTAATAGCTTACTTACAACTGGACCACACTGCCCATGAGGCTACATTCTTTAGGCCGATGCCTGTAACACTCTGCCTATTGCCTTCATATTAATTAATTTTTGAACAATAATTTTTTAAAATATTTCATCACGTCATTATGCGGGCTGCAAGTAGAGGTGACATGGACCATGAGATTGAGACAAAGGCATTAGAGCCTCTAAATGAACTAGCATATGGAACAGGAAAAGACCGCCGTGTAATCCCTTTATTTCAACAAAGTAACTGCATTCTGAATACCACCTTTTTAAACGGTAACTGTAACAGAATACAGTTACTGATATTTTGTATTTTAAATACGTAATGCCGGTACATGTATTCCGTTACTCCCCAACACTGGTAACAATACAAAAAACGATTCCAAAACATGAGAGAGCCTAGAACTGATGCTGGATAGCAGACAATCTAGCGAGGAGGAGTAGTCAGCACTGGTATAAATACTGACTCAGTCCAGATCGGTAACAGCATATAAACACCACCACACTGAGCACTGGAGCTCCTCAGGGCTGTGTGCTCAGCCTCTGTTGACTCGTGACTGTGCAGCAATGCACAGTTCAAACCATATCATCAAGTTTGCCAATAACATGACTGCAAAAGCAATGAGTCAGCATACAGAGACGTATTGTTGTGTCTGCACTGTCTTGTGTCTGTATCATTCTGTTCTTTCTGGTGTTGCACTGTTTTTGTTTTGTTGTTTCTGAAATTTTATGCAATTTTGCATGTTTTGTTTTGTTTTTTTACAGCGCATTGTGTTCTGCGTCGCGATCGGCTGTAGACCATTGTCAATCAATCTCTTCCCGTGTCTCCTGTACAGTGGAGAATGTGTTGAGCTTGTCAAATTTATCTTGATCTTCGATCGCTACAGTGTGACTCTGAAGTGCTGTACTGTATGTTTGTAAGTTTTCTCCCCAACAAAGACAACCATCCAGGTGGGGCTCAGAGTAGAGCCACTGCTCCTCCACATCGAAAGGAGCCAGCTGAGGGGGTTCGGGCATCTGACAAGGATGCTTCCTGGGCGCCTCCTGGGTGAGGTGTTCTGGGTATGTCCCACCGGGAGGAGGCCCCGGGTCAGACCCAGGACACGCTGAAAGATTATATCTCTCGGCTGGCCTGGAAACGCCTTGGTGTTCCCCCGGACAAGCTGGAGGAGGTGGCTGAGGAGAGGGAGGTCTGGGCTTCTCTGCATAGGCTGCTCCCCCCGTGACCCGGCCCTGGATAAGCGGAAGAAGATGGATGGATGGATGGATGGATTTGACATAGCCCAACAGGGTCCCAACTTTTTGTAAGTGCAGTCATAAATCTGTCCCCATGAGTTTAAGGACACAGGATGTCATGTGCTGTAAACCTTGTGAACCAAATTTGTAAGTTGCTATATTGGGCTATATAAATAAAACTGACAAATGTGGAATGCTTGAGTAAATTTCCTCAGCTACATTACACCAGTAAAAGAAATCATTGATCATTAACGCGACATGTTTTTAAGTCTGCTTTCCAGAGCAAGGAAGGTCAGTTATATTTAATTTAAATAGGCTGACTGTGTAGCTACAAATCTAAAAGCAGAGACACCTTAATGGCAAATAGGAAACTATAAAAAACACTATAATGTTCTATTAGTAAAAGACACATTTGCTGAGCCCACAGTCATCAAGAGAGACCGGAGCATGAAAAAGGAACCTTGAATTTCTCTGGGAAATCTTACGTTTCTATCAAAGACACAGTGCTAGTTTTCACTTTTGACTGCACACCCAGGGTCTGTCATTTATCAGCCTCTTGTAGTGCTTCATCAGCTCAAAATGCTCTCACTAGGATCTCAATTACTGTGACACAACTGTGCTCTATAAACAAACCATTGTGTGCTGCTTAGGAGCAAAATACATTTTATATTGCCACAAATAGATTCAGTAACTACCATGCAATCTGAATCTGATGATGTTTAAGAGAAGCGCAGAGCACTGCAGTTATGTAAAAACATGAGGCAAGCAGGGGTCTGAGATGAAAGGTTGAGGAAAGGAAAACATAGCGCTAGATCTGGGATGAACTAGTGTTCTAGTGTCCCATGAACTAGTGTCCCATATCTGGGATGAACTAGTGTTCATCCCAGATATGTCAGTTTTCCACTCGGAGTGAGCTATCAATAGACCTCACTTTGGAAACTCTGATTCCATTATAAGCTTGTTTTGCTGGTTTGTCTCCATGACAATTGGCCTTCAAAGAGAAAGCTGAAGAACACTAATTTCCAAAAAATATACACAGTAAGCCTCATTTCCTGAAGACTGTCCCTCATCTCAGTCTCAGGATCTTCCTTTTGTAAAGAACCATCACCAGGATTTCAGAAACACTGAACCTCCCCACTGATATCAAAAACCAAGCATTTTTACTCTAATTAGATTTCATATACTAAAGTAAGAATATAGTTTTACTTATTATATGAAGTTTACCACCAATTGTTCTGTTATTTATTGTCTAAATTAATCAGCTGCCACCTGTGTCTTAAAATAAAGTTATGACCTTAAACCAGAACAATGAAGCTGTGGCTCAATAGTGACCCAAGGCTCACTTTATTAACTGATTCATTTTACTGTGAAATCAAACACGTTTTTTATGTCTCCATATTATTCAAATGAGCTTGCAAAGAAAAGCGTCTGGACTTCTTTAAGTTGCTTGAAGACGTTTCACCTCTCATCCGAGAAGCTTCTTCTGAAGAACTGAAGAAGCTTCAGTAACTCTGTTGTTACTGCAGTTCACTCTGATGTACTGCTACTTTTGGATGCATGTACACTTCATATGGACACAGTGGACCAGTGTGTCTATTACACGTTTTGCCACCATGTTCGATTATTTGGAGGTCTGTCATAGAGGTCTTAGAGGTTCTGTAAATTAGCAGTAGTTGTACTTTCGGGGCTCTTCATTACTTCAGTAATTTTTTTATGTACAAAGCATCTGGAAAGTATTCACAACACTTGTGTTGTGAATACATGGTGTGTAACACTGTGTACTTAAGTATTCTCAGCTATTTTCAGATCTCTCCAGAGATGTTCAGTCAGGTTCAAGTATGGGTTCTGGCTGGGCCATTCAGGAACATTCACAGAGTGGTCCCAAAGCCACTCCTGTGTTCTCTTGCCTGTGTGTTTAGGGCAGAGGTTGTAAACCTGCAGCTCAATACCCGCATACATATAGTATATGCATTAATTCATGCTCCCCTAGTTACATCTATCATCTGCCCATCTGTCCCCCATTAACCCCTGCTGCTCTTTTTGGTTTGGTAGGAGGAGCTAAAATGGTTCTTTTGATAGTGAAGGCTGCCTGGCTTGGGTTCATTGTCCTGTTGGAAGATAAACCTTCACCCCAGTCAGAGGTCCAGAGCATTCTGGAGCAGGTTATCATGAAGGATGTCTCTGTACATTTTGGCATTCATATTTTTCTTGATGCTGAGTAGTCTCCAAGTTTCTATTGTTGAAAGGTCCCTACAGCATGAGCTGCCACCACCGTGCTTCACTGTAGGGATGGTATTGGCCAGGTGATGAGCAGTGCCTGAGTTTCCTCCAGACTTGACGTTTGGTATTCAGGCCAGAGACCTCAAACTGGCCACTCTACCATACAGGCCTCATTGGTTGAGTTCTGAAGAAATAGTTGTGCTCCTGGAAGGACAGAGCTCTGTCAGAGTGACCATCGGATTCTTGGTCATTTCCCTGACTAAGGCCCCCTTCTTCCATTTATGATGATAGAGGACAGTGTTCATTAGGAACTTCAATGTTATGTTTTTTGTTTGTTTTTTTTAACTTTGTCATTATGTGTTAATTATGTGTTAATTTAATCTATTTTGGCATATGACTGTAACATGTGAAGTCCTGTGAATGAATACTTTCCAGATGTACTATATTCAACATCTACTGATCAAGTACAGCCGCCAACCGCCGGGCCAGAGTTGAGGCCCGGGTGTGAAATTTATGGTTTTCAGGGTTTTTATAGGATTTTATTGTTATTTTTTTTAAATCATTTTTATCATTAACTCTGTTTCCCTGGGTATTTTCCCGTGTGTTATGAATAAATTTTCTCTTTTTTTTTTGGTATCGGTACTGTTTTTATTTTGTTGTATTTATCCGCGACACCTCAAAGGCCAGTCCGTGAAAATATTGTCGGACATAAACCGGTCCGTGCATAATGTTGATGTCCTTAACAGTATCTAGAATCTTAGAGTTGCAGAACTACTGCTCTATGTTACACAATGTTCCCACTGAGGTACCTCATTGTTACAGTGGCATTTTCAGTTATTTCATGTGTTTGTTTCATTTATATCATTGTAAATGGTGAGAGCAGGAGTATGTGAGGGCTGTCAGGCTTGTACAATATAAAAATTGAAGGGGTGAGTCTGTTGTGGCAGCCCAGGGAGGAAACAGTGGCCGGCTTCATGAGTTCAGAGCACAGCTGGTTAACATTCCCAACTAGCGTTACTACACTGCAGACTGAGGCTCCAAATGTGTGCTACAGCTTGGCACATTTAGCATGGCTGCTTTGCTAATAAATAATGCAAGCAAAATAATACTGGATAAATGTAAAAGGAGTGATAAATAAATGCTATCACAGTAAATCTATTAGTGATTATAGTGATTTATTAGGGATTCGAAATCGATGCTAGTTTGTCGTAGCCCTTTCTCTGCGTGTGTGAAGCAAAAACACTGTGTTATACTGCCATCCGCTCATCTCTTCATTAGAATGCAGCACCAGTCTGCAGCTGCACACAGCAGAGAGAGAAGAATGATGAAACAAGAGCTAAAAATAGCTGCCTCCCAGGATCCCCCTCTTATGGCACTGTAAACACTCAGAAAGCCAGCGACAGGCAGTGGCTGACAGCATGTGTGTGTGCGTGCATGTGTGTGTACATGCATGTGTGTGTACGTGTATACATGGATAAGGATCCTGTGTGTGTTGGACATACTGCAGTCCTCGCCCTCCCCTCCCCCGTCATAAACCAGTGTTTCGTTTGGCAAGCATTCATCATTGAGCCGCTGTACAATTAGAACCATCTGTGGGATTTTTACTTAAACAAGCTGAGGGAGCGTTAGTGCCTTACAGCTCTACAGAAGAAACAGTCACCTTGATAAAGCTTAGAGACACGTTCCCATTAAGAAAGGGCAAATTCCAATTGGGCAAAACCTGACACATTATCCAAGCAAAGTTGTGGCCTTAGTTTGTAGTACACATGTCAACTGCTGGTTTCTCTGAACTATTATAGCAGTGAATGAACAACCCAGCTTATTATAAAATGCTTATTGTTATTATGGAATGAAATTAAGGATTAAAAACCATTTAATTCACTGTTTTTTTAACCAGTAACATTGTTTAATCGTTCCCTAAATTAGTCAAAACAAGAAGTCAAAAGCTCACCACCTATGTGGATAAGAAACCAAGTCACAGCTTTGGAACCTTGCTAGAAATCTTATTCCTCATCCCAGGAATAATATGGAGTGAAAGCAGTTGAAAAATCAAATTGCATGAACCTGTTTTGAAACTAAAAATTGGCATGTAAAAAGATAATGAGGACCACTGCATTAACTGGAATCTGGGTCACTTTTCTTAAATCTCAAGACTCTGAAGATTCAGGGAACATCTTATGATTGATCTTTGAAGCGATCTGAGTATGAGTAGTTAACTGACTTTAACTATGGTTTCTAGAAATGAAAGCAGTGGTTTCTCTCCAGGACAGTCACACACTGCATCTGTTCATGGCAACAGACAGCATTTACTCTTTGTGAGGCAGTCAGCCTTATCACAGGAACTGTTATTACACTACAGGTTGTCCACTTTTTACACACTATATGCAAACAGTGTCAGATTCTGCACACACGCCACAGTAAGGTTAGCTTCCTGCTGATCTCCAAGTCAATTAGGCACCATCATAAAAATAAGATGCAAACCTCCTGCTTACTTCACACGTTTCACAAATTTACCAATGAATATGTTTTACTCTGTAAAACAATTGGTGTTACGCAGTAAATACATCTCTATATACTTCTGTTTCCCGCAGATTGAATTGAGAAGATTACATGAACAGTTCAGCCAATCTCACAGGCTCATTCAACAGCAAATCCGCATGTCTAAAGAGGACAACGTGTGCACCACAGGCTGGAAACAACACAGGAACAGCCCTGGAGATTTAAACAGTAGGTCTGAGCCAGATGAGGCTGTGACAACCTGATCCAAAAATAAAGAGTGCAGCTCCACCACATTCGACCCAAGAACCTGAAAAAATTCAGTTTTTTTCTGTTCCACAATTTAGAAGCCCTAAATCAAAACCTGACTTTGTGCTGTAACTCCTATGTAGATACCATATGATAACAAATATCAGATATTTAGTAAAACTAAGTACAATTTATTTAAAAAGTAAATTTAAACATGATTATCACCAGTGTTGGTCAAGTTACTTGAAAAAAGTAATCAGTAATTAATTACTGATTACTTCCCCAAAAAAGTAATCCCGTTACTTTACTGATTACTTATTTTCAAAAGTAATTAATTACTTAGTTACTTAGTTACTTAGTTACTTTTTAAAAACATGATTTACAACCTGAATAGATGATAAAGCGATAGATCTTTCAGCCCAATTCTCCTTTTTCTACATAATCCATCATACAAAATGTAATCAAATGGAAAAGTCTCTTTTTAAAACTTGTTTTGTTAGTTTTAATCTTTTAATTTTATGCATGAAGCAAAATTTTAATTATATGCACCATTCTCTGACTGGAAGAAATTAGTTTAACATTTAAACCTATTTTCTGCACATTCCAGCACATAAAATAAATATATATATATATATATATATATATATATATATATATATATAGATTGTGTTTACACTCACTCTTTCAGATGCAAGTAAAACACAGCAGAAAATAAATAAAGTCAAAGACTAGCGGTCCTTTTGCTCTATTTTCACCTGTATAGCAGGAGTAGGGTAGGCGGAGGTTTATCCTGGTGCAGGTGTGCCGCAGCGGTCAGTGGAAGGATACCGCAGTTTCTCTGTGAGTTTCTCATTACGTCGTAGCTACTCGGTGCTTTTCGCTGTAAAAAGAAGTTTTCTTCCCACGCACAGCGGACACTAATGTTTTTGTCACTTTTTACGGAATCAAACTCAAAATAAGGTCAGTACTTCCACGCTTTAAACGCTGCACGCTCATACTCTCTCCCGCACTCGATATATGATCCATTGTTGATCTGCACACAGCTGTTGTCACAAACGTCGCACTCGCTTACGTCACTGTCATGAGACATTCTAGCAAGAAAATCACGGTTTTAGTAACGCAGTAACGCAGCGTTCCTACGGGAAAGTAACGGTAATCTAATTACCGTTTTTGCAATAGTAATCCCTTACTTTACTCGTTACTTGAAAAAAGTAATCGGATTACAGTAACGCGTTACAAGTAACGCGTTACTGCCCATCTCTGATTATCACTGACCAAAATGCTGTACTCACAGTGGACACACAGCAACAAATGAGAAAAGAGTGGGCTGGAAAGGCCGTAGAATGAAAATTTCTTTAAGGCCTACACGTCACAGCAGAGGTGGAGGGCCGCAATTTTTTATGTCAAGTAGTAACTGATTAACCAAACTTGGAGCACTGACTGGAAAGGCTCTGTCACTGTGTTTGACGTATAAACTTGGGATATGTAATAAACCTTTGCCTGTGTATCGGTGACACCTGTGAGCTCACTGTAAACAAATTAGACTGGTATTATAAGATGGGGCCTGAAAAACAATCAGTAAAATATTCAACTGAATTCTAAAATTAATGTAGTAACACCAGGATGATGAGTGATCTCCTCATATTTTTTTAGTGGCATTCAGTAATTTTGAGTTACAAACATGTAAAATGTTAAAAAAAAAAAAAATAGATAAATAAATAAAAAGTTTCCAAAAAAAAGTCACGGACGTCTTTTTCATATCATGCAAAGAAGAATTTGTCGGTGGTTCTAGCCATTTCTTTCTTTGTCAAAGCAAAGCTCCGAGTGAAAGCTGTTTCAGCGCTATGAACAGCCTTAGAGCCCAACTCAAGTAGTCGGTCTATAGAACCATGCTATATATATCTATGTGTGTGTGTGTGTGTATTTGAGGAAAGTTTAACACAAGGTATATCACATATTACACACGTTTGAAACATCGTTTGAAATTCCACAAACAAATGTAGTCATCTGTTTAACCCAGTCCTTGAAGAGAAAGATTATCTCTTACTGCAGCTCCTGTCATAGACAATCCACCATGGGCAAAGTTTGACAGGCCTTACAGGGAACATAACACACTGGTCTCCAGCTCAGTTTATCTTATGTCCAATTCAGGCTGAAACTTATGCTGGACAAGAATTATGCTGCCTCCTCACTTGGTGTTTGCTAGTCAAACAACAAAAGTTATTGCATTCTTCTACACAACGAAGAGGGCTCACATCATCAATTTCCCTAAGTCTAACTAGCTAATGAGAGACTAATAACTCTTTAATAACACATTAGACATGCGCCACCTAAGTAGCCAGTTTAATTTATTGATTACAGCAAACCACCGACACAAGTATCAACATTGGACAGCCATGACAGAGCCCATTATGTGATTTTGTTAGGACTACACTGCTGTCTCTTTAACATCTGTAAGTCCAAATCCTCATTTTGGCCGTTTTAAAGCAAAAAGTATTTGCTGGTGTGGGGAAGCACACAAGAATCATTGCAGCTCCCAAACCACCCTTAAAACCTTTGATGATGGCTTTAAGTTCATAAGGTCTGAATCTGTATATGGGACTAAATGGGTGGTTACACTACATTAGCAGCAGCCTGTCATTGAAGATAAATATGAAATCAGAAACAGAGTCCAAAGATATTTTCAAATCTCTCCTGCGCAGTCATCTGTTCTGCATCCGTGTGTTTTCCTGAAAGGATTGCCCCGTCGTGCACAAAGATGCATTATTTGGTGTGTGTCTGTGCAATAATACAGCCTTCATGTTCTCAGATTCAGGATAGATCAGAGATCATAGAGAAACTGAGGGAGATGGGTTTCCATGGCAATACTGTTTCTTTTTTCCTTGTCCGCTGTTTGACGTCACATCAGGCTCCCTGGTAAACCTTTAACACAAGGGTGTGTGTGCGCAGATGAGAGCAGAAGAGGTACTAATAGAAAAGTAGGTTACACAAGGCTGCAAAGATTCATATTCATACTCTGTGAATGTAGTAGAAGCACGAGTGACTGACCTGCTTAATAGCACTACACGTCTTAGATCCACGTTCTCTCTCACGTTTTAAATGTAGCTAGCACAACAAAATAATTCTCCTTCTTATTTTATAACACCCTCAAGTCCCTCAAGCTAAAGACCAACATCTTTTTTTCTTTTTATTCATTCTCAGTTTGTACGAGAAGATTGGCTTGGGCGGTGTCTGCTTTTTTAAACTGCTGTTGCTGCAGCTTTAATGCTACACATCAATCACCTCGTGAAGGCTTTTTGGTTTTTTAAACTCAGCCTTAGCCTGGTCCAACACTGGTCCCGGTCCAACACTCTGTGTGCAATTCCGCCATCTTGTGGTAACTCGTGACTCCTGTGGCTTGATTAAGCAGCAAAAAACAGCCACTGAACATGAGATACAACCAATAAAACTTCCTGTAATTCTTAAAGAGTTAATGCAGTTCATTTTTTCAAACAACTTTAAATTAAAGGTCAAAGTTTGCACTTCAGCTACATGATGATTTTTTTAATTCATAATCCACTATGGTGGTAAAGTTATATAAGTACTTATATAATAAGGAAGTAAATAAACACAAGTAATCGTTTAACATATTTAAAAATATTTTTGCATTAAATGTGTTAATTTTTCATATATTCATTAGATTATGGTGTTTATGCTTTTTTCATTTTTTTCTTGTATTGTCTAATCTACATACTGTAAATTCTTCCAATTGTTTTACACCTGGTTCTATTCTCGTGTATAAATGTGCTGTCACTGTCTATCATCAGCCTGAGCAGATAAGTGACTTATTTAAAGACAACTTTCAAATATTCCAGCAACAGTAAGTGGCTAAAAGGTCAAGCAGTAATGTAATAAAACAACATGCGAAATACATAAAAACTGCATCTCCTGCAAAGCACCATTCATCTACTACTGATCAAGATAAGGTAGAATAAGAAATTATGAAGAATAACATTTTAGGAAGCAGCTCAAATTGGGATCATTTTGCCTGAGCCTGCATAGAGCCTAAATCCAAATTAAGGTCCCAGCAGGTCTGCATGAGTGCCAGGTGCATGCTGACAAGGTGTTAACAAAAGTCCATGTGTTTGCTTCAGTGGCTGCTGTGGGATGGAAACTGTGAAGTTATTGGCTGGCCGAGGGTGTCGTGGGCTCTCAGCCACATCGCAGAGACACGACCTCTCAGTAGTGGGCATCTCAGAGGACATGAGGGTGACAGGAGACCGAAAGCAAATATATCTCATCTGTCTACAGCACAAGCCAGAAGCCATTTTAGCATCGCCTTTAAATTACCCTCTCCTATACAGTACATGCCACTTTTTACAGCAAGTTGGCTTATTATGTTTTCATTTCTTATACAGGGTTTTCAAAGTGTGCATATCAAATAAGTTATTTGCAATATTAAACATAGCTTTTGCATTTTCAGGCTTTTTCTGGTGTTGTTGTTATGTTACTCAGTGTTTCATATGACATAAACTTCCAAAGCTATGGTTCCACTGCAGAAACACGCTTAATTGACAGATAAATATGAAGCTTCATTAGAAATGACAACTGCACAACTTCAAGGGACACGAGGAATCATACATTGAGTAATAGAGAACCCCCTGTCCCAACCATTGTATAATAATTTAGCTCTTTTTACCCAATTTTCATAGAGTTTCATGGGACGCATTAGGAACCAAATTAGCAAAGAGTTTAAAGTCAAGTCAACTTTATGTATATAGCACATTTAAAAGACATCAAGTGTCGGCCAAAGTGCTGAACAGAGGGATAATATAATCAAATTAAAAAAAATGTAAATAGGTAAGATAAAAAACATTGTAAGACATCCACATATATATAGACACACAGATGCAGACTCTTAGCCTTTAAAAAATAGGTTGGTCTTCAATTTTGATTTGAAGATTTCCAAAGAGGAAGAGGGAATACTGTTCCAGAGTCTCGGAGCGGCAGTGGAGAAAGCCCTGTCACCTGGATATTATGTCTCATTTATAACAGTGGTGTCTGCACAAAATAAGTCCTGAATAAGGTGTATGGGGACGGAGGACTGTTATCTCACATGTTACTCATCCACCTCACATTCCCCACACAGTGAGCACTGTTTTGTCTAAACTGGTGCTAAACTGTGAACTGATTGCCTTATAGTCATTTGTGAATGTTAAGTGTAATCAGTGTAATTTGACAAATTTCTCTGACCACAAACATTAGTGCTGCATTATTAATTGCATGTCATTTTTGTGCCCAGGCATTTTGCATGAAACAGTGATGGTTCTTATAACCACTGTATCACAGCCTTCTAACAGCAGCTTGTCAACTTTTTAAACAGACTATTAGGAGTACTGCTGGGAAAAAACATAGTAAGCAGTGATACCGCCAGAGTAGCTGTGCTCATTTTTAAAATGAACTTTTTCATTGCTATTCTTATCCCTGTTTAATACAGCTGGATTTCTCTCCATCTACCCTGTGTTTTCTCTCCCTCCTTGACTTTTTTCATTGTTGCCATACAAGGTAACTCTTGCAGCCAGAAACTGCATTCTTTTCCCAAGATTAGCATGATTCCTCTCAGCTCCTGAGACAAATCACAGCCGTCGACTTGTAAACACCAGAGCTGGAGGAAACAGGCAGCTCGGGGGTCCTTCAGCCAAAATCTTTTAGGACTAAAGCTGTTGTAAGTGCTGTACTCTCCAGAGTATGCACATGATCCAGATGAGTGTACCCCATTAGTTACAACAGCTTATTCCTGCAAAATCTACAGAAAATCTCCACCAGAGTCTTCATGGTCTTACCCTCAGCTGGACTGTGAAGGACTGGGATGGATTGATACCATTGAGATCTCTATTTTTATTACAACTGTGAACACATTAAATGCATTGATTTTCCAATACAGTTATCCTTGCCTTCTGTGTTGTTGATTGTGTCGTTGATGTTTTGTGTTTATGAAATCGCCACTTTTATATTTTACAGCCAATTACACGCGTCAAGAAGGGAACATATATTCAGTTCTTGATGACGTTGTTATCTGCATATCCTTTTTTTCTCTGCATTTTATAAATAAATGCACACAGTTATCATTTATAATAACTGTGTGCATTTATTTATAAAATGCAGAGAAAAAAAGGATATGCAGATAACAACGTCATCAAGAACTGAATATATGTTCCCTTCTTGACGCGTGTAATTGGCTGTAAAATATGAAAGTGGCGATTTCATAAACACAAAACATAAACGACACAATCAACAACACAGAAGGCAAGGATAACTGTATTGGAAAATCGATGCATTTAATGTGTTCACAGTTGTAATAAAAATTCTGCAGTTTTCTGGGTCTGTCTAGATCTAGATGTCTTATTTCTAAAAGCATTAATTTATTTATTTCTTCACAGTTTTTTATTTTAATGTATTAATTTATTCACTGTTCTTATGTATTTATTTATTATTTTTTGTTTTATTCTTGTGCTATTGCTGCATTTTCAAGCATTTTAATGCAATTGTATGACTGATAAAAGTTTACTGGGTGGTTATTCATACACATTGTTTTGGATGTAAATAGCAGGTCTGTCTTATCCACCCATATAATTTATGGTTATACATAATAACAAAAGCTTTCTGAATCATAAAAATCAGTACTGAAATCATTCCCTGCTCCATTACAGAGAATGATTTCTGTGCAAATCCCTTCTCTGACACACTATAGCTATTCTCTCTTTATAGAGCTGTGTAGAGGACGCTCTACTGGAGCTGAAATAGAAACGGAGCCTTCACTAATAATTAAACATAAACGCTATCTGAAAGTTTGTTGTAATGATGCAAATGGGGAAACAGACAGACCCAGACTGCTGCTCCCCACACGATCCATAAGAGGGTGCACTT
Organism: Neolamprologus multifasciatus; assembly: GCF_963576455.1. Lineage (NCBI taxonomy): Eukaryota > Metazoa > Chordata > Actinopteri > Cichliformes > Cichlidae > Neolamprologus > Neolamprologus multifasciatus. The sequence continues at coordinate 10,329,803 of NC_140454.1, forward strand.
TCTCTCTCTCTGTCCCTCTATCTCTCTATCGCTCTCTCTCTCTCGCTGTCCTATCCAGTCAGGACATGAAGGGTCACCATAAACAAAGAGGCTTTAGAGGTGAATAACCCCAGCTAGGAGAACATGCTGGCTGGGCTCCCTTTGTGTTGCTGCGGTCACAGTGTTGTTCCAGCGAGCGTCAGCACTAACAGCAGCTGGTGTGCTTCAAGCTCTTACTGGCAAATCCTACTGAGTCATCAGCAGGCTGTTCCTCTTTGTCCACAGGTTTAGGTGAGCCCTGTGACCTCCTTGTTGGAGTCCTGTCTGCAGCACCACTGCAGCACCACCTGCACTGACATTAGGACACAGCAGGGTGGGATACAGGCACCCTTTAAAACAGCTGTTGTTCTAACTCGAGCAAGATGTGACCATGTGCTTACTTTGCCATCCTTAACATTATTACCTTCCTTATGTACTGTTTTCTTCTGTCCATGCTGTGATGCCTGTAAGCTGCTCTTTTACTAACATTTAGCCAAACTTAGCCGAGTTAACCCTTTAACATTTAAACAAACTACATACATGGCAACATTTATTTCATTTATTTCATTTGATTCGATGAAAATAGGAAGCATGAAATAATGACTGAACACATATTTGCACCGAGATATTAAAGAGGTAATAAAGGACTATTGTTCCTGTCAAGTTAAACTCTTCGAATAGTTTACACCAGGGATGTCGGACTCCAGGCCTCGAGGGCCAGTGTCCTGCAGGTTTTAGATCTCACTCTGGGTCAACACACCTGAATAAAATGATTAGCTCATTACCAGGCCTCTGGAGAACTTCAAGACATGTTGAGGAGGTGATTTATCCATTTAAATCAGCTGTGTTGGATCAAGGACACATCTAAAACCTGCAGGACACCAGCCCTCGAGGCCTGGAGTTTGACGCATGTGGTTTACACCATTAGAATGCAACGCAAATGCTTAAAAATGTCTAATAGTTAATATAATATTAGTGATGTGCGGATTGATACTGAAATATTGATTCCTCCGATACCAGTTATTTCAATTCAATTCAATTCAATTCAATTCAATTCAATTCAATTTTATTTATATAGCGCCAAATCACAACAAATGTCGCCTCAAGGCGCTTCATAGATACAGAGAAAAGCCCAACAATCATATGACCCCCTATGAGCAAGCACTTTGGCGACAGTGGGAAGGAAAAACTCCCTTTTAACAGGAAGAAACCTCCGGCAGAACCAGGCTCAGATTATTTATGCTCTAGAATTGATTCTCATATTAAAGTATCAATATTTTAGTAATTTAGGGTAAATTTGTAGTTTATAGAGTGGAAAGAAACTACATCATTCGGATTGTCTACCTTGGAAGGAACTACTTCCTCTTCCGCCTTTAATAGTCACGTGTGAAATACGGCTGTATAAATGTGTCGCAGCCCCTGGCGCGCACACTCACAACAATGGCTGAGCGTAAACGGATGTGTGGACGTATTTTACCTCCACAAACAGCCAAGATGCAGTTTGCGATACATGTGGCAAGAAAGTGAGGTGTTGTGGCAACACCACTAACCTTGTCAAACACCTCAGAGCAAATCATATCACAGGATATGACGAGCGTATGTTGAGGTGAGCTGAAGAGGAGAGGGACGGGTGCTGCTAGGGCGAGTCAGACGTCTCTCACGGAGTCCTTTAGTGCTGCAGCCAGGCAACATGCTCAAATGGCACACAACTTCAGCTTTCTATATGATAATTCTGCATCATTAAGTGATAAGAACAAGTAATCTGACGTTCTGTAATCATTATGAAGCTATAATTTGAGATGCAATAAAAGATACAGTAAAAAAATAATAATTTTGTACAAAGTATCGGTATCGGATCAGTATCGCTGATACCACCCTGAATTTTACTTGGTTTCAGATCGGAAACGAAATCAGTGGTATCGCACGTCACTATGTAATATATCTCAACTCCTAGGTTACTTTTTAAAATTCCCAGCTGCAGGAAATATCCCCACATTCAGTCAACAGCATCTCCATAAATCCACAGATTCCTTAATGATGACTGATTGAGAAATAAAATAAGTCTCTGTTCCAATCAACACGTTAAAAAATGTGAGGAAAAAATGCAAATAAACACTTTCTAACACTGAGTCACGACACTGATGTTATTGAATCTTTGTTAATACTTCTCTGCATCTCTTCATTAGCTGTTCTGTTATGTTTATGAGAATATTAGAGCAGCCGTATTGGTTACTATAAGCATTTCCTCTTCTTTTAGCTGCACTGTTCAGCGGTCGCCACATCTGCCTCCATCTCGCCCAGTGCTTAACATCCTTTTCTGTCACACCAACCCTCTCCACGTCTTCCTTCATGACATTCATGAATCCTCTCTGACATCTTCCTCTTTTCCTCCTGCCTGGCAACTCAATATTTTATATCTTTTGTCCAATATGCCTACTATCCTTCTGTACATGTTCCCATCTGTTCAGCCTGAGCTGGTCACTCCCAGAGAAAGCCTCAGCATATTCAACTCGGACAGCCTAACGCCTCCAGTGCCACCATCTCCAAACTATACATTACAGAAAGTCTCATTTTCATCTTGTTGCTGTCCTTCTTTCACAACGACACCCATCCCCACCCACTCCATCCTGCTTATACCTATTCTCAGTGAGTTTACTGTAAACAATATTCATAAAATTGTTCAAATTCATTTGGTAATGATGTCATTAATCTGTATTGCTTGAGGAAAAGCTTAGATCAGGTCGTGGATGCAGTAAAGAGGGCGTTACGAGTAAAAGAAGAATCATCTTGAAAAATCATTTTTTCTTTCACTTTCCAGCACTCATAAGCATGAAGGGATACACATACTGAGCACAATTCTTTTTTATTAAATGTGCAAAGAACATGAGATAGACTGAAAACATGCGATAGACTGTCTACATGTCATGGACACGGCGGAAAGACCCCACATTGGGACTCATGGCAGCCCACTCATTGAAGCGGCGGTACTCTCCTCTTCCCAGGAAATACTGGCGTCCACGATAGTTGGAAAGCTCGTAGAAGACCCAGGCGCCATCCTGCACTTGGGCAGAGTGAACCTCGCGGTGGTGCCAGCGGTCGGGCAGGTTGTTCTCATCTTCAGTGCAGTCCAACATCTGACCGCTGAAGTTAGGACGCTCATAAACACGGACCCTGAATGCACCAGAGGTCTGTAATGCAAACATCAGTTCAGTCTGAGTGGTAATACCATTTGTGTTTTACCTCACAGATGTGACATGTCTCTGATTTTGCATATCATGAAGTTGTGATTATACTCTACTGATTTGTTTTCTTAGTTTTCAAAGTAACATTGCTATTGGTTGCACATCAGGGAAACTGATGGGTGAAACAAAGTAGAGGATTGATCCCTGCTGTCTTAGGGCGAGAAGCAGGGTACACCCTGGACAGGTCACCAGTCTGTCGCAGGGCTAACACATAGACACAGACAACCATTCGCACTCACATTCACACCTATGGACAATTTAGAGTTTCCACTTAACCTATCCCCACTAACTGCATGTCTTTGGACTGTGGGAGAAAGCCGGAGTACCGCCAAGAACATCCAAAATCCACACAGAAAGACCCCAGCCTGATGGTGGAATTTAACTCAGGACCTTCTTGCTGTGAGGCAACAGTGCTAACTGGCATCTACAGCCATGTGAATGCAGTATGCATTAAAAAAAACTCTATTTGAAAAAGACACTAGCAAATATCCGACATTGATCTTGGAATATAAATCATTTATCATTTCTAAGCTCTTCAGTCTAATATTTCATAAAACTGATTAAAACCTGAACCTAAGTGAAGACTAACTGGGGTTTTCATTGTCAATAAATGTAACATCTGGAATAGACAGTTAAACTATCACACTAATGACATGAGGTGAAAAGTTACTAAAGACTGATTAATTCCACTCACGTTCCGTATGATCCGACATGACCTGATGCTGTCATTGTAGCCCATCCAGCTCTGATAATGTGGATACTCCCCCCTGGTCAGTATGTACTGGTAGCCCATGTAGTTAGGCCTCTCGTAGAGTACCCAGGACCCACTCTCCACGCGGATAGAGTTGCAGTGACTGAAATGGGCGTTCAGCTCTGGACAGTCACTGCTGCACTCATAAGAGCGACCTTGGAAGTTTCTGTCTTCATAAAACACGATCTGTGAATGGATATGCATATTCACACTTCATGCTCAAGGTGCTGCTGCAGTTGAATCTTTAAATCAGATAATGTTTGTCCTCCTACCTTTCCCACACGGTCCATGTTTGGCCCTCACACCAATTTTTGAGCACCGTTTGTTTATCCCACCTTTTACATAGACATTATTGCTATGCAGCCTTGGTCCAGATTTATATATGCCGTGTATGTGGGCACACTGAAATGCACTGCCAGGGGCATCATTGTTATTTTAATTGCCTCAGCATCTATATCAGCACAATGGCTGATGCTGCATTTGTTTTAGCTTTATACAGTGTTTACAGTGGCTGACCTTTTGATCTGTCAAAGCCCGTTTCCAGAAACGATTTATTGATCCAATTAAAGTGTCTGCTGCTGCAGCTGCTGCAGCTGCACCTGATGCTGTAAAGTTGGCTTGTGGCCACATAGCAACATGATACTGGCTTTAACTAGGCTTGAGTGGAGGGGACAGGTGATGCTCCATCAGCAACCCCACCTTGGTACAAAGTCAGCTGACAGCTATTGCATGAGCTCTGCCTGACATGGTGGATTATTCTAGAGTTATATCATCTGCTGGGTTTGTTTACAGCATAATTTATGACTCCAAGAGTGCAGAAGTGCAGGGCTGTTTTTCTTCAGTGATTCAATTCCAATTTGTAGTGGATAATTTGGAATTACTCATAAAGTCTGATTATTAGCTGTGCTAATTTTTGACTTTTTCATTAGACATTTTATATTTCTCTTCCTTCCAAATGTGAGGTTTTGTTTGTGCTTTTTGTTTTTGTAGTACAGTTAATATCTTGACATCTTGATATGCACATTTAAATCATAACCTCTTAATTTCATTCAGGCCATTTTTAGCTGCTTAAAACGATGTCAGTGCCAAACTGTATACGATTTCATTGGAAATGTAACATCTTTTGGGTTTTTACCTATTTAGCATGTGGCTAAAACAAAAGTCAACCCTCACCCTAAACGTGTTCTAAGCAGGTTATATAAAAATGCATCAACTTAAACCAAAGCCTGCACCTAATCTTATGCTTAGATGGGTCACCAATGATAATAAAAGCAAGGTAAAGGTTTTACCTTTTGATCATTTCTTTCACTGTTGTTTGGGAGGGGGGGGGGGCAGTAATCTGAATAGAGGAAGAGAAAGATTTCATGTATGTCTCTGCATTGGCTGGCAGATCTGATTGTTATTGCTACAAATAAATGAGAAAAGATTCTGTGAATCTTTGATATTCTAAAAAAAAACAAAAAACCTAAATATCACAATATTTATATCAGTGAGGGAAGCCTGCATATTAGAAGTTGTGGCTACAGCCACCAAAATCAGCCATGTAGCCAAAACAAGTGAAGATTTATAGTGTTATGATGTACAGCTACATGTAGAATTAGGAACAATACAACATTTGAGATAATATATATTTTCATTTCCTCTAACTTGTGGTGAAAGATTGATATCATGCGATCTCCCCTTAATGTATTCACAAGAAGAGACAAGTGCAATGACACATTCAAATTAAAACAATATATTTGATTAACAGGTCACATTTTAAGCCTGTATGATTCTTCTGATGGAGCCTACAACTGCTTTCAGAGCTCCCCACTCTGAGCAGTGGTGGTACTCCCCTTTCTCCAGCAGGTACTGACGGCCGCTGAAGTTGGGGTGTTCAAAGAACACCCAGGTCCCCTCTAGAACCTTGCAGGACTGGATTTCTTGCCGGAGCCATTTGTCCTGGACTGACTTTATGCTTTCTGTCAGCTCCAGAGATTGGCCAATAAAGTTAAGTCGTTCATACAGCATCAGCTTGTAGGGCCCTTTGGGCTGAAAGTAAAGAAATGTGGTCAGTTTGACGTGTGACGTGTTTTTCTACTGATCACTTCTAGGCAGAGACTTACATTTCTGATGATCCTGCAGGATCTTACACAGTCATTGAATCCCATCCAGGAGCCGTAATTATTGTATTCTCCTGGACCAATGACATATTGGTAGCCGGTGAAGTTGTTGCGCTCGTACAGAACCCACCAGCCACCTTCTACTTTCACTGAATTGCATCGGCGGATGTAACCATGCAGGTTTGCTGAGTCCCCTTTGCAGTCATAGGACTTTCCTTTGAAGTCCCGATCTTCAAAAAACACAATCTAGAAAGAGCAGAATTATACAGAATTTTACTTGTATTGAATTCAATCTGAATCTGTGTTAACTAAAATATCTACAGCACTAAATTAGATCGTCTATGAATGCTGTAAATTCTCACCTTCTCCATCTGTCGAGCCTAAAATACTACACTAAGTTACCAACGTAGTACTCTTTATACATGGCAGAGACAATACCACCAAATGCATGGTTAGCAGTGCCTGTAACCATTATTACAAATATTCGTCTAGAGTCTGCCTATTGTTCTTACTCACTGAATTGCTTTTCCGAACACAATGATTGTTTAGCAGTGCCAAGAATCTAAACCTGCTTGGTCTAAACAGATTTGAAGCACAGCTATAAATGTGTGTGTGCAGTTTTATGTAAAGCTTTTGTTAAGCTGTTGATTATGAAAGTTTGAGTTCAAATAAAATCTATGATCCTTTTTTTAACCTTTTTTGTTTTGTATTATTATCTACATGCAATCATGGAAACAAGTAGTGTATGTGTATCCTTGAATGATGAAACATTAACTGAACTGGTGTACAGAGGTCCCTCATTTATCGTTCTAAAAATAACCCACGAGAAGTGAAATCGGCGAAGTAGCGAACTTTATTTTTTACAATTATTATAGATGTTTTAAGGCTGTAAAACCCCTCACTACACACTTTATACACGTGTTTCAGAGAGGCATGAACATTGTCACACTTTTCTCTCTTGTTTAAACACTCTCAAAGTTCAAACCTTGTAGAAAAATAAGTCCAGTATTATATAACGAAACCAATGGCTCCCGCAGGTGACGATGTTTCGTTGACATTGTTGTGTTTGTTAGGGATAAAACTTACAAACATACAGTACAGCACATTCAAATATACAGATTTATGTATATTTGACAAGCTGAACGCATTCTGTACTGTACAGGAGATATGGCACAAGATTGATTGACAATACTCTACAGCCAATCAGGATGCAGAACACAATGCGCTGTAAAAATAAATAAATAAATAAAGCAAAATTGGACACAGAAAATTCACGAAACAGCAAGGCCGCGAAAGGTGAACCCCGTTATAGCGAGGGACCACTGGACTCACAAATCACATCTTTTAGGGAAAATTCCCAATATCAAAAAAAAAAAGAAAAACCATATAAAATTAGAGTATTTTGAGTCAAGTTCCCAATCAGGGAATTTGCTAAAACCAATACTAACAAATTTGAGAACATTACAGCAATGTTTTAGTAAGTTCATAACCTTACAAGATCATTATAACCTGTTAACATCCACCAATGACCAGCCAGCAGCTTAGGGTGTGTCTTTGAAATAGAAATAGCTTCAAATCAACTCTCTTAGATGGAGTTCTTCCCTTTATACTACGGGTGTACTATCCATTATTCTATTCCAAATATGTAAGAAGACAAAATGTAACCTAACCCAGAACAGGTCACTTGCAATGTGATGGTTAAGTTATGTGATGGAAGTTAAGAAATTCAATTATGATGCATTTTATCAATGTAAAAACAATCATTTTAAGTTTAGCCCTATTCATAGTATAGGTTCTATATTGGTACAGTGATTATTGATTTTTGATTTTACAGTTGAAAATGGCCATCTGAAAATGCATTTTTCTGTTATTTTCGTCATAAACCTAAATACTGCAGGATGCCTAAAAATGAAGCTTATGTTATACTCAGTTAATATGTTTAGTAAAGTTCAGTAACCACAGAGTGATATAATGTGTCCCAAAGAGTGTAATAAACGCAGTGTATCAGTGCTTATGCAAAAAAGTGTACATACACTTTTCTAAAATGATCATATGAAAATAAACACTATATCATCGTTTTATATCTTATTTTACATATTTGTACTGAGCCATAGAGTGGAAACGTAAAAACTGCAACTTTGCAAGAGGGTCTTTATCTTTGTGCAGCCATTATTTCACTCAGCAACATGCATTATTTGAAAATGTTTAACTTTTATGGGTTTGTAAAAAGAACTTTCATCTTCCTGTTGTTAAATTTACTTGTTTTTTCTCATCTGATTATGCATATATATAACTTGACCTCTGGGTTGACTTAAGCAACTTCAAAAAAGGTTTAAAGAAGATGAAGGAGAGACTAAAAGCAGCTGACATAACAGGTAATGCAATAAGAAGCAACAGAGGCTGAATTGTTATGAGTAAGAAGTGTATTTATTCATTTAAGTATAGCACTTGGAGTGCTGGAAAGAAGTACACGGTATAGGAGGGAAAAATAGTGTTGGAGGGAGGAACTTCCGTATCTTCTTCAAGAGTTCTAGAACTTATTTAAAGGTTACAAGACTTCCATGGTATCAAGACTCTGTTGGTTGTCTTATCAGCAGGACAACAACAACCAAGCAATGTTCTAGAATACAGAGTCCTCCAGCTTGATCCGTCTGTCAGATTAAGAACATTGTTGGCTTGGATAATTTTTTCACAAGCTGCAGAACCCTACTTTGGTGCTGCTGCTCTAGAGTTCTGTGACCATTCGGAAGGATCCTGCAGCAGGGGAGTTGGCGCCCCAGTCTGTATAGTTGGGGTACTCTCCACGTTCCAGAAAATACTGGTGTCCATGGTAGTCTGGTTGCTCATACAGGACCCATGCACCATCCATCACTACGCAGGAGCGCAATTCCCGAAACTTGAAGGTCTCATAAACTGATGGGCAGTCTTCGACACACTCAGCTGCCTGGCCTCCAAAATCCTGCTTGTCGTAGAATCTGATCTTCCAGGATTTTCCATAGACCTGTAGCAAGTCAAATCTCACAAAATCAAGTTGGTGTTTTGCATTAAATAATAATACTTTGAACTCAAAACTACACATGGGTTTCTTGGCTGTTTTCCCACTTTCCTTAAATAATTGATGTGCATTGGCACGGGCATAAAGCACCCAGCTGCCAAATCATGAGCCTTTTATCTCTCCTTTTTGTCTGTTGGTCTTTGACTGATTACTGCTTGGTTGGTGCACTCTGTGGTATTTTGCTGTAGCCAAGCACTCCTCTACAACTTGTTAGAATAGGCCTATTGAACCTTGGAGAAACTGGGTCACATTATGATATTGTCAGAGCTGTTACATTAAAAAGGCAAATCAATTCTAAAGAATGAATGTTAGTGTCTACCGCCTTACGTTTTTAATTGAACGACATGACTTGATGCTATCGTTGAATCCCATCCAATGCTGGTGATCGGGGTATTCACCCGGGCTCAGGATGTACTGGGAGCCTGTGTAGTTGGGATGCTCATACAGCACCCAGCACCCACTATCCACCTTAATGGAATTGCAGCGACTAAAATTTGAGGTCAGGTCAGGACTGTCAGTACTGCACTCATGACTACAGCCTTGGAAGTTCTTGTCTTCAAAGAACGCAATCTGGATAGATGAATATACAAAAATTACTCAGTATTTTACAACATTAGAATACTTTGACTTTTTATGCAAATAAGACAGACGATAGTTTGCACTCTATTCACTCAAACAGCATTTGTTCCTTACCTTCACCATTGTTACTGATATTGCTTGCCTGCCATCCAGCTGCAGCTGTGTTGTGGCTTATATTGAAAAGTAGAATGTGCAGACGAGGGAAAGCTATTGTCATCTAAATTACCTTGATTTGCATATCAGCAAAATGGTTTGGTCAAGTTTGATTTCCCTTTGTCTACATGTGATAGCGTCATATCAAAGAAGTGCCAAATGTGACATGTAAAAGTACTACTACTTGATGATAAATGTGTTGTTTTTTTTCCACTGAATTCTTAGTCTCGGTCAGCACTCTTTTTGTACACCTGGAAATCATTTGGTTATTTATCCACATTTACAGTTTGTTTTTTGCAGGATGAGTTAACTAATGCATTTTATCATGAGGGCAAGAAGAAGCAAGGCAGTTATTTAGTGTTGGATGACTGTTGGCTGTATTTAACACTGAAAATAGGATCTCTTGCTGCTTTTGTCACTAATTTATGTCCATATTTGTCTTGTTCTTGTCAGTGATTCATGTATTTTGCACGTTAATCTAAAGATGTTTTCACCTGTAAATTACAACATTACAACAATTACAACAAGTGCGCTCCCACAGACTGCCAAATTAAAGTTTAAATATCTTCTATAATATGACTTGTATAAACAGTGGTACTATTGGACATAATATCCACTAAATTTTCTGTTATTTTCTTTGATGAGCGATCAAAAAGGTTGGTAATTACGGGTCACTGTTGGCTTAGGATGCTCCATGATGGGCATGGTTTCTGATTATAGTACATATTAAATAGAGTTAAACTTAATTTGGTTTTCATTTTAGTTACATTTAATTCAGTAGTCTGATGATCTTGTGTATGTTTAAATACATACAAAAGTTACATAAAAATGCTAAACAGTCATTAAACTAGTTAAAAATGATTAAATACACACTAAACACTCTACGTTAAAGCCATCATTAGTGCCAGCGATACGCTTAATTGTAAATTCTTTTGGTTTTCTTGCATCTCTTATATAATGCATTGCATACATTGTACACTGAAAAAAGTTTTACTCAAAGCAAATGCAGAAATTCGCTGACTTCTTTAATTTCCATTCTTGCTCTTTTTCCCAAATCTCTTTAACCTTGTGAGGTATAGACCATAATTGATCAGTTGTGATCTATTGCCTAACCCTCACCCTGTGCTGTCTGTATGTCATATTAATCTGTTCTTATTTAACTGTTCATCAAAGTATTGGCATTTTCAGTTTGTTTTCCTTTTCTCCAAAACATAGACAAAGGATGACTCACAGATTCTCATGGAGACACAGCTGGGAAAAAGCCAGAGAAAAACAAAATATTAGATCTTTGGTTGGTATTCTCAAAATCAAATGCATCTGCAGTGGGGGAAATATTGATTTCCCCCACTGCAGATAGATAGATAGATTGACTTGATAGACTTGATTTTGCCACCAAATAGTTGTCCCTTGCTGACCATTAGAAAGAATGCAGCTTGTAGGCACTTCATCACAGGACCTGCAAAACTAATGGGGGAGGGGTGTGTGTGTTTTGTTTTGTTTTGTTTTTGTTTTTTTCTTTAAAGAGACGTGTTGCTTTTCATGGCATTATGATTGCAAATACAATTTTTTGCAGATGCAGTAAAGTAAACCTATGGTCGTTTGAAAATGATGATAGTGAATTCTTACTGGTCTGAATTGATACATCCAAACAAAGTACAACAATTAAGCCAAACACACAGGTTAAATGTGACCAAATGAAGATTTGTGTGAAGACATGTAGAAACTGTAGCTCTGTTCTCCTCCCTCCTCTCCGGCCTTGTGTCTTCCATCCACTTCCCCTCCCTTTGTTCTGGATCGTGATGGCACAAATGAAATTAACAGCGATCGCAGAGCTGCTTATTCATCAGCTTCCAGATAATTTGAATGACAAAACCCTGTTACAGCGCGTATCAAGTATAAAAGCTGTCTGGCAGCCACAGGTTGTTGGACAGTTTCCCACAAATACAGAACATCAAACATGGGCAAGGTATGCAGAGAGCAGATCAGAAAACAAGCACTTTTCAAATTTAAGACAAACTCTGCAGATGAACAATGGAGAGAAATAAAAGAGAAGGTCAGCTCTGACATCTTTTTTAAATCAATTTTGTAAAGTTTTTTCTTTCTTTTCCACAGATCATCTTCTACGAGGACAGGAACTTCCAGGGTCGCTCCTATGAGTGCATGAGCGACTGCTCTGACATGTCCTCCTACCTGAGCCGCTGCAACTCCTGCAGGGTGGAGAACGGCTGCTTCATGGTCTACGATCGCCCCAACTACATGGGGAACCAGTATTTTCTGAGGAGGGGCGAGTACTCGGATTACATGTCTTTTGGCATGAGTGACTCTATCCGATCCTGCCGATTAATTCCTCAGGTACTCGGGAATTACAACAAGGAACACATGTCTAGTTCATATAATATCATAGTTTATATGATATTAGAAACTATGATATTGTTGAGCTGATGAAACTGCTTTTCACACACTAAGTCTGCAAATCTGATATCAGCAACATTTCACTGTAGCCTTTAACGGCCCAACGTTTCCTCTCCTCCTTTAACTAACAGCACCGAGGCTCTTACAGGATGAGGATCTATGAGAGGGAGAACTTCCAGGGCCCGAATCACGAGCTGATGGACGACTGTGACAACATCATGGACCGCTATAGCCTGTCTGACTGCCAGTCCTGCAATGTGATAGATGGCCACTGGCTGATGTACGAGCAGCCCCACTACAGAGGCAGGATGGTCTACCTGAGACCTGGAGAGTACAGGAGCATGAGAGATATCGGATATAGTGGCATGAGGCTCAGCTCTGCTAGACGTATAATGGATTCCTGTTGATGCAAAGGAAAATAATGCGCTGAATAATAAAGTGAAAGATTAAACTAATGCCATGTGATATTGAGTAGATTTGTGATGTACGTGTGTGCGGGTGGGTGTGTACGTGTTTGTGTGTGACTGTGTATTCATATCTCTGTGGGGACCAAAACTGTAAGTTTACTATACTCGTGGGAACCAACAATTCTTATGGGGACAGAATCCCAGTCCCCACAAGTTTAAAGGTTATGCATTATGTCAGTTAGATGTTCCCACAAAGTTATGAATACATGGTAGTGTGTGTGTGTGTGTGCGTGTGTGTGTGTGTGTGTGTGGGGGGGGGGGGGGGGGTTGGGTGTCAACTACACTGTAATGTATGAACTCATGCTAAAAAGCACACTACTGAGCTATAATAGCATACATAATAGAGGGATATTCAATTCCTCTCATTTCTAATGCAATTCTAGTTTATTTATAATAATCACAAAAATAGTTGCCCCAATCTTCGTTAGAGAAGATCCTACAACGCATGCAATAATAATACAAGAGCACATGTGCAACTTAAGACAGTATTATATCTGCTATGAAAATATCACGTTGCAGAAATATGTACAAAATGCAGTTAAATTACACATTGTCACAACAGTGTATATAAAAGGTGAACAAAACTTCCAGGTCTGAAAAGTGGAGCCAGTGTGTTTGAGTGCCTTAAACCAGATTTCTTTCTCCAACAGGAGGTGCCACCTCTTGTTGCAAAAACAATTGCAAAAATCTAAAATAAAATTACCGTTTATTTCTCTTGATCTCAGGCCAAACTAAACAGTTCATGATCTCAAGTTTCTTTATATCTAGTTTCAAGTCATGCTTCTCCTTTTGTAAAATATGGTCAATATGAGAGTCAAAATGATAAAAAAGCAGGATATGCATTTCCTTGATTGTCATGTCATGTTTCAAAAGCAATGGTGAAGACACTCTGGATTTTATATGCTACACAGGTTACAACACACAGTTTAGACTGAATGATTTGTATTCACAATAAATTTTATTAGTAATATCACACATAAAATTAAACATGCTGTTTTAATCACAATATTTCTGGCTATACTAGCTTCCTCCCGTGGCCCAAAGATATGCGTAGAGAGTCTAGAAATAAATAGAAATGGAAACGATGATTGTATGAATGCATGTTTGCATGCCAGTAAAATAAGCAAAACATGACTTAGGACTTGATGGAGAAACTCTTGTACACGTCTCAATAGGGATTTTGGCCTACTCCTTTTTTACAGAAGCTTTCTAAATGCTTTAGGATTCTTGGCTGCTACATGGTAACAAATAACCTACAGTTCCCTCCACAGATTTTCTATAGGACTGAGGGCTAGATGGCAGCTAGGCCACTTCGTGACCTTAACGTGCTTCTTCTCTAGCCACTCCTTTGTTGCCCTGGAAGACCCATCCATGACCCATATTCATTGTTTTGGCTGATTGAAGGGGGTTCTCTATTTTACAGTATGTGGCCCCGTCTGTTAGCCCAACAATACAATGAAGTTGTCCTGCACCCTTAACAGAAAACCAATCACAAAGCATAATGTTTGACTGTGAGAAGGTTATACTCAGCATTTCTATTTCTCCACGTCAAGTTGATGCCAAAGGGTTTGATTTTAGTTTTCAAGTGACCACAGCATCCTCTCCTAAGCCTGCAATGAAGCATTAAGATGTTCACTGCCAGTACATGTGCCTTCTTGAGCAGGAGACTTTTCAGATGTTGCAAGATTTCAGTCCACAGTGCTGTGTGTCACCAATGCCTTCACATCATTAACAAGATAGATTGTTTGAAAGCTTCAGTTCATGAATATCTACCAATGTACAAAACTTTCATAAGCAAATTAGCAACTTACCATAAAGATACTTTTTGCTTGTGTAACTCTGTTTGCTCTTCTGTATAGCATACTGCATGTGCTGCAGACAGTCCTTTATATATATATATATATATATATATATATATATATATATAGATAGATAGATAGATAGATAGATAGATAGATAGATAGATAGATAGATAGATAGATAGATAGATAGATAGATACATACATTGCTGAGGATGATGTACATCAGAGGTCCCCAACCTTTTTTTTGCTATGGACCGGTTTATGTCTAACAATATTTTCACAGACAGGCCTTTAAGGTGTCACAGATAAATACAACAAAATAAAAGCAGTACTGGTACCAAAAAAAATAAGATTTATTCATAACACACGGGAAAAGACCCAGGGATAAAAATGATTTAAAAAATAATGTTAAAAACTGATTAAAAACCCTGAAAACCATAAATTTCACACCCAAGCCTCAACTCTCGCAGCCCGGTACCAAACGACTCACGGACTTGGCCCAGGGTTTGGGGACCGCTGATGTACATGATGCAGTGGTAGACCGTGATCACCAGTCAGTATTGGTAACTAGTAAATGTGTTTGCAAAGATGTAAATGCTGTGATGTAAAAACTACAGTCTTTTCTTCACAAATGTAACTGTGTTTAAATCTAAAGTTGAAGCATTTGTACATTTGATCAGTTGCTCAGCTCTGATATGCATTCACATAATAGACTGAACACGAGGATGTAACAGGGTGCTTTTCAACACACAGCAATCACTGACAGTACAAAGAGTCCCAGCTGATACATCTGCTCACTGTCACCCACCTGTACCCCATATGAGAGCCACAGAGGTTGGCACTGCACCAGATGCATACAGTCTGGAATAATAACCATTTACAGAGCGATTTAACAAACATTATAGCCCTGTATGGTATCCTGCTGAGTAAGATATTCAAAACAATGGCTCCATAGATCATTTAGCCATCATGATGGGTATAAAAGTGACAGAGAGCTTGGCTGGGCCAAGTACGAGTGGAATCAGGGACAGAATTGACGACCAAAATGGGCAGAGTAAGAGAGAAATTTACAAACTGTTGCTGTAATTGAGACCAATAAACACTTGATTAAATCATACATTAAACTGTTTTATTTTCAGATCATCTTCTATGAGGACAGGAATTTTCAGGGTCGCTCCTATGAGACCAGCAGTGACTGTGCTGAGCTCACCTCCTACCTGAGCCGCTGCAACTCCTGTAGGGTGGAGAGCGGCTGCTTCATGGTGTACGAACGTTCCAACTACATGGGTCACCAGATGCTGGTGAGAAGGGGAGAGTACCCTGACAACCAGCGGCTGATGGGAATGAGCATGAGCGACTGCATCCGTTCCTGCCGCATGATTCCCATGGTATGTAAGACCTGAAAATATATAGAAATATATAGAAACTATGGGGTACCCCACATGTTTCAAAATAAAAGCATCTATCAGGCACTGAGAAGATTTTTTGCTTGCATGTGCTGTGCACAAACTTGTAAGCTTGTTAATCATTTTGTGCTTTACTTTTTTCTATTTTCTGCAGTTATGTGTTAAACAAAACAACTCTAATATTGCTGATGAAGTAATGATCTGTCCTTTCACAGCACAGAGGGCCTTTCAGGATGAAGATCTATGAGAGGGATAACTTCGGTGGTCAGATGCACGAGCTGATGGACGACTGCGAGAACATCATGGACCGCTACCGCATGTCTGACTGCCAGTCTGCCAACGTGATGGATGGCCACTGGCTGATGTACGAGCAGCCTCATTATAGAGGCAGGATGATGTACCTGAGACCTGGAGAGTACAGGAGCTTCAGGGAGATGGGGATGGGTCCCACGGACATGAGGATTGGATCCATCAGACGTATCATGGAATCCTGTTAGGCAAGACAGACAAAATAAATAAACTGTTAATAAACAGTTCATATCTGTTTCAGTTCATCATTTGGGTTGACTTCCCTGGCAAACTCACAAACCTGAGAGAAAAGTGCATGAATTATCAGCAACTGGCTGCTCTTACTGTTGATAGTTTATCCACGGTGTCACTTAATTCTTCTACTTATGAAATGTGTTGTGTCATATGAAGCACATGCCACTGAAAAATAAATTACTTAAATGTAAATAAAACCGACATTACAGAACAACAGTTGTCTTTTATTTATGTTAATGCATGGTGCACTCCTGGTTAGCATAGGGCTGCTTTTCAGTCAGTTTTAATTTCCTGTTCTGCTCTGTGAAAACAGAAAGAGAAAGTGTGTACATAAGAACATCTTTCGGTTTTATTGAAATACATTTTGTGTGGCAGAAATAAGAGCGATGCAAAGATCAGATGTATACAGGTAACATAAATGGAGTTAGGATTAGGTTAGCACACACTACACACAGCACGCCCAGTAACTTATACTCAATCCCAGCCTATTGGTCTTGATATGTCATTATGTCTTCAGACTTTCTACTTGTTACAATTCTCATAATGTTGTGGGCCATCAATAATGAAAGTGAAGGGTAACGATAGCTCTACTTGCCCTGCGTGTCCTAAAGACGGAGATTTTACAGCTGTGGTGAGGACACTGCATACAAACTAAAAGAAAGCTTCTGGATCTTGTTTGTTCTGGATCCTGAAGGAAGGAAGATTTAGAGCCACAAGAGAACATTTTACTTTAATGTAAGCTAGCAAGGTCCTGACAATGTTGGAACACAGCTGTTTGACAAGAATTTAAAAGGGCTACTCAGTAATGGTCTTTGGCATCAGAGCTGGCTGAAAGTCTGGACGACTTAATCAGAGATGTGCTTTCTGAACACTGGAGAAAGCAATACAAGTAAAAAAGGGATGCTCATCTGGCACATCTCTAGGTACTCCAGGGGTACATAACTGTGTTAAAAAAGTGAATTTGTCCACTAACAGTTCCAATATTGCCATGTCATCGCAGGAGGTAGAATTATGTTACTGGCAATGGTAACAACTGTGAAAAAAATCATCAAGAAAAACACTGTGAAAGATCCCAAATAAGATTCTCAATTAGATATTTACTTTGGATTTTTGTAGAGCATGGGTCCCAAACTTCAATGAGCTGTGGCACTGTCATCTCATGCGAGGGCCGCTTTAGTGTTAAGGTTGTACAATAAAACAAACAAACAAATATTTATGAAAATGTAAAATGTTTTTTCTCACTCTTAATTAATTGAAGCCTTTCATGAACTACCAAATAATTATAATTATATTACTATAACTGTTCGTATTTAACAAAATGACAGTGCAGACATAAGTGAAAACTTTTCTTTACAAATAACTAACAAAGTCAATCCCTCAACATGTTTGTGCGCTCTGCTCGTATTGCCTTCATATTAAATCACTTTGTGCTTTTTAAAGAACTTATTTTAACATTGGACTCAACAACAAACAAATCCTCCCCAACAAAAAAATTAACTTCAAGGGCCAAATTGCATTATATTTCTTCACATAGGGGTGATGTAGGCCGCAAGTGGCCTCCGGGCCGCGAGTTTGAGACCCCTGTTGTAGAGCACGGAATATTTAATTTTTGTGTTAACAGTTTGGATATTTGAAGCAGGCAAAGTCTTTATAAGCTGAAGGTTTGGCCTTTACATTCTCGAGGTAATGCTGACTGAATATGGCAATGTTTTTCTGGTGGAGATGTAACAAAAACATTATAGTGGGATTGTTTAATCCCACTATAATGGGATTAAACAATCCCATTATAGTCCATAATATCCATATTGCACAGGCTCTCCACCATATCTCCCTGACAACTTATTTTTTTCTGTTTTCTGATCCGCATACAATCCATAACAAGTAGAAAGTCTGAAGACATAAGTGAAGTTATCTTTTTATGGAGCACAACCATTGCGGATATAAATAATTTGATGAGGCTTTTCCTATTAAAACTGGTCAAATTGCCGACTGCGATAAATGTCTATACCTGATCTCATGTTGTCTGTTCATTTGAACCAAATAAACAGCAACTCTGCAGTGAAACTTATTAAATGGTATCCTGACAGACTTAGTGCTGGATGCTGTTTGCTAACTTCATCATTTTAACTTGTTCACATATTAGTATTCCCACAACTTGCACTCCTCACAAGCAGCCAAAAAATGCTCAGTTTATTTAAATTGTTAGTTCAGAGGAAATTGATTACATGAAATGTTTCAGTTATTCATGTTTTTAAATCTTATCATGTTGCTCACTTGTAGCTGAACAAATTTCTAAAAACAAAAGAGAAGAAAAAACTAAAACTTTCTACCTTTACATATTGCACAAGGCTCTCCACCATATCTCCCTGACAACTTATTTTTTTCTGTTTTCTGATCCGCATCTAATGCTTACTTAACTGGACAATAAATCAGTTTTTGTGTGTTTTCATACCACAAAAAAGGAAACGATCTCTACAGTTTTCATATTTATATTTATAGTGTTTTATATTTTTACATAAACATATAATGACTTCAAAAACATCTGTTGGTAAATGAAATATCCTTTACACTGAAGACAGAAATGGTTGTCATACTACAGTTGGAAGCTTCTATTTATTTTCTTTATGTGTAGCAACAATACCACATGTATACACTACATGCATTTCCACTAGTGTGGCGTCACAAAATAACCCTTTAGTTCCCTGACTGCTCAGTAGGCTTCTATGCCGTGTTGCTGGGTCAGGGGTTTGCACAATAGACGCCACACGTCCTATGTTCCCACGGTGCAGGTATAAAAGTAACAGCTACCACTGACAGGAATACACAGAAGCCACAGCTCAGTCCTGAGGAACCACCAGAAGACCGTGACCATGGGCAGAGTATGTAAAGCATGGGAAAGATTTTTATTCATTAAAAAAAAGAAATCTGTGGATTCCTATTCTAATGAGTTTTGTTGTTCTTTCAGATCATTTTCTACGAGGACAGGAACTTCCAGGGTCGCTCCTATGAGTGCATGAGCGACTGCTCTGACATGTCCTCCTACCTGAGCAGGTGTCACTCCTGTAGGGTGGAGAACGGCTGCTTCATGGTCTACGATCGCCCCAACTACATGGGAAACCAGTATTTCATGAGGAGGGGCGAGTACGCTGACTACATGAGCATGATGGGCATGAGGGACTGCATCAGGTCTTGCCGTATGATTCCTATGGTAGGAAAGCCGTGGTGTGGATATCATTTTCTCCAGATAGGCTTGAATTATATATTCAAATTCTTTGTTGTGAACTGTTTCCCCTACAGCACAGAGGCCAGTTCAGGATGAGGATCTATGAGAGGGAGAACTTCGGTGGTCAGATGTACGAGCTGATGGACGACTGCGACAGCATCATGGACCGCTACCGCATGTCCGACTGCATGTCCTGCAACGTGATGGATGGCCACTGGCTGATGTACGAGCAAGCCCACTACAGAGGCAGGATGATGTACATGAGGCCTGGAGAGTACAGGAGCTTCAGGGAGATGGGAATGAGCGGGATGAGGTTCATGAGCATGAGGCGTATCATGGACATGTGCTAATTTTACATTTTGACTTCAATAAATGACATAAATTTCTAAATTCTTGTGTCTTGACATTTAATTTCATTACTGTGAACCTTTTTAAGATCATTCATACTGAATTCAAATGCATTGAGTATCAGTGGAAACCACCGAGTAAAAAACATGTTTTCATTCTTCTTTTGAATGGCATCTCCAAAAGACTGAATTACCACCTGTTTCTATTTGATCTGTAGAAGTCAGCTGTGGTAGACAGCGATATATGGATATGCATCCAGCCTGCCGGTATTTTTATTAATGCCTTTCAACAGTGTCGTTTCCAAGAGCAAATTCTGATTTGGTTCTGTGAAACAAACTGATGTGATATTCTTTATAAGTGTCTGGTTGGCATTCTTGGGTAACTTAGAGAAGTAACATTTCAGCATCACAGCCATTAAGAAGTAATCCATTACATTACAGCATCACATCCTAAGAAACAAATTTGTAAGCAAATTTTTGCTTTGCCAACATATAACACCACATACATAATGGTTTATTATGCATTTAGGTACTGCATAAAAATAGAAAATAAAGTATATAATTTGTAATTATTTGTTTTGATTTATGTATTTGCAGTAGTTGATGCAAATATCATGAACGTACTGAATTTAACAAAACTAGAGAAAATAACCATGATAATATGAAGATATTTGCTTCATTTTGGGCTCAGGGTCAACAAATTATCAGTATTTATTAGTAGTAGTCATTGTTTATGTATGTAGTTCCATTCTGCCAGCTGAAAAGCACAATGTCAGCAGTAGTGATGTTCTGATTTGCAAAAGGAGAAATTAATCTGAAAGGCAATGACAGTACAAAGATATAAGGAACATAATTGCGTAGTGTTTTTCTTCAACTATCTGAGTATTCAGGTGAATATATTTCACCAAATCTTTACCCTGATTGGTTTTGACAGACTGCTCGAGAGCCAATTAGAATGCCTGAATAAGTAACATGACCACAACAGAGATGATGTTTGAGAACTGAAGTGGCTCATATGGAGAAACTGGAAGAGTAGGTTTCAAGTAAATTTTCACCAGCTGACCATATTTGATGGTTGTGGAATTCCAGGTGGAGTTTATCTTTTTTTTTCTTACTGTCCCTGCATGTGTTTCTTCTAGATACTCCAGTTTCCTCTTACAGTCCATATGCATTAGGTCAGCGGTCCCCAACCTTTTTTGCGCCACGGACCGGTTTATGCCCGACAATATTTTTACGGACCGGCCTTTAAGGTGTCGCGGATAAATACAACAAAATAAAACTAGTACAGGTACCGAAAAAAAGAAGATTTATTCATAACACACGTGAAAAGACCCAGGAAAACCAAGTTAACGATAAAAACGATAACAAAATAACGCTGAAAACCGATAAAACCCCTGAAAACTATACATTTCACCCCTGAGCCTCAACTCTCGCGGCCCGGTACCAAACGACTCACGGACCGGTACCGGTCCGAGGCCCGGGGGTTGGGGACCGCTGCATTAGGTTAATGGTGATTCTCAGTTGGCCATGGATGCAGATGTAAGAACATGTGGCTGTCTGTCTCAGTATAGTAAGAACATGTAAACCCCAGCCATCTAAGGATTCAAACCCAGGACCTTCTTACTGTGAGTCAGTGATGCTAACCACAGAACCACTGTGCTGCCTCTAAATCCAGTTCCCCTACAATCCCAAATGATTTCAGATCATTTGAACTTAAATCAGTTTTGATAAAAAAATATTTGAAAACTGGTGAGGTAGGCGATCTTGAGAAAAACAGCACGTGGTTGACCCGGTCTCTCTACAGGCTACTGGGAAGAGTAGAAGATGCCACAGTAACTTTGTTCAACTCAGTTTTAAAAAACTTGGAGAGAAAAGGTTCTCAGCCACAATATTAAAACCACTAATGAGGCGAGGTGATTAATGAGTATTAATCATTCAGTTACAATGCTTTGCCTTTCCATTCCTGTGGATCTTACTTGACACTGAGCACCTGCCTGAACTTAGCTCTGAAGTGACTCCTGACACACAACAGAGATTCCAAGGCTTTGTTTTGACATCCAAACTCCCCAGATGACAGTCCAATCAAAGAACTCCTTAATGCACAGGAATAAACCTTTCCTCCACAACTGCCTTTTAGAAATGAATACAGTTATTTCCTTTTCTAAAGTGGTGTTTTTTCAAGGTGTTTGATCTTTTTTATGAAAATAGTTTATAATCCGAAAATATTATCAAAATTATTCAAAAGAAAGACAATGAAAGTAAAAAAAAAAAAAAGACTAAATACCTAATAATCTCACGGCCCAATCCCTATTTTTAAAACATCATAGCAATGGAAAATGTCAAAAGATGAAGACTAAAGAACATATACATTCATCTGCACAATATGAATCTGCTGAAATCATTTATTCTGTTCATGAAATAACAAACAAACAACAAACAACTCTCTTTTTTTGTAAATACCACCACTTGAAAACATATTAAATATACAAATACCTGCCATAGCATTGAAAATCACAAATTCAAACTCAGTTATAACAAATCACCAAGTATACTATTTCTTTTTCCCTCTTTAGCTCACACTCAGGAGTGTGGCAGAAGTTCGTATTATTAGCCTTGAGGGGCTCACTTTTACATACCTGATGAAAACAAATCCACAAACTACTATCTACTTATCTGGCTTGATAACTGCTATCTGGTTTGTTCGTATAAACTCACTATTGTACTATACAGCTTGCAGAAAATCTATACTTTTCAAAAGTCACTCACATCTATATAAATAACGTTCTAAGCTATTTTTATTATTAAAAAAAAAACCTCTGCTCTTGTGAAAGGAAAATTCTGTTAAGAGGTTATGACCTTGTTGGTATATGGGTAAGCAACTAAAAACTGTATAGGCTTCTATAACAGCTTGCTGTGTCAGGGCTTTGAACAATGGAGAGGCAAACTGTCTTTGTCTCTGGCCAGGTATAAATATAACTTGTTCAGACAGCCAGTGCATCAGTTCAAAAACAGTTCTCTAAGAGACCTGAATCACCGCAGTCAACATGGGCAAAGTAGGAAACTAAATTGTTAAATCAACATTAATTAGCCTATACTTAAGTTATCTTGGAGAGCACGATTGTAAAAATGTCCTTTAAACCCATTGTACTTTTTTCAGATCATCTTCTACGAGGACAGGAACTTCCAGGGTCGCTCCTATGAGTGCATGAGCGACTGTCCCGACATGTCCTCCTACCTGAGCAGGTGTCACTCCTGCAGGGTGGAGAGCGGCTGCTTCATGGTCTATGACCGCCCCAACTTCATGGGAAACCAGTATTTCATGAGGAGGGGCGAGTACGCTGACTACATGAGCATGATGGGCATGAGTGGTGGTATCAGGTCTTGCCGTATGATCCCCATGGTAGGTGTAAAGTGGTGGTACTTCCATATAAGACCTTTTTGGAATTAACATAAGTTTCATGTTTAATTGTATTTTGTCTTGTGTCTATAAAACAGTACAGAGGCCAGTTCAGGATGAGGATCTATGAGAGGGAGAACTTCGGTGGTCAGATGTACGAGCTGATGGACGACTGCGACAGCATCATGGACCGCTACCGCATGTCCGACTGCCAGTCCTGCCACGTAATGGATGGCCACTGGCTGATGTACGAGCAAGCCCACTACAGAGGCAGGATGATGTACCTGAGGCCCGGAGAGTACAGGAGCTTCAGGGAGATGGGAATGAGTGGAATGAGGTTCATGAGCATGAGGCGTATCATGGACATGTGCTAATTTTACATTTTGACTTCAATAAATGATATAAATTTCTAAATTCTTGTGTCTTGACATTTAATTTCATTACTAACTCAGAGAAGTAACATTTTAGTATCACAGCCATTAAGAAGTTATCCATTACATTACAGCATCACATCCTAAGAAACAAATTCATAAGAATACTTTTGCTTTACCAACATATAACACCACATACACAATGGTTTATTATGCATTTGGGTACTGCATAAAAATAGAAAATAAAGTACATCAAGTAAATAAGAATATCTTTTGGTTTTATTGAAATACATTTTGTGTGGCAGAAATAAGAGCGATGCAAAAATCAGATGTATACAGGTAACATAAATGGAGCTAGGATTAGGTTAGCACACACTACACACAGCAGATCTCAGTCGTGGTCTTTCGCATCAGAGCTGGCTGAAAATCTGGACAACTTAATCAGAGACGTGCTTTCTGAACAATGGAGAAAGCAATACAAGTAAAAAAGGGATGCTCTTTTGGTATATCTCTAGATACTCCAGGGGTACATAACTATGTTCAAAAAGTATGAAAAAGTGATTTTGTCCACTAACAGTTCCAATATTGTCATGTCATCGCAGGAGGTAGAATTTATGTTATTGTGAAAAAAATCATCAAGACAAACACTGTGCAAGATGTCCCAAATAAGATTCTCAATTAGTTATCTACTTTCAAGGTTGTAGAGCATGGAATATTTTATTTTTGTGTTGACAGTTTGGATTTTTGAATTAGGCAAAGTCTTTAGAAGCTGAAGGGTGCTCATTTTTGTTTTACCAACATTGAACACCCCTTAGCATTTACATCCTGTTGGTTATATGGTCCAGGGAGGGTGTAGCTTTCACTTTACATATGACTGCATTACTTCACCTTACTGCATAGGAAGTTGGCATTGGTGGCATCTCCTATATCACATTACCACCTTGTTTATTTCCCCTTGAGGACACGCTTCAGCCAAAAATCAGAACAGTGTCATGGAGCTGTGGAGCTTCTTAGTAGCTGGCAGAAACTGATTGTCACCACAAAGTGTTGATTCAAAATGTCCTCTAGCACCAATCACAGGTATGGTCATAGCGTCAGTTGCTACTGATAAATGAAAAACAGCAGTTTCAAGTGGGGGATGCTGTGGGGTAAAAAGTTTTTCATGACGGGCGGTGAGGGGGTGCAACATATTCAGTTTTAGAATTCATATTTAATGTTAATTATAGCTACACATACTTCACAGTGTGTCTCTATCCAGCCTTCCTCCCTCACCCCAAACGTCGCGACAGATGGCCGTCCCTCTCTGAGCCTGGTTCTGCTGGAGTTTTCCTCTTGTTTAAATGGTGTTTTTCCTTTCCACTTTGACCAAAGTGCTAGCTCACCGAGGGTTATATGATTGTTGAGGTTTTCTCGGTTTTCTTTGAATTATTATATGGTCTTATGTTACAGCATAGAGCACATTGAGGCAACTGTTGCTGTGATTTGGCGCTATATAAATAGAAATGCATTGAATTTAAAATGTACTTTTACAATGTAATGGCCTTTCTTGTTGCCATCTCACTTGCTGACAAGTACTTTAAAACATTCATTTGTAACCACTGCCAGTAGGAATTGGGCAGGTACCCTGTCAAACTAAACTGTTAAACGAATCAAAACTTGAGTTTCTGAAATAACCCCCAATGTGAAAAATACTATTGACATGTTTACATGACAACTTTAAAATTGGAAATCATTATTTTTTATGTATTTCTTCTTATACAGAACTATAGACAGCACAATCTTATGGGTTTACTATATCCATGTGTGATTTTAGACTTCAAATAAATGCACTGGCTGCTCTCATTTACTATATAATGTACTGCATTTACTCCATGCTACGTCCACACGTACACAGGTATTTTTGAAAACAGAGATTTTCCATTTCCATTTTTGTTTTTGTTTTTTTGTTGTTGTTTTTTATTCTGTCCACACGTGCAGTTTTGAAAAATATCTCCGTCCACATGTAAACGCAAAAAACGCAGTCAAACGTTGTCAAGAACATGGCAAATCCTAGCTGTGTTGGAAATGTTGGCCAAACAGAAGTCTAGAAGCCTGGGAGGGAAAGAGTAAACAGGGTTTTATGCAAACCTGCAGTACTTCTGGAAAGTTTTTGTGTTTTTCGGGAAAGGTAGCTAATTTTGTGTTAGTTTTCAAGTGCCTTCATTTCAACCAAAACAGTATTTTGGCTGGTGTAGACTCACAATTTAGGAATGAACAAAATGCATACAGCATGCATAAATTTTAATTTAAAAAAAATTAAATTTATTCCAAAACCAACATTGGAGTCAGGATGTAGGTTGTGAGAGCGTCTGTGTTGAATGGAGAATGCCTCTGATGCCTCTGTCTTTCTAAATGGTGGGACAGTAACTGCATGTGTGTATATGTAAGCGTGTAAAAACTGCAGATAGACAGATTAACAGCAACAGTATTTTGTCTACATCTGCCATTGTAGAAATGTATCTCACGTCAAAAACGGCACACACCTTCGACGTTGCATGAGTAAATCTCTGTTTCCTCGTCCACACGTAAACGCAAAAACTTTTCGAAAATCTCCACCCTGGCAGGAGTTTTTAAAAAATCTCAGTTTTCAGTGATCGAAAATGCAGTTTATGGGTGGACGAAAGATGCAAACGCACAGAAAAATCTGCGTTTTCAAAAGTACCCGAGTACGTGTGGACGTAGCCTCAGTCTCAACTACAGTGCAGTGAAAACGTTGCACCCTCCTGATTTCTACTTTTTTTGTTTTACATATTTGTCATATTGAAATGTTTCAGATGATGAAACTAATTTTAATATTACACAAAGATAATCCAAGTAAATGTAAAAGCTGTAAGAAGGTCCTGAGTGGCTTTGTAACTCTTTCCACACTGACAGGTGTGACTGACTTTGTCTGATTCTTTAGATTGTGGCATGTGTTCCTTTGTGAGATCTATTAGCCTACTTCAGTTTGAGACACAGGTTCTATTTAAGTGATTTCTTAACTCAAAAGATGTGGCTGTAATCAGACCTGCGGGTGCATTTTTAGTGATATTATATGTATTTATTTGTTTTTGAGATAAATTATCATGTCATGTAACACTAACAAATTCACTATTATTAGATACATAATGACAAGTGAGCCAAGTCTGGCCCTTTGGCAAATATACGTGATTGATTTTTAGTTTTCTGTTAACACAGAAACTTTTTCACAAATCAGTTGAAGATTCCGATAAAAATCGAAATATTTAATTGCAATACACAGGACCTTATAATGTATAGATGCTACTTTGAAATATAATGTAATTGATTTGTTATTTACACCTGCCTTATTCAAACCATAAACTCCTAAGGCAGTTTGCTTTGAAGTTTTGGTTTATAGTTTTGATTTTGATTTCTCTCTGTGTTTTTTAATAGCTATAAGTAGTAGAGACACAATTTGTAACAATCTATTAACCACCATCTATTATGAAACACTAAAAGGGTAAAGCGTAGACTGAAATAAATAGCTTTTTCTTTCTCAAATCCATAGAAAAACATGTTCTCAGCTTAAACGTTAAAGAAATCCTTTAGGTTAAGGCAGATAAAGGGCTTTCGTTAATGACATCAATTAATAATGTTTAGTCCTGAAAATGTATGAGTATCCTTTCATGAGACTATCATGGTCTCACGAAAGGATACTCATTTCTATAAATTAGCCACTTACAAATGACAGGGCCATACAGTGTGGTTTGAAAGGCTAAAAAAGGGACTATTGTCTGTTTCACTGTATTGTAACTCCAAAAAATGCTCATTGTATTGAGTTCCCTATGGAAAAATCCATTCTAAAGTCTTCTAGGGGATCCAGTCACATGGACATGTAACAAATGTCCTGCACTCTATAGGCCTCTATACCATGTTGATGAGTCAGGGCTTTACACAATGGGAGCCAGAGATTCTTTGGGTTCAGCCAGGTATAAAAGTAACAGTTAAAACAGGACCATCATCAGTGTACCACTCACACAGTTTTACGAAGTAGTACCACACTGTGAAGCAACTAACTGGGACCATGGGCAGGGTATGCGTATTCACCTCATTAACTGCTGTCATCATTGGCTAAATTTTGTATTATTTTGAGCGTGGTTGTTGACGGGTGTCTGCTGAATCTAACTCCAAACCAATGTATCCCTTTTTTTCAGATCATCTTCTACGAGGACAGGAACTTCCAGGGTCGCTCTTATGAGTGCATGAGCGACTGCTCTGACATGTCCAACTACCTGAGCAGGTGTCACTCCTGCAGGGTGGAGAGCGGCTGCTTCATGGTCTATGACCGCCCCAACTTCATGGGAAACCAGTATTTCATGAGGAGGGGCGAGTACGCTGACTACATGAGCATGATGGGCATGAGGGACTGCATCAGGTCTTGCCGTATGATCCCCATGGTAGGAAAGCTGTGCTGTGGATATCATTTTCCTCCAGATATTCTAGAAGGGTTTTCTGATTCTTTGTTGTGAACTGTTTCCCCTACAGCACAGAGGCCAGTTCAGGATGAGGATCTATGAGAGGGAGAACTTTGGTGGTCAGATGTACGAGCTGATGGACGACTGCGACAACATCATGGACCGCTACCGCATGTCCGACTGCATGTCCTGCAACGTGATGGATGGCCACTGGCTGATGTACGAGCAGCCCCACTACAGAGGCAGGATGATGTACCTGAGGCCTGGAGAGTACAGGAGCTTCAGGGACATGGGAATGGGAGGCATGAGGTTCATGAGCATGAGGCGCATCATGGACATGTAAAAAAAAAAAAAGTATAGAATGAACAAATAAATAAAACTTTTGACTAAATGTTTGTGTGTTACATTGATTATTATTAATTTTACCATTTTTGTATCATGTCACTAAAACCATCCGATGATTTTAGTACAGAATAACTACATCTTTGGCATCAGCACTGACACAACTGGATGGACAACCAGGTATAACAGATGGGCTCAACTTAATTTGGTGTTACATAAAAGAAATCACAACCACGTTTCTAAAAAACTTGGCGTCCTGTGCAAAATGCAGATAAAAACAGAAAACAGTTATTTATATATATACCAGAAGGCCATAATATATTCACAGTACAGGGTGGGCCATTTATATGGATACACCGTAATAACATGGGAATGGTTGGTGATATTAAAGTCCTGTTTGTGGCACATTAGTATATGTGAGGGGGCAAACTCCTCAAGATGGGTGGTGACCATGGTGGCCATTTAGAAGTCGGCCATCTTGGATACAACATTTGTTTTTTCAATAGGAAGAGGGCCATGTGACACATCAAACTTATTGGTAATGTCACAAGAAAAACAATGGTGTGCTTGGTTTTAACATGAGTTATTTACAAGTTTCTCTTTGTTCACAGCCATTGACGTGTCAAAGAGGATAACACGTGAGGAGCAGATCAAAATTGTGTTGATATCTGGTGAACGCAGTAACCGGGTCATTGCAGCAGATTTCAATGCAAGACGAGACCACCCATCTCCCATGCTACAGTTAGCAAACTGCTTGCTAAGTTTCGTGAAACTGGTTCAGTGTTGCATTTGCCAAAATGTGGACGCAAGAAAACTGTCACTAATGAAGAAACATCAGTGGCTGTCCTAGCTTCATTCAGCAAGAGCCCACAGCGTAGCAGTCACCGCATGTCACTTGGCATTAGTCAAACATCCCTTCGGCGGATATTAGGTACTCACAAATGGCACCCTTACAAACTCCAGCTGCTGCAGCATCTCAACAAGGATGACCCAGATCGACGCACAGAATTTGCAGAATGGGCAAAACAAAAATTGGAACAGGACCCTCAGTTCACGCAGAAGATTTTGTTCAGTGACGAGGCAAACTTTTATGTGAATGGTGAAGTTAACAAACAAAACCACCGCTATTGGTCTGACACTAACCCACATTGGATGAATCCCTCCAAGACTGTTGGAACAACAAAAGTGATGGTTTGGTGTTGTATATGGAGTACAACGATAGTGGGTCCATTCATCATCAATGGAAACCTCAAGGCCACTGGATATTTGAAATTGCTACATGATGATGTGTTTCTCTCTTTATGCACTGAAGCTGGCACGTTCCCTGAGTTTTTCCAGCAAGATGGTGCACCACCACATTATGGGTGTCAGGTCCGAGCATTCCTAGATGAACAGTTTCCTGGAAAGTGGATTGGTCGTCGTGGGCCAGTTGAATGGCCCCCAAGGTCTCCCTTAGACTGTTATCTTTGGGGTCATCTGAAGGCAATTGTCTATGGTGTGAAGATATGAGGAACCTGAAACTACGGATACTGGATGGCTGTGCTGGCATTTCTCCTGCGGTGTTGCTATCAGCGTGTGAAGAGCGGGAGAAGAGGGTTGCATTGACAATCCAACACAATGAGCAGCACATTGAACACATTTTATAAGTGGTCAGAAACTTGTAAATAACTCATGAAAGAATAAAGTTATGTTGAAACCAAGCACACCATTGTTTTTCTTGTGACATTACCAATAAGTTTGATGTGTCACATGGCCCTCTTCCTATTGAAAAAACAAATGTTGTATCCAAGATGGCCGACTTCTAAATGGCCACCATGGTCACCACCCATCTTGAGGAGTTTGCCCCCTCACATATACTAATGTACCACAAACAGGACTTTAATATCACCAACCATTCCCATTTTATTACGGTGTATCCATATAAATGGCCCACCCTGTAGAATACAATAAATTGAGAAAATTAATAATTTTCAGAAAACCTTTGGCTCTTTTTAAATTCAATTCAAATAAGTGATACTAAAATACAAATAACTGGAGGAACATTTTTGCAACCAATAATGTTAATTGGCAACAGGTCGTAACACGACCATGGGCATAAATGGAGCAACTTATAGAGACAGAGTTTCTCAAAAGTAAAAATGTCTGCTAAAACTGCATCTACACATTGTAGAATACGTTCAGAATGAATGTTAAAAGCAAAACTTTCAATATTTCATCATCTATGGTACATAATATTATCAAAGAATTCCAAAAATATGGATAAATCGATTTCTGCAAGGGACAAGACAGTAGCTGCAAAGGACCCCATTCATTCTTTATAACACTAATTTTCACTCTTCACTGAGCTTCACTCTTGATAGGATTTCTACTATGTTAGACTTCTGCCTTACTGCTGTTATTTCAGAAATGGGGGTTTCTACAGGTAAAAGCATGTAGGTGACTCCTGTGTCACTCATAGTAGCCAACTTTCACAAGGAGAAAGTAGAATGTAAAACTCTTCAAACTGGCACCTAGTCACTGGTTCTGATATGTGGTTTAAAACCAAAACCAGGAGAGTGGAGTAGCAGGTTCAGGGGGCAGTGTTAGTGGAGGTTGAAGGGCAGCTGTAACTCCATTTTCCATCATGTTTCTCCTATATTAGTAGCTGCCAGGACCTGGAGGACAGAGGAGGGAACAGAGAGCAGACAGAGCGCATGGGCCAGCAGCTGAGCTTGAGAGAGGGAACTGAAAAGCATCCCAGTGTCACTGTTGTTCAAAAAACACTGTGTAAATAAAATGTTCACTGACCTGCAGCGCTGCTTGTATGAGGTCTTTACTTCACGAGCGATGCTGAAACCCTGGAGGTGTTACGATGACGGACCAGCAACCAACGCAGACCATAGAGGCGCTGGTCAAATTGTCCCCAGAAGAGTGTACCCTGCAGCTGTTCCCACTGCTGCCCAGGGATGCCCAGGCAGTGGTGTTTTTAACCCAGTCCAGTGTATTATCTCTGTGTGGACTGATAGAAACAGGGGTCACAGATTTCCTGGTCCTCCTAAAATCCACAATCAATGCTTTGGTCTTTGTCACATTGAGCTGCAGATGATTCTGCTCACACCAGGTGACAAAGGAGTCCACCACAGACTTTGATGAGTCTCCTCACCCTTAGTGATGCATCCAAACACCACAGCATCACCAGAAAACTGTGGCTGAAGTCTGTGGTGTAGAGGGTGAACAGGAAAGAGGAGAGGACAGTCCCATGTGAAGCTCCTGTGTTGCTGATCCCCTTGTAAGGCACACAATGTTGAAGGCACACATATTGAAGTCGTTCTGCCAGGTAATCAACAATTAAGGACACAAGAGAAGAATCCACCTACATCGCTGTCACTTATCACCCAGGACAGTCGGACTGATGGAGTTGAATGCACTGGACAAGTTGAGAAACATGACCATCACAGTGCTGACGGGGTAGTCCAGATGGGTTTGGATATGATTGAGAAGGTAGATTATGGCGTCCTCAGCTCTGAGGCTGTGGTAAGCAAATTGAAGGGGTTCCAGATGTGGTCTGAGGTTGGAGTTGGTCAAGGATGAGTCTTTCTAGGGTCCTAAGGACATGGGAAGTCTGTGCCACAGGTCTGCGATACTGGGGGCCACCAGGACATGGTGTTTTGATACAGGAATGAGGCCTGACATCTTCCACAGCACGGGGACCCTCTGAAGACGAAGACTCATCATGAGTCATGAGAAGTTTATGAAAGACTCCACAAAGGTAGGGGGCACATGCCTTGAGGACACAGGGACTCAACCTGAGTGGAGTCTTCTCATTTGTCTCAAATCTAAGCTGGTTGGTGGAGTGATAGGTGGGGGAGGGGTGTCAAGAATTTCACAGGAGGCTGTGGTGCAATGTGGAGAGAGACGGAGAGTTTGGTGTAGCTGGGTAAATCTACATGGGTAAATTCCCTGGGCAAATAATATGGCCTGATTCCAACAGCACACAGTTCAATGTCCGTCTCGCCGTCTCCCTCCTCCTCTTAATATTAATAATACTAATACTACTACTACTACTACTAATAATAATAATAATAATAATAATAATAATAATAATAACAATAATAATAATAATAATACATTTGAATTAAAAGCTCCTTTCAAGACACCCAAGGACACTTAACAATAGAATAAAACACATACAACAATGATAAAAATGAAGAACAATAAAAGCAAAAAAAGACAAGATAAAATAAACAAACAACAGGTTTACAGTGAATATGCAGAACAGATGGGTTTTGAGTTGAGATTTAAACTGGGGGAGAGAACCAGTGTTTCTTATATCTGGGGGTAGAGAGTTCAGAGCTGAGGCTGAGGCAGAAAGAAGACACAACAAGTTGGACAAAAGAAAAGGTCAAAGTCAGCAGGCAGAAGAGGTCGTGCTTAACAGGTTATGAAGGGCCTTGAAGGTGAGCAGAAGAAGCTTGTATATTATCAGGGTGTCATGATGCGGCTGTGTGGAGGCAGGAAAGGACCCAATCACAGACTACACAGAGATGAGAAAGTGAACTCAAAAGGCAGCTTTATTGCTGACACAAGGGGGAAACGGTACAAAACTAAACTGGGAAAATATAAACTACACACAGAGAGACACACAAGGAAATACACAGCCATGGATGAGGGAGATCGCGACAACGAACCTCAGGGAGATGCTGACATAAATACACAGAAGGATAACGAGAAAATGAGAACACAGAGGGAACGCAGCTGATACAAATTAACAAGACGCCACAGGGGAACTACACCGAATGCAGAAACATGAGACTTCCACAATGAAACAGGAAACAGGAATGGAAGAGCAGCAAACCAGAGGGAGCAAGGGAACACAAGGGAGAGAGAGTGCATACGTGACGGGGAAACATAGATAAACATGACGGAGTGAAACACAAGGAGGGGAAAACGGGGCCCAAGAACATACCTAAGTACAAAACACAAACACACAGAGGGAGACACAGGGGGCAAAGACACAAGGAGAAATCCAGTAAACAAAACTAAACAGCCTGCATACACTTTTGACTAACAAGATGGACTCAAACCATAATACAAAATGACAAAACACAAGAAAACTCAAAACGCTGGGTCAAATGACCCAGGATTGTGACACAGAGAGCCGGTGACGTTCCTGGAGAACAGGGGTGATGTGAAGGTAGGAGGTGGTTCTGGTAATAATGCGGGCAGCAGAGTTTTGAACCAGTTGAAGCTTATGGAGGGATTTTAGGGGGAGACCGTGCAAGAGAGAAGTACAATAGTCAATGTGGGAGGTAACGAGACTATAAACAAGAATGGATGCAAACTGGGTGGAAAGAGAAGAACATAATCTGTTAATGTTGCGTAGATATAAATAGGCAGAAAGGGTGAGACTATTGATGTGAGATTTATAGGATAGTGAACTGTCTAGGATGACACCAAGGCTCTTAACCTGAGGTGAAGGGAAAACTGTGGAGTTATCAATAGTGAGTGAGAAATGATTCGTCTGACCTTCACCTCTGCATCCAAGGTGTGTTTTCCTCCAGATTTCAGCCGGTATGTCCGTGGGTCTGGCTCACAAGCCACCAGGATCTGAGCAATTAGCTGATCTCTGAAGTAAATACTGCGTGTGGTGTGTTGCTGCTGCGCCGCTGTCCCATTCCTGAAATAAAGTAACAGTTCAGTTGCAAAAAGAACAATAAAAACTCTCACAATCCACGTTTGAGAGAAAACTATATAAGCAAACTAACACTCTAAATAATAATAAAAGATGAGGAAAAACAAAAAAGTAAGAAAAGGTTAAAGTATGGAGAAAAAGCAGGAACAATTGAAACAGGCGGCTGATGCATTAGTTCACCTGATGCAAGATGTTAGCGGGGGTTGAGGCGCCTGGGAAGGGATCTCAAAATGTCATTGTAGGTGGCAGACAGTTGGTGTTTTAAGCCGCCTCTCTGTTGAAAGATGGCTGTTCACAGTGAACATACGGGCCCTCTTTCACTCGCTTTCAAACCGTCTGTCTTCTTTGTCCAGAATGTGAACATTAGCAGCCCCTTATCCATTAGATGTGGATGTATAGCTGAGTCTTGTCATGTTGTGGTGGACCGTCCATTTATGGAGCTGTTGTTTTTGTCCAATAAAGAGATCTGAGCACTCATCGCTGCACAGATGGTTGGATGGCTCTCCTGCCTCAGACAGGCAGGGGGGGTGTATGGTGGGGTGTGGTTGGTGGCTCAGCACTGCGGCGGAGGGATGGAGAAGTGGGTTCAGAGGGCAGTGGAAGGGAAGTCTCTTCGTCACACCTCATGGTATTTGTCTAGTCTTGTCTCCCCTGTTTAGTAGCCTGCTGGGACCTGGTGGAGAGGGGAGCTGAGCTGGGTCCAGAGACGGCCCCGATGAAAGGAGCGCTGTGAAAATGAAAGAGAAAAGCAAATCTTGCTCTTCATCAGCTCCTGTGCATGCTGATTCTTGTCCTGCTACATGGGAATTGGGAATCTTTAACCATGTGAAACACTGCTCAAGCCTTTTAATTCAGCTATGTTTTTTTCTTTTGTTTTATCAGAGATGAGCAGTAACGCGTTACTGTAATCTGATTACGTTTTTCAAGTAACGAGTAAAGTAAGGGATTACTATTGCAAAAAAAGGTAATTAGATTACTGTTACTTTCACGCTGCGTTACTGCAATTTTTTTGCGACAGTGTCTCATGACAATGACTAAGCAAGTGCAATGTTCGTGGCAACAGCTGTGCAGATCGAGAATGGATAATATAACGAGTGCGGGAGAGAGTATGAGCGTGCAGCGCTTAAAGCGTGGAAGTACTGACCTTACTTTGAGTTTGATTCCATAAAAAGTGACAAAAACATTAGCGTCTGCTGTTCACTGCATTGGAAGAAAACTTCTTTTTACAGCGAAAAAACACCTAAACTTCCGAGCAAGCACCGACAGTACGCTGCCACGGGAATGTGAAACTGCCGTATCCTTCCACTGACCGCTACGACACACCTGCACCAGGGCAAACCTCCACCTGCCCCACTCCTGCTGTACAGGTGAAAATAGAGCAACAGGACTGCTGAGTCTTAGATTTTATTTATTTTCTACTGTGTTTCACTTGCATCTATTTGAGAGAGTGAGTGTAAACACAAAAAACTATTTTATTTTATACACTGGAATGTGCAGAAAATAGGTTTAAAGGTTCAACAAATTTCTTCCAGTCAGAGAATGTTGCATATAATTTAATGTTTGCTTCATGTGTAAAGTTAAAAGATTAAAACTAATCAAACTAGTTTCAAAAAGAGACTTTTTTATTTGATTACATTTATATGATGGATTATGCAGAAAAAAATAGAATTGGGCTGAAAGATCCATCGCTTTATTCAGGTTGTAAATCATGTTTTTAAAAAGTAACTAAGTAACTAATTACTTTTGAAAATAAGTAATCAGTAAAATAACAGGATTACTTTTGGGGGAAGTAATCAGTAATTAGTTACTGATTACTTTTTTCAAGTAACTCGACCAAGACTGTGTTTTATTTATTTATATTAAATGTGTAGGCTTGTATTTCTGAGCTCAGGAACAACTGTTGTTTTCAGAGATACGCGGTCTTCACAGGAGGGTCACTACAAACATACGGCTTATAGAACAAGCAGACAATTTTTGTCTACCTGGGATCCGCCAGGGCCACCTCCTCCTCCAGTTCCTCACACCTGGAGCTGATTGCAGGCAATCAAGCCAGATTAATTTAAGCCTCAAGCTGACGTTCATTCACCGCCTGTTTGTCATCAATCCATGTTTGTAGCCGGCTCTCATGTTTCAAGCTCTTTTTGTGATTTACCTTGTTAACCATACTTTCTTGTGGTACAGTTCCTGGATTCACCTTGTCTCAAACCTCTGGCTCAAGTTCTGCTCTCAGACTCAGGATACCAAGCCACCATTTTGGAAATCACTCTGTGCCTCACCTGCCTGCCCTCCTGCCACCACACTCTATCAGGAACCTCCAGATCTCAGGTCAGCCTTTTCACAATGCTCAGCTCACCCCAGATTCACGTCACCCTCCTCATCGCTCTTTTTCTCCTCCTGTAAGTAAGAATAGTTACATACTTACCAATTTCAGAGCTCCACTTGGCTACTTCCCTAACTCTGTCCTCTCTCTCCCTCAGTGTGACTGCTTACTGCCCTATTCCAGTCTACATCTCAGGCCCATTTCCCCTCTCTAGATGCACGTCCCCGTAGCCACGTTACCCAGGCCACGCAACATCAAATTCTGCGATTCACTATTTTTGTCCTTGCCAAGCTTTCAAGTCCAAGGCTAACCAATAAATATATTGTAAAACCACCTGCTGTCTCTGTTCTGGGTTTCTGCACCCAAGTCCAGTTTTGGTACTGACCACTTGGCCCTGTGACATTTTACCTGTTACGTTCTAGATCATAAAAATGTAACCGACTAGACAGACTCCTTAAAAGCCATCCTTCCAAAATTTCATCTACACATCAAATTTGCAATCAGAGGAAAAACACACTGGATAAGACACTCAAATAGATAACTGCCTCATTTAGGTTTGTATTTGTTTACCATTGTTTTTAAGGTAGTGAATGGCCCAAAAATACAAAGTTCATCAACCTAAAAACGAAATGTTTCCAGTGTAAAAATACCACAATAATAAATATTAAAGGGGGAAACATAAGCTATATGTACAGACAACAAGGGCAACTCAGAGAGCGGAAACACCTGGGTGATAAGAAACAGTTAAAATGAATCAAAGACAATGAGATGGGGTAAGTAAAACTAAAAGCATAAGAGATAAGGACTCAACAAATTAAAACAGGAAGTAGCTAACGGAACACTGATACACTTGGAACACAGAGGAACACTCAACAACAGCTAATCAGATCAATAAATTAAAGGCTCAAGATAATATGCAAGAACATAAAAATCAAGTGAAACAATAAACAATTTAGGATTTAAATAACACACCTAATGATAAAGAAGGAAGTCCAAAAAGCAGTTTTAAAAACTGTCCCATGGCACTTACCACTGTCATTATAAAGTCCCACCTCATCCATAGGAGTATATCTATAGAGTAGAGAGGTTTACAGAAGATGGACTCATGCATCTCATCTTGAGCAGCAGGTGATCTATGAGAGAATCACTGATTATGTGAAAAACAACCTGCATAAGAAGCTGCTGTAGTCTTTTTAATGCTGCTTCCTCCAGAGTGTGTTATCATCGCTACATGGTTTAGTGGCAGAAGAGAAAGCCCTTCAGAGGATTATGAATTCGAATAAGTTGACATTAGTGCAAAACAGTAAATATTCATCTCATTCTGTCTTGAAATCATCACAAATTCTGTTTCAACATCATCAAGAATCCTGGTAATCCTCTGGTTCTTGGCTATTATATGTTAAAACTGCTCTGATATCAACTGGTCAAAATGAAAGGTCACTGATGGAGTACTTGCTGTCAGTTAATGTCTTTACAACCTACTTTTCCTCCAGGAGATGGTGCCGTTCAGTTCTGTGTGCCTGAGCCCCATAGATTTAACTTTTGCAGCTAAGAAATTTCATAATTTGACTGGGGTATTTCATAAAGATTTAACCTAATCCTTGTGTCTACATCGCTCCTATGATAGTGCAATTGATATTGTTCTCCCTTCAAACCACTTGTATGTTTCTTGTCTTGATCCTTCCAGATCTGGACCAGGGCATCACTGAACTCCACAGTCTATCTACAGTCTGAAGTGCAACCTAGTGGTGTCAGATGGACCGAAACGCAATATCCCAGAGTTATTCTAGAAGAGTACGGGGGCCAGTCAGTGGTATCAATTCCTTAATCCTCCAGCAACTGTCTGTATACTGAAGGCCAGGCATTGTCGTGCACCAGGAGGAACCCAGGACCCACTGCAGCAAGTAAACGTAAGATCAGAAAATGGGTCCAAGGATTTCATCACAATACCTAACGCCAGTCAGGGCGCTGTTGCCTGGCCTGTAGAGGTCTGCGTATCCCTCCAAAGATATGCTTCCCATGAGTATCACTGACCTGCTAGTAAACATGCTGACATGTTGTAGATAGTATAACATTCTCCACAGCTTCCCCAGACCTTTTCACGTCAGTCACATGCGCTCTGAGTGAACCTGCTCTCGTCTGTGAAAAACACAGGTCACCTGCCAATTCTGGTATTCTATGACAAATGCTAATCAGTCTCCACGGTGCTGGGCAGGCAGCACAGGACCCACTAATGGATGTTGGGTCCTCAGGCAACCGTAATTTGTTTCTGATTGTTTTGTCAGAGACCACTGGCCTGCTGGAGGCCATTTTGCAGGGCTGCAACAGGGCTCATCCTCTTTCCACAAAGGAGTGGATACCAGTTCTGCTGACAGATTAAGGGCCTTCAACAACCTTGTTCTAGAGTAAATACCTGCCTCCTGGGATGTCCTACATACTGTTGAGACTGTGCTGGTAGAAACAGCAAACCTTCTGGCAAGGCACATGCCATCCTTTGTCACCTGTGCAACTTCGGTAGGGTCCAGGTATCTCATCATGCTACCAGTAGTGACACTGACTCTAGCCTTATACAAGACTAGGGGGGATAAAATCCAATTAACCTGATTAACAATTCACTAAGCTCTGCCCCAGACACATTTGTGACTGTAGCAGGGTTGCAGGCCCATTCAGAAGACTCACCTCAGGGAAAGTTCTTCTCATTTGGGACACAGCTGCTGAACAGGCATTTACCACCCTTAAGGGAGATTCACTTCTGTCCCTGTCCTTGTCTAGCCAGTGTCATGGTCCTTGGGTTTTACATGTAGAGGTTTTCCTTTGTGGACTTTTGAATTTCTGCCTATAAACATTCTGCTAATGTTGTATTTGCTTCTTAGATTATTGTTTAGACTTATTATTACGCCCCTAGCCTCATTACCTTGTGTATATATTCTCTTAGTCTCCCCTTTCCCTTTGTCATGTCATCCCTCTTGGTTGTGTACTCCCATGTTCCATGTTTCCTCCTAGATTCCTAGTTTTTGAATTCCTGGATCCAGCTCTACCATTGTTTTATATTTTTATGTCTTTTAAAGACTTAAATTTCAACGTTGTTTTTGAGTTTGTAATTTGTCTCCCGAGTCCTGCATTTGGGTCCTCATCCTGCTTGCCAAGCATCTGCTTCATGACAGCCCCTGTGCCTGCTTGTCTCCCTGTCTCTCCCCTGCAGAATGCAAGTGTGATATTATAAATCACTGGCTGTCAAGTTGCCCTTGTAAGTGAGGAGAACCTGGCTGGAGGTGTGCCAAACACAACAAGAATTTTGCCTATGCCAAGTTACCTACATGGCTCAACTCTGATTAGGTGCAATGGTCCATATTTTCTGTAAAGTTGATTTTCAAGATTAAACATTGCACAGACTCTAGAAATGCCTTGTCCCAACACTTATTCTATAACCCAAGCACATGAAAGCACACGTTTTCTCCCAGCTTCCTGAATAGTTGGTATATTCACCAAGGAAATTGAGGCAGTGATCCATTGTTGGATGGATCTGACCTTTGAGGTGGACCCACTAACTACCTTTTTGTACCAAGTACAGTGGGCACACACCAGCATATTCATCTCTCAACTAGGTATCCGAATAATCTTTCACTAGAGAATTTTCTTGTGGCCCTCTCTTCTGCATGTGTCTGCCAGTGTTATTTGTGTCCCAAATGCAGCCTCTTACTTGCCTCCTGTTGGTCTGTTTAGACTGTTATCCACCCCTA
Source organism: Neolamprologus multifasciatus (assembly GCF_963576455.1). Taxonomy (NCBI): domain Eukaryota; kingdom Metazoa; phylum Chordata; class Actinopteri; order Cichliformes; family Cichlidae; genus Neolamprologus; species Neolamprologus multifasciatus. The sequence goes on from NC_140454.1 coordinate 10,370,198, forward strand.
ATATCCTTGGTTACACTTTGCTCTAGATTTTCCCTCTGGTCTAACACACTTCAATGGGAACACATTCATTCTCACCATTATGAGTATTTTGCTAAGGCAGACCACTTTGTGCATCTTCCCGAATTTCCCACATACCAGCAAACAATAGAAATTATGGCTCATTGTGTTTTCAGATTACACAACATACCATTGGATGTAATTTCTGATCAAGCCCCTAATTCATCTCCCAGGTATAGAGAGACTTCTCCACCACACTGGGAGCTAAAGTGAGTTCATCATCGGGCTTTCACTCTCTATCCGGTCGTTAAGTGATGACGTGACGAATCCTACTTCCGGGCCTAAAGTCTGCGTTTAATATGGCTTTTGTGTTGTTAACATGTTTAATGTTTTGTATATTCTTCTATTTAATCTCAAAAAGCTCCTAAAACAGTCAGTGATCACTGTTGACCTCCCTCGGCTTTTATTACCACTAATCATTTATTTAAGCTCAGTTTTTAAAACCATAGGATGTAACTACAGCCCAGCCCATGCAGCAGTATTTGAATGACTAACCTCGTATTGTGGATGGATTATCTCAGTTGTTCTCCTGGCTGAAGTTTGGTCCTTTTACAGCATCCTGCCATGCGATTACATTTGTTCCTGACCACCGAGAACCCCCACGTTAACTTTTATCGAGTGGAAAAAAGTTAGCTTGTTTACATTAAGCTAACATAGCTGTGTCGCTAGCGGTCACGTAGCACATCATTATATACCAGCAAGCCAAACTTCAGTAACCCTACAAACGTCACTGCTGTTTAGTTTTCTGTCTTCATTTATGTTGGAAGTGATAACAGAGCTGTACGTTTTAATTTGTTTCCAAAACCCTGCAGTCAGGACATGCTATATTGTATTTAGATAGAAGCTAAGCAGCTAACTTCCTGCTAACTTCTAACTCCGTTAAATGTCATAAATTCTGTTTTCATGGATGCCTGGATGTTAAACTCAATTGTTACACCTGGTAGAGCAGAACGCTGATCATTTTATTAAAGATGAAAGACTTTAGACAGTTTTTCAACTCTCAGTAATCCGGCCTCTGACAGTGCACTCATCTCTGTGCTTGTCCTTCTTGACCTTAGTGCAGCATTCGATACTGTTGACCATAATATTCTATTAGAGCGATTAGAACATGCTGTAGGTATTACAGGTATTGCACTGCAGTGGTTTGTATCATATCTATCTAATAGACTCCAATTTGTGCATGTAAATGGAGAGTCCTCTTCACACACTGAGGTTAATTATGGAGTTCCACAGGGTTCGGTGCTAGGACCAATTCTGTTTACATTATACATGCTTCCCCTAGGCAGCATCATTAGAAGACATAGCATACATTTTCACTGCTATGCAGATGACACCCAGCTCTATCTGTCCATGAAGCCAGATAACACACACCAATTAGTTAAACTGCAGGAATGTCTTAAAGACATAAAGACTTGGATGGCCACTAACTTTCTGCTTCTTAACTCAGATAAAACTGAGGTCATTGTACTCGGCGCTGAAAAGCTTAGAAATATGGTATCTAACCAGATTCTTACTCTGGATGGCATTACCTTGGCCTCCAGTAACACTGTGAGGAACCTTGGAGTCATTTTTGACCAGGATATGTCCTTCAACGCACATATTAAACAAATATGTAAGACTGCGTTCTTCCATTTGCGCAACATCTCTAAAATTAGAAATATCCTGTCTCAGAGTGACGCTGAAAAACTAGTTCATGCATTTATTACTTCCAGGCTAGACTACTGCAATTCATTATTATCAGGATGTCCAAAAAACTCACTGAAAAGCCTTCAGTTAATCCAAAATGCTGCAGCAAGAGTACTGACAGGGACTAGAAAGAGAGAGCATATTTCTCCTGTTTTGGCTTCCCTTCATTGGCTTCCTGTTAAATCCAGAATTGAATTCAAAATCCTGCTCCTCACATACAAGGTCTTAAATAATCAGGCCCCATCTTATCTTAATGACCTTGTAGTACCATATCACCCTATTAGAGCACTTCGCTCTCACTCTGCAGGCCTACTTGTTGTTCCTAGAGTATTTAAAAGTAGAATGGGAGGGAGAGCCTTCAGTTTTCAGGCCCCTCTTCTGTGGAACCAGCTTCCAGTTTGGATTCAGGAGACAGACACTATCTCTACTTTTAAGATTAGGCTTAAAACCTTCCTTTTTGCTAAAGCATATAGTTAGGGCTGGACCAGGTGACCCTGAATCCTCCCTTAGTTATGCTGCAATAGATGTAGGCTGCCGGGGGATTCCCATGATGCATTGAGTTTTTCCTTTCCAGTCACCTTTCTCACTCACTATGTATTAACAGACCTCTCTGTATTGAATCGTATCTGTTATTAATCTCTGTCTCTCTTCCACAGCATGTCTTTATCCTGTCTTCCTTCTCTCACCCCAACCGGTCGCAGCAGATGGCCGCCCCTCCCTGAGCCTGGTTCTGCCGGAGGTTTCTTCCTGTTAAAAGGGAGTTTTTCCTTCCCACTGTCGCCAAAGTGCTTGCTCATAGGGGGTCATATGATTGTTGGGCTTTTCTCTGTATCTATGAAGCGCCTTGAGGCGACATTTGTTGTGATTTGGCGCTATATAAATAAAATTGAATTGAATTGAATTGAATCAGTAATGCCATAGTGATCGTTTGATATATGGACCTGCAGCGGAGTTTAGGCCCAGACACGGCTAGTGACGTCAGACTTAACGACCGGATACTCTAAAATATACACATAACACTATGACCTCCTATGCTACTGGTTTGTACCTATTCGGGTTTTTGCAGCCCTGGAGGCTGGAGGTGGTGTTCTCCTCTGTAGAACACCACCTGTGATGTTGCAGTAAGATATGGAGCTCTACCAAGACAGCTAGCCTCTGGCTGGAAATGTATGCCAGACTCAATCCCAGACTTCAAACGAGGTCAGAAAGGATGGTACATTGTCCTCTTTTTCTTCATATTAGAGCATTTTTATGACCCAGAAGGAACAGCAACTAGAAAATGAGCTTGAACTTGGAGACCTTTCAGATACTATGTTGATATGATCCTGTCAAGTTTGTCCAAAAAGCTTTTTTTTTCAGTTCTCTATTGAATTTTAAGTAAAGAAATCTCCAGTGTAGCAGAAAATAATCTAAATTAATATTATAAATTCATGCAGTTTTTGCTATTATAATCACCTTGTATGATGCATGATATGAAAATAAAGTTCAAATTTGCCCATGAAAAATTATTCTGACAAAAAAAAACAAGACATGACAGTTTTATAGCATTTAATAGAGATAAAATGTGTTTTCAGATTTAAACAAACATGGGGCAGTGTCTTGTACATAAGCTGTTATAAGTGAGGGATCAAAACAGCTTCAGTTTTTACAGAATGGAGGCAAACTTGTAGACGGCTTCTTTAGTTATGGTAAGGGTATAACAAACGTTAAGCCATCATAGGTAAAAAATCTCTCCTTTATTTTGGAGAAAGCCAAAACTGACTTTTTGGGGGAAAAGTTTGTGGCGTTTTCTTTGTTCCCTTGGCTAAGACTGGGAGAATAATTTAATAAAAAAGAAACATCACACATTGTACAGTTAGAGTTAGTATTAAGGTGGGGTCATCACCTACCCAAAGGTCAAACAATCAAAAACATCAAACAAACACTCTGTAATTAACACTAATCTCACAGTTACATGATATCATACTTGCATTTGTCTAACACAGTCAATATTTTGTTGATGTATTCTTCCTCCTCTTTATCCGTTTGAGGATTTATAACCAAAATACAATATAAACAATTTCTGATGGAGTACGATGTAGTTGTATGTAAATGTATTAGCAACTAATTTAAAATGTCTTTGTGCTACAGTTAATTTATTTTTCATATTCTACAGTGGAAACAAGCATGTTCACCATGAAAAACAATTCAAACACCCAGTTTTGACAATTTATGTGTGACACGGGTCATAAACACAATTCTTAACAATTACATGGGCCAACCTATTCACATTTCACAAGCACTGTTGAAAATGCATTCTGTAAAAAGAGAAAAGGCTTTTCTAAAGACTGCTGGTGCCCAGTGTCTATAAAAAAAAAATGGACCTAACCTTTGCTTTCTGTGGGCCTCACTAACAAGTTGCTGAGTAATGGGTTCTCTGGTGTAGGGGAGGGGTTTCTTTACGTTTGGTCAGGTATAAAAGAAAAGGGTTAAACCAGGTAGAGAACAGAACAGGAACAGGAGTAACTACTCACTTGCAGGCAACATGAGCAACACTGGCATGGGCATGAGGGGCAAGGTACAGATTTCTTTCTTTTTTTAATCAACAGTGATTACTGCTTCCAAATAACTGCTGCTTTTTAAAGAAGGATTTTATTTTGTTGTTCTTCAGATCATCTTCTACGAGGACAGGAACTTCCAGGGTCGCTCCTATGAGTGCATGAGCGACTGCTCTGACATGACCTCCTACCTGAGCAGGTGTCACTCCTGCAGGGTGGAGAGCGGCTGCTTCATGGTCTATGACCGCCCCAACTACATGGGAAACCAGTATTTCATGAGGAGGGGCGAGTACTCAGACTACATGAGCATGATGGGCATGTCAGACTGCATCAGGTCTTGCCGTATGATTCACATGGTAGGAAAGCTGTGCTGTGGATATCATTTTCCTCCAGATAGGCTTGAATTATATATTCAAATTCTTTGTTGTGAACTGTTTCCCCTACAGTACCGAGGCCAGTTCAGGATGAGGATCTATGAGAGGGAGAACTTCGGTGGTCAGATGTACGAGCTGATGGACGACTGCGACAACATCATGGACCGCTACCGCATGTCTGACTGCATGTCCTGCAACGTGATGGATGGCCACTGGCTGATGTATGAGCAGCCCCACTACAGAGGCAGGATGATGTACCTGAGGCCCGGAGAGTACAGGAGCTTCAGGGAGATGGGAATGAGCGGGATGAGGTTCATGAGCATGAGGCGCATCATGGACTCCTGTTACTAAATGTTCACTGTTCAATGCCACTAAATAAAATAATTTTACAGTACTTTGACCTTTGTCAAGATTATTAATTAGCTCATCATGACAAAAATGATACATTGTTGTGATACATATATATACTGAAAATATTTGAAGTTTTATAATTTTATCTGCAACAAACACAATAGCAAGCAAATATTGATTCTAAATTGTATTCAGCTGATGATACCTGATAATATAAAGTGTGATCTTGAATAGGATACCAATTAGCATTTTCAAAAACTGAAAGATAAAATCAAAATAAGGGAATTTGTCAAACAATTGTCAAAGTAACAGATGTTTTCTGTTTATGTCATGTGTAAGTGTCATCTGACTGACACTAACTTGGTCACAAAAACATCTGATGATGCTAATCTATGTCAAATTTTTTAGCTTAAAATTTGGTTTTATGCATCATTAATAGTTTAAGTTTAAGTTTCTTTTATTCTTATTTTCTTATTTTTAATCACTAAATGAATTCTGAAACCATCTGTCCATTATTTAGCTACAAGCTACAAGTGCTTAAAAATTGCTTGAGGATACGGTTGAAGTGACTCAGACCTACACCCTATAATGAAGTTGTAAATACTGTGACATGTTGTATATTTATTAATTAAAATTTTGTTGCCATCATATACATGTATTGGGGTTTGTTTGTTTTTTCATTTTAAAGGTGGTGTGTCTAATATAAACAATCCCAGAAATTATTCCGTTTTTAACAATGACTCTGTTTGCATCAGGAACAATACAGACAGTGAGTCATTATTTACTATGTTTGGATAATTGGTCATTGTGGTTTTACTCCTGAAGTTAAAAACAAGACACTTAAAAAATCAGACATTTATTTAGATTGTTGTACTGTGAAAGTTAATTCTAACATGTTGTATATTAAGAAAATACTGATTGTGCCATATGTTTCCACTTGTATTATTATTTTTATTTATTATTTGGTGCAAAAAAAGACGATGGTTGCCGTAAGCTCAATTCATGAATAAAGAGCCAAAAGGCTCTAAAAAGCTAAATCTAAATACAGAGTATTTAGATTTAACCTTTTTACAGAGTAAAATACAATTATCAATTTGAGAAATATTTATATTATTTAAGAAGGCAATCAAATCAGATACTACAAGAATCAAACACTGCAAAATTATGCAAACATAATGTTAAAAACAGACACATAAACCATGCTAAAACTGAATATATCTATAATCCTCCAAATAAATGATCATGATGATGACAATTAATAGTGCAAATTCTACAAAATGTTTTTCCGTTTCTGAGTTGCTGATTTTAACTTATGTCCAGAAGAAAATGTGCAATAAACGTCTACATTCCATTAGCATGCACTGTGAGTTCTTTCTACTTTACAAAACCTTAATCAATTTTTTTAATGTTACTCTGATTGAAGCTCTAAGGTTTAATGCATCTAAATGGGCATGACAACCTTAGAGCTGAGAATAGAGGCTTTGTGTTACTCGTCAAAAGGTCAAATTTCTAAAGTCTTCGCTTGCCCAATCATGTGATTATATGACACAGTACCGCATGCTGGTACAGCTCTCTATACCATGTTGCTGGGTCAGGGGTTTAAACAATGGGGGCCCACTGACTCTGTAGGGTTTGGTCAGGTATAAAAGCAAGGGTTAAACCAAAGAGGACAGCAGTGCAGCAGTAGCAGTAGCAACAGCAGCAGCTCATCATTAAGTATGTCCACCACTGACATGAGCATGGGCAAGGTGAGCTTATGAACGTCATGAACGTCATATGCACTGATGTTGTAGAGCATACAGAATATAGATCGTATTATTTCGGTGAACTCTAAATGAACTAATGCACTCCTTTTTTTCAGATCATCTTCTACGAGGACAGGAACTTCCAGGGTCGCTCCTATGAGTGCATGAGCGATTGCGCCGACATGTCCTCCTACCTGAGCAGGTGTCACTCCTGCAGGGTGGAGAGCGGCTGCTTCATGGTCTATGACCGCCCCAACTACATGGGAAACCAGTATTTCATGAGGAGGGGCGAGTACGCTGACTACATGAGCATGATGGGCATGAGCGGTGGTATCAGGTCTTGCCGTATGATCCCCATGGTAGGTAGAGTGCAAATTGAAATCCTGTTTCTAGTACAAGTGCAAACTCCATAACACATTAATTATTTTTCCATTCTCTCTAACAGTACAGAGGCCAGTTCAGGATGAGGATCTACGAGAGGGAGAACTTCGGTGGTCAGATGTACGAGCTGATGGACGACTGCGACAGCATCATGGACCGCTACCGCATGTCCGACTGCATGTCCTGCAACGTGATGGATGGCCACTGGCTGATGTACGAGCAAGCCCACTACAGAGGCAGGATGATGTACCTGAGGCCCGGAGAGTACAGGAGCTTCAGGGAGATGGGAATGAGCGGGATGAGGTTCATGAGCATGAGGCGCATCATGGACATGTGCTAAACAAATTCACAAAAAATAAAAGATAAAGACAAAATCTTACATCAGTGACTTTTTGTGTTGTTCTTTATTATCTCTTCTAATATAGTGAATAAACGATCATTAAAGGGGTTTGAAAGGGAAAAAAACACAATGAAATGGTTACATTATTCTCTAGAGACACACACCATCACCATCAACTTAATTAAATAATAAATACAGCACATGAACTTGGGGGAAACATTTGATTCTCTATAAATAATTAAAAAGTGTGCCACCGTTTTTGAAACTAATCCCAGTATTATACACAGCACACATTAAATATTGTTGTTCTATTAAACCACGTCAAAGTCTAGTTTTGATTAAAAGCCTCTTTATTGCAGATCAGTAAGTTATTAAGCAGTGTTAACTTAAAACTCCAAACAAAGTAAGTATAATATTTAATTTAATCGTTTTTTCCACTTAAACTTTCACTGAAATGTTATATTATAGTATGCCACATAAGACCTTCAGATTACTCCTGAAATGAATGTTAAATACAAACCAAAGAAAAGCACCACCTTGTTATAAGTAAGTATGTGTGTATGTGTCTGACATCAACCAATTATTTGCTGCAGTATAGATAAAAAAAAACATGAACCTTTATAAATTAGCTTAAGCACCATTGCATTACCATTTACATACATTCAGGGTTTAGTATCAGTTTAACAACAGCATTTGTGGTACTAGCACAAATAACTACATTTAAATACGGCTCTATTACTTTTTGAGTATATCACCACAAAATAAAAACACTAAATCATTTTCAAGGTAATCACAAAGAAACTCTTTTGATCTAGAATAATAGAGCCTGTCAGAGGATGCATAACAACCCTTTGCCATCAGCATTCACAGAGGGACTAACATTGGATGCTGCTGACTCATGGTTTCCATACAATGGTGACATCAACTGTCTGGATGTCACGTTAGCTATAAAAAAGGCTTAAATCTGGGATAGGATTGCTATAGCGTCATTCAGTCTATCAGCCACGATGCACGGCAAGGTACGTGTATTAGAGAAAATAGATCAACATTTTTATCTTTCTGACCTAAAACAAAAGCTATGATTTTAAAATGTTTACTGAATTCTGCCTCGTCTGTTGGATCCAGATCATCTTCTACGAGGACAAGAACTTCCAGGGTCGCTCCTATGAGACCAGCAGCGACTGTGCTGATATGTCCTCCCACCTGAGCAGGTGTCACTCCTGCAGGGTGGAGAGTGGCTGCTTCATGGTCTATGACCGCCCAAACTTCATCGGAAACCAGTATTTCATGAGGAGGGGCGAGTACTCAGACTACCAACGTATGATAGGTTTCAGCGATTGCATCAGATCCTGTCGTATGATCCCCATGGTACAGTACCGAGATTGCTAAACTTTCATATATAAACTAATACGGCCTAATAATAATAATAACATATGTGTCATATGTGATATGGCTTTTGCAAGATGTCCATCAACATAGTACACAGAATGAATAGTATATCAAAACCTTCGTCTCTTACATATGCTGGTCTGGGTTCCTTAAATTGGTAATAAGGCTTAGCTGGTTTGGAAATCAAAATAGCAACTTAAATATTTTCTTGAAACACTATTTTAAAACTTTTAGGACATTTTTTATGTCTCTCTTTTCAATTTCTTTCTTTGAAGCACTTTGTAACTTGGTTTAAAGAATACTTTATAAATAAGGTTTATTACTAAGATTATTATATAAAATAATTCATCCTTACATTGTAATATTAACAGCACAAAGGGTCCTACAGAGTAAGGATCTATGAGAGGGAGAACTTCGGAGGTCAGATGTATGAGCTCATGGACGACTGCGACAACTTCCAAGACCGCTACCGCATGTCCAACTGCCAGTCCTGCAACGTGATGGATGGCCACTGGCTGATGTACGAGCAGCCCCACTACAGAGGCAGGATGATGTACCTGAGGCCCGGAGAGTACAGGAGCTTCAGGGAGATGGGATATGACGGAATGAGATTCAGCTCCATCAGACGCATCAATGAATCCTGTTAACAACAAATACATTTTAATCTCGTAAAGAAATAAAAGAATTTTCATGCACCAGATGGCATACACAATTTGTAATAGTGGTAATCAATTAATGTGATTTAACTATCCTTTTAAATTGTGTTATGTGATTCCAAAATTGAAATAAACAGTAGAAAATAAGATTTGGTAAAGTCTTGCTCCCCCATCATTATTTTCTCCTAGGCATTATTCAAATATACATACATCTTCCAGGTTTTTCAGGCGACCTTGTCTCTTCTGAAGATTATTGTAAGTTATTGATGATTTTTAAAAAGTGATTAAGAATATTTTCAAGTATCTTTGAACATTTTCAGTTAGACTCATATAGTTATTTAATTATGCCTGACTTGTTTTGTAGCATATAATGTAGTGACTGATCAGTTCCTAAAGGCACAGTCCATGAAGCGTTCATTCTACCTTAACATAACGGACTCCATCAACATGTGCTAACACAGATTTGTGGCATGTGAAAAAAATGTCCTTCTCTTTCCTTGTACTGCACTTTTAATATAATGGCAATATTCAAGCCTGTACACATATTCATTTGATAGCATCAGTTGACTTAGAAGTTAGTTATTTGTTTTGACGTGACCATCAAAAAGGAAACTAGGTCTTTGTGACTCCAATTAAAAGCCAAATGTTGTTGCACGAAAGTATTTTTCATATCAAAAAATGAAAGATGTTTTTCTTGCGACTTGCGACATCAGATTTCTTCCAATAAATATTCACAGTAAGAGCGCTGTTTCGGTCATTCTTGTCACTTTCAGAAGAAAATACAATCTAGTTCTGATCCAGTTATATGGCCACGTATCAACATTGGCCTTATAACAAACCTTGTTTTTCACATCATATCCAAGAGCGAACATTTATATCTGACCCATCTGCATCAAACTGCCTGAAAAAGGCAAACAATGCTTGTTGTTGTCTAAAAATTATCATTATAAATTAGAAATAATCTCATAAGAAAACAGCAGCTGGAAATGTGTTAAACTGTAAAGAAAACTAAAATATGTAGAATTTAAAGCTAGGAAACCTTAAAGGAAGAAAGCAATAGTTACTCTACCTCACCGAGGATCTTACTATCTTACTTTGATTTTTAGAGATTTTGATTTATTGTTTTAATGGCTGAAGTCAAAGAGTATAAATCCAGATCGTAACAACCTACAGCTATACCCAGTGTATTGTTCTTATGTGAGAAATTACAGTAATATAGACAAACTCTTTTTTTTTCTCATACATACATAGGAAGGAAAGTCATGGGAGGACTGCATGGGTATCCACTGTTAATTTGTCAATGTCAATTTCATTAACAAATAAAACATTTCATCAGCTATAAAACATTAACATTTCCACTTTGAGGTCACCCACTGGTTTTGGAACACATTTTAAGATGTTAGTGCTAATGTTTTGGCCAACGTTTGTTTGTTTGTTTGTTTGTTTGTTTGTTTGTTTGTTTGTTTGTTTGTTTGTTTGTTTGTTTGTTTGTTTGTTTGTTTGTTTGTTTGTTTGTTTGTTTGTTTGTTTGTTTGTTTTGGGAGCCAAAAGTGACCAGGTTTGGATGACAGAGTGGAATCCTAAGCCAGGTAGAAATGTAGAAAAGCCTGGTTAGCATGCTGTATAAATAATTCAATTTCAGTTCAGTTCAGTTTTATTTATATAGCTCCAAGTCACAGCGGCAGTTATCTGCTACTCAGTGCTAACAGCCTAATAAAGCACCTTAACTTCCCTCATCAAAATGCCCACATTTAATGGAAGTGAGACTATACTGTACATCACATGAAAACATTTGCCAAGTAATTCCATTAAAAAAGCTCCAGAAGACACCAACAAAACAAATGCAGTTGAGAGGTCCAGTTCAGACAACAGCCATTGTCTACAGCTAATAGTGTCAAGAGACATGTCAATCACACAGCCATGCATATAACTCCAGTATTCAAGTTAATGGGTTAAAAAAGAAGAAATCACCTGCAGTACACTTGTTATAAAAGGGTTTGAATATCATCTACAAATTATTAAGGATTAACTTCATGAATAAATCACCATGATATCCATGAAATTCATTGGCAACATCTCATTCGTTACATTAAACTAAACGAGGGCCAAAAAGTACTTGATGGATACATATTTAAAGTAACATATCAGTAGATTATCTGTCCCTTATAGGTTTTATAGGTTTACTCAGTTTTAATGAATTGATTCAATCCTCTATTGAGTCCAATTAAATTTTAACAGATTTTAAAGATTTGATTTTTGGCTAATTTTTGGCAAAAGGAACAAAAAAACAGAATGTTCTTTCACCTGTGAAACATTAGAGATGAAAACTTTAATGAGGCCTTCAAAGAATGCTATGTTTGTGGAAAACACGCTCTCTCTGTTATTCGGCTGCAAAGACAATACACAGCGGGGCCTCTTCTCACAAATGCAACCCCCGCAAATCACGATCCGTTGAAGGTCCCTTTGAATTGAAACGTACACGGGGGGCCTCTGCTCCATGTTGCTCTGTCAGGAATTTGAACAATGGGGTCATGTATCTTTCGGCGTGAGGTCAGGTATAAAAGCAACTCGTGGGATGTCGTGAAAACTGTGCAGTCCTTCTAAGCCTAAAGAGTCCTAACTGAAACCATGACCATGGGAAAGGTGTGTGCAGCTTTGGCTATTTCATTGTTCGGATTTTTTGCATTTGATTGGATGCTGAACAAATGTGGATGCGATGCAAAAAGTACGATATCAAACAGTCCTTGTTTTTTCTCTTTTTTTCAATTTCAGATCATCTTCTATGAGGACAGGAACTTCCAGGGTCGTTCCTATGAGACCAGCAGCGACTGTGCTGACATGTCCTCCTACCTGAGCAGGTGCCACTCCTGCAGGGTGGAGAGCGGCTGCTTCATGGTCTACGACCGTACCAACTACATGGGAAATCAGTTCTTTGTCAGGAGGGGAGAGTACTCTGACTACCAGCGTATGGGCATGAGTGATTGCATTAGGTCCTGCCGCATGATCCCCATGGTACTGTAAATTGAAAACTCCTTCTAATATCTGACATATGGTGTAAGATGCTGAGCCTGGCGAAAGCATATTAGCGAGATCTCTTTGATTCATTGTTATTCATTTCAATTTACAGCACAGAGGCCAGTTCAGGATGAGGATCTATGAGAGGGAGAACTTCGGAGGTCAGATGTACGAACTGATGGACGACTGCGAGAACATGATGGATCGCTTCCGCATGTCCGACTGCCAGTCGTGCCACGTGATGGATGGCCACTGGCTGATGTACGAGCAGCCCCACTACAGAGGCAGGATGATGTACCTGAGGCCCGGAGAGTACAGGAGCTTCAGGGAGATGGGAATGAGTGGAATGAGGTTCAATAGCATGAGGCGCATCATGGATTCCTGTTATTAGAGCACCAGTGTATAAAAGCATGATTTTAAATAAAAATCTAACAATTCTCTTTTAAATGAATTTGTCACTGAGTGATCGGAAACTTGCACAACAAACCAAAATAAGACACGCAAACATAGGCTACATTTTTGTATAAATTATAACCCTGTAAGTAGCAACAGCTAACTTTTAAGTGCTATGCTGTGTATTCAGTTTAACAGCAAACCTTTAGGGTCACTATGCTGCACACCACCAGATGACAGCATATCACCATTTTTATTTATATCTGTAAATGTAACCACAGTAAATGGTTACATTTAGGCAAATTATAAATACATTAAATACACAGCAATATTAGAAATGCAGTATATGTGAATGCAGTCCTTCTGTTCTGCAACATTTTCCTTTTTATTCATGCAACGACCTGTAAAAAGGCACAACAATTTAAATTACACATCATTTATTAATTGTGCCAATGTAATTTTGAATATAAGGAAATATATGCATAAAAGGCAGCATACAGAATAAATGGCAACTAATTCTTTAATATTTTTCAATAGCATATGCTGTTTCCCTTCTAGTTAGAATAATTACAATTTAATTAAATTAAAGATGGCAGGTTATAACACATAGTCACATATATAGGACATGCTATTCATAAGAAGACATTGCCAGCTTTAAATCTGCATTTTTTTCTCTTATTAAAGCTAAACAAATTATGTAAATATACTGCAGTCATACCAGCTTTCTTTTTAGGAAGAAAACAATGAAAGCAAAAACAATGTTGTTTGCACTGTAACAGTTTATAAAGGAGCCAGGTTGATGCACAGCAGAACTGCACTGTGACCTGTTGGTGTGATAATACTCTTTTGTTCTGCACAGTTCAGTAAACAGAACAATATCCATTTTGTTGGAGTCACAAGAACTTTCTAAACTTGAATTAGCAAAATAAAAATAAAACGACAGAACAGAAGCAAAGCCTCTGTTTTATAGGGGTTTTTGGCACAGCACTAGAATAACTGCAGGTGTCCGTAAGTTGTCGCTGGTGCATTTCACAGGGAGAAAAAGGAAAGAGAGCTAACTTCACTCAGAGATGGAGAAAGATAAAGACTGGACAGGAGAGGAAGAAGAGAGCTTAGATTTAAAGGACTGCTCAGTGGGGTTGGATAAACTGGAAATTTAAAGCTTACATGTAAGTCCTCATGTTTTAAATCAGATATCGGGTCTAACATTATGTTGTTGTTGTTTTCATATCATGAAACCTGCTGGAAAACGAACTGAGGTAGACTGACTGTGTTATTCAAAGTCTGCATGAAAATCCTCTGCAGGTTAAACAGGTTAGTTTGCTACACTGTGATGGATTTAAAGTAAAGAAGAGTGTGTGACTGGTGCACAGTGGCTGTATGTTACTGTATGTTATTCTTCTGATTAAAGCTAAATACAATTAGAATTCAAATCAAATGTGTATTCCCATCTACTGATTAATTTTATTATTACATTACATTACTAGTTTTCTTACATTTCAGAACTTATAATTTTTCACTTTTAATTAAGTAAAGAAGCTGAATCAATAGTTTGATTGAACTAGTTTTAACACTAGTATCTGTACTTCTAATTACATGCAGAATGTCTGTATTTTTGCCACCTCTGCAGATTTGTAAGAAAAATGCATTTACGGGTTCAGCAGAGTTGAGTATATGAGTTTTTAATATGTCATCGTGATGTGCAGTATATCATCAAAAGCTTGTGTGTAGTTGTGCAACGTGTGATCTTCAGGCAGCTTCATGGAAATGCACTGTATGGGCTCAGGAACTCTTCCAGAAATCATTGTCTCTGAGCACAGTTTGCTGTGCCATCCACAAATATAGGTTAATGAAACATATCATCAGGAAAAACACTGAAAGCTGATTAAAAATGGACTGGAGCAAATTGGAAATTTCCTCTGTTAGAGGTCAGATAACATTCAACATTATGCACTCCATACTGTATATAAATGCCACTTGTTTTGCACAATATCCAACTACCAACCTCTGTATATTTTATATATTTATTTTATTTTTACTCTATTTAATTTGTAAAATATGTATACACACACACACACACACGTAGACATACATATTTAGTATACACATTCAGTAATATGCATACACTCTTATATTGTACATATATTTATTCATATAATTCTCAGATTTAGCCATTCTTATATTTGCTTGTTCTTATGTTATTGTACTTTGCACACCTCTGTTGCTTGTGAAGCTCGCACACAAGAATTTCACTCACATGTACTGTACCAGTGTACCTGCACATGTGATGTGACAATAAAAGTGATTTGATTTGAAAAAAAAGATCAATCAAAATTTGAAATTATTTTTGCATTACAAAAAGATCTTCGTTTGATGTTACTGTCATGTTCCCTTTGTCCTCTCCAGTTGGCTCACTACTTTCTATCTATCTCTCTCTTATAAGCACTCTACCTCTCCTCTGTCTATGTGTGTGTGTGTGTGTGTGTGCGCGCGCGTGTGTGTGTGTGTGTGTGTGTGTGTGTGTGTGTGTGTGTGTGTGTGTGTGTGTGTGTGTGTGTGTGTGTGTCTCACTCAGTCTCACAGTTGCTCCTGATGTCGTTGTTGTGACAACTTTTTAAGGCAGCGGTGGCTGACCTTCAGTCCTCGCTGGTTTGCGGCTTCTGTACATGTTGCTACTTTCCTTTCCAAGGAAGAATCTCACTCATTGTTTCCCTGTGAACTTGTGATCCTCCCAGAGAAACCTGTGTTGGTGATCTGTAGAGAGAATCTGTGGGAAAGTGTGGCTCTGTGGAAAACCTTGCCTGAGGGGGACTGGGACCATCGCTGCTGCTGATCTTCTGTGTTACACATTATTCACTGTAAATAAATGCACTGAACTTGATGTTGAGTCCTGTGTTTGAGTCCACCTAGGTCTGTGATATTCTTTGTTTGTTTGTTTGTTTTCATTTTACCAAATTAAACAATTAAAGAAAAACTATTGAATTTACTTTTTTATTAGATAATTTATTTTTTTATTTTAATAAAACAAAACGTAAATATTAATATAGTTTATTTTGCTAAATTAGGCTAATTAGTTTAGCAAAGCAAATAATTATTTTGGTGTTTTTCAATCGAAAAAAAAATGGGAAAAAAATCGAAAAAATTTTGTTTATTCTCAATAGACCTCTATATATTTCTATCTATATATTTTTTCTCTTCCTCCTCCTTTGTGTGTGTGTTCAGTGAAAAATGGGTAAATTAGGTGTATTTTTCTTTGGTGCTACAAACAAGAGTGTAGATATTTTGATTAGTTAGTTGTTCAGTTTTTAATTAAATATAATATTTATTTTCCAAAAAAGTACATTTTTGGAAAAATATTGACAATGTGAAATATTAAGTGACGTTCTCGCCTAATACATCAGTTTTAACAACATTACTGTATCTAAGCCTCGTAGGTCAGTTATTGCAGATTTGAATGCTTATGATGTTGTTGTATTTACAGTCTTATTTGTCCTAGTTGTTATGGTCTTTAGTTCTAATAGAATAAAAGTTCGTATGCTAACTGAGGATGGCTAAACGCAAAAGCCTAGGGTTGT
The DNA here is from genome assembly GCF_963576455.1 of Neolamprologus multifasciatus. Taxonomy (NCBI): domain Eukaryota; kingdom Metazoa; phylum Chordata; class Actinopteri; order Cichliformes; family Cichlidae; genus Neolamprologus; species Neolamprologus multifasciatus. The sequence continues at coordinate 10,386,697 of NC_140454.1, forward strand.
TCTATAGACTTAGCCTCATCATTTACTGAATGGAAGCTGTCTTGACTTTGCTATAAAACTGCTGATCGCTCTTATTATTTTTTAAGCTGAACATGATAATTATGTATATATTTAGTTATTGAGTAACACGTAATTTTGGGTATAGTTAGGGAATGCTTTCTTGCAGTTAGGTACATAGATGTAGCTACATAAAAACTGTAGCAAGATAAAGAAAGTGCATGTGACAAATGTGGTTATGAAGTACACATTGCTTTTATTTACTGAAGTCAAATACAGAAGTCTAGCACATATCAGTGATACGCCTCATGCTCATGAACCTCATCCCGCTCATGCCCATGTCCCTGAAGCTCCTGTACTCTCCAGGCCTCAGGTACATCATCCTGCCTCTGTAGTGGGCTTGCTCGTACATCAGCCAGTGGCCATCCATCACGTTGCAGGACATGCAGTCGGACATGCGGTAGCGGTCCATGATGCTGTCGCAGTCGTCCATCAGCTCGTTCATCTGACCACCGAAGTTCTCCCTCTCATAGATCCTCATCCTGAACTGGCCTCTGTGCTGTAATTAAATGTAGAGAAAATGTAAGTATGATTACTAAGGAGCATTTTAAAAATTAATAATGAATCAAAATTATAGCAGCAAAAGTGAAGCACGTCTTACAAAGGGGATCATTCTGCAGGATCTGATGGAATCAAACATCATTCCCATGCTCATCATGCGCTGCATGTCATGGTACTCGCCCCTCCTAAGGAAGAACTGCATGCCCATGTAGTTGGGACGCTCATAGACCATGAAGCAGCCGCTCTCCACCCTGCAGGACTGGCACCTGCTCAGGTAGGAGGTCATGTCAGAGCAGTCGCTCGTGCACTCATAGGAGCGACCCTGGAAGTTCCTGTCCTCGTAGAAGACGATCTGAAAAAACAAAATGATAAATCAGTAAATCGTTTAAAGAAGATTATTTTTGCTTCCTTTTACAGTAAGAATCATCCCATTACCTTGCCCATGATGGTGGTTAAGGTTGTTCCCAGTGGATGGTTCAACTTGCTCTGCCAACTCCATGATTCCAGGGCCTTTTTATACAAAATCCCAGGGGCCATGATGTGTTGTTATTCAAATGTGCAAAGCTGATGAATTAGCAGTATTACTTTTGCTGAACGGGGCCTATAAATGACTAACAATGGTTCTCCATCCATACATTTCTGGCAGCAGTCATCCGTATTGTCTATTATAAGCATATGCTTTGTGTGTGTTCCATTTTGAGTCAGAAGGCTCTTCACATACAGTTAGTAATCAGGGATGGAAAGAACATGACATCAGGCTACATCTGTGGTAAACTTCTGACAAACTGTAGAAAGATTCAGTTAATACAAAGAAATAAATATACTAACTGCCGGCTTTCAGGACTCTCGATAATAAGAAATATGTTCCGTAACTTAAAAGACCGAGTTTCATTTAAAGGAGAATCTGCATGCTTTATTAAGTTCTTACGGATGTTATTATACTATAAGATTAAAGTGTGATAAATAATGATGAGATGAAAGGCCATACACAAGCTACAGTAAGATACACAGCCTTTAAACAAACACAGACACAGCTATCAACATTCTAATCTCATAAAATATAGTAACTAATTATTCAGTATTCTTACTTTTGATGAGTTACTAAAAAAGGGTAAAAAGTAGGTTAGCAGTAGATGGATTTATGCAATATTAAAAGTTCAGACAGTTTATGTACATATACCTATGGAGAATACTTTAATTTGCATTCACACAGCTTAATTCTAAAGAAATTAAAATTAAAAATGTGTCACTCCTCTAATTCCATCATGCAACATCTGGTTGTTCCTTTTTTGCAATACTTTAACAGCAGCTGGCTGGAGAAAAAGCATTAGCAATGTGGTGATATTGTACTAATTCATTTCAGTTGCATTAATTTACTTTTTCATTTGCAGGCATTTGTTTAAACGTTTTTGCAAATTTGGATCAGAAACACTCATTTCTGTCACTGATCTGCCTCTTCTTCTTACACTGTAACTAAAATTATATAAAGACACTCAGTTCCCTTATTTTGAAAAATTGAGTTTATTAGGAAGTCCTGAAAAAAGACTCTGTTGTTATGATTGGGTTTTAGGCTATATAATAACTATACAGCTGTTCAAGTGAGACGTATATATTAGACCGTTCTTCCAAATTCAATTCAACTAGTTTGTAGTAGAAATACTGATAAGCCATCGTGAACATCGTGAGCTGCGATTTTGAAGAAGGATTGCTCCATGTGGTCTACAACTTTGATAAGAAAAATCTAAAAGAAAATCACATCTGGAAACATATCTCTCCTGACTGACATTAGGGCTTTGTTTAACTTTGTTCTAAAGAGTGGAATTTTGGCGATTTCAAAAGAAATTACAACGTTAAGTTAATAATATTAATATAAAAATTCAAACATAAGAAAATAAGTTTATTAAGTTTATAAATACTTATGATTACCAACATAATAAGGGATTCAGCAATGTCGATAAGAAATAATGTGGTACAAATACCTAGTATTAGTATGTAGAATATGACAGATAGTCATGAAATTAATGTATCATTGTGTTATACACAGATTCTTTCTTTTATTCCAGAAAGTACAACAAGTGAGTCAAAACAATAATGCTGTAGATAATTTTGTTGTTGCCTACTTGATGTATAGTTATTTGTTCAGGATCAGCTGGACTGGCCAGGGTGTTTTTTTAATTACATCTAATTTAATAAACAAAAGTAGGTATTGTTCTTCACAGTACCTACAGAGTAAGTACAGGATCTGCAGACCAAACAGTCAACATGTTACCAGTCTTTTGAGGGGTCCCGTTATGTACCCGCAACAAAGCAATCACAGTTTCAAAGCTGAACAACTCAATCAAAACAAATTCACAAGACGAGTTAAAAATTCAACATCTTTAATAAACAAAGTGCTTTATATTTACAGCAAGGTTTCAGTTGATGGCTAAAATTCGGTGACTCTCCTGAAGGAGCCGACAATGGCGCAGGTGGCGCACCAATCGCGGTACCTCCTGTACTCCCCGGGTCTTAGGAAGTACTGTCTGCCTCGGTAGTTGGGGTACTCGTAGAAGATCCAGTAGCCATTCATAACATTACTGGAGTAGACATGGCGGTGATGGAAACGGTCAGACACACAGGGACAGTCATCCATGAACTCCATCATGTGACCACTGAAGTCAGGCTTCTCATAGATACGCAATCTGTAGGAACCTCGATACTGTGGGACCAGAAGACAATCAGCAACATGTTCAAACCTTTGCAATATTTCAGTGAAACCATTATGTCTAGGTGTATTTTTCAGCGTTATGTCTGTCTTACCACTGGAATCATCCTACAGGAGCGGATACAGCTGCTGAAGCCCATCCACCTCTGGTAGTCAGGATACTCTCCCCTCCTCATGAAATACTGGTGGCCCATGAAGTTAGGGCGCTCATAGATCATAAAGCAGCCACTCTCTACCCTGATGGAGTTGCAGCGGCTGAAGTACAAGTGAAGGTCTGTGCAGTCATTACTGCACTCATAGGAGCGACCCTGGAAGTTCTTGTCCTCGTAAAAGATAATCTAATGAAAAATAAAAGAGTCGTAGCTTCAGCTGCTCAGTTAAGACTTTCCAGCAAAAAAAAAAAAAAAATGTGTAAAAGACCAACAACAAATTTAACTAACATTCAATGTGAGCAGAGAGAGAAAAAACCAGTACTTACCTTGCCCATGGTCTCCGTTGGAGAGATTCCCCATGTTTTCAGGGCTTTTTATACTACCTTGCGACAAACAAATGCATTGTTATTCAAATTATCTCATAGTTATAATTGAAGGCTACTAGCACATGTTTACCTTTTTGTTAGAGCCCAACATTGGGTGAGAAATATGGATCTGTATTTGAAAAAAAGGATAAATTAACTGGTTTGGTGTTTTGACATGCATGGACAAAGGAAAAGACTAGTATGGTATCCACACATCCAGTGGACAATAGCTGCAGAACAATATGGAACAGGGCTTTGGCATTAAATATGTTGTGTAACAGAGCAGGAAGCCATTTACTCTCCCTCTACCTGAGCAACCCCACCATATGCAAATAAACAAGCGTGTGTATACTGTGCTGCCAGTCTTCATGTGACATAGAATATAACAGAAGTTTTGTATATACTTTTACAGTTTACTGTATGTTAAGCAATGTAAAATTCACTATTTTTAAATGATTTAGGACTTTCACGATTACTTGATTTCTCAACAGTAATTTGACTTTCTGAAGACTCCCCCTAGAGGAGAAATGGACCTGGACACATAAATCCTATTATTTTTATTTCTTGGTATTACCACCAGCCACTAGTCAAATATAATTAATATACTTATAACATTTTGTTATGCTTAAAACTGTGCAATAGTAAATTTCACCTTGATTTGAGCCTTTTTTCTCTCTCCCTCTTTCTTCAAATGTAAGACTTATGTGAAAATGTTACGGTTTCTGTATTTAATATCACTTAGTAGTGTAGTTTATCAATCACTAAAAAAGTTTAAGTTTATATTATACTTATTTTCCAGATAAATTTTGTTTAACTTTTTTTTAACTTTTTTTAACGTTTTTTGTTGTTTGTTTAAAATCTTTAAGACAATCTTTAGCATAATGAATGTTTTTGGTCCTTGTAAGCTGTTTCAAAGCAAATGTCAATCATAACAGTGTAATGTGTCTGATATTAATTTTAAACTGTTTAAAAAACATGTGCTTATGTTACCAGCTTTGCCAGATCAATCTCATTCTTACATTGTTTATTCCATATTTTGTCATTTGTTGTCAGAGGTGTCCAGGATCAGTTTCCTCTCCTACACCGTGCAGCATAGTGTTCAACACTAATCGTATGGATAAATTCTCCCACCGCAGAGACCAGCTAATCCTATCGAGCCAACCAACTGGGAGAGGTATTGTTTGCCATGGTATGCCTAAGCATAGAGGAGATTAAACTATAGTGCCCAGTTACCCAGAAGCTGGTAGATAAATTGTTTCACCGCTGGCCCCAAAGAGTACTTATTTTCCATTCTGTAACATTTGATTGCAAGAAAAAACTCATCTGCCATCTTAAGGGTCCTTTGCAAAATATTAATGAAGCTTTGTAGTGATACGTGGAAATAAAAGATGCTTGTTTTATTAAGCAGTTAAAGTTTATTGGGAATACAGACAATTCAAGTCATTGAAAGATGCATTTAAATGAAGCTTGACTTCAGTTGAAGTCAGTGATTCTTCTGATGGAGCCGATCCTTGGGCTGATGCCTCCCCAGTCACTGTACCTCCGATACTCTCCAGGCCTCAGGTAGTACACTCTGCCCTTGTAGTTAGGTTGGTCGTACAGTAGCCAGTGGCCGTCCATCACATTGCAGGAGTTGAAATCAGACATGCTGAGTTGGTCTTGGACATTTGGACAGTCATCGACCAGCTCATGCATCTGCCCGGTCATGTCAGCACGCTCGTAAAGCCTCATCCTGTAGGAACCCTGGTGCTAGCAAAGAAATTAAAAAAAAAACTCTTATAATCTCCCCAATCAGGTCCGTCTTTACATACATTTAATTACTTAAAACATTTTTGAAAAGCAAGAGTTGACCGGTAACCTATAAGGATTTAAAAACTAGTTCCTTAATATAATATTTTTGTCTATTAACATCTTGCAAAAGAGCTTTCAGTAAACTCTATGGTGCTAAAATTTATTTATAGTTTCTGAATATTTGCCCATTTAGCAGTAACCCAATATGGGTTTCTGGTAACCTGATGGATATTATGGGGTTATAACAGAGTCTTAAAGCAAGTCACTATGACCTACCTGGGGGATCATACGGCAAGATCTGACACAGTCATTAATGCCAATCATACGCTGGTTATCAGAGTACTCTCCTCTCCTCAGATAGTACTGATTGCCCATGTAGTTGGGCCTCTCATACACCATGAAGCAGCCACTCTCCACCCTGATGGAGTTGCATCTGTTGAAGTAGGTGTGAAGATCGGCACAGTCGCTGCTGCACTCATGAGAGCGCCCTTGGAAGTTTCTGTCTTCGTAAAAAATGATCTGCAAAAGCAACAGGCACACACGGACACTTTTTTACAGAGTGCTGTTAGAAGCCACAAAAACAGGAGTTTTTGTAAAACCATAACATTTAGTTTCTTTACCTTTCCCATGGTTGTGTTGGCATCAGACTCTATTACCATTCAGTGCTGTCCCTGAGCCAAGCTACTGTGCTTTATAAAAAAGAAAGAAAGAAAGGACTGCTGTGTGATTGCACAGCATAAAGTATTGTCATTTAAATATATCCCCACAGTGATGATGGATCACAAGTGGGGGTGGGCAGATAGGAAAATCTGTTTATGTATAGATGACTCTTGGTGTGTGTCGTTATTGTTCTTTCCTCCATGTTCATCACAATTTCTTCCCGAAAATGCTGTTGTACAATAGGATGACAGTCACATAGTCCTGCACAACATCAGCAGAATAATACTGATATTTAATAGAGCCAGCACATAATTTGCACAAGCTGCCAGCTGTTTGCTTGTTGGGTTTTTTTATGTGAGTCAACATTTCTAAAGTATCAAAAATGTTGGCTATGACTTCATATGAAGGACTTACAAAAATGTCTTACTCAGATCAGGTTACCACCATGGACTAATCTGTTTGTTTGAAATGTTACAGTACTAACAAATCATGCTTTGATAAATGAGGTCCTCCTCACAACTGAATGGACTATGACGACTCCATTTTGCAATTGCTTTATTACAATGGTGAGTCCAATGGTGAGCCCAAGCTTTACATAAGGGAATGTTCTGATGCAGGACAGTAGTATTTTGACTAAGTGACAAAAACTGTTTTCTGTTTCTTTCTTTAGTGTTGCAAGCATAATTATCTGAGTATGAAGGCTCTCTAAAATGTTCATGTAGCTCTGGCAACTACCAAAAGTGGTCAATAGTCCATGATGCGTTTGATGGATCCGACTCTGGCACTCCTGCCACCCCACTCACTGAACCTCTTATACTCTCCAGGCCTTATCAGGTACATCCTGCCCCGGTAGTTTGGGTGCTCGTAGAAGAGCCAGTTGCCATTTTTCACGTTGCAGGAGAAGATGTCATTAACGTGGAAGCGATCCATGACACTGGGACAGTCATCCACAAGGTCCATCACCTGACCCCCAAACTCGATCCGCTCATACAGGCGCATGTTGAACGTCCCAGGCTCCTAGTTTTGAATCAAAGATGGTCATTATTTACTCAGCTGCACCTTCAGGAACTACCTCTAAAAAAAAAAAAGTTGATATATTTGTAATAACTCTCAAATGTAATTATGAAATCTTATATTTTGCTACAAGGAAATAATACTGAATGAGTTTGGGAAACTGATTTTTTGAAAGATGATGAAATAATATGTTTTTAGCTTGCTAGCTAACCGAGCTAAACATGCTAATGTACCTACTTTGGTCAAAATGAAAGACACAGTTCCACTTCTTCAGATTGCACAAAAAGTAAAGGCAACAAATACTTAAAGTGGACTCTAAAACATGTGTTAATGGCTCATTTACAACTAGAGTCTGCAAAACCTGTGAGTGGAAATCCAGTACCTGGGCCGGCCCATCTTCAAGACTCTAAAAACTGTGGTACAGATTGACTGGATGGATATTTTTATTATAAAGTGTTTTGATAGGCATTAGATTTGTGTCAGCATTTATGCACCTTTATAGAGCAGACTAATTCTGTAGTTATTTAAATAAAGTTATAATTAGCAAAACGTCATGTATTCATAACTGATTTGACCATTTTCATGGTAAAAGCTACCCTCTTTTTACATTTTCTTCAAAGAAAATCCAAAGTAAAATTCAAATACTGATTTAGCCTTTCTTTAAGGTGAAACAACAGTGAAATCATGCTAACATTTAAAATATATTACACCAAAGGCAAAATTAGTCCTACAACTGTTGTTTTGGGAAGATCAATAGCAACAACTAAGATGCACCCTCTTGTATAAAGATCCATTTGATTTATATAACAGTTTGGAATAAGTAAATTAGACATAATATGCTATTACTTAGAAAATATTAAAAACAGAACGACAGCTAAGATTATAAATGAGTCCATAATGGAGACTGTTTTTAAACCTGTAGGTTAAAAAGTGTTTGCAAAATCTTGAAATACATTTAAAAACAAAGGTTTAAAAATAGTTTCAATAAAAGTTAGGTCTGGTTAGTTTACATTCTTGCAATCTATCAAGAGGCAGTGTGAACTCCAGTGAATGTATAAGGCTGGGTTTGGCCAACAAACAGTAGCTCACCGTAGGGATGTAACGACAGGAGCTGACAGACTCGTTGACACCCATCCAGTGATGGAAGTCCGGATACTCTCCTCTCTTCAGGTAGTACTGGTTACCAGAGTAATTGGGTTTTTCATAGATCATGAAGCAACCACTCTCCACCTTGATTGAGTTGCAGCGGCTGAGTCGGCTTAACAAATCCTCACAATCATTACAGCACTCAAAATGGTGCCCAGAGAAGTTGTTGTCCTCATAGAAGATAATCTAAACATACAAATCATATATTTTTCAGTGTTGGCACTGCAAATATGTTCATTGGAAATAAATATTATTATATTTGCTTCAGTATTCCGAGCATTTTCATGGTTTTAATGGACATCTCGTACACGTTGTGAACACTCAGGAAGCCTATTAGCATTTCATACCCCACCTGCTTGTTTGCCCCAAACTGTCATTTTTACCTTCCCCATGTTGGCTGCTTCTCCTGCCCTGTGCCTAGTCTCTGTATGATCCATCCAGCTCTTTGAAGACTCAAACCTGTTACATATATAGTGAATGTGAAATGCAGACTCTGCACGTGTCATTCATATTGTAATGCCAGGAATCTTTGGCATTTGTGCCGTTGTGTTATCCTGAAGAGATGTTTGGGGATTATGTATGTACAGGTGAGCGCTGACTGGTCCAATGTCAACTCTGAATGGGTGCTGTTTGTTGTTGCACTGCTAAAATTTACCTCAGACTGAGGGTTTATGCTCCACCCACGTTCACCAAGATATCTTCTAAATGTTTACATTCATTTTTCTAGTTGCTCAGACATAAAAACCTCCAGTTGTTTTATTTGGAGCTACTTGATTAGAATATTTTTTCCCATGGTAGAAATGAGTCTGTCTGTGTTTTTGTCAACAGAATGATAGTTTGTGTTTTATGTAATTTTTATTCTACCACTGCCATCTGGTGGTGAGCTTTATTTCTGACCAAAATAGAAACAATGTTTACATTTTTACTGACAACCTTTCAAAATGCTTGTGTTAATTTGTAGGATATTTGCTCATGTCTAAACAAACACAAAGGTCCAATAGATTACGCTTGAGCCTGGGTGAGAAAAGTGTTAGTGCTTGAATGATTTTATTCAATCCTCTTATGAGAGTTAGGATGTCAGGCCACAAGCCCAGCACATTCTCCTGGGGAAAGATGCCCTCTAGATGCAGAGAGCAAAAACAAAACTGAGTACACTTGAGCACTGATGCCATTTTATTCAGTGTGTAAAACAAGGCAAAGAGTAGACATTTCACAAGAACTGTCCTTCCGTCTTTATAAATCCATGAGACGTCGGATGGACCCAACCCTGGAGCTAATGGCGTTCCAGTTGCTGAAGCTCCTATACTGGCCAGGTGAGAGGTAGTAGTGGCGCCCCCTGTAGTGGTGTTGCTCATACATCAGCCAGTGGCCATCTGTCACATTGCAGGAGTTGAAGTTGGAGAGGCGGAAACGGTCCATGAGATTAGGACAGTCATCCGTCAGTTCCATCATTCCGCCTTCCATGTCGAAATGCTCATACAGCCTCATCCTGAAGCTGCCACTGTGCTGCAGAGGTCAGGAAAGTCAAACAGTCACATTAGGTTTGTTTTTTGTGAAATCTGTTCATGTGCATAGCTGTGGGTTAGATGATGAGATGCACCACATACCTAATAAAATATATGCAATAAGCTGCTTAGCCTAGCTTAGCATAGATACTGGCACTAAAAGAAGAGAGTAAACGCTGATGCCTGATTCTAGGCCATTTCTACTCTACACCACTGGTAGGCATGGTACATGTTAATTAATGTTAACATACCAGTACCACCATACTTTTTAAAAATGAAATATTAATATCAAGTATTATGTATTACAAGTATCACAAGTATCTGATAATGTAAACCAGTGCAATTAACAGTCTGATTTTCACTCTAATACAGCTTAACAATTTCCCCAACTTGCCACTGTCCATAAAACGGGAGAAAAAAAGACAGTAACAAGCTAGCGTGTGGCTACTATGGTTGCCGAAAAGGGTATTACATCATGGTCCTTTACCCAGGAAACAAAAGTTCTCTGGTGGGATAGGATAATTTATATTTTTTTAACAAAAAACACCTCTGAACACAGATTGCTGTAGCAAAATTAGCCTATTTATTGGCTAATGCTACATGCTAAAAGTCAAGTATACAGTCTGCTGCTTGGCAGTTATGTTGGAGGACAGGCGAGCAAAATTTAAAACATTAGAATTAACAGAAGAGCACAAAAGCAGCACTTTATCAGCTTTGGAGCAGTCAGCAGTGACCTCTTTAGTTTAAGTGAAATCACCTTCATTTCTAATTTCAGAGTAGTTACTTTTTTAATCGAAAAAGAAAATCATTGAATATTTGGTGTATGTTTTTCTGTGTGCTGAATCTATTATTGTAAGAGGTTAAGATGCAGTATGACACAGTGATGGTATTTTACTGAGGTTCTTACCGAGGGGATCATGCGACAAGATCTGACACAGTCATTCATACCGGTCATGCCCATGTAGTCAGAGTACTCTCCCCTCCTCATGAAGTATTGGTTTCCCACGTAGCCTGGACGGTCATAGATCATAAACATGCCGCTTTCCACTCGAATGGAGCGGCAGTGGTCAAACATAGAGTGCAAGTTGGCACAGTCGCTCATGCACTCATAGTAACGGCCTCCAAAGTTCTTGTCCTCATAGAAGATGATCTGACCGAGGGACAGAAAAAGGCATGTAAGCTCATTTTTGATCTACAGATATCCGTCATGTAAAACAACATACGAACCTTTCCCATAATGCCTGCTGTTGTTGGTCAAACTTCTTCCTGCGTTTTTAAATCCTAAAATTAGCTTCCATCTTTATATACAATACCCTTTCGGGAGCAGTTGGTGTTATTTAAATGAGGCATGGTGTCAGCAGAAATATTACAAGAGTCTTCCCACTCCTGTTTGTCATGTCCTGTGTTCAGGTTAACAGATGCCATACAGCTTCCAGCAAGAGCTACAACATGTGCAGGCGCTGGAACAGTCACAGCTCTTTCAATCTTCATGTGTTTGCTTTAAATGGGCTGGATTCAGAGTATGAAGGGTGAGTAAATGCCTATAAAACGTTTCTTTTTGCTGGTGTGTGTTGATATTGATTTATAATTTTCTGTAGGAGTGAGACTGACTACTAGAAAAACTCAAAACTGTACTTCCAACAAACATTACACCAAAAATTGGCCCTTTTTTTAATCAGGAGAATTCAGAAAGTAAATAATTACGTTATTACAAAGTGTTAGAAACACTCGTGTCAGTGAGTGTGTTCTAAAACAACGGTCCCCAACCTTTTTTGCGCCACGGACCGGTTTATGCCCGACAATATTTTCATGGACCAGCCTTTAAGGTGTCGCGGATAAATACAACAAAATAAAACTAGTACCGGTACCGAAAAAAAGAAAATTTATTCATAACACACGTGAAAAGACCCAGGAAAACCGAGTAAACGATAAAAACGATAACAAAATAACGCTGAAAACCGATAAAAACCCTGAAAACTATACATTTCACACCTGAGCCTCAACTCTCGTGGCCCGGTACCAAACGACTCACGGACCGGTACCGGTCCGAGGCCCGAGGGTTGGGGACCGCTGTTCTAAAACTCTCCGCTGCAATTTCACTAAATTTTATGCAGTAAAAATTAAGCAGAACAATGCCATGTTCGTTTTAATTATATTAATGCCACATGGCAATCTCCTTATCGAATGTGCAAGTATGTCAAAATAAGATAAAGGCTCATTCTCGCACAGGAAACTATTACGGTTTCAAATAAATATGTCAATGTGTGGAATGTCCATATAATAGATGATGATATTTAAATGCTGGAAATGTTTCCACAAAATGGAAACATTTATGTGTCATTTCATGTGATGTTAGTTAAATCAGTCAGTAACAAAGAAAGCACAGAAAGTAGTTTAACAACAGCTCCATTTATTTATGAAGTTATATCTTACTAATGCCAAGTCAATCGCTGAGACACGTTACCATTTTTATTTCGTTTTGTTTTTCTATAGCGATTCAATCCAGATTAGAACTCTGTGATTCTGCGGAAGGAGCCAGTGGTGGCGCAGGTGGCCCCCCAGTCACTGAACTTGCGGTACTCCCCGGGCTTCATGAAGTACTGCCTGCCACGGTAGTTTGGGTGCTCGTAGAGGGTCCAGTAGCCGTCCATGACATTGCAGGAATAGATGTCACGGCTCCGAAAATGATCCTGCACCGACTCGCAGTCCTCACTGAACTCCATCATCTGACCCTGGAAGTTGGGTCGCTCATAGATGCGCATGCGGTAGGGCCCCTCGCTGGTCTGGATGAACATAGCAGTAAGGTAAAACACAAAATTAGAGTAGCATCAGTACCTCTGCAGCTCTGTATGGGTGTGTGTGAGGGGAAGATTTATTGGAAATTGACATAGCTTACTCATAAAAAAAATAAATATGTCTAAAAAAAATTTAAAAAGTCAAAACCATTGGGTTTTTTTCATTTTAAATTTGTTCGACTGCATTATTATATCAGCTAAATGTTGGCCCACATTGGCCTTGTTCAGTGATATCTGCATGTGAGCAAATAAAATTTCATTAAGTAATGTCAGAGGCTGGTATTTATTTGTCATGCCACATCAAAAGAATAGTTAAACATAGACGTGGTTAAAATAAAAAATAATAATATACAGATAATACATGGAACCTGATTTAATACAGTTTTACAATGTGTCACAATTATGAGAAAACAGCAACAACAACTTATTTGACATTTATAATTGACTTTTATTTACTTGTTTGCCAAACAATAGCTTGTCCTACACCTAACCTTGAACTATTTCATGTAAATTCTGTACAGAGAAAGCACTTTTCAGCAACTAAATCTAAACTCTTATTAAAGTGCAACTTTAGTTGGAAGGAAAAAAATATCAAATATTTGAATCATGTTATTTGGCTTGTGCACATAGAAAACAGTAAATATCAGTGGTTTAATCATCTAAATAATGACATAAAACAACTTCTAAGTCAGAAAATGTAATTCTCAGATGACATTTTTCATAGTATTAACTGCACATAGTTTCCTGTTCACTCACATAGGAGTAGGTACGGCAGGAGCGGATGGTGTCGTTGTAGCCCATCCAGCGCTGGTAGTCTGGGTACTCGCCTCTGGTCAGAACATACTGGTAGCCAGTGTAGTTGGGCTTCTCATACAGCACCCAGCAACCACTTTCAACCTTGATAGAGTTGCAGCGGCTGAAGTGGGGGTGCATGTCAGGGCAGTCGGTGTCGCACTCATACGAGCGACCCTGGAAGTTTCTGTCCTCATAGAATATGATCTAAAGCCAGGGGAGGAGGAGGAGGGTGGACAGAGGCAGTCACAGCCAAGTCTGGTGATGCTGTACTACAGATTTCAGTCGAGCCTGTATGTGTGATTCTGGTAGTGTTGATTATGTCATGGGTTGTTAAAGCCAGTTACAGGCACTGTCAGTTTGTCGGTGTGTCTGGCAGTTTAGTTTTTAGAACCTAATCATTATTTGAGAAGCTGCAACGCAACTTGTCAGCTTGAAGAAGCCCAGTTCTAAACAAAAATGAATCTCTCTTACCTTACTACTCATCCTGCAGTGTGCTGGAGCCAGTCACCTACAGAAAAATGGTGGTCTCACAAAGCGGCACCACAGCCCCGCTATATAAACCTCAATCAAAGGGTTAGCAGATCCCACTTTAGCTGTTTTTTCAATGAGTGGGGATTTAACGTACTGGCATCGTTGCCAAGAGTCTTGATCCTGCGCATACAGAGAAAATCCCTGAATCATCAATGCAAAAGTCCTACCAGGCAAATTACTGACCCACTGTGCCCTCTTTATTGATATGGACATTAGAGACACATTTTATCCACTCATCAAGGAGATTAATCTTTGCTCGCAGAATGTCAGAGGTAATCACAAAATGAATCAGCCTCTATAAACATTTGCAGAAATTCCAAAAAAGAAAAATGTGGATTTGTGTGTTTTATTTGTATGAGGAAAATGGGACCAGGCACCTTCAGTGTAAAGTCAATATCAGTACCAAAGTGATATTTAGGTGCTTTTACTTTGTGTCACCCTGGAGTTTGTATTCAGGTACACTTATTTGACAGTTTTAGTAGCTCTGCAAACAATCTGATATGTAATTGTAAAGAGATAGGATACCAAATATCCAGTTTTTCTCTTACAATGGTAGCAAATGCTTCTAAATATTACTGGACATGGATTAGGACTGATTCTAAAAGTCAATCATTTGAGATTTTCTTACATTTCTATAACAATTCAATTGTATTTATAAAGCCGCAACAACAGTCGCATCAGGGTAGTTTATACTGCAAGGTAACAAACCTACAATAATCATTTATCCACAAACTGATTATCTAAATTAATAACATATCCTGAGGTAACAAAAATGATTTCATTGTTTTCATCAAAGACAAAACTGGAATGTTTAACAGGTAATAAGTGAATCTTGTCAAAAGCATAAACTTATGTTGCTGTATGCTATGAGGAGTGCCTAGACTTGTACATGGGAGAAACCAAACAGCCACTCCATAAACGCATGCCACCTCGACGGGACAAGACTCAGCTGTATATCTGCACCTAAAGGATAGAGTTCACTCTTTTAAAGGTTCCCGGCGTTCACATTTTGGACAGAGAAGAAAGATGGTTTGAAAAAGGACTGAAACAGGCCTCTATGTCTACTGTGAATGACCGTCATTGAACAGAGGCGGTGGCCTATGACACACTGTCTGCCACCTACAATCCAGTTTTGAGATCCCTACCCAGGCGCCTCAACCCCAACTCACCAGGTGACTTCAATAGGTACATGAGAGGTTGAGGCAACGTGTCACACAGGTGTCTCCGAAACCTCTGTTGGTAATGACCCACACCTTTTTTTCACACCCTGGACCTTTTTGATGACATACATGATCAATAGTGGGTCAACGACCCTTCACAGAATCGATCCTGAGGGTGGCTGTCGCTCAGGTGGTAGAGCAGGTCACCTACTAACTAATTGGGAGGTTTGCGGTTTGATCCCAGTCTACATGCCAAATATCCTTGGGCAAGATACTAACCCCATGTTGCTCTCTGATGCATCCATCGGGGTATGTATGAATGTTAGATAATAAGCGCTTAGGGGGGAAAAAGTACTGGTGTGACAAGTTGTGTAAAGCACTTTGAGTGCTCAGATAGAGTAGAAAATTGCTATATAAGGATCAGTCCATTTACCAATCCCTACTAGGGTTTAAATATCCGGGACTCTCCACCTTTTGGTTTTAGAACTGAAGAAACCTCTTGGATGAGAAATAAAAACGTCTTCAAACAACTTAAAGAAGTCCAGTCCAGATAGATACCAGTGACAGGTTGAGCCAATTTAATTTTGATGAAAATTAGGTCAAGGTCACATCAAATATGAAAATCAGTAAACCCTGACCTTGTGTATGAGCTGTGTCTTTCTTGGTGAGGACAAGCGATTTTTAACTCCAAGAGTTTTTGGAGTTTTTCCTGGGTAAATAATATATTTTTAAAAATCTCTGACTCCAGTGAGACCATCAGTAGTTTGAGTCATTGCACATCTCCAGCGTCACCAAAGGCTGTTTCACCAAGAAGCATGGAGTTGTGCTTCAGATCATCAGACCTCCATAATCGCATAAACTCCACCAACACAGTCTGGTATGGCACTTTGCGAGGAGTACAGAGTGAAGGAAACACATTAAAGCATGACACTGAATGTAGTAACAATTCATTCATATAATGCATTATCAAATAACACAGAGCCCAGTTGACAGAAAATACTTCTCTGTTTATGTCTCTTTTATTTCTGAGTACTTCAAGTGCATTTTTGAGTTTAAGTGACATTTTTAGTTGAGTACGTTAACATTCAACTGAGCAGTTTTACCATTTCATGTTAGTATTATTGCTCTAGCTCAATGTCTCTACTTCTGGCAGCTGCTGGAGGTTGACGTCAGTTGTGCAGAGACTCTTGCGAGCCTTCATAGTGCTCAGTCCTTTCCTGGTGAACATCACTGCTGTCCTAAAAGTGAAGCAGAGCGTATGGGAGGTCTGTTTAGATCCACAGGGTGGCAGCAGAGGATTTTCAATGCAGACGTTGTAACAAGAAATTACTGTTCAAATATTTCCTTCTTGGCTTTTCAAAGCCTAGTCTTTTCTCTGAAATATTTCTGGACTGATGTTGAACATTTCAAAATTACTTCCTATCTCTTTTCCTAATCACTTTTCCTTAACTTAGACTGAAAATGCCATGAGGTCAGGGAAATGTGGGAATACTAAGAAAAAAAGAACCGCATTACCCAAACTGCATTTACAGGAGACTAAGAGGGCCTACAACAGTGGCACTGAGGACCACCTGACATGTAACAACTCAAGAAAGGTCTGGAGAAGACTACAACAACAAAGGTCTTCCACATTTAGCTCACATCAGTTTGCACACAAAGCTAACAGACCCACCGAAGAGGCCATTACCATCCACACAGCACTAAACCACCTGGAACACAGAGCTGGACATCCTGTGGACATGCTAATCAGCATGCTACATGACTTGGCCTCTCGATCACCATCGGCACCAGGACCAAAGACTTCCCCACCAGCCGTTCACAGACAGTCAAACTAGGTCCCAACCTCTACTACTCCATCACTGCGTACCCGTCTGCTCGTATAACGCCATAATTAAATTAGACACAACCATTATTAAGCTTATCACAAGAAATGAGTCAGCAATGCAGAGAAGAGCTATGAAGACTATCTGAGCGATTCTTGGTGAATAACCAGAGACTCATCACCACAAAGACAACTGCATTATTAGTGGAGGAAATATGACACAGTTCTGCCCCTCTCTGTATAAATGGAGCACGCGTAGGAAGGGTGCAGACATCCTGGGGGTTTCATATACGAGGACCTCTCCTGGTCGGCCAACACCACTGCAACTTCCAAAAGAAAGTGCAGCAATGAGCGATAAGAACTGCACAGAAAAGAACTGACTGCTCGTTTCTGGAGGAGAGTGCCATATCACGCTACCTCAGCAGAAATACCAAAATTGTCCAGGACTTGGCAGGTGTTATAGGCCAAGACTCACACGTCCAGATTTAGCAAAAGGTTGTTTCAGCAGGCAGTGCGGATGTTAAATAAGAAAAAAACCTAAAAGGTGTGATTTTATTTATTCTACGTGCTACCGTCTCATGTTTTCGTCAACATCTTGTGTTATACCATGGCACCATAGAGTATTATTTTAATTTGGCTCTATGTACAATAAAGGCAGTCTTTAATAATCTGCTTGATGTCAGATTATTAAATATCGAGGTGTGTCTGATGTGCTGAAGCTACTGTCTCCTGAAGATGCAACCTTCACTTTACTTTCATCATTGAAATAACGCTGCTTGTCCACAAGGAGACTACTTGGTAAGCAGCAGGTGTTAATAAAACAGATGCAGGTGTTAATGGAGCTGGGTGTAGCAAGTGGTTAAAAGTTTAAAACATATCTGCATGTTGTATATGGTATATGATGGGAAACACAGCAGCCATTTACATGATTTGTACTGACTACTGAAGTATTTTTCCTTGGTATTTAGAGACGTTAGTTCTTATTTTGCCTACCACACATATGGTGATTGCTCAGATACGGTACTCACACTGATGAAGGACTGAGATGAAGTGGAAAACGAAGATGAAACTTGCTTCGGTGGAGCACTTGCCTTTGTCTGCCCAGACAGCCATCTTTTCAGCTTCTGATCTGCAAGAGTTTTGTTTTGGGATTTGTTTGGGGTTTTTTGTTTGTTTTCAGTCCTTCGGAATATTAATGGCTCAGTCACACTAGATTGAAAAACCTCCCAGGATGATTGGAATGAATTTTCTTTCACATTTGGCATTTGAAGCAACCAACTGGTTTGAGACCATTTTTGCTCACTGGTCACCTGGTAGGAGCCAACCTACCTCCCAGCAAATAACTGCTGTCAATTGCAGTCAGCCCGAGTCTGCAGAATAGCTTTACTCAGTCACTACTGAACTGAAGTACATGTTTGAGTGCTTCTGTTTTGTATTCCTTATATTTCTACTTGGCTCAAAAATCAAACATTCTGCAAACTGATAAATACTTTTAAAGAATAACGTTTGGCAAAAGAGCACTTCTCAAAACTCCCATTCCAAAGAATGGGAAGGCAAAAAATCAAAGAAAAAACAAAACAGAAGTCATAAAAGTTCATGTAGACAGAATAGTACATTGTTGATGATTAGGGGTGGGGGAAAAAATCGATACTGTGTACTATCGTGATATTTTGTTTGCCAATAATGTATCGATACAGGGACAGCAGAAATCGATATTTTGTTACAAAAAAAGTTTTTGTGGACTGGAACATGCTCTGACTTCAGAGCATATTGATCAGAACCTTTTTCTGAGCAAGAATCCTGACATTCCTTCACTGTCCAAATGTGTTTAACTTTTTTTATGGCAGCAATAAACATGACAGTTTACTTATTTTAATTTAAGACATGTTTTGTTTTAATTAAGTTTAAAACTTTTTTATTTAATGTAAAATTATATTTTGTTTTAATTTACTTTCAAATTCTTCAGTTGCTGAAGGGGCTGCATAGTTTTCATAAATTGCATAGTTCACAATAGCTATAATTGTACCAGATGGTTGTGTTCAGTTAAGTTGGACTAGACTGTAATACAAACCGTTCAGTTTGTCAACAATAAAACTGATTGAAATGAGAGAAAGACTGAGTGTGAGACTTTGTTATTAGATAAAACAAATATTGATAAAGTTTATGTACAGAATCTGAATATCGCAAAATATTTTAAAAAATTGCAATAATATCATATCGTGCGTTAAGTATTGTGATAATATTGTATCATGGGATGTATGGTGATTCCCACCTCTATTGATGATGTTGTCTATATTGTTTAAAGAAACAAAACATAGATCAAAGAAGATTAAAACTCAAAAGAAGGAAAAGTTCTTGCTTTTGTTTTGTTTTTTTTTACTTAAAGTTTCCCAGGAAACTCAAGATAAATACTGCTGAGTACACTACTAAGAGGTCAGAGAGGTTTTGCTACTCATTTATCTGTTGAGGATTGTGTCTCCAGAAAGAGTAAAAAAAAAGAAAAGAAAATCTTATTTTAAGTTGATTATATTTTATATGTACTCATAAAATCTAAATACCAGACGCACTCCGTTTTGAGACTTGTTTCAAGTATAGACTGTATTAAAGTTGCCAGCAACTCTTTGGTTGTACAAAGCAGTTTAATTGTATAGAAATCTATTTGATTCCCATTTGAGAAACAATTTGTATCTTTATTCTCTCGTCACTATCATAAAGGCTAAACCAGATAACGCACACTTACTGTGTTTCTTGGAGTGGTACACGGCCTTGTAGGATCCAAGTATTGCAAACGGATGATAGGACAGAGTGATGGGATAGACAATTGAGCCCTTGGGTTAAAGAAAAAGAGAAAGAAATGGCCTGTTTTTAGGCAAAATTATGTTTCAAAAAGGATAAAACAGTTGCAGCCACTTTCCTAACGAGGACACTTTTGTACCTTGGACTTCTGGTTGGGGTATGAAGTGGCTGGTTTACACCTGTACAGAGTCAAGATTTCCTCCACTGGCAGGCTACTCTAAACAGAAACACACAACAGTTAAAATAAGCAGTTTAGGCATTAAGTGCATCAAAGTACTCTCAGGAAGGTTTTTCGAGAGTTTACCTTTAGCTTTTAGATTTATTAAAAGTTGCATTTACATGTAAATATCCTTACCATAATAATCCCAGCAAAGGATGACAAGATCATAGCCTCCCGCTCTAAGCGATTAGGATACTGGGCACTTCCTAAACTGCATGTTGCTCCACTGTGGTACAGGAGGAAGGTGATGAAAGGCAACCAATCCACCAACTGACTCTATTCATTTGCCTTTGTAAAAGCACTGTACGGCATCATGTCTTATTACAGCTGCTTTTACCAAAGTTTTGTTTATTTTTCTACTTGTTATTTAATTTAAGGAGTATCAATGATAGAACGTTTAACTTTAAAAAACAGAAAACGTACATGATCTCTCTGTCGAGCACATGTCGTCCTTCCTTCTTCTCCAGCCACCAAAGGGCAACACTGATTGCAAGATCATAGTGAGCCTACAACACAGAAGTTGTCAGCTCTACTTAGTTATACATTAAAACCTTATTTTAGCATTGGTTGCTTCTACTGAGTTTTTACCAAGTCATCCAGCGCTGTGAAAGTTCCCTTGCCCTTCGGATCAAAGGCGTCTTCCCTAAGTTTCTGTCCAATGTAGTTGTCTCTGTTTGGGAACAGGAGAAAATGAACCAGTTGCCAGTTTACTTACCGACTGCACGGTATGCTTTGTAACATTTTAGCATCCACTCACATAAGGGCCTCAACATCTCTTTTGAGCTTGTTTGCCTCCATTTTCTGAATGAAATTCTTTCATCTAGGACTCCTGCAGAGAAATCAACACACGTACAGTCCACAGTACATCTTCTACATCTTAACTAGTCACCTCAGCGTTTTGTGCAATTTGTTGTTTTATTCATTTTTGAATGATAAAAGTGTAATTTTCCTAACAACACGTAACCTAACTGAATGTGAAACCATGCTTTTAATGTTTCAGTTAACATATTCAGACCCTTTGATGTGCCTACTGTTCATTTTTATTGAATTCTCCAGTCACTGGGAGACTTCATAGAGATGGGCATCTGGCCAGTTTGAGCAGAAAGAGCGCACACCAGGGAAAGGACCGACTTACCAGGAACCAATCCTCGATAAACAGAAGACTGTGCAAGAAAGTTATAGAATTCGATGTTGCATGCATGATGGCTTCTCTATGTGCGTGGCTGCTGAGTTCTACACCTGCAGGTTATTGAATTTATACACAAAGAATGTAATTGATTGAGTGGCAATGAATATCTGCACCCATGAAATGAAATTATTTGCTCCTGACTGCGTTTTTTCTCACTTGTGGTTTTTGACGTGAATATAATTCCTTAACAGGGTACCGTATCAGCTTTTGTGTTTGTCAGAAAGCTCTGAAAGGCCTCTGTGAGCACATAGAAAAGGATTACAAAAAATATAAACTCTTTGCACTAATAAACTAGAGGCAGTGTGTGTGCTGTAGTGATGTGTCGGTCGCGAACGAAATGGCTCTTAGAGCCGGATCTTAGACGTGAACAACGCGAGCCAGCTCCTTATCACGAGCCATGGGGGTTTTTTTTCCTTCTCCTCTCCCTATCGCACTTTTTAGGTATAATAATCATCCACAACTATTTTCAGTTGCGGATGATTGCAGGCCCATATGACAGAGAATATGCATGTTCTTTTTGTTTTCATATTTTAATTTATATTTAATTGTGTTGTGGTTTGCAGTGTTTTGTGTAGTTTCACTTTAAATTTGTTTAAAAGGAAAAAGCTGAAAATTTAAATAGTTAAAAGTTGAAATGTGACTAGTTGTTTTTTGTATTATATGATTTATATATTACATTTTATGTATAGTGAATAGATAAAGGTATATTTACCGTGGCCCCTAGAGACAAAGCACGTACAAACTCCAAAACACGTACAAACTCAGAAGCACGTACAAAACACAACAGAAGTGCTCCAGGATGCTAGGCCCAGTGTTGAGCTTTTGTTACCTGGTGGCTACACAAGCCACCAAGTACCAACAACCGGATTTGGTGTGTGGTACACTGTTCCAAAAAATAGTAATGTCAAAGTATCTTACTGTATATTTTACAGTTTTGTACTGTCTTTCTAGAATATCATTAAATTGACATAAGTAGACTGTGATTTTACATGTCAAAGGTAAAATAACATAACA
Organism: Neolamprologus multifasciatus; assembly: GCF_963576455.1. Taxonomy (NCBI): domain Eukaryota; kingdom Metazoa; phylum Chordata; class Actinopteri; order Cichliformes; family Cichlidae; genus Neolamprologus; species Neolamprologus multifasciatus. The sequence goes on from NC_140454.1 coordinate 10,408,914, forward strand.
TCACTGTACATATAGTAAAACACAATTTACTTGTTTTTTAAATATATTTGTTGAATGATCTGTCAAATCCAAATGTAATACTATGGAAAAATATATAAAATGATCGAAAATTAATGAGAAAAATCAATAATTAAAGGAGTATTTGAATTATAATTGTGCTGAAAATTTCCTGTCATCTAGGTCTGATTCAATAATTCAGAGGTAACAAGTGAAAATATAATTAATAGGAATAAAAATAAAAAAAACATATAAAACATTGCACGGCCACACTGTGCTAATTATATATTTTATATATATATTATATATATATTTTAAAAAATAAATGTAGAGGTAGGAATTGCAATTAATATGAATCTCAAAGTATTCACAACATTCCTGAACAGAAATAGGCCTCTGCACCTGCGGTGAGGGTGTGGCCATGAAAACAATGTGACATGCCATTGGATGTTGGGACACATAATAACATGACACTAAGCATCGGCCAATGAATGTGAACTAACAACCACAAGGTCGCGGGTATGGCTGCACTGTAGGAAAAAATTCTAATATAGTATAAGTATTTTACTGTGCATTTCACAGTAATGTTCTGTTCTTCTAGAATATCATTAAAGTCACGTAAATAGACTGTGAGTTCACATTTCAAATGTAAATTAACGTTAAATCACTGTAATGTAATAAACATAGTTTTCATGATTATTAAATGTATCTGTCTGTACATATGCATATTTAGATTGTTAAAATACATTCACAAATATCTGTTCGTTATTTGAAAGATTGAACTGTTGAATTCAAATGTAATGCTATGGAAAAGTATATAACATGATTCCTATAAGCTTGTGTTACATCACAGAAGTATTATTATCATTGATATTTAGGGCGATCGTGGGTCAAGAGTTGGCAGTTCGCCTTGTGATCAGAAGGTTGCCGGTTCGAGCCCTGGCTTGGACACTCTCGGTATTGTGTCCGTGGTCAAGACTCTTCACCTACTGGTGATGGCCAGAGGGGCCGATGGTGCGATATGGCAGCCTCGCCTCTGTCAGTCTGTCCCAGGGCATGCAATCCATTATTATTTAAACCAACTGTTAACTGTATATTTCTCTACATTTACGTATTATGATTCATATTGCCACATTCATTGACCTTGTTATAGGTAATTTCATTGTTTGATCACGTTAAAATGTTCCTAATTTAATGTCTAAAAGCACTTGGAAAAGGCAGAATCCCATGTAAAATTAGCGCAACAAACTCTATTTTCATTACTGAAAATAACCGTATTTTCATGAGAAAGTTATTTTCTGTTATTTTACGGTATGTCTGTGAAGGTTCTCAGTCATCCAGGTCATCGTAGTCAAAGGAGCTTGCAAAGAAAAGCATCTGGACTTCTTTAAGTTACTTGAAGACGTTTCACCTCTCATCCGAGAGGCTTCTTCAGTTTTACGGTAGTATTTTGGTGCCCCAGCTGCCGGAATATTATTGTTTTTTTAAGATGTTTTTTGTAACAGTGTAGTAACAGGTAAATGAACTTTTTTTTTTTAATTATTTGAATATATATGAGTGCTTGTATATAAATACACAGACAATACACATATGCTTTCAATCGTGTAACTTAAGTGATCTAGGTAGCTCTGTTTTGAAGTTCAGTTAACGCTAGAAATGTGTTTTGGAGTTTGTATGTGTTTTGTCTCTAGGGCCCACTGTATATATTTATATATAAACATATATAAATAAAACCACTTTTTTTACATTAGTAATTCTTTTTGTGCATAATTTTATATTCTTGTTAATAATAAATTAATTAAAGCAACAAAACAACCTGAAGAGCCGGTTCGGAGCCGAAAGAGCCGGTTCTCTAAAAAGAGCCGGAAATCCCATCACTAGTGTGTTGATACCATCCTTAGAATGAAGCATGGTAGTGGTAGTATAATGCCAATGCTTTAAACCAGGGGTGTGTAACTCCAGGCCTCGAGGGCTGGTGTCCTGCAGGTTTTAGATAGCACCTTGGGTCAACACACCTTAATCAAATGATTAGTTCATTACCAGGCTTTTGGAGAACTTCATGACATGTTGAGGAGGTAGTTTAGCCATTTGAATCAATTGTGTTGGATCAAGGACACATCAAAAACCTGCAGCACACTGGGCCTTTGACACCTGTGCTTTAAACCTACAGACCACATTAGAGCAGGGGTCTCAAACTCCACTCCTCGAGAGCCGGTATCCTGAAACTTCATGTGTTCCTGTTGCAACACACCTGAATACAGTTAATAGGTCATTACCAGGACTCTATAGAAGTATAGAGCATGCTGAGGTGGCAGTTCAGTCAAGTTCTAGACTCTTGCTAATGACCTATTAATTGTATTCAGGTGTGTTGCAACAGGGACACGTGGAAAGGTTTCAGAACACCAGCCCTCGAGGACTGGAGTTTGAGACCCCTGCGTTAGAGAGACTTATGATGCCAGTTTACTGACACCACCCATCCTATGTGAAGGAGCTCAAGAAGTTTTGTCATGGGAAATAAGATATACTGTCCGCAACCAGGTGTGCAAATCCTCTAGACAACTTAAGTCTTAAGTCTTGGTCTTTAGGAAGTCACCATTCTGCCGGCACTCAAAGCCATCATGGCTCAAGTTTGCACTGTCGTATTCCTGCAGGACTGCTCACTGATGTGCCCAACCAGTCTCTGCATTTGTTAAGTTCCCAGAATGACCTATGCAAACAGGCAACACAAGACCAAAACGCAAAGTGGCTTCTAAAATTTTCTCAACTAAAGGTCTAAATACCTTTATAAATTAGATATTTTAGTTGTTGATTTTTAATACATTTGCAACATTTTGTTATTAACGATTAGTATGCAAAAACTGACGTGTGACAAATAGCCATTTCAATCCTTTAAAATGAATACCAAAACATACTTTAGTGGAACAAAGCAAGTAGATGTGAATTCTATCAGATGAGATTGGATAGTTTATCTCTTAATCCAGCGGTTCCCAAGGAAAGGCTTAATCTCAGACAGTATTTCCACAGATCGGCCTTAAAGGTGTCGCAGACAAATACAACAAAATAAAATGTTACGACCAAGCAAAAACGGTGGTATTTTGTAAATATAATGATAAACGCAAGTTCACTGTGTCATTTTATTATCAGCGTCCTCCTGAGATGCGCCAACTCTCAGTGTTGTTGGCGCATTTCAGGAGGAGCATTTCCTCTCTGCCCCATAATGGTCTCTAGTCGCTATGGTAACGCGTAAACATTTCTTTTAGAATAATACACACAACTACACGGGTAAAGAACCAGGGAAACCGAGTTAACGATTAAAAAAAACCCACGAAAACCATAAATATCACAGCCTCAACTCTCGCGGCCCAGTACCAAACGACTCATGGACCGGTACCAGTCCGTGGCCCAGGGTTTGGAGACCGCTGTCTTAATCTATCAGGATGGCAATGAGCTTGCATCAGGCAGTTCACTTAAAATACAGGATTGATTAACTGATGATCTCACTCTCTCTTACTGGGCTCACTTCCTTTCTAATCAATGATTTCCGAATCCAAACTAGAATTTCTTTTCCCCGTGTAGCACATTTTAGATAAAAACAAAGAACAAACAGCAACACATTAAACACATGCACGTGTTTTCAAGAAAGATACTCACTCAACTGGTCAAAAGGAGATTACAGTACTTCACCTGACACGATCATACAAAATCCTAAACATAGACGACTGCAGTCACGCGACACTGAATCCTTTAACCTTTCTAGGTGGGACACAAGCTTTTAACATCAACGTCCAGCAGACTTCTCAGATGAACAGCATGGCCTGAATAATTTACAACAGACCTGTCAGTCTGATCATTACCAAACCAGACATCCCAAGGAAACAAGTGAAGCAGGGTAGGTAGAAACACAGAGAGCAGTGACGTGCATAAATGTGCCTTTTGCGATGAATACAGGAGCAAGGGGAGAAAAACAACATAATAGCATATTGTAACTTTGGTACAAGGCTAAATTAGTACTTACACAAATGTATGTATGTATAAGGAGGAAAATGTCAGAGTACTACAAACCATTACTGAAGTAGGACCTGGCATCCAGATATGTGGACATCACATTTTGGGTTGTCTAGACCAAAATACAAAATTTTGCTCTACAAGGGCCTGACATTCACTTACGATGACAGTATACTGCCACTGCTCTATCGAAATTTAAAACGGATGTCCTCATATGTGGATCTCATTTTTCTCAGAACCAAAAATCTGGTTTAAAAAAATCCCAAAAAAATCTGGTAATTCTTTGTTTTTACATTAATCAGGTACCAATCAGCCCAAATAGCAAAGAGAAATTAAAAATGCATGCCATGAAAGAGTTCGGGTCTTAGGAGGTTAAGGAAACAGCAGCTTTTTAGCAATGTAGTGACTGAGGTAAACCTTATTGTCTCTGCCAAGTAGGTTATTCGTGCATGTCATCATTCTGTCTGTAAACATGATAGATCAAGAAGTGAATGAATTCTAATAAAACTTTATAGGAGTGTAGATCCTGTTAACGATCCATTAAAATCTGCCAAGTTAATGACTCAGCTGTTGTCATAAACAAAGCCTTGTAACTTTGTACTTGTGTTAAACATTCTCAACACAAGTACTGTAAAAGGATTCAAACTATTATTTCATATTTGATCCCCGACTTCTCCTTCAAGGTCGCTCGATTCGGTTCTGAATGTCAAAACGATAACACAGAGCTATTTATCAAAACAATGTTTCTTACTGCTGTTGTTTGTATTGCCAACATACAACAATGATACATGGTGATTCTAAATATCAGATTACTTTATTATGACTGTCGATTACAGTAACAGGTTCTAATTATTTGAATACTTAACAATATGACAATGTCCCTGAGGTAGGGATGCAACGATACCAAATTTTTCAAACCGATACGATACCGATACTTGGATCTGAGTACTTTCCGATACAGAGTACAAAAACCGATACTTCTACCACACACACAAATGCAATGAATTGGAAGACAGGTTTTATTTTATTCTCTGCCGATAATAAATAATATCTTAATAAAAATGACCACAAAAAAATTTCAAGTGAAAAATAAGCACTTCTGTTAAATTATTGCAGAGTCTCCACATTGTAATTTAACAGAATATCACCGAACTATTGGCACTGTCTCTAGGGGATGTCCCCCTAGTGGCCAATCTAAAAAACTACAACGAAAATGACAAGCCACCCTCTGATTTATGAAATAAGCTAGTATCGGTTCATGGTATCGGTTAACTTTTACGAGTATGCGTACACGCACATTTTACAGTATCGGCCCCGATACCAGTATCGGTATCGGTGCATCCCTTCCTTTTTGATGCCAGTTTGATATTACTAAAAATTACACAAATTTTACTAAATGCTATACATGTGATATATGTGCATAAACAAAAAACCCAAATCCCTAAAAGTCCATCAACTGAGCTGTGCTAGCATTAAAGATAAGATATACATTTTAAACCAGATTTGGGAAATTCTCTTTACAGAAGTTAACAATAATGACTACAATAGTTTTTTAGTGACACTTTGTCTTGTTGAGTGTCAGCAGAACACAGCTTGAAGAAAAGACACAAGAACAAATACTTCAAATTTCTACTTTAATGTGAAATGTAAAGCACTTAAAGACACAATACTTTCTGGTTGAATCTGTAGAAAAATGATTTTAGCAAACAACTTTAATAAGAAAACAGCTTAAAATCATTTTTAAAAACAGTAAAATGGAAAAAAGACAAATTATCAGTTGACAGTCGTCGTCATCTTCTTCTTCTTCTTCCGGCCATCCTTAAACACAGGAGAACTCAGGAATGTGGTGTCAGTGAATTTATCTCCACGCCTTATTTTGCTGATAGAAAACATAAATGAGGTTAATACTGTGCTGTTCTGGGTTTTCGCGGGGCCACAGATTTTAGACAGAAACATCCTCACCTGTTGAGAGGCGGCTCCTTGTAACTCACGGCACCCTTCCCAGGTCTCCGTCTCCTGCTTCTCTCTCCATTTTCACAGTCTGGTGTTGTCAAAGTGTTGGTTACTGTTGATAAGACTCTGCCTGCGGGGACAAACAATAAGAGCAATGCAGCCCCATAAGCTTGAAAATCCTATGTCACCGCTTTCACAAACTAGGGTTTCCATGCCACTGGCCTGCTCATCACGGCGACATTACCCCATCAGCCTTTTACGGATGGGTTTGCAAAAAAAAATGACATGAATAGAACTGCAGTGAAATACAAAAACATACATAAACAGCAGGTAACCAATACGTTTAGAGGATACAAATTCAACCATAGTATCTCCATTTTACTCACTTCTTCCTGAGGTACTGCTAAGCACAGCATCATAGCATGCTCCATGCATATTACTCTGTGCTTTGCTTCTCAGCTACCCTCTACATTTACTCATACTGCATTAGGGCTGTTCGATATAACAATATATATCGGATGACGATATAAAAACATCTATCGTTTCATTTTACGCTATCGTTTGTTTCGTGGTGTCGCAAAATAAACTGTTTACGGCAATATTTGTTCATGGTTTTGATGGTCACTGTAGTGGCTATATTAATTTCTTAAAGTTCTCTCTTTCTCTTATATTGAATATAACCACACTACGGACGGACAAGCGCCTGTTTTTATGCGTCGTTTACAACGACGGTAAAACCATCGAGTGTCCGCTTGTTTATTTTCCACATAATGGGTGGCTGTAGCTCAGGTGGCAGAGCGGATCAGCCACTAACCAGAAGGTCGGTGGTTCAATCCCAGGCTGCTCCAGTCTGCATGCCAAATATCCTTGGGCAAGATACTAACCCCATGTTGCTCTCCGATGCATCCATCGGAGTGTGAATGTGTATGAATGTTAGCTACTTAGCACTTAAGTTTAGAAATGCTTGTGTGAATGGGTGTGATTGGGTGAATGAATTAGCTGTATAAAGCGCTTTGAGTGCTCGGACAGAGTAGAAAAGCGCTATATAAGAACCAGTCCATTTACCATTTACCACATAAACCTTTCACAATAAAGCTCAAGATCCTGTTGAGACTGAATCACGTGAAAGAGTATGCAGAGTGTTTACGGATGAGAAGCAAAAAAGAGCCACCAGGTGCTAAAAAATAAACCTTAGACTCAAATGTTAGAACAGGCTTTTCCCCGCAGCACGCCATCTAATAAATACTCACAAAGAAAACGGCGGCCGTTACAACTACAACTGTCTAAAAATGTATAGTTTCATGAATCGGTTAAAACACTCGACTCCAGGTACACGACGCACAGCTGGAAACACTTCACGCAAGTCGAGCTGCCCGAGATTCACAGAATTTGCAGAAAATGTTACATTTTTGTGATTTATATCGTTATTGGGACGATAGATGGATATGAGGATATGAGATTTTGGTCATATCGCACAGCCCTATACTGCATTATGATATAGCCAAATTCACAGTCTGTCCTTATGTATATACTTTTCTGTTCAGATAAACGTTTTGGGGACATTTGCCACAAACATTAATGTCTTAAAGTGACAGGGTATTGGACCTTTGAATGTCTGCTATGACCTCAGTGATAAAAAAGTACAATTATCACCCATCTGTCACAAACGAAAACTAAAAATGTACAAACCCAGTAACATAAGAGCTGATGACAGAGCTGTGCTTGCATTAGACTGTACTGCTGTAAATAAAGACTGTTCCACACCTGGAGAGGCTTCAGCCTTTCCAATTGTCGCGAGCCTGCCTGGTGTTTCCCTGCTTGGAGTGGCGGGTAGAGAGTCCACATCGATGTGAGCTGTGCTGTTATCCACGTCCAGCCACGGCGGCAGCTCATCCATCAGCAGGTCGCCCAAATTCTGATGAACTGCCTGGTCGCTGGTGTCCACCGTGTGACTGCAGGTGTCCGATGCATTCGACATCCTGGTGATGTTTTCAGAACTACATCCACTTCTGTTCTTAGTTTTTCGTCTGTAGACAACAAAAGTCTTCCTGGGATATCTGGTTTCCGTGGCTGTGTTCAGCATGAATACATTTCTAGATGATGTGGGACTCGAATCCCTCCTGGACTGCGAATCATTCAGATGTTCAAAGATTTCATGCTTTTCACTGATGACAGAATGTGAGTTGAGCATTTGTAAATCATGCAATTGATCTTTAGCGATTTCAGAATCAAGCCAGAGAGCAGAGGCGTCTCTAGGGTCAGGAGGATAACATGTTTCACTCTCAGATCTTAAGTCTTTGTTGTCTTTTTTCTTCGTCTTGTCATCTAACAAGTCATCACCCTCTTCTCGCTGCACCACTTTGTTCCTGCAGGGCTGCCCTGTTTTGTCTCTCCTGGATTTTTTAGGTTTTTGAAACTGTGATCCTAAAGCCGCCTGCCAGTCCAGTGGCAGTGTTTCACCACTGTCACCGCTACTCGAGTCTTCTCGACAGTTCCCAGAGTCCTGAGTGGCCACCCAGGATCGCTTCCCAGAGCGCCGAGTCTTTGAACGATTGCTTGATTCTAAACGTCCAACAACGCTTTTCTTCATGACTGCTTCTTCTGCCTGAGAGCTGGATCCTGTAGGAGGCGCCACATCATGCTCTGGTGAGTCACTGTCGCCGGTTATTGAGATAACAAATGTCTCCCTGCATCTTGATTTGTGACTTCCCCTAGAATTAGTCACAGTATTAGTTTTGCTAAAGGACAGACGCTCCGCATGCTCTGACTCTGGTTGTGCACAAAGCAGAGCGTCCTCCGAGACTTGAGACTGTAAGCTTTCATCTCCCGCTTTAGGTTTTTGGACTTTCTCCTGGTGGGATTGGCTGCTCTCACTTTCATCAGACGGCACAGTGAATAAACTTTTCCTGGTTACTGAAGAGGCCCTCTTTCCTTTAGCTCTGGACTTCCTGCATGTTATTTTGGAACTTGCTTCTTCAGCCACACTTCTGCTGGTGCTTGAAAACCTAATTTTGGGATCAGAGAAGTAATCTTCCACATCCATTTGGTCTACATTTGTGATGTTAGTGCGGTCAGAAGATTTGACTTTATCCTTTGATACTTTCTGATGCTTGCCCAGTTTAGGAATGCGAGTGACAGTGGCAGTACTTTGATCCTTCAACGGCTTTTTATGTGCTTGTAACAAAGATGCAGACTTCTGCACTTCTATACTTGAGCCGCAGCTTTGCTCCTTGTCCTTTCTGCCAGAGCTGACTTTTTTTTTCGCTTTGGTTTCCACAGTGACTATCTCAGTGGCTTCACTTAAGGTCATCTCCATGGTTGCATTGAGCAAAACAGTTTTCTCTTGATTTTTGCCAAGCTGTGTTTCACTTTCCATGGTGGAGACACTGGGAAGATTCTGATCTCCAGAAAGGGATGGTGTGGATTTTTCACAAGTCTGACTGTTCTGAACAGAGATGACGGAATGAATATCAGCCTGGGACTGAGAGGGATTCTCCACATCTTCCCTCGGCGTATTGGCCATGCCAGACGCTTCTATGTGGGCAGTCTGTGCGCACTGGGTGGACAGCCTTTTTTCAGCTTCTGTGTTATCTGCACAAAAAGCAGAGTACATCAGCATTTCACATCATTAACATTTTGCAGTTAACACTAAAACTTGCTTAAATCACGCCTACCGTTGCAAACATCAGTCAACTTTTCACATGTATTTGGAAAAGTGGAGACGTCCTCGATGTTTTTTTCAAGCAGGGCAGATGTTGTGTTTTTGCTGGTACACCACAAATTCCTTGAAACATCTGTCTGCAGCAGTAACTGACTAAAATGAGACGAAAAGGCAAGATATTAAAAAATACATATAAATTTTTTTTTCTTCTTTCAACTCACTAGTGAATGCAGGTGCCACCCCTCAGCCTCCTAGTAGACTCAAACTTGTCTGAGAGTTTTAGGAGATGCATCTGTGGAATCAACTGTGAAATCCTACATTGCATTCACAAGCTTGGGTCCAACTGAGAGGGCGATGACAACAACTCCATCAGCTCTTTTGCAGCTGAGGGGTAAAAAAACATTTCACACTCGGGTATTGCTTTTATAAGTCTGGTTTAGTGACAGCAGTCTGACACTGTTATTATTATCATCGTTTCTCACAGCTTTTCTCCACACTGTTAATGGAAGTAGTAGAGCAACTTTTCACAGTGCATCAGGTAACATATATTGAGATGTCTTGCAGCTATATTTTGGAGTTTGGGGACCCTATATGTAACTATAAGAATGTCTATAAGAATATTAACGTGTGATAATCCACTTGTCGTTATAGACCAAGATCTCGCTCTATGTTGAGGCTAAGGTATTTTAAGTAAATGCTAAATTGACCACTGTTAGGCCGTGTGCGTGCGCAAACATTTCTATCACTGAAAACAGAATTTTACAGTCAAGTCCTAAAGTATTTGGACAATGACACACTTTTCACAGGCTCAAAAGTAATTTGACAAGATACCAATTATAAGATTGCTTTTAATACTCAAATTTGTTAAAAATCCTTTTTAGTTAATGACCGCATAAAGTCTAGAACTGGCAGACATCACCAAATTCTGTGTTTCCTTTTTGGAGTTGAAAAGTTAAATGCTCCATATTCCTCAAGCAAAATTAAGGTAGCACATAGATCACACGTTTGATCTTGATGAATGGAAAATCCAAGGTGAACATCTTTCCTGATATTTTATACATATATTACCAGTTAAATGTTTGGACACAGCTTCTCATTTAATGTTTTTTCTTTATTTTCATGAGTATTTATATTGTAGATTCTCATTGAAGACATCAGAACTATGAATAAACACATACGGAATTACGTAGTAAAAAAACACATTTTAGATTTTAGATTCTTCGTAACAGCCACCCTTTGCTTTGCAAACTGTTGGCATTCTCTCCATGAGCTTCATGAGGTCGTCACTTAAAATGGTTTTCCAACACTCTTGAAGGAGTTCCCAGAGATCCTGAGCACTTGTTGGCCCTTTTGCCTTGCCACAGCCTGGAGGTGTGTTTGGGGTCACTGTCCTGTTAAAGAAAAATGAACGATGGTCCAACTAAACGCAAACTCAATGGCATGACGCTGCAGGATGCTGTGGTAGCCATGCTGTTTCAGTGTGGCTTCAGTTTTGAATAAATCCCCAACAGTGTCACCAGCAAAGCACCCCCATACCATCACACCTCCTCCTCTATGCTTCACAGTGGGAACCATGAATGTAAAGAACATCCATTCATCTTTTCTGCACAAAGACACGGGTGGAACCAAAGATCTCAAATTTGGACTCATCAGACCAAAGCACAGATTTCCACTGGTCTAATGTCCATTCCTTGTGTTTCTTGGCCCAAACAAATCTGTTCTGCTTGTTGCTTTTCCTTAGTTGTGATTTCTTAGCAGCTGTTTGACCATAAAGGCCTGATTCACACAGTCTCCTCTGAACAGCTGATGTAGAGATGTGTCTTCTACTGGAACTCTGTGTGGCATCTATCTGGGCTCTAATCCAAGGTTCAACACAACTTCTGCACGACACAACTGATGGTCCCAACCTCATTAAGAATAAACTCTGACAGGCACACCTGTGAGGTGAAACCATTTCAGGTGACTACATAATAAAGCGCACTGAGAGAAGGCCGAGGGTTTGCAGCGCTGTCAACAAAGCAAAGGGTGTCTACTTTGAGGAATCTAAAAAACAAGACATATTTAGATTTTTTAAAGATTTTTTGCTAAATAATTTCACATATCTTGCTTCATATATTTGATGTCTTCAGTTTTTATCTACAATATTATTTTTACTACAAAAAGTGGTACAAATAAAGACAAACCATTGAGGTAGTGTATAACACTAAAATGGGTCTTAAAGTGTGAAAATTAAAACCCTGGTTTTTCCCCTTGTGCCATTAAGGCCATTCTCCCAACACTTAATCTCGATTTAACGGGTGGGTTGAGGCTGATACTTTTTCACATAAATCTGGGTGGGTTTGGATAGTTTCCCTGAATAAATCATCATTTAGAAACTGCATTTTTATTTACTTTGCCCAACATTAAAATTTGTTTGATGACCTGAAAAATGTTTTGTTTTTTTTTTTTTGCAAATATGCAAAAAACAGGGAGGGGCAAATACGTTCTCACAGCACTGTGTAAGAAAAGCAACTGAAGCTGTCAGTAAGATAAAAACATTGTGTTCTTGTCCGTGTCTATTCAATAATGTGCTGTTTTTTAAAGTGATAAATGTTACTAGGTCTGTCATTGACTTTTATGGAAACATGACCAGGCTGCACATTCTGACACATTTAGGTGGCGTCACTGAAGTGACCTTAATAAAAAAGGAGTGCAAGTCTGAAAAGTGTAAAAGAAATGTCAATGCCATTCAGAGATGCCTAAGCTAAATCAGTGGTTCTCATTGCAAAGAGCTGATCACTGTGAACTCAGTTCATTTCTGACCTTCCAGCTGCAAGATTTTCCCTTCCGATGTCACCAGACGAGATCCGGGAATCTCCTGAAAGGCTCTGAGAATCCTGTGAGAAGCAAATGTTAGTATGGTTTGATATTGCAATGCATTTTCTTCTACTTTTCTACTTAAGTGGCTTTCAGTCTAAACATTTCCTAGGATCCAAGAAATGTTCACACAGGAAGCGATTCACTTGTACCGCATCATTTCATAGCTGACAGTTGGTCACTCGTTGACATTCCAGGCTTAGTTGTCTAGATAATCCTCCAATGCAATTACCAATCAATCTCACAGTCTCACTGTGAACTTAAGAAAAGTTCAAGTTGGGACCCAAACACTGCACACCAGCAGCAGTTATTTCATGCTGTTTCTGAATGTCACCGACTGTCTATGGTCTCCAGTTGCCAAGTCACTGCTAATCTTTTCCTTGGTGCATCGTTAACCCCTCAGAGGATGAATGTTTGACTGCCAGCGCTACAGTGTGTGTGTGATGCTAAATTAGAGGTGCAGCCAATATTTCATTACAATCACTGCAAGCCAGCACACATCATGCGCAGCTTCTTACACATCTGAAGTAGCTATGGGAAACTTTTAGAGCCCGACCGATATATCAGCCAATATTAGCAATCTGTTGATAATCATTTTCATTTATCTGCTGATAAATTAAAATGTATAATAACCGTTCAACCAGTTATCAGTAGTGACACTGAATAGTTTGTCCGTAAGCAGTCAAGCAGAACTCAAACAAGTAATCCACGACTTGTTGGGCTCATAATGAGCTACAAAGGATCAGTTTAGGGAAATTTGTTTTCTGTGCCTGAAATTTTAAAAAAAATATGGATTTTTAAATAATCAAATATCAGTATCATTACATGTCTTTCAAATCCTGTATTGGTGAGGCTCTAAAAAAATTCATCTGTCAGCTGACAAGTTGTAAAGATTAAAGATAAGTTGTAGAGTTGTAGAAGTTAAGAGTTTGTCAGCCTTGAACAGTCCTGAAGTTATGTGCATCAGTAGGAAACCCTGCATTGTGCCAGTTTTAAGTAAATTTTTCAGCAGCGCTCACCAAAATGTCACAAATATGTCAATATGCCACAGAAACTGTAAATATGTATTGAATGAAATCCTTACGCTGTCAGAGAACAGGTCTGCCACCATGTCCAGGTGCTGCAAAGCATTACTACGGAAGTTGTTCAAGATAAGGAGCTGCAAGAGGAAAACAAGACGCTCTGCAGTCAATGCAATCAATCCAGCGGAGCATCGCTGCACTATTCTTTGCATCATGACCAGTAACTGTCTACTGCTGTAGAAGAACACAAGCAAACGACAAACGCACCAGTTTTCTGTGCTTGTATTTCTTGGTGGCTAATTCAAAGCAGAGAGCGTCCACTTGTTTCTGCAGGTACATGACCTCCATCTCCAGCTGGCTGCTTCTCCTCCTCTGAGCTTGCAAGGCCAGAGCTAAGGCTTTGTTGTTGGTCTTCAAAGAGACCTTGAAGAAGGACGAGGTATCTGGTGCGGAAACACGACAGTATTTGTGTTTGGCATTTACATGAACTCTTCTTTCAGCAAATTTCTGAGATCCAAAAAAAGCAAACAGACTCACTGAGAAGCTTATTTTTTATCTTGGATGCTGCAGTTGAAGTCTGCTTGGTAGCCTTCGAGGCCATCATAGTCTTCAAAGAAAACATTATCAGATGAACAGGGAGACTCGATCAAAAACCTGAAAAAGATACACACGTTAGTCATCGTACACAGTAATTAAGAACACCCAGCAGCATGCATGTGTTTGTCTTTCCTGTGATGCTGTCAAGTCACCAGAAACTGTATTTAAAAGATGGACATAAGCATGCTGCCATCATCCACTGCTTAGTCAAGTCCTGATGTGAAGCATCAGCCTGATCATCTTGGTATTTTCAAATCGGACATGACAGTGGATCTATGGAGGGAAATTAGGCTACGTTCACACTGCAGGTCTTAATGCTCAATTCCGATTTTTTTGATCAAATCTGATCTTTTTGTCTGCTCGTTCACACTACAAATAAAATGTGACAGCAAACGCGCTAGTGTGAACCCTCAAAGCGGCCCGCATGCGCAAAAGAAGACGTCACACACAACGCGCTCTGTTTAGACCCAGACCAAACAAGATTGTTTGACTGATGGCCCTTAATATAAAGACGTGTTTCAGACTTTACGTCTCCCAATTTAGCTTTAAGTTGTAAAGTTATTTTGTTATTTACATATGGCCTAATAATGATCCTTATTGCTGTTTTAGACAGGAGCGGTGCTTCAAAGGATAGTTGCAGATTACTGTCAGAATCTGCAGATTATACAGTACAAATAAAATGTTCACATTTCTCCAACATTGTCTTCCCAACAGTTTCACTGGATGGCCAAGAAGCGTTCGCAATGTCTTCTCCGGTGCTGATAATTGGCATGTATGGCATATGTCTTAACTAACCTATCGCCACTTAGTGGACAATCTTCTGCTGGGAAAAGGGTCAGAGCACAGCCCTGGTTGAACATTCCTGTGGCTCATCCTCTGAAGTGAATATGTGCTAGCTAAGCTGTTGTATATTTTGAATATAGAAATGATCCCGGTGATGTGACATAACACTTTCATATTCATCCAATCATTCCTCGATAACAGCAGATTAATATTAACATTATCTGAATGCGTAATAAACAGTCGATCATTGTTATCAAATCAGCTGAATCAGCAATACAGTTTGAAGAGTATGTCTGCTGTTCCTAAACTATCACCATTTTGTCAGAATGATTTCCCATTGGAAGATTATTCACTAAGGTGTGACAGCTTATTTAAGCCATATATGAACTCTCATATACTACTGCATGGCATATTTAATTGATAAATGTATCATTTGTAGTAAAGAAGTGATGAACTCCTCTGTTTATTTAGAAATAAACACCCATTTTATTTATTTATTAAACACAGGGAACCCACAGGTCCCAGTTTTCCAGCAGCACTTAAATGCAGTTTATATTTGTGGATCTGTGGGAAGCTGGCAGTATGAAGAGCCTCAGAATTCCACATGCACATGCAAAGTGATGTTCTATGTGTATCAGGCAATATGTGCATTCATATTTTTGTGAGCAAAAATCACAAAGCAAATAACTTCAGGCATTTTACACGCAGGGAGTTTTCCGAAAGAGAAAATGATTAGATTTGTGGAGCTAAACTTAAATATGTGTGTGTAAATATCACTCAGGTTTTGCATTTGTAAAATAGTTTTCTGTGTGTTCACACTGCCCTGCATTTGTGTGTGGATTGGACCATTTTTTGTGAGTATTCAGAATTACAACCAAATCTTTACAGACATTTGTGACTTAATGCATGCTTGCCAATCATATCCCATACATTTGTCAACCTTTTGAGACTAATTTCACACAATATTGCTCTGAGAAACTAACGTTGGTTTTGATAGGTCATTGGCTAAAAGTTGTTTCACTCTGCTTTATCTTCTCTTCTGACTCAAATGGGACAAAAATAGTAGAAAATGAAAAACATACTGTATTTAATATGACGTAAAACTAGTGACTGAGACAATAAACTCAACAAGAAATGTTCATAGATGTCATAAATCAGTGAAATTCTAGAATCCGACCAATATATTAAATATTAGTCTAACTTAGCTCTTATAACAGCATTTATAACAGCTATGAAATTAAACAGTTAAGAGTGTTGACGTTGTACAATGTGTAGAACACCACAAAGACAACAACCAGCTGATCCAAGCAGAGTCGGAGAGAATGCAGATGCATAATTCACAGCTAGTTGTGACGGTAAACAAAACTATTTTTAAAATGCACTGTTATATTATCTTAGTAAGGAATCATACGGAATATTAGGGAAACCTGTTTATATTTTGTGTGTCTGAATGAAAGAAAGCTTTTTAAATTATCAAACATTAATTTCAGTATTGATCTTTAAAAATCCTATATCAGTCAGGCTCTGCTGTCTTCAAGTCAATTTCTCTGAAACCAGACCTTTTTTTTTTTTTTTTTTACAAAAATAGTGGTCACCTTTTGATGGCTAATAGAAAAACATGCAGGTTTCTGACTTGCTAACTGGATATCACCAGTTAAGTCATATCATAAGGGACATCCACACAGGAAAAGGTGATTCGAATTTTATTTAAATAATAATAATAATAATGGATAATAATAATAATGGATTGCATTTATATAGTGCTTTTTGGGGCCCTCAAAGCGCTTTACAATTCCACTATTCATTCACTCTCACATTCACACACTGGTGGAGGCAAGCTACAGTTGTAGCCAAAGCTGCCCTGGTGCAGACTATTTGTGGCCATCTAAATAGGTATGGGCAATGAATTATCCAAAGGGGACACATGACAAACTGGGACTGTTTTGGAGGCCCACAGCAATAAGATTAACTCGGTTCTGCTCAACATTGATTTTATATCTTTATAGGTTGCTGCAGTCTACCACAACAGTGCCAAATTTTTATGTGGTCCTTTGGGAAAATTAATTACCCACCCCTGCTGTATAAAGTATAGAGAAATGATGGTGACTTAATAATGGGGGCAAACCACAAGTTAAACTTTTCTCAGCTTTAAAACGACCCACTGAGGCAAGCAGCAATGAGGGTAAAAGGTACTGTTGACTGGTATGTGAGGGAGTGCATATGCCAGATGGTTACCTAGGCAACCAGAGGATGGCATAGCCACTAACAACCAAATGTTATCTTAAAAGTCATGCATGACAATGTGGACGATGTTTAGTGGCACAATGACTATAAAATTTGAAAAGTGCTTGTCATTAAGAGTTTGGGGTTTCTTTTCATAAGAATAACTTATTAATACTGTATCTACTACATTAACCATCACAAACAAACGGGTAACAATATAAAGGAAAAACGAGGCGAATCTTATAAAGATGTAGCCCACCGCATGCCACCACAGCAGCTTGTAGTGTCCCCTCCCTCAGCTTGAAGGATGAAACAATTCTTCCAAAATTTATTCTGTCATTAGATCTTTCATCCCATCACTGTCAAACTTCCCATAAGCGAAGTTATCATATAAGTTATAGTATATAACGTAATCAATATGTACCTCTCAATAGGTGAAGATTTGCAGTGACTCTTCTCTATTACAGGACACGTCGACCCAAATCATGCAGTAGCATAACTAGACCGACACATTCTTTCATTGTACGTTGTCAAGGATTCATGTTTTCCTAAAACTGTCTGGATATCTTTTTTCTTACATAACTCGTCTTGTACCTGCTTTCAACAATAAAAAATACCCATGTAACCCACTGTGATTAAGTAATAGTTTTTAAATAAAACAATCATAAGATATGTGATTACCTCGGCTCACAATCCGGAAGTCTTTTATAATTTGTCTGCACTGTGCTTCTGTTAACATTAGCTTAGCTTACTTAGGCTAAATCTGCTAGCACGTTCGTGTAACCGGCGTATTCTCGCAATTTGGTCAAAACTTACGGTAACTTCAGCCACTGGTAAGACTTGCCTCTGGAAGATCTTAGTAACTACCCTTCATAGCCACGTAAACTGACGTTCAAATCGATTGAAACAAGGCTAATCATGACTTTACCGAATAAAAATGTAACGCTGCTGATTGCTTTTTAAACATAAACAAAAAGGCAGCCGGGCTTCCACGCAAGCGTTACAGGGCGTGTCCAACAATTTGAAAACCAATCAGAAACTATGTAAGCTGTTTCCCGAACTTGTTTTGTCAGGCAGCTCAAAGCTAGAAGTCACCAGGTTTTAGCGCAGATGTTTAACTTTACTGACAAACTTAAGTTAAGAGTGACATAATATTAAAAATAAACCGATAACAACTTATTTCATATAAAAGACTAAATTCAGAGGTTTAGTCTTCGAACAGTTTGGCTACACAACTTTTGTCTGACAAAGCTGAATGTAGGAAAAGACAAAAATGATAAAATTGAAAGTTTTAGCTCACAGAAGAGACACTTTTGTGACATTAAATAAATAAAAATAGAAATAATCCACAAAATGTTCCCCTTTTCACTCAAAAAATGCAATTTTACATTGTATGAGTTATCCATTTACAAAAGGAAAAACAAAAGAAGAAATTACATGAAGAATAATAAGAATAAGTACAGCGGCATCATTTAACAACATAAATACCACAACATTTTTAGTAAAGGTTGGTCAGACTTTGTAGTTTTCTACAAAAACCTCTTATTTGGTTGTACTGACTTTAGGAAGAAGCGTTTTACCTTATCAGCTTGACTGCTGTTGTAGTTTAGACTGCTGTAGACTGTTGTAGCTTTTTTATGCTTTTTTTCTTTCTTTTGTATGTGTGTTTATATACATCTCTTAATTGTAATTATTTTGTAATTTGCTTATTTTGCTTACTGTCTTTCATATAGCTATGTGACTCAGTCTGCTACCCTGTGTATCTGTTACTGTTTATTTGTATGGAGAATCAAATAGCCATAAAAATGTAATAGAAGTAAGGTAATGGCTGAATGTGTTTAGCTGCACTTGAGACATCCCTGTTCAAACAACATTGCTTTTAGTCACCGCTAAAGTAGGAGACTGCCGCCTAGCTGTCGTCTTCTAATGAGCGCCTCCATCGAACATCTCTATGTTCGGCTTTTGCGCCTGGCTGGTCACAACCAGTGGTGGGAGTCGATTGGATAGGTCTGTCTGGTGTTTCAAAGGAGTCGTTTCCTCCAGGTGTTTTACAGCTGCCTTGAAAGCGGGGGTGCTCCATACAGTTATGTCAGTCTCCTATAGTGAACGGGTAATTCATATTTTTTGCTGTCACGGCAGTTACCCAGATTTTACGACCAGTAGAGCCTACCGGCTAGTTAGCATACGAAGCTAGTACTAACTAGCTTGGCTAAAAACAGTTGTAGCTGCTTCTGTACTGTTCGTCAAGCTAGTTGATCAGCACGGCTTGAGTTGAGTCATAGTTTCCGCCTACAAAAAAACAACTAATTCGTTAAAAGACATTTCAAGATACTTGTAATTATAAAGTCAATATGCTAAATTAAAAACTGGTGATATAAGATGCGTAAAAGGTATTAGTTTAGGTAGTTAATAGCGAGCTAGTGGCTAACTTTGACGACTAGTGAAAAAAATGTGGAAAATGGTGATGGATATCTGTGCAGTCTATAAGCATATCCAAACGACAGCAATCTTTAGCTCTTTGATGGGGCTGAGGGCTTGGTCGTGTCAGGACACTGTAGTGACGCTTCGGCCTATTTTGATCACATGATAAGGTGGTGGATGTGATGCCTCTGCTACTTCTGCTTTCACTACTAGTATCTAAAATGGCTTGTATTGCAAACTCAAAGTCCGTGGCCTTCTTGAGTAGGTAAGTAAAAAAGAGATTGGTATCGGCTTTTAAGCTTTGATCACGGAGAATTTTAAGAAGCGGATGCGGACCAGCCGAGAGTCTTTCTTGTCACGAGTTCGAGTTCATGTGTGGGACCGTCAGCGATCAAATGTTAGATATGTCAGCTTTAGGTTGCAACAGCAGTGTGTGAAAGGAGATACAAAGATGTTGTTACCGTTGATGAAAAAAAAAGAAATTACAGAAAAAAAAAATCAAAGTAAAAAACCTGATAATTTCTTCTTTATTAGCAGACTCTTTTCCAAACATACTATTTGAAAGAAATTAAACAGGTTGCCCTAAAATGTGGACTTCCTTGTTCACTGTGGTATACATTGAAATGGTTGCTGGAGTTGAGTGGTTACACCACAGAGTGAAGATCTGAGCTCGTGTTTTGAAGTTTGCAGTCACAAGGTTGTGTCATCAGTTTCAACATTGGTGGTGATGGTATTGGGCATACAGACTTCCTGTCACCACTATTACAATTGTTGGTCACGCTGAGCCTATTTCAACAGGTTTACTGGGTACAATCTGAGGGGACCCAGCATGGACAGATAATCCTATAACACAGACTCAGTACAGACTCAGCTACCAGGTCATGCAAATTGTATACACTGCTCCCTAAGCAAAGACTTTGGTTGCACAATAACACAGGGATTTAAAGTCACCACTAAGGATGGAAAAGTCAGAAAATGAATAGAAGGAGACACAAAAGCATAAAGCTCAACAGTTTTCATCTTGTTTTCAATGTCAGGCTGTAATTTTAGTTTTTAATGCCCTAAAGTTGGGCATTTTGACATTGGAGTCTTTGGATTTGACTTGCTTATGGTGAGTAGCTACGTGAGGAACTACCATTCTGGCAGGTCTGTCTTGGCTTCATTTTCAGCCTGGAGTTTGCAACTTGGCATATTCCTGCTATTTCTGGTCATTCAGTAAATAAACATATATGTTATGCTTGACGAAATGAAAAGCAAAAACAAAAAAACAAATGGCTAAAATACTTTTATTACCATGGTCATCATTTTTTCCTTTAGAGTACCCAAAACCCAAAACTTCTTTGGAGTGGGCCACACTTCTTTTTATATATATTTAGGTAAAACTAGAAAATCACCTGTAGGAGACACAAAGCAACCACAAAAAGACATACGACAGCCACAAATAAACTTTTGTGTCCCTTTTAGTCTGGGTAGCTTAACCCTGTTAGCATCCACTAATATGTGGTTAAATATCTCATACCAAGTTTTAACTTTTGATAGCCATCAACAAGCTTCTAGTATAATTCTGGCTGAATATTTAACCACTCTTCTTGACAGAATTCATTTAAATTTGTTGGCTTCCTGCCACAGAACTGGCTTTTAAGCATAGTTTTAAGTATAGGACTTTGAGAAGGCAATTCCAGCAGCTCAATATTAACCTCCTTTGTCCATGGTAAAATCAGCTTTGATGTATGTTTTGGATCATTTTCCTATTGGAACACTCAGCTGTGTCTAAGTTTAAACTGTCAGAAGCCCTCGGACAGTCAGACCCTTTCAACCAGTCCAAAGATGTTAATTGTAAACCGAGAGGAGCTTAAACAGCTTGTTTCAGAAAGTGGACAAACTGCAAGACATATAAGGATTATTTTGAACTTTGAATCATGCAAAACTGCTCTCGTAGAAAAACAATGTAGTCCTTGAAATGTGTAATAGGTTATTTATTAGATGACAGAGCGTGCAATTTGATTGTTTTTAGGCAGGGTAGGTGCAAGAATCTTGGAGTTAAAATAGTCAGCAGTTACTGATATTTTTGCAGGTAAGTTTCTAGGAACTGACTAAAGACTGAATAAGCTAAATGTGTTCTTGCTTACATGTATATTCTTCATTGCATACCTTTTTCCCTCTATGGCAGGAGGAACAGTGACATGGCTACAGATGACAAGTCCTCGTCCTCATCCTCAACGGACTGGAGCGTGGAGCCAGCTGGCATCTCACCCACCAGCCCCTCCCACCTGACTCACTTCAAGCCACTGACTCCAGAGCAGGATGAACCTCCCCTCCGCTCTGCATACAGCTCCTTTGTCAACCTGTTTCGGTTTAACAACAAAGGTGAGGAAATGCGCAATATAATCAAATAAAAGCCCAAGAATTTCACTTGAGTTAGTCCAAAAGCTACACTCTGTATCGATTTTTATTTCTTTAATGTTTGAAAGTTAGAGAAAAGTGAGACCGCTCACTGATTAACAGAGATTACATATAGATATTTTGCCTACCACTGCCTAACACAGTGTGATAAATCTGTAGCGGAAATTACATCTTACAGTATTTTTGACTCGACACAATATTTTATAGAAGATGTTTATCTGAACCGGAGCCCGGACCCAGTGAGCTGCACAAGTCATGAATTAAAATTCTCCAATAAGTCTGGTCCCCTAATTTTAGTCATGTGATGCAGTCATGTGACCAATTGTTTTGTTTGCTTTGAGTTTTGACAGCCCTATTAAAGATTAATATCAGTGTGTACATGCTCCAGATAGCTTTTCTTCAAATTCTTTAATTCTCACTCGCTTTTGCAACTTTGTACTTTTTTTTTTGTTACTCGCAGCAACAACTCCCCCTCATTGTTAGTCCATTTAAAAAACTCGGTGCTTTTCCTCGACACTTTGCCGCGACGTTTCAAAGAGCCGGAAAGTAAATAAACGGCAGACGGAAATGAGGCAGGTCGAATCATCTTGGGTTTCACGCATGCGCAGTACTGGAACGTAAGCGTTTTCGGTCGTTTCAATGTGGACGCGCAACTCTGTGTAAACGACTGAAAACGATAGTGTGGACGTGGAGCGTTTTCAGATGAAAACGCTGTTTTCAAACGTATCCGGGCTAGTGTGGACGTAGCCTAAAAATATTTGATAATTTTGAATTGGCTGCCAGCAACATATATAAAAAACAAAACAAGGGGCAACAAACTGGAGAAGTTGTGTAATATTGAACACATCAGTAGTATTGCATTTCAGAAAAGCTGATGGGTTCACTACTCTTGTTAAGCGGTACATAATTTGATTACAGATTCAGAAATTTCCACACAAAGAAAAGTTTTTATACATAAGGGACAGTGAAAGTCCCGTGACGGCTGTGATCTGTGTGACTGTTGTAGAAATCACAGCACAGACTCAGGGGTACTCCTCTAAACCGCTGTCAGTAAAAGAACTTCAGCACTGCATATGCAAATGTCTCATGTTAAGATTTTACCATGCAAAGAGTTTAGTTAAAAACTTTTTGCATGGTTTAGTTAAAATGGAGCTATTAAACTACCCTGTCATCTGACCAATTGAAATCCTTTTTTTTTTTTTTTTTTACATCATCCGGTTTGTTATCAGCACACAGTTAAAGAGTGAATCCGACAGAGTGCCTTATTGCACCCGGCCCATCTGTGAAGGCGCCTTTATTGCTCAACAAAATATGCAGATTTTGGAGTCACACGTGCTGTCAACCGGACAAAGACTTTTTCAGGAGCAGGGTTAAGGTTATTTGAATAAGACGATATCAAAGCATGTTCTGCTTGTGTCTCAGCTGCATGAGTCTGTAGTAAAAGAGGTTGGATTCACTCACATTAGAGAGAAACCTTTTTGTGGTTGCATTTAATGCATTTAATTTTCTATTATCCTGGCCTTTAGACTGAACAACAGTCCTTTACTGTCAGATTTCTTATCTTGAAATTGATGACTTTTTACTATTGGCTTTGATTTAACTGCAAACTACTGGACTCAATTATTCAGCACATTCTCTGTGTGTTAAGATGAGGGACGCCCTCCTTCAACAGCCTCAGAGAAGCCAGACATTCCAGCCCCTTCTCCTCAATCAGAGAGGAGAAGCTGGTCCACCAGTCCCTCCCACTCGAGAACGCATCGAAAGCAGCATCCCGACCACTACAGACGCACCTCAACAGCCTCGGGTAAAAGTCACACACTATACACTTCCTGATATTTGAGACAGGTTTGTTTTTTTTATGCTTACAAATTAGTCAAACTCTTTGAAAGCTTTCAAATTCAGCTCCACACTCTGTTGAAAATGAACAGATAGCTGTGAGATGAGAAGAACAGGATCATTTCCAGTGCTGCAAACCTCTTAAACATTTTGATCTTGTGCAAAACCAATAAAACATGTTTTATTGTCACAAGATCATAAAATGCATTTCACAATATTGAATTGAACTGCATCCTGCATTTGGTTCCAGTTTTTGATGGGGAAGAATAATAAGAGTCGTCTCATTCAATAAAGCAACAGAAGCAACAACCATATTGCATATTGTAACATAAGAATACAAACAAGTCATTTGCCTGTCACGGGCTATAGTGTCTGCACGTGTTGTGATGATCAGTGGTCTGTTCTGGGGTCCGTTCTTCGTACCTCGCTAAGTAAGTTAGCTGGATTTGATTGTTGACGATTTCGCGTGATCTTGGATCGTTCGGTTCTCCGAAGGTCATCTGGGACTTGCTGTCATAGCAACAGATCCATAAGTGTAAACCTGCTTGGGAGCAGGCTTACTTTATGTAAACAGGATTAGATCGCGGCCACTCAAATATGTCCGCTTCATTTATACGAAAGCAACAGCGATATTTTTCCACTGTTTTTCCATAAATAAATATTATCAATGTAACTAAAGATAATGCAGTATTTGATTCTTTTATTGATTTCATACAGATACATACAGGTCATTTCCTAAAAAAAGGGAAATGTACTATTAATCATTCTATTTCATGTATTTGATTATTTCAGATGTAATTCCTATTTTAGAGTAGTAATAGTAAATTACTTCGTGTAATCAAGATGAGAGACCACGGCTATAAAAGCGAAGGTGGATTTGGGAAGTCTGTCGCAGCCATGACCTGTCCGTTTGTACGCGAGCAAGCAACCCATTGCGGAAGGTGCAAGATTGATAAGGAAAGCATTCAACCCTAGGGCCAGCTCCTCTGCCGGGGTGTGACGAGGGGGTGTAGGACCACCACCTGTCTTTTTTTGCTCTGCCCTTTTCTTGGTTGCTGTTATAAACAAACAAACAGATTATTTCAGGGTCTCTTTTCAAGAGACTAAAAGCAAGATAAGTGATAAATATTACCATTCTGTAGAATATTCTTATATTTCACTTTTACTTGTTCCCATGTTCTAGCGGGTCCTGTTGTGGCTCTAATGTGAAAGAGGATATAATGTAATATTATATAATAAATTACTTACGAGTTTAATTTGTCAGCAACTTTCTGCCAGCCCTCTCTCCTTGCTTTTGCAGCCTTTGCAGTGTTCCCTTGCGTTTTAATTAAACTCTGAAACTCCTGAAATCCCTCAATCAAGAGTTCTTGCTCTGCTGCCGAAAAATACTGAGCGCGCTCCTTCGACATTTTCGCCGACCAATCAAAGGGTTGCAGATCAATGTTTCTACTATCGATGTGTAGCCCCTTTTAAGCCACCCAGTGATCTCAGATTACTTCATCCAGCTGTACTAATCGTCAACAACAGGTGTGTTCGGAGAACCGGAATAGCGAGCTCAAAGTTGGCGCGATGATTTGATCTTGGATGTAGTAAGCGAGGTACGAAGAACGGACCCCTGGTAAGACTGCTTGGCTGTCATCTGTGAAGAAAACACTGCGCACTCGTTAAACCCTGTTAGTTTTGTACATGCCAACAATGACACTTAAATGACAACTAAACACTGATTCAAACAAAGGAAATTAATAAAGAATTCATAGAAGTGGTCAGGAAAGTGGAGCAAAAATAAAGCTCATGGCAGGAAAAAAGTGTCTGTCTTGTTGTTTTTTGTGATTAAGTTAAAATGTCTTCTGCCTGAAGACACCACCAAACTCCCCTAATTACAGTTTCAGAGGCAAAAAACATGTTCTGTGTAAACCTTTATCAGTGTTAACTCAGAAACAAATGTCTTTGTTAATGAAGCACCAGCTTCTGTGTTTCTTTTTTTGAACAAAACCTGCAGATTTGAATATGAGTTGATCACAGAAACAATTCTGTGAGCGTTTGTGTAACTGTCTTGATGCAATCATCCAGGTAAGTAAGTGCCAAAAAGTTGATTCTGTTCATCTGGACGTAGTGTTTTCAGATGAAGTGACTTCTTCATCCAAGGACTGAAGAAGTCACTTGAATGAGTGACCAAACGTTTCTCCCACTGAAAACGTTACATCCAGAAGAACAGAATCAACTTTTTGGTGTTTGTGTAACTGGTTGTGTTTGAAATCATTCATGCATTCCCTGCTGCTTGTGTCAGGGGTTCTGTGTAGCAGACGAGATATGAACTCATTGGCAAAATGACACAAACGCTTTTGGAAACTTGTCCAGTCACTTTGAATCATGTCACTGTCATCAACAAGTTCCTTCTTTCTCACAGTGCATGATGGTATACAATCCCTGGATAGTGACCTGCTCAGAAGAGCTTTCAGAGCACCATATTTACACTTACCGTACAATCAGATGGCAATACAAAATGTCTAATGGAAGTGAGTGATTTGGGACACAGCCATTGTTATGTTGGAAAGAGAAAACAAAAAAAATGATGCACATAAGCGCTGTAACATCCATTTTCGTGTCTTTTCTGATTGCAGTGGATTGGCCAGGTGAGGGCTCTTCTGCACTGTGTGGTTTTACTAAAGCTATTTTGGCTGGACTGTAGCTGCTCAGTCTGAAAAAATAGCCCGTGTGTGTCCGAGTACATGCAAGGGTGTGTGTGTGTGTGTGTGTGAGAGAGATTTGCCTTTTAAAACAAAGCGCTTCCTTTTAGTGTTTGGTTTGCCACTCAGGTACTAATAATTGGAATGTAATTCGTTATGATTGATTTTTAAGCTAACATTTCTAGTCATCATGCTTTTTTGCCAACTTATTTATTTTTTGTTTTTTTATTTTTTATTAACTTGGATTGTGTCATGTCACATTTGCAACTTTAAAGGTAGTTGTTCATTGTCAAATGTTTCTCATTTAACTGTGTAATTACATCACCTAAGAGAAGCCAATGTAGCATTTATTCAGATTAAATATATATATAAATTTTTAAAAGAGGAATATTTGACAATGCGGCAGGACTTATTTATAGACTTATTTATTGTGCTCACTTGTTCTGTTTGTTCATTTGTTTGCATGCATGATTTTTAGAGGGAAGCGGGAAATCTGTTGCATCTCTAAGTAATCATGACCCTCGTACTGCTGTGCAACTTCGCACTGCACTGAAGAGGCTGAAGGAGATCATGGAGGGAAAGAGCCAGGTAAAACAGAAACTCCTCTATATTTGGAAACATTTGTTTACCTTTAGTATTTCATTATAATATGCCTTTTCTAGGAAAAGTGTGAATGTCCAGTCCAGTTCAAAGGTTTTGAGCGCTAAAAGTGAACTGAGTTTGTCTGTTTTTAATCAACAATGTCATAAATATGGCCCAAGCCATGCAATACCTCTCTAGGGCTGTGCCATATCATCCTCAATAATACAGTAAGCATCTTTACCCGATGCAAAAACAGCATATTGCAAAATTTTTGTTGTAGCGATGCCATGCATTTATCTTCTCCAGTGTGCACAACAATAACATAACCCTGGTGTACATAAAACAGAGCACAGTACTACAAATGATGTCACTGAAGCACTTGGTAGTATGACCAAACACTGGATGGAAATGACTGCAGTTACATGGTGGGAAAGCAGGGCCCAAGATACGACATTATGTCACAATCTTGCGCAGCTCCTGAAGACAAGGTTAGCTTATTTTAGTTATTATTGAACTACAGTGTTCAGTAGTAATTTTGTACTTATACTGCTGCATAATGCTGCTGTATTTTTACTTACTACCATTGCACTATACAATGGTGGTAAAGCTTCCGGGCAGCCATCCCTCAAGACTTTCTCCTTTGAAGCAATGTACTTTCTGGGATTGTAACATCTAGTTCTTTTATTGAATGAGAATGTTGCTGGGACCTTTTTTCAATAGAGAATTGGGAAGTGAATTAGGAACTCAATTTTTCCCTATATTATCAAAAATGTGGTTCTTGCCAATTTCCTTGATCTATCGTGATGTCATCTTAAGGTCATATCACCCATACGTCTCTGTGGATGAAAGCAGCATGCTGTGATGTTGTCCCCCTTCAGGACAGCGATCTGAAGCAGTACTGGATGCCAGATAGCCAGTGTAAGGAGTGCTATGACTGCAACGAGAAGTTTACCACCTTTCGCCGCAGACATCACTGCAGGCTGTGTGGGCAGATCTTCTGCAGCCGCTGCTGCAACCAGGAAATTCCCGGAAAGTTCATGGGCTACACAGGTAGGGTCCAGATATCACTTGGTTACGAATGTATCAGAAAACTGTTTGTAATCCACCAGAATATCTTGCATTGTCATTTTACATCATCCTACATTAATGTTAAAAACCGACTAGAGTCGGTGTCATTTTTTCTGAATTGTGTCACAATAATGTCATTTTCAATACTTTGCTTCACCCAATGTTGGTCACACAGTTCTCTTGTGTTAAGGAACGCACTGATGTTTAACCTGAATCCTGGCTGATATCTGTCTCGTTGACTGTTATCAGCAAATCTACACAAGAAAATTATATTTAATGATGTCATTGGGCGATACTTCTCTGTAAATAGGATTGTTTTCATGAGTAGATAAATAACCTTGGTGGAAGCACTCGTGACACCTTTGTGAGAATAATTCCTCCCATTTCTATTAACTGTCACTCTTTCCTTCTTTACGCCTCTTCCTGTCTTGGTCTGCCTCTCTGTGTTGCCAGGAGACCTGCGGGCGTGTACATACTGCCGTAAATTAGCATTAAACTACGCTCACTCAGCTGACTCGGGCTCTATCGGCGAGGATCTGAGCGCCTTGTCTGACTCTCCCTCCTCTGTGTGTGTGCTGGAGCCCAGTGAACCACGGACGCCATTGGGTGGGCGCAAGTCCAGCAGGAACATCTTCCTTGAGGAGGACCTGACCTGGCAGAGGTGACACAAATGCACACTTGGTGGCAAGTTATATCTGAGAAATTTCAATTTACATACCCAGATGGAACTGAGCTTGTAATATGCTGTATGTAAAACCTGATTTCTGGCACTTATGTTTGAATGATTTCCAGTTGAGTTTGAACAAACACAGGTAGAATATAGGCTTTCTGCATGATTCCTTCACTATCAGCTCTGAACTGTTGTCCTCCTGTCTTTTCCTGACCACTCCTATAAAAATATTTCATGTTGTAAAGTTTGAGTACTCACAGGGACATAAAAGAAGAGACACGCACTGCTCAGACAATCAGACTGGGCAGTCATGTGACACCTGTTTTTAATGCTGCTCTGATCAGACACGGGCTTCTGGAACAAGGCTTACATGGACATGGGAACATGGAAGTGTTGGAATGCTACTATGCCAGCCAACTCAGAGACCTGGCTGGCACATGTAGTAACTATGAATGAGAACAAGTCTGTAATGACTATGAAGTACCTGGTAGCTCATTAGAAGAAACCTGCTATCAAAGCAGGAGATTCAGGGGAATAATAGTGGTCAGTATGGACATAATGACCCAACCCTGGTTAGAAGAGAGCAGTGTGGCTGAGAGTGATGATGCTTAACCACCTGCAGCAACAGATGTATCTATTGAGGGCGCAGCTCCCCCAGCTCACCGACAAGGCCCTGTCAGAGGAGATGCTTCAATCCAATTCAGTTTTATTTATATAGCACCAAATCACAACAACAGTCGCCTCAAGACACTTTATATTGTCAAGTAAAGACCCTACAATGGCAATCTGCACCTCCAGCCGTCATACTTCTTCCTGTTCACTAAAGTCTGTCATGAAGGGTCCGTCTCTTAGTGGAATCATGCTGTTTGATGTCTGTTCATCTTTTCCTTGCTGGATTTTCTGCTTCAGTGTGAAGTTTGTAGGTTTTGTACTATGTGCTTGGTTAAGACCCATCAAGCTGAATCATGTTACACATGCCTTTAACATGTGATTCTAATTATTTAAGAATCTGCTTAAAGCATAACTAATCTCAACTTTCCTTTTGAAAAATGGTTGACGATCTTCTTTTTTTTTTTTTAAAGATATCTTTACCGTGCACAGACAGAACAGACAAATTGTTAAATGAGTCTTCAAAGACTTATCTGTTTCAAACTTTCTCCAAGCATATGTGCATTTTACAACTTGTGCTTGTTTGGTTGCAGTTTTAAGTCTGTGTGCTCCCCTGCTTTTTCTCTGTCAACTTCCTTCAAAGAAAATCTGTTTCCTCTCTCTCTCTCTCTCTCTCTCTCTTCTGGCATAGAAAAACTCCTATTGGGATGAGAAAGACGTGAGTCTTGCTGTTTGTTTCATTCTTTTTCTTTTCGTTTCTTCTTTTTTTCCACATGTGTCTCAGCTTTAGCGGTCAGTTAGCAGAGGCTAATGCTTTCTAGCTCTGTAAAGAAAATAGTCTTCTGCATTCTGAAATCTACTGATCATAAATGTGGGCGAAGAACAGAAAGGAAATGCAAGGACTGCAGGAAGAGTCTAAATCCAAGTTTGTGTGTTGTTAGTATGATTCATCAGGAGCCTCAGAACAGCGGCCTCACTTCAAGGCTGACCACACTGCAGGAAGACGTAGGAAAATCACCTGTGAGGAAGAGGTCAGTCGCTGCTTTTTGTTTGCTTGTACAAATTACATTATGCACAGTGTGTTCCAGCCTCGTTCCGCACAGGTAAAGAGGAATTTTGGTTTTCTCCGTGTTTTCTTCATGCCAGCAGGATCTGAAGTTTTTTTTAGATCACCTCAATCTTTATCCAAAAACAACAAGCTATCCAGATCATTGCCACATCGAATAATTCTGTTTCCTACTTCATTCCTATATTTCTCTGTCTCCATTTGTTACTGTTATTTTTGTTATTATCGTTCAGTCTTCATTTAGTAAGGTCATCTAATGGAAATTGAGTTCTAGGACTGGATTTTCCAAAGCTGCAGCCACACTGGGGGAAACGGTTATTGTAGACTGTGGCACAAACAGAATTGCTGTGACTGAGTGCGAAGAGCTTGTGATCTTGTTGCTTTTTAAATGGTTGCTTTGAAGCCAAGGATCAGGGCTGCGACCACTCTGAGACAGCTGCTGTCTTCAAAGAAACTTTGGTGCATCAAGAGGACAATAAAATATCAATAAGTCCGAGTCAGACTGCTGTCAGTTTGAGATTGAATTGAGTTAATTTGGTAATTCCGTGCATTTGTTTGTGGTAACAATTGTAATACACTGGTGAAAATCATAGTAATATTTCTGTCTATTGCAAATCTTTTGCCACATACATGCACATAAATTCACACTAAACATAAATCCACACGAGCTGCGTTCAGAGTCCTGCCAGAACCTCCAAGATTTGAAATCAAATTTTCTCCACCAATAGTGACGTTGCTGCAGGACAGCAGCTGAACTGCAAAAAGACACATGTGCTCAGCAACCTATACGAGTATTACTAGAATGCAAGCAGTTGAATTGAGTCGTCTGTTGCGACTGAAGTTGGGCTCGTCGGTGCAGACTGACTCAGAGTGATTTCAGGAAGTCAGTGTTTCTAAATAAGACAGGAATTATTTTTGATAACCGTCACCAGTTTGCCTGAGTGTTTCCACTCACTGCAACATGAAATATTGCGATCATGACCAGAGAAGTAATTTTCCAGAGGCAACACAGTTAATTGTATCTTCTGTTCTTAGCAGTAGAAGTTTATAAAGAAAGATTATTGAGCTCAGCTTTTCAGCTTATTTGTGTCTCAGTCCAGAACAACCTTGGGTAAAAACATCTGTACAGTTTAAATAGCTAGAAGCCATGAATGTGAGTGGTTCCTGTTCCTCTCAGATCTGCCAGTGTGACCACCATGACGCTGGATCGCTCTGTATCCTCTATGGTGCCTTCCTACGACAGCTCAGTCAGCCCGCCAACCAGTCGATCCATGTCAGGGACCAAGAGCGGCACCAAGCTGGACCACAGTGAGGAGGAGCGAAAGATCCTGCTGGTAGCTGATTTTTCCTTTCTCTTCTTCTGATTTCATGGTTCACGGTTCCTTGTTGTTGTAACACCATCTGAGTGATGCCAACCAGTACAACATGTCTTGTAGGATTCCTCTCAGCTGAAGGATCTGTGGAAGAAAATCTGCCACAATAGCACAGGAATGGAGTTTCAGGACCACAGATACTGGCTCAGGACTTACCCAAACTGCATTGTGGGAAAGGAGCTTGTCAACTGGCTGCTGAGAAATGGAACCATCTCCACCAGGTACGATTGCATTGGAGCAGGGCTGAGGAACTCGAGGCCTCCTGGGCCGGTGTCCTGCAGGTTTTAGATCTCACCCTGGGTAGACACACCTGAATCAAATGATTAGTCCATTACCAGGCCTCTGGAGAACTTCAAGACATGTTGAGGAGGTCATTTAGCCATCTAAATCAGCTGTGTTGGATCAAGGACACATCTAAAACCTGCAGGACACCGGCCCTTGAGGCCTGGAGTTGGACACCCCTGCCCTGGAGAAACAACAATGCTTATTTTCTTCTAGTGCGTTAAAGGTGTGTGTTTCATAAACATCGTTGGACAGGTCTTTGGCATCTGCATCTGCATGCACATGATTAGGAATTTTTCTAAAAGTTTCTAATAGTTTGGTAAATGACTTTTTATGTGTACATGCATGAACGGTTGACTGACTTCCCCTGCTTTGATAAAAATATATTAACACGTTAAAAGCTGCTCTCACTCATGTTTTACTCTGGTTTTTCCATGCTGCAGGGCACAGGCTATTGCAATAGGCCAGGCATTAGTAGATGGTCGCTGGATCGACTGCGTCACACACCACGACCAGCTGTTCAGGGACGAGTATGCTCTCTACCGACCTCTTCAGGTGAGAGCTGCTTCCTGCTGATACGCAAAGCCTGCAGATAGTGAGGGAAAGCCGAATTACAGAAATATTTTAGGATACCGTCTAAGTTGTTTTACATTTGCTGTAATCCGCATAGACTCATTGCAGCAGTTATATTGATTCAATGGGGTGGGCTTGATTGCTCAAGGGGGTCATACCACTGATTATTTCAGTGCAGGTTAATGTGCAGACTTTGACGTCACGCTGTTTGATCTTTAGAGCACAGAGTTCTCAGAAACCCCATCTCCAGACAGCGATAGTGTCAACTCCCTGGAGGGACATTCAGAGCCATCTTGGTTTAAAGACATCAAATTTGATGACAGCGACACAGAGCAGCTTGCAGATGAGACTGAGTACGCCATGCCCAGTACGTATCTGTGTGACACTTTATTCAGTGTTTTATCTTTGCAACTGAAGCCTCTTTGCATGGGGTTTGGTTTTAATGAATGTAAATATGTTGCAAACTGTGGGAGATTTTTGTATTTCTACTAATTTTTTAATTGACACATGTCATCTACAAGCTCTCACATTTTACACCGTATTTACCTTCATATTGATTCTCTGCATTCCAATCTGTGTGTGTGTGTGTGTATGCATGCATCTAGACTCTGCCAGCCCCAGCAAGAGGACGTCAGTTAGCAGTTCCCATTCTGTGGTGGATAGTGACTCAGCCGCCTCTATAAACCTTAACATGGAGCAAAACAATGTCAACTTTCATGTTAAGAAGCAGTCCAAATATCCACACGTGCCTCCTGCTGCTGAGCAGAAAGGTAAATATTCACCTGTACGTGAGGATCCTTGGCCACAGTGACTTCGTCTGTCATTAGGAGTTTGTAAATTGGCCATAGGTGTGAATATGAGTGTGAATGGTTGTCTGTCTCTTTGTGTTAGCCCTGCGACAGTCTCTGCAATGAAATTGTTTTGTGAAACAAAGTATTTATGCTGGGTCTGTGGTAGAAGCAGGGCCTGTTTTCTTCCACAGAAGTGCAGATAACATGCAGGTAATTCCACGTGCTGTCTCAGTTTTTTTGCTGATGGATTTCATTTCCTGTTTTTTAGATTTTTTTTAACAAAAGGAAATGCTTGGAAGTGTTTAAAAATAACACTTTCTTTTTGTTTTTTAAACAGAATTTCTTTTGTCCGAGGATGGAGTGCAGAACATTGTCATAACTGATGCATTCATTAAAGGTACGAACTCTGCAGATCCTCACTGATTTAATTAGTAACTCACTGGCATATCTGACTAGGTAAGCAAACTTCTTCAATTCTTGCCACAGAGTCTCTGTTCAACCGTCGTGTGGAGGAAAAGGCTAAAGAGATGATGTTCACCCCGCTGGGTTGGCACCACAGCTCTTTGGATCAGCTCAGAGAGGAAAACGGGGAGAAGAAGGCCATGGAGAGGCTGCTGTGAGTGGATGTGGCACCACTATGATTATAGAGCAATAGTGTCAAAACTAGGGCTGCAAACCACAAACTACCAGTTTGCATTCACTCTTTACTTGCTATAGAATAGTCCTTTGATACTGGTATGTAATAGATATAGACATATAATATTAACCCACAAGAAGAGGTACAAATAGATAAATAAATATAAACAAAAACACAAGTGTATCAAATTAAATCAGATGTAATTTAGGACACCATGTTTGAACCTAAGGGTGTCCATAAGTGGACATAGCACCAGGACACCCTAGCCTGCAGGTCGATGATCGATTTTGTCGATGACCAGACCTGCGGCCATATGTTCTGGTAAAGAGAGGGGCTGAGCTGTCAACTGATCGCCACCTGGTGGTGAGTTGGATCAGGTGGATGCTAAACGTATAGTGAGAGTGTGCTGGGAATGCCTGGCAGAGGCCCCCGGTCGGAGAGATCGGCAGAACTTCAACAGCTTTTCGAGGAAGATTGGGGACATTGAGTCCCAATAGACCATGTTCTGCACCTCCATTGTCGAAGCCCCTGCACGGAGCTTGGGCCGCAAGGTGGTTGGTGCCTGTCGTGGTGGTATTCCCTGAACTAAATGGTGGACACCAGAGGTGAAGGGAGCCACCAAGCTGAAGAAGGAGTCCTATCGGGCTTGGTTAGCCTGTGGGACTGTAGACAGCCAAGCAGAACGCAGCTCAGGCAGTGACTGAATCCAAAACTCGGGCGTGGGAGGAGTTCGGGGAGGCCATGGAAAAAGACTTTCGGACTGCCTTGATGAGATTCTGGCAAATCGTTAGGTGACTCAGGAGGAGAAATGCTGCTGACTTAGACTGAGAACATTGTTGGGCGGTGGAAGGAAAGCTTCGAGGACCTCCACTGGCATGTCTTCCAAAGTCTGGGGACAATGAGGAGAACTCGTCTATCTCTGGGGACGAGGTCACTGAGGCAGTTAAACAACTCCTTTTTTGGCAGGGCCCCTGGTGTGGATGAGGTTCGCCCTGAGTTCCTGAAGGCTCTGGATGTAGTAGGGCTGTCTTGGTTTATATGCCTCTACAATGTTGTGTATACATCAGGGGCAGTACCTCTGGATTGGCAGAGACTGGGGTGGTGGTTCCCGTGTTTAAGAAGGGGGACCGGAGGGTGTGTTCCAACTGTTCGGGGATCACAGTAGTCGGCAATAAGTCAGACTTTCAGGTGGGTGATGGATTCCAGCCTTTGTCACCAATTCTGTTTGTAATTTTGATGGTTATAATTTCTAGGTGTAGCCAAGTTGCAGAAGGCTTTAACTTAGGAGGTCTCAGAATCTCATCTCTAGGAGGCAGCCGGGGAGAAGGAGGTCTGGGCTTCTCTGCTTGGGGTGCTGCCCCCACGACCGGGCCCCAGATAAGCAGAAGAAGATGGGTGGATATAATTTAACTGTCGCCATAGTTGACATTGTGCTACAACAGCCAAAACCGTAAACACAGCTGTGAAGTTAATACTAAATATAACCAAAATAAAGAGAAGAATTCGGTAAAAATGAGGTAAAGAGCTCAAAAAAATGCTTTGAAGATGACAGTAACTTAGAAGGTAAGCTGCTGGCATTTCTACATGGTAGAAGGTTTCTAACCACCTGCCTGTCTGTTTAGTTCAGCCAACCACAGCCACATGATGGCGCTGCTGCAGCAGCTGCTCTATAGCGAGTCGCTATCTCTGTCCTGGCGGGATATCATCGTACCCGTGGTCCGGCAGGTCGTGCAGACGGTGCGGCCCGACGTTCGCAACTGCGATGACGACATGGACATCCGGCAGCTGGTCCACATCAAGAAGGTTGAAGCCAAACTGTAGCCGCAACCACTGTATTCATATTTAGTCTAATTAACTACATAAACAGTATAGTCAGTTTTATGAGTAGCTGAGTTACATTCAGTTATAACTGAATCTTTATTTGTGGTTCAGATTCCTGGAGGCAAGAAGTTTGACTCAATGGTCGTAAATGGCTTTGTGTGCACAAAAAACATCGCCCACAAGAAGGTAGGGTCAACTATTGTCATCATATGAATCTGCAGTTATATCAAGAAATACAGTAAAGGAATGTACCAGTTGTTGAATGAAATATGTAAAGAATAGCTGAAAGTAAACTAATCCGTCTGACCTGCAACCAGATGAACCCCTACATCAAGAACCCCAGGATCCTGATGCTCAAGTGTTCCATAGAGTACTTGTACAGAGAGGAGACCAAGTTTACCTCCATTGACCCCATCGTCCTACAAGTGAGTCACTCCAGCAGTGAAACAGCAGAGGAAACGAGCCTTTTCTGTGCTTTTCTGAAAGAAGCTTTCTTTGTCTCCACCTCAGGAGCGAGAGTTTTTGAAGAACTATGTGCAGCGCATCGTGGATGTCCGTCCAAACCTGGTGTTGGTGGAGAAGACTGTTTCTCGTATTGCTCAAGACATGCTGTTAGAGCATGGCATCACACTGGTCATCAACGTCAAACCGGTCAGTTTAACGTCAGTGTTCCACTCAAAATATATAGTTTACTTTCTCTAGTTTTACCTTTACCAACAACAGTTTCAGTAATAGTTTCTTTTGCAGCACTGTCACAGTGGCATTAATGGTGAACTGAGAAAAAAGTATTCATATAACATGTTGTATGCACATTTAATACACCGAGAAATAAAATTCTTTCAATTGGTAAGATTATAAAATTTCTGTCACCTGCTCATTTTTATCACAGTTTTGGGTTTTGAGTGCAGCCAAAATCACAGCAGATTGGTAGAGGCATCACATCCTGCCTTGATAAATGTTGTGGAAAGGTGCTGGACATGCAGGTCTGAAATAAATAAATCACTGTGATGTAGGGGTGGGTTTTTATAATCGATTTATCGATTAAAATCGATTCTGGCTCGGATAACGTAAAATCGATTCATTAAAATCCTGAATCGATTTTTTAATATAAATGTATTTTGCCCAAAATATCAGAATCTCAGGTGAAAGATCACAAAATTTCAACAACCACCAAACAGCTAAGACAGTAAATGAGAGCAGGAACACGGATTCTGCACAAAGACTTAAACACACAGCGCGACCCGCAGATCAGAATCAGTTAGATGTCGCCTTTCTCACGGTCGGGGCTGAAAGCTGACAGCTCGCTGATTCTGATCCGCGGGTCCGCGCTTTGTGTTTATGCCCTTTATGCGCTGATTCTAAAGCTGTTAGTTTGATGTCTCTCCAAACAATATTGACCGAACCAGCAGCAAAAGAAGATCCAAACTACGCTTCACATAAACATCGTCATGAATTCACTCTTACTTTTACTGTTTTGCTTCAACCACGATGCACAGCTCTCTCTCTCTCTCGCTCTCTCTCTCTCTCTCTCGCTCTCTCTCTCTCTCTCGCTCTCTCTCTCTCTCTCTCGCTCTCTCTCTCGCTCTCTCTCTCTCGCTCTCTCTCTCTCTCGCTCTCTCTCTCTCTATACTTCAAGAACAGTTTCCCGTCTAAAAATATGTTTTCTTGATTATTCGCTTGCTTGTTACACACAAGTCTACCGTTGTTTACAGCGCTGTCGGCCAACGTTTTGGTTTTTTTTCGTTTTATATACTTCCGAAAAGAAAACCTAATTTCTGCCGTTCAACAGGCTTCTGAACAAATATAAACTTTTTAAAATTATGCAAAATGCAAAACGCTTAGCCGTGTCTCTAATAAAACCGCTGTAACTTCAGAGGTAATGTTCATGTGTTGATTAACGGTTTTCTTTCGTTTTTGATGTACTGCAGAATATTTGTATAAAATCCCAGGCCAGGAAAACCACCTTCATGTTTTTCTGTGTTTTATCCTCAGCTACTTTGACACAAAGGCATCTGCTGTGATGCTCACACCTTTGATAAAGTCTTGCATGTGTCAGCTTCCTTTTTATAGATACAAAAATATGTAAATGTACTGATCTGAATTATAATATTTCTGACTGTCAAAATTTCCCAGATTCAAATCAAATTGAATCGAATCGAATCGAATCGAATTGAATCGAATTAAATTGAATCGTGAATCGAATCGATTCGGGACCTTGTGAATTGGAATTGAATCGATTCTAGAAATCAGTGACGATACCCAGCCCTACTGTGATGCACTTAGGTGGGCACTAAGTTAAACTTTGAGATGTAATCTGCATGTAAAAAATGGATGTAGTCATGACGACTGACCAAATCACAACAACAGTCGCCTTGAGCTGCTTTATATTGTAAGGTAAAGACCCTACGATGATGCAAAACCCCATTAATCACATGACCTCTGTGATCCAGCACTTGGTGACACTGGATCTGAGAGGGAGATGCCTGTGACCATGTAAACGTTGGCAATGTAACACATAACTTGTCAATCACAAGGTGGGACAGCCCCAAAGAATGCCATGTATCCCGTCTTCCTGTACTCTAAGCGGAAAGTGTTTACCGAGGTCATAGATCAAAGGAGCCGAAGGGTCATTTTCTCATAGACGTCGGTATAACCGGATTTCTCTTTGCAACCAGAGAAATTACCCTCTACTGTCTTTTTCTTAGCTTTTGAGACTCATCTTTCTCCATCTTTAGTAAAAAGTCTGTGCTGTGAGATGAAACAATTGAAGTGTCTACTAATAACAGGAAAGAATAAACGCCTTCTCCTTATGGCGTTCGTCAGCGTCGTCAGCTTTGTACTTAATATTTGTGGCATTTCACGTGTATAGGAAACCCTCCAATGTATTTACCACAGCTCATTGGTTTTCTTTGCTCAAGTTGGTGGTCTGATCAGTCTCCTGCCTCAGTGTTGGGATTAGTGTAACTTGTTGTCCTCTCACTTCACATTGCTAGTGTATAATGTACGTGGTCACCTCATTGCTTCTTGACTTTTCTTGTGTGTATGCTCTTTTACTCTGATTCATACATTTTAAAGAAACAAAGCTTGGTCTGGAACATCATCATCATCTAATGGACCTGCTAGAAATGTCTTTGAGGAGATGTCTTTGCTCAAGTGTTCATTTTTTCCCCTCCTTTTTAGCAAGTTTTGGACAGAGTGAGTCATATGACTCAGGGAGACCTGGTAATGTCCATGGACCAGCTCCTCACCAAACCTCGTCTGGGGACCTGCCACAAGTTCTACATGCAGCCCTTTATACTGGCAAACAGTAAGAAGCACACACTCCTCTCAGTGGACCCTGCTGCAATGATAGGGCACGCTGTCATTCTTTCTCTTTGTCCTTCCAGGTGAGGTGAAGACATTGATGTTCTTTGAGGGCTGCCCTCCTCATCTTGGATGCTCCATAAAACTACGTGGTGCTTCAGAGTACGAGCTGGCCAGGGTGAAGGAGATCATCATGCTGATGGTATGCGTGGCCTACCACTCCCAGCTGGAGATCTCGTTCCTCATGGATGAGTTCGCCATGCCGCCAAGCTTGGCACAAAGCACTTCGTTCCCCTGTCTGCTGGAAGGCGCCGCTGCTTCAGAGGAAGAGGCAGATGGAGAGAGGCCAGGGAGCGAGAACAAT
Source organism: Neolamprologus multifasciatus (assembly GCF_963576455.1). Taxonomy (NCBI): domain Eukaryota; kingdom Metazoa; phylum Chordata; class Actinopteri; order Cichliformes; family Cichlidae; genus Neolamprologus; species Neolamprologus multifasciatus. Next base: position 10,448,497 of record NC_140454.1, read on the forward strand.
GAAGAGAGCCCAGAGAAAACTGCAGGAAGTGAAGATTCTGCATCTGCAGCACAGACTGAGAATGAAGGGCTTCCCTTAGACTCTTCATCTAAAAATGGAGACATAGAAGCTCTCCAAGACAAATTGAACCCAAAATCACCTACCCCATCTGTCCGAAAGGATGAGGCTCCTGCAGAGACGAGGACCTCCTCTCCATTTTCCAGCCCTCCTGCACCGCCCTTTTCTTTGTCCCCTCCATTCCTCATGGAAGAAGACCAAGAGATGACGGGCTCCGACACGCTGATCGCAGCATCTGATGGGGATATGGGGGGAGAGGCAACGCTGCTGAAGCAGGAGTCGTTAGGTTTAGAGGATGGTGATGGATCAGAGACACCAACTCCTAAGTTGTTCAGAGACCCCCTGCAGGATGACACGGGGATGTTTGTCGCAGAGCAGGTGGCTTCATCTGACGACCGCCTGAAGTCCATCTCTGCAGTGTTCAAGCAGGAGCTCAAGGACGTCATCCTGTGCATTTCTCCCTTCATCACATTTAAAGAACCATTCCTTCTCACACCAGCTGGCATGCACTGCCCCAGCAGGGACTACTTTCCTGAGCAGGTACCTTAGTTTACTTAGTTGCCTGCTTGCACTTTGGCGCTGTTTCGGAATTTTTCCCTGATTCACAGACCACTAATTTGAGTTTTTCCACGCCTTGTAGGTCTACCTTTCTCCTCTCCTCAACAAGGACCTGAAGGAACTGGACGTGCGCAGAAAACGGCAGCTCCTTAAAGACTCAGCCCCCTCCTCACTGGTTGGAGGACAGACCAACGGTGTTGTGCAGCCGAGGCCCATTGAGTTCCTGCCTTGCCACGGTCTGACCAGCACCCGCATTGTAGAGCAGCTGAGCAATAGTCAGAATTTGGCCGAGATGTTGGCGGACTACAGAGCAAAGGGGGGTCGCATCCGGCAGAGAGAAACCCATGACCCCTTCAACTCTGCCACAGCTGCTGCCAGTAGCCAGAGCCGGGGGCCTGATATACCAGGCAAACCATCAGCGAAGAGCGAAGGAGAAGAGGAGAGGCCGAGCAAACAGAGCGAGATGAACTGGGCCCCCAAGGTGAGCAACGCAAGGCCGATCATTCTTCACCAGAACAGAATTTCAAACCATCAAAATGTTTTAATCTGACACTGCCAAGCACAGTGAGACACTATTTGTTTAGCCTCCATATATTTGTAACTTCTGATAAATGATGCATGCTTGTGTGATGTGTATTTACTAGGGGTGCAACGATACTCGTATCGATATTGAACCGTTCGATACAGTGCTTTCGGTTAGGTACGCACATGTATGAACAATACAAAATTTTTAATTTATTTTATCAACTTTCCTTCTGACGGTGCTGTCTGTGTTGAGCGCTCAGTGGATCTGTGCTCGACAGTGCAGCCTAGGCGGAGTAGTCGAACGCAGATTCACTGAGTGCAGGGCAAGCTAGCGAGACAGAAGTTAACCTCTCCTTGCAACATGGCAAATTGAACCTCCCCTACCTTCATTCAGATCTGGCGTTTGGAACTATTTTGGTTTTCATGTGCCGTATGACCCTGAAGGTAAGCGTGTCATGGACTAAAGTAAAACAGTATGTTGGATGTGCCAGCAATGCTCAATTACATTAGTGGGAACTAGTGTGTTAGCGCAGTTAGCTCGTTAACGTGTTGGCCGTCCAGCCCCACGGGATCCACGGTAGCTCGTTAACGGAGATTTGCCGTGTTGTGGCGTTAACGTCATTTCAATGAGATTTACGCTGACAGCACTAGTGGGAACACAACGAATATGACTGCACATTTACACCTACATCATCCTAGTGCAAAGACAAGTCGAAGCAGACAAAAACAACAAGCACGCATGCTACAAACTTTACCCGAGTCATTTAGACAGCCGTTAGCACATGATTCTCCTTATGGGGACCTGATATGTTTAATATGCTGCCGAGAATATAGCCCAGAAGAAGCGTATAGTATAGCTTTTATTTTGGAAAGAGCCATTTCTCTGTAATAAACTCTCTTTTCCAAAGATGAGTGATTCCTCAATCAGATACAGGGCTGCAAAATCGCTAGCCCGACCTCCCGGGGATGGCGATTTTTCCAGTCGGGCTACCAAAATCTATCTCTGCCCTGCCCATCGGCCTATCGTAGGAAGGAAAAATATATGTCAATGCTTTTGCATTCTTTCGGAAATGTAGCTGGGTAATTATGTCATTGGCATCGGTGAGCCACTGTCAATATGTGACATATTGAAATCGCGTTTGAATTTGCGCTTGTTTTTTGCTTTCACTTTGCAATCGCGTGAACTGTGTATAGAGAGCGACAGTACTGATTGGTGAGTGACGATAATTTGGGCACCAATTCCTCTGACATCGTCTTATTAATCGTTAGCTTACTATGCAAACATGACAAGTGAAATCTCCCGCAGCAAGCTTAAACATGTGAGAGGTTGATCGTGCAGAGAATCGCTGAGCGTTATGTGAGTGCCTGTGTAAAACCAGCAGGATATATATTTTAGTTCTGCTGAGCCAAATAAGACAGGTCAGAGTGAAGAAGTGACAGCCAAAGAAAAGCTTACCACAAAACGGAAAAGTTATGACAAATCGGACTATAAGGCAAAAAGAAAGTGCAGCTTTATGGTTTCATGGACAAAAGAATTTCTGTGGCTGCAATATGAGGAGCTAAATAACCAGGGCTGCACATAAGTGGTCCGCAGGTGCGCATTTGCTGTCAAAATAAAAAATACGCACAAGATAAGAAGTTGCAACTCCTGTTTGCGTACATAAGATTTTCAGGAGGAGAACAGACATTTGTTTAGAACTCTTAAAGATGTCGAAGAAGCTCCTTTAAGCAATTACTGTGATGGTCCTCCACCTCCAAAGAAATGTCAGAAGGAGTCCGAACCACAAAAGAAGCGCATATTCTCGGAAAAGTGGTTGCAGGAGGTGAGCTGGCTTCAAACAAATGATGAACGCACAGAGATGTGGTGCAGAATGTGCCGTGAAAATTTAATAAATGACAAATTAAAAAGGCATGAACATTTTTTTGTATCGAAAAAATATCGAACCGTGACACCAAAGTATCGAACCGAACCGAACCGTGAATTTTGTGTATCGTTGCACCCCTAGTAGGAACCAAAGCAACGCTGCCATGAAGTGGCAGACTCTATAAAGATACAGATGGAGTCACTTAGCACTGACATCATTGTAAAAGTAAAAGCTGTGTTTCAAACCGCTTCTGACATTAACATCAGCACAAAACCGCTTCATGTCATGGGTTTTCATGGCTGAGCAACATCTGTAGACGTCATGTGTAGGTGTCCCAGTACTTTTGACCGTATAGTATATTTGTAGTACAAATTGCTCAGCATTATGCTTGACGCTGTCACTGGTTCGTGTGTTTAGCTGCCTGTCTGTAGGGGTATTAGAAACGGCTGAACTAATGTGCAAAAGCACATCCAAGGGAACCTTTTAGTAGAAAGTGCCTTTGCATCCTAGTTGCACTGCTGAGCCAGGACTCCTCAGCTTTGATTTAAGAAGTGTATCGAGGTGTTTGAACTTATTCTTTACTTTACTCATCCTCAGCTGGACTGCCTGAATCCCATCAACCATCAGAGGTTGTGTGTGCTTTTCAGTAGTTCATCTATTCAGTCCAACAACGCACCCAACCCCTGTGTCAGCCCATGGTAAACCGGTCATACAGAGATAATCTGTAAATATGAGCCGAAATAAAAGAGAGAACCTGGAGTCACTGCCCTGTGTTTGTCAACAGGATTGTCACGATGGAGTTTTATGGCAAGAACGACCTCTCTCTGGGTGTTTTCCTGGAACGATATTGTTTCAGGTACGACAACAAAGACGTGCCTTAGATTAATGAGATGAGATTTAAAAAGTTGGATTCTTGGAACATGTTGTAATGTGTTTGTGTGGATGCTCACCTGCAGGCCATCCTACCAGTGCCCCAGCATGTTCTGTGAGACTCCAATGGTGCATCACGTCCGTCGGTTTGTGCACGGCAATGGCTGTGTGCAGATTGTGTTGAAGGAGTTGGACTCCCCTGTGCCTGGTTATCAGCACACAATTCTCAACTACTCCTGGTGCCGAATCTGCAAGCAGGTCAGTAACAGTTCAGATAGACCATCTGGGGCCTTACTGTATGGTGTGTGTTCGTTTTCTATGGTCAAGCAATTAATCAGTCAAAAGCAGCTTAAAGTGTCCTCTGCTGTGTTTGTATCTTAGGTGTACTCTGCCAAATGTGATGCCACTGAAAATTCCACTATTTGCATGAAGGAATGAATGAAAGTGGTGACTTGGTCTTCTCACCATGCTTCTCTTCTCTCTGTCTGTAGGTGACACCGGTGGTTCCTCTCTCCAATGACTCGTGGTGTATGTCTTTTGCCAAATACCTGGAACTTCGCTTCTATGGTCACCAGTACTCCAGACGGGCTAATGCAGAGCCCTGCGGGCACTCCATCCACAAAGACTACCACCAGTACTTCTCATATAACCAGATGGTGGCTTCCTTCAGGTAGTCATTCACACTACTGCATTATAGCCATTATAGTGTCAAACAACAAATGGGTCAGAGAACAGAATGCAATGATCTCATGAATCTCATAAAACCTGTATTTTATTCACAGTTTACACGAAGTTTACACGGGGAAAATGTTGCATTTTAAATTTGATGTCAGCAACAAGTCTGAAAAAAGTGGGGACAGGGCCATGTTTGACATCCACTCCTCTTTTAACAGTTCTTAAATGTTTGGTAACTGAGGAGAACAGTTGCTCAGCAGCCTTCTTTTGCCTATTTTTCATTTCATGATGAGCCAAATGTTTTCAGTAGGTGAAGGTTCTGGACTGCAGGCAAGCAAGTTCAGCACCCGGACTCTTTACTACAAAACTATACTGTTGTAATACATGCAGTATGCATTTCACTATTGTCTTGCTGCAATATGCAAGCAATTCCCTGCAGAAGACCTGCTCTCTAAAACCCGTATATACCTTTACCAATGTGAAAGCTGCCAATTCCAGGTTACCTTTTGGATTTGTCTGACTCCAGAACAGTTTTCATTTTCTCCCGAGTCATTTTGAAACAAGCTTTGAGCTCTGGCTTCTGTTTAGCTTCTTCATTGCATGATAGAGTTGCATTTGTGGATGACATGGTGAGCTGAGTTCACAGACGTGCAGGGCCTCTGAGGACCTGAAGATCACAGGCATCCAGTATTGAGTTTCTTAATAAAACAATGACGAAACACACACGTTTGACAATAATATACATTACACCACATCTCATGATAGACAGTACAGCTACTAAAGTACACAGACACACAAAAATGCACATTTCAGTAATTTGTTGTTCACTCCCTTTTAAATCCAGTTTACAGGTTAATTGTGTTATCCACCTCCAACACTCCATGGCCCAATAAATGTTTGTTTGCTTGTTTGCATGATTTGATTACTTTGTAGAAATAGTAATTCTGATAAACACATAATACATAAATAGCACCAGCTATTTATGTACCTTACCTTATTAATTATAAGGTAAGGTACATATCCTTACCTTATAATTACCAAATTCCATCATAACTATTTATTGATAATATCTATGATAATAAAAAGGAGTTTGGCCTAAATGTAATAATTATTTACACATGGCTATTCATTTAAGTTAAAGTGTATTTGTATAAATGGTTCACAACAATACTTGTCTTAAAGCACTTTTAATGACAACAGTTTCAAATATGGGACTCTGTTTTTTCCTGTTTCTTCAGTTACACGTCTATAAAGTTGTTGGAGATTTGTCTTCCTCGGCCCAAGATCTTCATCAGGAACCTGGGACCATCCAAAACCAACCTGCAGCAGGACCTGAAGGACTTCACGCAGAAGTAAATACCACAGACTGAGCTTCACAAAAGAAATTAGTGTATTTCTACCACTACATCCTACGTAACAGCTGTTATGTTAAGAGAATTGCAGATATGAGATCTGATACCTCAACTTCAGATAATTGATATGACTGTTATGGAGGGTACCCTTTAGATTGTTACGGTTTTTACTTACTTAAACATGGAAGAACAAGGTCTCAGTGCATGAGGTAGGGGTGTAGTAGCATGTTTACAGTAACCTGCAAATCGCCCCCCCCCCCCCCCCCCCCCCCCCCCCCCTCCCCCAGAGTCACACAGGTGTACTTGGCCATCGATGACCGCCTCACATCCCTGAAAACTGAAACCTTCAGTAAGACACGTGAAGAAAAGATGGAGGACCTTTTCGCTCAGAAAGATGTAGGTTCTCCCCACATCAGTGTCTCTTGTTGCAGGGGGTGTCTTGGCTCATGTTGGTATTTATGTGCAGATGGAAGAGGCAGAGCTGCGGAGCTGGATCGAAAAGCTTCAGGTTCGACTGCAGGTGTGCGGCTCAGATTCTCCTCAGCAGCTGCAGGCTGTTATCGAGTCGCTGGTGGTGAAGAAACAGAGTCTGTGCGAGATGCTGCAGTCCTGGAACAGCAGGTGAGAGTCGGAGAATATGTGACACGTGCTTTATCACATCATCCATGCAATAAAAATGTCATGTCACCATAGCAACACCAGCACTTGGTTTTAATCCTGATTTCATACTTTCAGACTTCAGGATTTGTTCCAGCAGGAGAAAGGCAAGAAGCGCTTGTCTGTACCCCCCAGCCCAGGCAGACACAGGCCAAACACCACTGACGACAGCAAGGTCTGTAGCATCATTCAGTGAATGTTTGCATGCACTTCACTCAGTCACCCGTTTGCTTTACACGCTGTGTAGTAAGAGACCTGGGCTGTTTGTGTTTCTTAACCATGTAGTCTTGTCCTTACGACATAATGTTTTATAACTATGATGTAATATTATTGACTATAGTGACAGGAGTCAGCATCAGTATTGGGACACTGTGGATGGGTGGTGCATTCAAAACGCAACTTAAAAATCTGAGTTTACATCACTATTCACAGAACAAAGGTTTTCAAGGTGTGAGGGACGCGTGAAAGGGACGTTCCTAAAGGTTAATGTTAATAATCCGGTTTGTATTGAAGGTTCCTAAAGGGAATTCTTCTCCACATCTTCTTCCTCACGGTAACTTGACAACAAACCAATTAGAATGAATTTGAGACGTTCTTTCTGTTTTGTTTGTGGGTTTGAACAAAGCTTAGATTGTAGCTTCATGGTCCCCGTACATGCGTTATAACAATAATCTTTTTGTGTTTTAATAGAGTGCTGTGGAGTCCTCCCCTCGTAACCCATCACCGGTGGTACAAAATGGTGAGAAAGGTGAGTTTCTGCTTTACTGAGTGTGCTTCTGTGACTTCTCATTTAAAGTATTAATGTGAAGTCTTCACTTTACAATGTAAATCACCTTGAGGTGACTGTTGTTGTGTTTTGGCGCTATAAAAATAAAACAGAATGGAATTCAATTGTTTGGATTTCAGATTTTTGTGTGTTTGTTTCGATTTGACAATTTTATTTAAAAAAGAACCAGTGGGATACTTGCATATTGTCCCAGGAGTCCCAAGCATTTAAGTTACAAGAAGGTAGTGTCCCAAAAGGTTGATTCTGTTCCTCTGGACGCAGCGTTTTCATTGGGAGAAACGTTTCGTCACTCATCCGAGTGACTTCTTCTGTCTCAGCTGAGCGTTTCTCCCACTGAAAGCGCTACGTCCAGATGAACTAACCCTTTACTTACCTGGATGATTGAACCTGCATCAAGATGAAAAGGTAGTGTCCTCTTAAGGCAGTGGTTCCCAAACTTTTTTTGCTGGGCCCCCCTTGTTTTACAAGAAAAATCTTCGCGCCCCCCCTCGCGCGCGCACGCACGAACATCCTCCAACCACACACACCCATATTTTGCTCCATTGCGGTTTATTTCACACCTCAAACATTTAGTAAACAATTAAGCAAATACAAGTAATCTGCAATAAATTACAGGTAGTAAGAAAATAAACTACTAAGTCTTTTACGCTGCGTCCACACCTACACCGGTATTTTTGAAAACGCAGCTGTTTCGTCCACACGTAAACGGCGTTTCGAATCACCGAGAACGGAGATTATTTAAAACTCCTTTTTTGCGTTTATGTGTGGAAGAGGAATACAGAGTTCGTCACTCAACGTCAAAGGTATGTGCCTTTTTTCACGTCACGCTGTGCGCCACGTTATTGTTTACATGAGATGAATTGCAGAATGGCAGATAGAGACGAAATACTGTTAATCTGACTGTCTGAAGGTTTTACAGGCTTACATATACACACAGTTACTGTCCCTCCATTTAGAAAGGCAGAGGCGTCACGGTGTAATTATTTTACATGTAGTTGTTGTTGTTTTTTCCCCCTTTTCATGCCGCGCCCCCCCTGCAATGGCTCTGCGCCCCCCCTAGGGGGCGGGCTCCACACTTTGGGAACGTCTGTCTTAAGGGGAGGTGTAGGCAATCCATTTCTTCCACTTTTGTAAAAAGTTATTTCCTTTCTCAGCGACAGAGTCATCTTCTCCATTAAAGAGGTCCCTCCCTCGCTAGACTTGGAAGGTTAAGTTTATACCAGAGCAGCCAATCAAAATAGATCTACTAGAAAGGGAGTGGAAAGTGACAAAGAAGTAAGGGAGGAGTCTCACCAGGGCACAGTAGGAATGTTTTTAAATTGTCAGTCGTGAAAAGCTGCTCTTGTAAAGCTTTAAGATAAACATGAAGCTGGAAATAATAATAGGTCTCGTTTAAAGTTGAGATAAAGAGTTAAAACAACAGTAAAGAAAAAAAGCATGTAAATATAAAAGTCGGGGATCATCGTGGTAAAAGCTGTTTCGTTTTAACTCTTCGCCCCATAAAGACGACATTTGACAATCTCGTTGTACCCCTTAATGACGGAGTTTGACACCACGGTACATATCAATAAAGATGTGCTTTGGCGACCATTAGAATATTTTTTGCGTTTTTTTTTTTTTTCTTTTTTCCAAGGGTAACTGCGTAGGCAGAGACCACCCTCACTAGCTTCTGATGCAAAGCAGCCATCGCGTTATGTAGACGAGCCTAGAATATGAAAAACGCTCAGTTCAGAAAAGAACTTCAAGAGACAGCAACTGTTTTAATTCATGTCAGAAAGCGGGGAGCTTTGAGATTTCAGAAGATAAAAGCATAAATAATTTTTTCTACAATTTCCAGGTTAGGGTGAGATCTTCTCAATCAGTAATATCCCTCCATGATAAACCTTACTCAATGAAGCTGTTTGCGACACTTAGTTTTTCTTTCCCTCTCTTGTCTGGCAGAAGACCGTCACCTCAGTACGCTGTCCTCCTCCACTGTTTCCTCCTTGCTGCCATCACCAGGAGATCCTGGAGCCGAGCCGGTCACACCTGTCCCCTCCTTTATCGAGCAGGACTCTGTCAGCGTGTCAGAAGGTTCGCATTCCTCCTCTAATCTTTATCGTATTTCGTGCACCGTTACCCCTGCTCTACATGCCGTGTGCGTGCTCACTTTCAGACGTCTTTGACGGACACCTACTGGGCTCCACTGACAGCCAGGTGAAGGAAAAATCCACCATGAAAGCAATCCTCGCCAACTTCCTCCCTGGAAACAGCTACAATCCCATCCCTTTCCCATTGTAAGTACTGTGCTCTCAGTCTGTTCACTTAGACACTGATCACATATTGGCTGAACTGAAGAGAATTAGATACTTGAATAGTAAACAATACCATTAAGAAAAATAGTGTACTGTACTTAAAAGATGGACTAGGCCACTATGACATAAGCCATTTGTGTCTGGACTGGATATTTTGTAGACTCAACGTTAGCATTTTAGCTTCCACTATGTTGCTTTTTGATCCAGAAGTGATCCAGTTTAGATGAGAGGGTGGAGTGCTAGGTTATCATCTAAGGCTAAGAAGCTATTGCTATAAAGGGTGGGGTGAAAATGTGATTGTTGAAGTCAGTTAAAATAGATTCCCAACTTTGCTTTAGCCATCCAAAATAAAAGCCCAAAGAGGCGTGCACCACCTCACGTTCAGCAGGCATTGTTTCTGACTGCTGTGTCACATGTTTACAGTGATCCAGATAAGCACTACCTCATGTACGAACATGAGCGGGTTCCCATCGCAGTGTGCGAGAGAGAGCCAAGCTCCATCATCGCCTTCGCCCTCAGGTGACCACCTGCTTCCCTCCTCTCTGTTTTTAAATTGGCACTATTGATGTCACGTTTGGAAAAATACGCTAAAATATACGATTGTCACCATTCAGCTGCAAGGAGTACAAAACAGCACTGGATGATCTGTCTAAGGTGTCGAACGCAGGAGGAGACGAGACTTCACAGCCCAGCAGGTACGCTGCATTCCCACCGGAGCTTCAACTCTGTGCCTCAAAATCCACTGTGCAGCTGTTAGCTTATTTCTGTTATCTATTAATTATGTTTGCACTTAATTAATGAACACAATGCATCAGAATATGGTGAAGAATTAAAAGTAACGTCCTTATTGTTAACAATCATTTAAAATGCTAAGGTACTTTAATTTCATATATCCTCTTTAACCCCAGTTTAATTACGGAGCATCTCTCGCAGCTTTCCAATCCCATTATTTTCGTTTGTGACGAAGTGGCATCATCACACAAATCAAAACAGAATAATCTGACTGTTGGCTCTCTTCTTCCAGCCAACAGCCCAAGTGCCAATTTCTCACAATCTACATTTTTAAAATAGTTATTTTTATATATGTATTGATTGTGGTTAAATAGAACATAATGGAACATTTAGCACCTTTAGAGCCTCGGGAGATGGGGGAGACCAAAATTGATACTGCACTCTAAGTGAATGTTGGATAATAAAGTGATGACGATAAGCCAAGCATTAAACTGAAGTCATTAACATGACTCTTCAGGACTTGTTTCTGCTGCCCCCAAGTGGCCAAACCAGCCACACCAGAGTTGTGTTGTGTTAGAGGAGAGTAATGGTTTGAAAAGCTCAGCAGTGTAAGAGCAAAACTTACTCTAAAACTCAAATGGTTCAAATTTTAAACAAATGAATTCAAATGTGAGTCGAGTTTTCTACTGTCTGGTCCTCAGCGGTGGAGAGAGCCGGGTTAAGAGCAGCCCTGCCAGGCCCACCGAGACAACAGCATCACAGCAGAGTCGCAGCAGCACAGACACCGATTCTCTCAGTAAGTGTTCACATACAACACAAAGTCAGTGAAAGAGCAAAGGCTGTAGAGGCGTACCTGGAGGTGCAGTGTTTCAATTCTGTCTCTGTTTTGTGCAGAAGAGGCCGACTCAGCAGATAAGCAGAAGAAACAGGCCCTAAATCCACACGTTGAGCTGCGTGAGTGTTTTATTATTACTGTTTTCTTAACTGCTTTTCCAGTCGGGGGCTGAGAGTGGTGCACACTGGACAGGTCACCTCACGGCTTCACGCTTACTGTGGGAGAAGGTGCAGATGTCAAACCAAACCGTGTTGGTTAGGACACAATGCTGACCACTGCATTACTGTGTTGCACACTCTTTGGTTCAAGCTGAATGTTATCCCTCTGATAAATGTGTCTAAGCCTGCTGTTCCTGACTGCCTTCTTATTTTCAGAGTTCTCCGATGCCAACGCCAAGTTCTACTGTCGGGTCTACTACGCCAAGGAGTTTCACAAGATGCGAGAGGAGATCATGGAGAGCAGTGAGGAGGATTTCGTCCGCTCGCTGTCCCACTGCGTTAACTGGCAGGCTCGTGGGGGGAAATCTGGAGCTGTGTTCTACGCAACAGAAGGTTGGAGCTGATATCCTCACAGATACAACATAGATACAAAAGGGGCACATGAGCTTGCACGAGCATGTATGTGCACATGTGTAAAAGGAAGCGTGCTTGTGCTTTTCTAAATAAAATAGTAAGTACAAAATGCATGCAAAACATCGTGACACGTGAATATGGCAAATAATAAAGTAAACGCTATATCTGTGTGTGGCAGGCACTGAGGTGTCCTGCTTTATTAGGACTGTGTAATGATGGTGGCTGTAGCTCAGGTGTAGAGCAGGTCATCTACTAACCAGAACGTTGGTGGTTTCATCCCTGGCTACCGTGTTATGGACAAGTTGTTGGTCAGTGAGTGTGCGGCGTCCCTCGGGTTCCCCCACACTTGTAATGTTCAATTTGAAAGTCACCAAGATGGCAACAGCGAAACTTACTAACCACAAAAGCCATGTCACAGTGGCTGTGCCCATTGTTTATATACAGTCAGTTTATGCCCCACACGTTGAGTCACCTCTCCCACATTTTGATTGGCTCTAATGGGCCCGATTAGAAATATGCTCCCACCTATGAATGCAGCCCTACTAAAACCTACGGATCAGCTGAAGGCAAAGTTAAAAAGAATACGAAAATGAATACAAGGACCATAAAATAACCTTTATTTGTTTTAAAAACACGTCTGGTATGCTCCACACCTGCTCTCCGATTTAGGGACTTGGTCACTAACTATTTTGATAATGGAAACGACGCCAAACCTCTGCTAGCTTCAGACACTTCAGGATGCATGTTTTGTTCTTTCCTCTGATGTAAGTCCTGCTGTGTGTCCTGTCAGACGACCGCTTCATCCTGAAGCAGATGCCCAGACTGGAGGTCCAGTCCTTCCTGGACTTTGCACCCCACTACTTTACCTACATCACAGGAGCTGTGCAGCAGAAAGTATGCATCATAAACACTCACACCGTTTCTAACCATCTGATTGCAAATGAGTAACGAGCGTGTTTGCACCACAGCGGCCGACGGCGTTGGCGAAGATCCTGGGTGTGTACAGGATTGGCTACAAGAACTCTCAGAACAACACGGAGAAGAAGCTGGACCTCCTTGTTATGGAAAACCTGTTTTATGGACGCAAGATGGCTCAGGTCAGAGATGTGGTGTCACTCTGCCTCTCAGTGCAGACAGGACACACTGTTTATTCTTGATGTAGAACATGGAAAGGACAATACTTGTAACATGTTTGTCCATAATTCATCAAAGTGTGAACAAACATGTTTACAGGTCTAACACAAATCTTAGATCCATCACAGTTTCTTCAGTAGTGGCTGTTTGGATCATGAGGACCTTTTGACCTCTGTTGATGCTGTGACGTCCCTGCAGGTATTCGACCTCAAAGGCTCGCTGAGAAACCGCAATGTGAAGACAGAATCGGGCAAGGAAAGCTGCGAGGTGGTCCTGCTGGACGAGAACTTGCTGAAGCTGATCCACGACAACCCGCTCTACATCCGCTCCCACTGCAAGTCCATCTTACGAGCTGCCATTCACAGCGATGCCTACTTCCTGTCTAGCCACCTCATCATCGACTACTCCCTGCTGGTTGGGCGGGACGACGCCACCGAGCAGCTGGTCGTTGGGATTATAGGTGAGAGGAGGAGGAGAAGTGTTTTGTGGAGACTTTTGTTGGGGTTTTGTTTTAATTTGTTCCCCTCTCTCGTTTCTGCAGATTACATCAGGACGTTCACCTGGGACAAGAGACTGGAAATGGTTGTTAAATCCACTGGAATCCTCGGAGGCCAAGGTAAATGTCATAAAGCCCACAGAAAGTATGGCTGCATATGGAGGGATGGATTACTTAGGCTACGTTCACACTGCAGGCGAAAGTGCATCAAATCTGACTTTTCTGACACTGTGCGACCCATATCCCATCATGGTATGACAGTGTGAACAACACAAATCCGATATTTTCAAATCCGATCTGTGTCACTTTCATATGTGGTACTGAATCTGATACATATCTGATGTTTTAGAAAGCAACTGCTGTTTGAACGGTCATGTCGCATTAAATCAGTCTTTTACGTCACCGACACAAGACAGACGCCAATTATCAGCGCCGGAGAAGACATCACGAACGCTTCCTGGCCATCCAGTGTAGATGTCAGTGAAACTGTTGGGAAGACAACGTTGGAGAAACATTTTATTTGTACTGTATAATCTGCAGATTCTGACAGAAATCTGCAACTATCCTTTGAAGCACCGCTCCTCTAAAACAGCAATAAGGATCATTTGTAAATAACAAAATAACTTTATAACTTAAAGCTAAATTGGGAAACGTAAATGGTCTGTATTTGTAAAGCGCTTTTCTAGTCCCTAAGGACCCCAAAGCGCTTTACACAACCAGTCATTCACCCATTCACACACTGGTGATGGCAGCTACATTGCAGCCACAGCCACCCTGGGGCGCACTGACAGAGGCGAGGCTGCCAGACACTGGCGCCACCGGGCCCTCTGACCACCACCAGCAGGCAACAGGTGAAGTGTCTTGCCCAAGGACACAACGACCGAGACTGTCCAAGCCAGGACTCGAACCAGAAACCTTCCGATTACAAGGCGAACTCCCAACTCTTGAGCCACGATCGCCCCCAAGTCTGAAACAAGTCTTTATATTAAGGTCCATGAGTCAAACAATACTCTTTGCTCTGGGTCTAAACAGAGCGCGTTGTGTGTGACGTCTTCTTTTGCACATGTGGGCTGCTTTGAGGGTTCACACTAGAGCGCGTCTGCTGTCACATTTTAATTGTAGCGTGAACAAGCAGACAAAAAAATCGGGTTTGATCAAAAAATCGGAATTGAGCATTAAGACCTGCAGTGGGAATGTAGCCTTAGATATTTGTGTCCAGCTCATGTAGGGGCTGTGAAACAGCAAGTCACCCTTAGTGTTAAAGCTTGGTGTCAAATCTGAGCACATAGACGTGAAAACTAAGATAAATAAACTTTAACACAAAGCCAATGAGAACAACAGGCTCCAAGTCTCGTGAGAATCATTAGAGAGAAAGTGGCAATAGTGGAGTTACACTCCAACATATGAAGCCTGAGCTTTTAGCTCACAGGAGGTTCATATGTTGGCTTCAATAATTTAAACTTCAGCCAGTTTTATGAAACACTTTAAGTGCTTAGGTAGAGTTTAATATAAATGTATATGTGTATATATGACAGAATGCTTTTGTTTTTCTTCTTCATCGGTGTACTTCCAGCTGAATTACAATCCTCCTTCTCCTCTGACGTGTTGCTGTGCTTTGTTTCCAGGGAAGATGCCCACTGTGGTTTCTCCGGAGCTGTACAGAGCTCGCTTCTGCGAAGCCATGGACAAATACTTCCTGATGGTCCCTGACCACTGGACTGGTCTGGGAACTAACTGCTGAGACTGAGTACTGATCAACAGAAACACAGCCGCTGTGCACAAAGCAGACTTTCCTGTAAACGCCTGGCTGAGAGCTAGAAGCACACTGGACCTTGTAAATCTTTAAGAATGGTGCAGGCTAAATCCTGACAGACAGCAGTGTCATTCCAGCAGAGCCAGCACTCTGCATCCGTGGCATTATGAAAACAGTCTAGAACATTCAGTTTTATCCCAGTATAATCAGGTTCTAATGACTAACCCTCTGGATTCCTGTTGTTATTTTATAATTAGTGCCACGAGTGGAGCCACTGACGGTAGTCACTGTGGCAGTTTTAGTTTGTTAAAAAGACTCATTCATGTAATTTAAAATTTGTAAATGTAAAGAGATTATGTAACTATTAAAAGGTTCTTATCAATATCTTCTGTTTCCACTGGTGTTAATGAAGATAGATGCACAAATATAGAATAGAATAAACCTTTATTATCCCACAGATGAGAAATGTCAGAGTTACAGAGCTCTTACAGCAAGGGAAAAATTAAAAATAAAAGGAAGACACAAGGTGGTCCTATAAACATAAGCAACCGAAGTTTGTATATACATGTTGTCACCTCAGCCCTCAACATACATGTATGTTGCAATGGCTCTTCTTAACTGCACTCTTTATCAGCCAGAGAACTGAAAGACAATCAAAAAATACTTCTGGCTTCTTGCTGGGGATCATTTTCTGTTTTTAATATTATTTCATTCATTTCACAGGATCGAAAACAGGGTTTAACCAATCATGAGAGCTTCAGTTACACTGGATGCTGTTAAAGGATGAGTAATGAATGAATGGGACCGTTAAAGTACTTTACTTGAGTAATCATCCAGTTCTTCTCAGCACTGTGGAGCATTTTAGTGTCTTTCAGCTTGTTTTGGGGTTTTCAGGCTTTCCCAAACCACTTCATCACATTAATTGACCTGTTTCTAATAATTAAATCTGACAATAAGCTGACTATCAGACATTTCTGTTTTCTTCTGTGGGAAATGAGAAACAAGTGTTTTTGTGTCGTTTTTAAATAGTCCATACATTAATCCTCTTAATGCCCCTTTACTTGTGATTGGCTAACATCTGGGAGCCTAGTGAGGGGTAGCAAGCAACCTGTCTGTACTTTATGGGTGTGCTGTGTCTGTAGCATTGACCATATAAAGCATATGCTCTGAGAAACATGAACACGGACAGTGTAACGCAGGTGTCAAACCTAAAGCCCAGGGACCAGAATCAGCCCAACAATCAGACCAATGAGGAGCACGACGTCCGAGCGGCATTAAGGAGAGTGAGCACAAAGAAAGTGGCGGGGCAGACGGCATTACCGGCCGTCTGCTGTGCTGACCAGCTAGCAGGTGTGTTCATTCCATCTTCAACGAGTCCCTGGCGAAGTCTGTGGTCCCCACATGCTTCAAAAGATCCTCATCCCTGAACGATTACCGGCCAGTTGCACTGACCTCAGTAGTAATGAAGGTGTTCGAGAGGCTGCTGAAGAACATCATCTCCTCCTCCATCCCAGACACCACAGATCCGCTCCAGTTCGCCTACCAACCCAACAGATCCACAGAGGACGCCATCACCCACGACCTGCACACCACCCTCAGCCACGTGGACAAGAAACAGGGTAACTATGTGAGAATGCTGTTTGTTGATTACAGTTCAGTGTTTAACACAATAGTGCCCTGCAGACTGTTCACAAAGCTGAGGGATCTGGGACTCAACAGCCGTCTGTGTGCATGGGTGTTGGACTTCCTCACTGGCAGAACTCCGGTGGTGAGGGTGGGTAGCTGTGTCTCCGACAGCATCACCATCAACACAGGAGCACCACAGTGGGGTGTGTCCTCTCGCCACTGCTCTACTCCCTCTACACTTCAGACTGTGTGGCCACCCACGGCTACAACACCATTGTGAAGTTTGGTGACGACAGTGGTGTTGGGCACCATCTCCAACAATGATGAGGCGGCCTACATGGATGAAGTGAAGAATCTGGCATCATGGTGCCGGGACAACCATCTCCAGCTGAACGTCAGCAAGACCACGGAGCTGGTGGTGGACTTCAGAAGGAGTCAGCACAGAGACTACAAGCCCATTATCATCAATGGAGCTCCAGTGGAGAGGGTGCAGTCCTTCAAGTATCTCGGTGTCCACATCTCCTCAGACCTGACATGGTCTGCCCACATTCAGGTCCAGACCAAAAAGGCTAGGCAGCGCCTGTACCACCTACAACAACTGAGGAAGTTCAGGGTGTCTCCAGAGATCCTCAGGACTTTCTATGCAGGTGCTGTGGGGAGCATCCTCACACAGAACATCACAGCCTGGTCAAGGAGCGTGTCAGGTTACATTTCACTGTGTTATAACTATGCATGTGACAAATAAAGAACCTTGAACCTCCAATCAGGCCCGCTAGGAAGCTCTGGAAAATGTAAAGGACCAAAATGTCGGACTTTTAACTGTATTTTCAGCTTTTCCTACTGATAAAGACCCCACGGTCACTTACAGTATACTGAAGTAATTCAGTTACAAACATCTGTAATTTTACACATTTAAAATCTGTCTTAAACTAATCATTGATTACATGAGTAGTTAGGTTTCTTTACACTGACAGAAACTGGGTTTTCACTGGTCTGGCCCACAGATCAAAACAGGTTGTATGTGGCCCACAATGTAAGATGAGTCTGACATCTCTGGTGTAATGAGTCTCCGCACAGATTGATGGAAAAAGAAAAGAATTGGCATGTTTTTAACTCCAAACAGATTTTTATTGTTGTACAGTTAATATAAAACAAATTGGAGGTGACAAACAGCCCTCAGCATGCCGTACTGCATCAGGAACTGCTATGAAAATCACACGACGATTGTCAGGCCTGCTGAAGCTCATTTTCTGGTTGAATACTGGCGGACAGGCTCTGTCTCTCAGGGACAGCGGAGGCAGTAAAGACTGTGCTTGCTAACAATATGTGTGCTTATCTGGCAGCTAACAGGATTCACAACTCATTAAGTTTTAAATCCAAAGTCAAACAAAACCATCTGGGATGGAGATTTTCTTCATACAAAGCTTTCCCTTACAGTACATAATGTACAAAAAAAGCAGGTGGATTTCATATCAGTACCTAAGCTAGTGCGCGCACACACACACACACACACGGCTGGAGATATTGTCTTTTTTTCTTATTGTTAACAAATGACTGATAACTAAGTCCTTGCTCTGAGCCGCAGGCCTCGACTGTTGTTGCAAAGTTGAAATCGATCTTGCTGTAGTAAGACTCACTCGTGTAACAATAACAGAAGACAAAAACGCTTTCCACTCGGAATACTTTGGAAATCAAAGCCTTCCGAAGTACACAACTGGGTGAGTATTACGAGTTAATCATCTAGCAGGAGAGTATGAGGTCCGACTGTAAAACCTCAATTTATTGCTGTTGCTGTCTAATGGTCATCCACATCAATGGGAATCAGTTGGTGAGATAAATATTATAAACAAAAGGAAACTGACGGTCACACAGGTAACCAGAGCCAAAGAGACTTTTAGTTCTTTTGGAAAATTTCCGGACATTTCAGTGGAAATCATTGGACTTTTCATGAGGAACAAAATAATTTATGGAGCAGTGGATTTGTTGACAATAAAATTAGGGGGATTAAATCTCCAGCCTTTAACTCTCTCGGGTCTAAGTTGTCACAGGTGGTGACCCCGACTCTACCCTCGGCAAGCAAACATCATTTTTTTCCTTTTTATTACTTTGTTCTCCAAAATCTTGGCAATCAGGGGCCAAAGAAAAAATCAGTTCAACTGACAACACAAAAAACAATTCACATTTTTTCCAAAACAAATGATGACTTAGACCTCAGAGGTTTAAGGAGACAAAACAACCAAAACTGTGTCAAACACTGTCATTCAATACAACATAGCAACTCATATTTAGCTCAACGCATTAAAGAATCATTTCACACAATTTCAAAAAAAACTGTTGGTACCTGGTGGTGCTCAGCCACGCCTAGTTTTTGTTTGTCCAGGTTTTAAGATTTGCACCACCACAGAGAGGAGAAAGAGATCGCTGTTTTCACGGTTTCAGTCATTTCCCAACTTAAACGATGAATCAAGTATTCCTTCTTTCTTCTTGCAGTGAGATTTATATTTATAGGTCCATTCAGTAACTGTGCTTTCAGTCACATCATATGACCACAGCAGCACATCAAGTCTGGTTTTACAAGTTTGACCTTCAAATCCATTTAGCAGCTCCTCATAACTGACGGCTGGTTTGGAACTTTCTTCTCACTTTTAAAAGTATCTGGTGTGTACAAAAGGCAAAAAACCTACACAAACAATAAAACGTCCTCCACCTTGCTGCTTGTAGAGGTCTGAGGTAAATCTCTCAAAGCATGGCTAAAATCTGCACCACTCAGTACCACCAACACTTTTCCTATTTTGCAATAATAGTGAACTCATCCTTTCCAACTACTAGCACAGGATATGTCATAAAAGAAAAAAAGACTCATCAAGGCACTGGACACATTCGAAACAATGGCACATAGCTGGCAGAGCGACAAACAGTGGGGAGGAATGTGAGGAAAGTGGTCAAAGCCCTGTGTTAATTTACATTTAAGTGCTGGCATTGTTTGTACCATCGTGTAATGGATCATATATAGCACAAGGAGCTAAACAGAGCCTTTCATTGCCTCAGAAATTTGGTCTTTGTTGAGAATCTGGGCATTTACGATTAAACATTAAAGTACAAAAAAAGAAGCTTTGCCTGGAAGTGTGCAAGCATGCACAACACAACAGGTAGGGATGCAAATGGAGTGAAAACAGTGCAGATGGCCATTCAAGGCCAGAGGACAAAATGCATAAATCTTAGTCATAATCTCATTTTTCAATCTGATCTCCACAGACCTCATATTCATCACTAGGTACATCCCCATTACCTTATCACATCACTCCATTAAAAGTACAGATGGTGCTTCAAAGAATCAAGAGAACAGCCTTTGTTTCATGGCCACAGGAACTCGTTCAAGTGGTGGACACCAGTGTTGCCAACTTAGCGACTTTGTCGCTATATTTAGCGAGTTTTCAGACCCCCTTAGCGACTCTTTTTCTAAAAAGCGACTAGCGACAAATCTGGCGACTTTTTCTGGTATTATTGGAGACTTATTTATGACGACTTTTTGACGTGAAAACGCGTATCGCTCTCACTCTCAACAAGCAGCGGTGCTGCCGTGGGCGCCTCACCCGTGCCAAAGCGCTCACGGGTGGAGGATAGTCCTCCCCCAGCTGCTATCAGGGCAGGAGACGTTCACACCTGTGCGTCCAAACTGCAAATGAATCGCGCATGAGTTCTTCTTTTACTGTTAGGCTGTTTTGTGGATCACAAGGTTTAAAACTACTTATAAACACACACTCTCACACACAAAGTAACTCCACCAGAGTGCCAATTTCAGGTCACTTTTGCCAGTCCAGGCCTGGATAAAGGAGCAGGGTTGGAATTGTGACATTAAAAAACAATAATTGCTAAAATAAATTTAATTTGTAGTTCTAAATAAATTCTAACTGCATTTAGGACGTTTTTTACTCACTTTATGTCTCTTCCACAACGTTATTTCTCTCTCCAACAACGTAGGTTACAATTACATTAGCATGACAAATTATGCAAATTAGGCGATTACGTCATTTGGCGACTTCTAGCGACTTTTAGGACAGCCAATAGCGATTTTCCTTACTAAGGAGTTGGCAACACTGGTGGACACAAGCGTCTTTATCTCTTCAGTCTGGTTTTAAACTGGAAGAACCCCCAGGCTGGTTTTAGCATAGTAGCAATGCTAACCCCCATGGTTGATATCTACAACTCCACCTGTGATACATTAGTTCTTGACTTTACACCACATACTGACAATACTGAATGTTTTGAAAAATGTCCTGAACAATAGCATTAGATACCACTAGCTTTGATCTAATATAGTAAAAACACTTTGTGCTAATGTAGCAGCTATTTTCTTTAGGCTAACAGCACTGCTAACGCAATCCTTTTTTTTTAATTGAACTAGGATTTTGACTTATCTGTGTAGCTACTATACTACCATAAAATGTACCACGCTTTGATTAATATAAAATTAAATCAGATATAAATGCATCCTTCAATATGAAACGTCTAGAATGGCTAACATAGCAAAAGATTTGTCAGGATTATGCTAACGTAGCATGTATCCATGTCCTCTTGAGGCTAACGTTAACTTATTTAACATTAACAGACTATCATTATTACTGTTCAGCTCTTCTGAACACAGCTTTGTGCCTGGGTGTTTGCATTAGCATTTAAATTTATGCTGAAACACATGTGACTGTGGAACTGAAACTAACTTGGGATATTTATTTATTCATTGACGTGAGGGAATGTGGAAAGAAGTGGAAAAACTTCAGGGACAAATATGTTTACCCAGGATGTTTCCATCAGCTGGAAACATCAGTGGACATACCCACTTGGTAATTAACATGTAATGAACCAGCACAAGCATAAATGCTGACGGCCAATTATGTGGGTTAAACATGGTAAGCTCTGCCATGATTTACCACAGAACTCTAAATCAGGCTTGAGGAATCTTTTGTCAGGGCTGTGTTATCTGGAGTTCTCAATGTTAAGGTCATTGAGATGTACCTAGTGTTTCATATCCTCTATTCTGGTCTACAGTTGAACTAGGAACGTCTCTCGGAGAGGCCACAGAATTCACATTCTATCCAAACGTCATCCAAACCAAACAAAAACCTACAAATTTGTGCTTCAGCTGTTAAACAGTTAAAAATAAGCTCTATGTACCTGTTTAGGTGACCTTTTGCCACATGTTCATTATTTACTCGTGGAAGTCAAATATTTGGTACAACAGGCCTAAAATCATAAAAAGTTTAAAATTACACTCTGATTTCTTAATAGTCTCCTTCGTTTTGTACAAACAGTTAAAAATGGCTTTTTTTAAAAAGACAACACGAGTCTCCGCAGCGAGCTGCTGTGCCGTGCAGAGACTAAGTACCGAGGTCGTTTGGATTTAAGCACCCGTGAGTAGAAAGAATGAACCATGGTGTAAATTAACACAAGCATGCAGACCCAAACGGGTCCAGATCGAGTTCTTGTTCACGGAGCGACTCGTTGGGCTCCAGTCAGTCAGCCCTGGGCAGTGCAGCTGCTCCCATCTTGGTTTTTCTTTTAAAAAAAGAGCATTAAAAAAAGAAGCTGCAGGGTCTCCCGCCTGGCATCAAAGCAGAGCGATTCAGTTCGTGTTCATGTTCCCAACATGAGGAACAGAAGATATAGACACTGCATGTGGAGCACCAAAGATTCAATATTAAACAAATAGAAGACATGAGAAATATGAATATTATTTGACCATCTATTAGAAAATATTCCAACTCATCTTACGATTAGTTATTGTCCACAAGTTATTTATTTAATATTGAACTTTTATGGGCTCTATGAATGACCAAGTCTCTATCCTTCTCCCTCAGTTGTGCACTCAAACACTGCATCATTCCTCGCCGAGGAGAGAGGTAAGACGTTCACGTGCACTCTTGGAGGTAGGAAGCTAGAGAGTCGGTTCAGAGGGGTCAGAAAGTTTCGGAATCCTCTGAGTCGTTCTCTGTGGTTCCCTCGCTGGATGGTCCCGAGGGGTTCCTGGGGCTGCGTGACGCCCGAGGGCCAGTGGATAGGCCTTTACCCCCCTGGTGGGGTATATGCCTCAACAAGGACCCTGGGGAGGGAGCTCCAGAGCTGCAAGGTGAGCAGAAAGGCATCATGGTAGCCAGAATGAGAGCCAAACAGTCAGCCACCTCTCTACTAGGAGCACAAGCCAGAGCAGGCGTCAGACCTGAGGTAGAGCGACAGAGAGAAAGAACGGAGACAGAGGGAGGGAGGGCGACAAAAACGGACAAAAAGGAGGAACAGAGCGAGACGTGGACAAGGAGGAAGCGGAGGAAGGCAAAGCAGCATCGGAGCAGCATCCCGTTAGAGTTCAGCCAGTTGACAGTGTGAGCAGACAGAAGGGGACAGCGACAACAACAGCAGCCCGACACCAAAGTGGACAATAGATAAACAAAGCGCAGTATAGTCACAAAATAAAATAAAAACTGGAGACCTCATCTCATCTAGCTGCAAAACAGACTCCCATATTAAAAATATGACTTTATATCAAAAAATGATGTGTTTACTTGCAGGAAATGATGTTGGTTTTTCATTTCCATTGTATTTATACAGCACCAAATCACAACAGTCACCTCAAGGCATTTTATATTGTGAGATAAAGACTCCACCATGACAGAAAGAAAACCCCGATAATTAGACAAAACCTTATGAACAAGCACTTGGCAACAGTGGAGAGGAAAAACTCCCTTTTAACAGGAAGTAACCTCTGGCAGAGAGGGCATCCACCTGCTGTGATTGGTTGGGGATGAGCAGAAGGAACTGTACAGGAGGTTTGTATTCAGTGCTTTTATATTTTAAAGTTTAAGTTTCATTACAACTTTACCAATCTCATCCGAGCCTTGGTTTCCCACAGGTTTCTTCCTGTTAAAAGAGTGTTCTTCCTTCCCACTGTCGCAAAGTGCTTGTTTATAGGGGGTCAGCTGATTGTCGGGGTTTCTCTCTGATATTAAAGAGCTTTTAATCATTTTAAACATATGATTTGGTGTCATATCAATTAGGGCTGTTCGATATAACGATATATATCGGATGACGATATAAAAACATCTGTCATTTCATTTTACACTATCGTTTGTTTCGTGGTGTCGCAAAATAAACTGTTTACGGCAATATTTGTTCATGGTTTTGATGGTCACTGTAGTGGCTATATTAATTTCTTAAAGTTCTCTCTTTCTCTTATATTTAATATAACCACACTACGGAAGGACAAGCACCTGTTTTTATGCGTTGTCGTTAGCAACAACGATGGTAAACCCATCGTGTGTCCGCTTGTTTATTTTACATATAAACCTTTCACAATAAAGCTCAAGATCCTGTTGAGACTTTTCAAAATAAACTGAATCACGTGAAAGAGTATGCAGAGTGTTTACGGATGACAAGCAAAAAAAAGCCGTCAGGTGCTAAAAAATAAACCTTAGCCTCAAACGTTAGGGCTTTTCCCCGCAGCACGCTGTGTAATAAATACTCACAAAGAAAACGGCGGCCGTTACAACCTATGTCTAAAAATGTATAGTTTTATGCATCGGTTAAAACACTCGACTCCAGGTACACGACGCCCAGCTGGAAACACTTCACGCAAGTCGAGCTGCCCGAGATTCACAGAATTTACAGAAAATGTTAAATTTTGTGATTTATATCGTTATCGGACGATAGATGTCTCATATCGGGATATGAGATTTTGGTCATATCGCACAGCCCTAATATAAATACAATTTTATTCATTCAGGGTATGGAGACACTGTTTTTTCAGTGACATTAGCTAAAAGCTGTCCACATGTAGCTCTACGAACAGCGTGTATTATTATATTCAGTGAAAATGAATCTTTTGTTTTTATAGCTTAACTGTTTTTGTTCTTACAATTACCCTTGATAAAACAAATCCTTAGCCCATAGTAGTGAAAAAAATTGGGTTACAACTTAATCTAAAACTCCAGTAACTGAATATATACAAAAGTACTTCATCCAGTATTGCTGATCTAAGCTAATCAATTATGGACTTTTCAGGTTTAAATTGATCTATATCCAGTAAAACAAAGAACAAAGAACAAAGAAAGCTCACAAAAAACACATGAACAGCTTTAATCCGGGTTTCCACAGCTTCATATAAAAACTACTGGCCCCCAGTGTCCTGCTATCAAACACCTGTGGTATCACAGTCCTACGTATCGCATTCACATGATTTTCAGAAAACTTTGCCTCTGACCTTCCCGTAGAGCTCAGATTTGAACTTGTCTGTGATTTTTAGTAGATACACCTGTAGTATCAATTTCTAAATCTTATGTCAATTCATGCTCTTCTTTCATTTCCTGCCATCAAATAAAAGCCAAAAAAATGTCACTCCATCAGAGATTTACTTTGATCATTACGTTTTCCTAGATATGGGTGGACTAGTTATTGTGCCGACCTCGAACAGTAACAGGCCTGCTTTCTATACCCTACTCCTGACCCTGTCTGTTGCTATGTAACAAACCTCAAGTTCACTTGAAAACCCTTCCTGCACTCTATAAAACTCACCTAACTCTACAACGAGTCGTAACCCTTTTTAAAACTGTTTTGTCTGCAGCAAACGTGGAAAACAGCGTTAAAGCTTTTCAGTAGACAAGCTGAGTCCATGCTGAGAGAAGGAAGACATTCATGCAGGTGTGCAGTCAGGCCCTGATAAGTACTGAGTTTACCGTACCGTTCTCATCCACCGTCTGAACGTTGGCTCCTCTGGACAGCAGCTGCTGGACCACCTGCTTCAGGCCGCTACGAGCCGCCAGGTGCAGAGGACTGACAGAAAGTTACACATAATTTAACTAATGGTTACACAAGTAATCTTGTTTAATTGAACTACATCACCTCTAGTGAAACAGGTTTTCAAATTCCTTTAATAAAATGTTCACAGTATCTGAAAAACTAATTTTATTTATTTTACTTGGACTGATCCTGGACCAAATCTTTACATACATCATTTCAAAAGCTCTTGTTTACAGTGACACATGTGTTTCCTATATGTACAGACTAGGGATGTACCGATACCGATACTGGTATCGGGTATCGGGGCCGATACTGTAAAATGTAAAAGTTAACCGATACCAATTCAATTTCAATTCAATTCAATTCAATTTTATTTATATAGCGCCAAATCACAACAAATGTCGCCTCAAGGCGCTTCATAGATACAGAGAAAAGCCCAACAATCATATGACCCCCTATGAGCAAGCACTTTGGCGACAGTGGGAAGGAAAAACTCCCTTTTAACAGGAAGAAACCTCCAGCAGAACCAGGCTCAGGGAGGGGCGGCCATCTGCTGCGACCGGTTGGGGTGAGAGAAGGAAGACAGGATAAAAGACATGCTGTGGAAGAGAGACAGAGATTAATAACAGATACGATTCAATACAGAGAGGTCTGTTAACACATAGTGAGTGAGAAAGGTGACTGGAAAGGAAAAACTCAATGCATCATGGGAATCCCCCGGCAGCCTACATCTATTGCAGCATAACTAAGGGAGGATTCAGGGTCACCTGGTCCAGCCCTAACTATATGCTTTAGCAAAAAGGAAAGTTTTAAGCCTAATCTTAAAAGTAGAGATAGTGTCTGTCTCCCGAATCCAAACTGGAAGCTGGTTCCACAGAAGAGGGGCCTGAAAACTGAAGGCTCTCCCTCCCATTCTACTTTTAAATACTCTAGGAACAACAAGTAGGCCTGCAGAGCGAGAGCGAAGTGCTCTGATAGGGTGATATGGTACTACAAGGTCATTAAGATAAGATGGGGCCTGATTATTTAAGACCTTGTATGTGAGGAGCAGGATTTTGAATTCAATTCTGGATTTAACAGGAAGCCAATGAAGGGAAGCCAAAACAGGAGAAATATGCTCTCTCTTTCTAGTCCCTGTCAGTACTCTTGCTGCAGCATTTTGGATTAACTGAAGGCTTTTCAGTGAGTTTTTTGGACATCCTGATAATAATGAATTGCAGTAGTCCAGCCTGGAAGTAATAAATGCATGAACTAGTTTTTCAGCGTCACTCTGAGACAGGATATTTCTAATTTTAGAGATGTTGCGCAAATGGAAGAACGCAGTCTTACATATTTGTTTAATATGTGCGTTGAAGGACATATCCTGGTCAAAAATGACTCCAAGGTTCCTCACAGTGTTACTGGAGGCCAAGGTAATGCCATCCAGAGTAAGAATCTGGTTAGATACCATATTTCTAAGCTTTTCAGCACCGAGTACAATGACCTCAGTTTTATCTGAGTTAAGAAGCAGAAAGTTAGTGGCCATCCAAGTCTTTATGTCTTTAAGACATTCCTGCAGTTTAACTAATTGGTGTGTGTTATCTGGCTTCATGGACAGATAGAGCTGGGTGTCATCTGCATAGCAGTGAAAATGTATGCTATGTCTTCTAATGATGCTGCCTAGGGGAAGCATGTATAATGTAAACAGAATTGGTCCTAGCACTGAACCCTGTGGAACTCCATAATTAACCTCAGTGTGTGAAGAGGACTCTCCATTTACATGCACAAATTGGAGTCTATTAGATAGATATGATACAAACCACTGCAGTGCAATACCTGTAATACCTACAGCATGTTCTAATCGCTCTAACAGGATATTATGGTCAACAGTATCGAATGCTGCACTAAGGTCAAGAAGGACAAGCACAGAGATGAGTCCACTGTCAGAGGCCATAAGAAGATCATTTGTAACCTTCACTAAAGCTGTTTCTGTGCTGTGATGAACTCTGAAACCTGACTGAAACTCTTCAAATAAACCATTCCTCTGCAAATGATCTGTTAGCTGTTTGACAACTACTCTTTCAAGGATTTTTGATATGAAAGGAAGGTTGGAGATTGGCCTATAATTAGCTAAGACTGCTGGGTCTAGAGATGGCTTTTTGAGTAAAGGTTTAACTGCAGCCACCTTGAAGGCCTGTGGTACATAGCCGATTATTAGAGATAGGTTGATCATATATAAGATCGAAGAATTAATCAATGGCAGGACTTCTTTGAGCAGTTTTGTAGGAATGGGGTCTAAAAGACACGTTGATGGTTTGGAGGAAGTAATTATTGAAGTTAACTCAGAAAGATCAATTGGAGAAAAAGAGTCTAACTTAACATCAATGAAACTAAGAGTAGCTGTAGATAATATTACATCTGTGGGATGATTATTGGTAATTTTTTCTCTAATGATAAAAATTTTATTTGTGAAGAAGTTCATGAAGTCATCACTAGTTAACGTTAAAGGGATGGTTGGCTCAAAAGAGCTCTGACTTTTGTCAGCCTGGCTACAGTGCTGAAGAGAAACCTGGGGTTGTTCTTATTTTCTTCAATCAGTGATGAGTAGTAAGCTGTTCTGGCTTTGCGGAGGGCTTTCTTATAAAGCAACAAACTATTTCTCCAGGCTAAATGATGATCCTCTAAATTTGTGACACGCCATTTCCTCTCCAGATTACGAGTCATCTGCTTTAGGGTACGTGTTTGAGAATTATACCACGGGGTCAGGTACTTCTGATTAGAGACCTTAGTTTTCACAGGAGCTACAGTATCCAGAGTCGTACGTAGTGAGGAGGTGAAATTATTAACAAGATAATCGACCTCTGTTGGGGTAGCGTTCAGATAGCTGCTCTGCTCTGTGTTGGTACAGGGCATTGACGATGATAACAGTGGCTGGATTATATTCTTAAACTTAGTTACAGCGCTTTCAGAAAGACATCTACTTTGATAAAGTCCACTCTCCACTGCTGCGTAATCAATTATAGTAAATGTAAATGTTATCAAGAAATGATCAGACAGGAGAGGGTTTTCAGGAAACACTGTTAAATGTTCAGTTTCTATGCCATATGTTAAAACAAGATCTAGAGTGTGATTAAAGTGGTGGGTGGGTTCTTTTACATTTTGAGAGAAACCAATTGAGTCTAACAACAGATTAAATGCCATGTTGAGGCTGTCATTTTTAGCATCTACATGGATGTTAAAATCACCCACAATAATTATTTTATCTGAGCTCAGAACTAAATTAGATATAAAGTCTGAGAAATCAGACAGAAACTCTGTGTAAGGCCCAGGTGGACGATAGATGATAACAAGTAAGACTGGTTTCTGAGTTTCACAGCTGGGGTGGACGAGGCTAAGCATCAGGCTTTCAAATGAATTAAAAGTCTGTCTTGGTCTTTCATTAATTAATAGACTGGTGTGAAAAATTGCTGCCACACCGCCCCCTCGACCTGTGCTTCGAGATTTCTGGTAGTTAGAATGACTCGGGGGTGTTGATTCATTTAAACTAAATGAATCAACACCCTGAACACCCATGAACCGATACTAACTTATTTCATTAATCAGAGGGTGGCTTGTCATTTCTGTTGTCGTTTTTTAGATTGGCCACTAGGGGGACATCCCGCGCTAAACAGGCACAGGGTTAGGCGAGTGAGACTGGCGGCTCCAGATAAAAAAGAGAAACTGGAGGCTGCTGTAGCTAGGCTAAGCAAAATGCCAGCAGTGTGGACCGGAACAGCCAACTTTAACTCAGGTTTTGGAAAAGCGAAGAAAAATGTCAAGAGAAAATCCACGGGCAGTTAAAATAACAGAGGCTCGACTCATTTTATCGCTCTGGATGACCAGCCAATGCGGTCGTGGAAAACATAGGATTGCACCGTCTTCTCAGCATACTCGAGCTGCGATATGAAATATAATAAATAAACAGAAGTGTTTATTTATTATTCTGAAAGCTCGAGACAGTGCCAATAGTTCAGTGATATTTTGTTAAATTACAATGTGGAGACTCCGCAATAATTTAACAGAAGTGCTTATTTTTCACTTGAAATTTTTTTGTGGTAATTTTTTATTAAGATTTTATTTTTTATCGGCAGAGAATAAAATAAAACCTGTCTTCAAATTCATTGCATTTGTGTGTGTGTGTGTGGTAGAAGTATCGGTTTTTGTACTCTGTATCGGCAAGTACTCAGATCCAAGTATCGGTATCGTATCGGTTTGAAAAAATTGGTATCGTTGCATCCCTAGTACAGACATGAGGGCCAAAGTATTTTCACACTCACGTTTGCAGCGCTGCATTCGTGGCATTAATGAGCGCAGTGTCAGACAGCTTCTCGAGGATCAGCAACACACAGTCTTCCTTCCCCTGGAAGAAGAAGGACTCAAGTTAAAAAGTGCTCCAGAGATCTGCCTAAGTAAACAGCACTGAGGTCTCATCTGTGAGCTTTC
This sequence comes from Neolamprologus multifasciatus, assembly GCF_963576455.1. Classification (NCBI taxonomy): domain Eukaryota; kingdom Metazoa; phylum Chordata; class Actinopteri; order Cichliformes; family Cichlidae; genus Neolamprologus; species Neolamprologus multifasciatus. The sequence continues at coordinate 10,478,530 of NC_140454.1, forward strand.
CTTTCAGTAAAACAGGTAAACAAAGGTCCCACAAAACTGGGCCAAACACTAATGCTGGCGTGTGGTGCCCCCTTGTAGACACGTACATTACTGCAAGCCAGGTGCAGGGCGGTGTTGCCGTCCTTGTCAGTCAGACTGAGGTTGGCACTGGCGCTGGTCAACAGCACCTCTGTACGAGACAGAATACAGAGCATGCATAAAAAACAAAATCACTGCTCATTTTCTGATCATAAGCACATGTAAAACAACTCCGTACCAAGAGCCCCGACCCTGCCCCTCTGAGCCGCCATCATCAGCGCAGTGCGACCCGACTGTTCTGCGACGTCCACAGGTGCATCGTGGGAAAGGAGCAACTGGACACAATCGACATGACCGGCAAATGCTGCAGCATGAAGAGGAGTCCTGGAAGAGAGAGGATGGAATGAGAACAAATGGTGCTCGGCAGCGGTGGAGGAGCTGCACTGGCGACATGTCCACACTCGCTTCTTACCTGCTCTTAGCATCGCAGCAGCCAGCGATGTCTGAACCCATCGCCTCCAGCAACAGCGATGCACATGGCTCGTGATCATTGGTTCTGAAAGACAAAACACAAACAGGAGTTCAGCGACTGAAATCGGCCTCTGAAAAGAAGGAAAAGCATTATTCCAGTAGCAAAAAAGACGACTCCGGGATATCAGTGTGACTTACACAGCACAGTGCAGAGGGGTGAAGGGGTTCCCATCAATACAACGGCAGCCTTTCTGTTCTAGCAGGACCTCCACACACCCTTCATGACCTACACACAAACACACACTTTAGGAAAAAGTTTCCTAACTGGAGGTCTCTTCCTGTTAAATGGGAGTTCTTCCTCCCCACTATCACCAAGTGCTGCTCACAAAGGATTGTCTGTTTTGAACTGAATTTACTTTTTTTAAAAAAAATTTAAAAACGTGTCTGCAGGTGCCACTAACCATAATAACAGGCCCAGTGCAGCGGTGTGTACCCGCTGTGGTCTCTCAGCGGGGGCAAGGATGGCGCCTCAGAGCAGGCGATGCTCAACAGCTCACTCAGCCAGGAAGCGTGGCCTCGGGCAGCGGCCAAGTGGATGGCTGTACGACCGCGCGAGTCGCCGAGCAAAACCGAAGCCTCCTGCTCCAGCAGACACTGGATGCACTCCTCCTGACCACACAGCAGCTGGGACAAAAGAGCAGAAGCTATATAAGAATCTATAATACAAATCTGAAAGTCTTCTAATGAATAAAGCACATTTCCAAGAAGGTCCCTCCTAAAAATGTTAATGGGAGTCATCAGTCTAATAGGCCCTAATATAAAACTTATTGCTTCTTTCTTGTCACAAATGAAAGAAATTATAAATAAAGACTGCACTAAATCCACACAAACACAAGTTCCACGCTCACCCCAAGGTGCAGCGCTGTGAGGCCGTGGTTATCGGCCACATTGACATTGGCTTCCCTTTCCAGCAGCAGCGACACGGCGTCGACGTGACCTCCGGCCACCGCGAGCATCAGAGGAGTCCTGCAGACGAGGACGACATATTTAAGAGGGAAAACGGAAAGGGACAAATCGCACGAAGCAAACAGGATGTGTGGGGGCGGGAGCAAGGGTCACTCACTGTCCCTGAGAGTCAGCAACATCCACGAGGTCTGAATTATCCGATTCATCCAGCAGGAGGCGCACACACGTAGTATGACCATTCATCACTGCAAAGAGAACGAAACAAAAGGTGTCACAAACATACAAATCAGCTCTGCGACACAAAGGTTGAGATGACTTCTGTCACCACAGTAGAAAAAAAGTATTTAACCACCTGTTTTTTCAGCCACATGTTGAACAAACTCTAAATTTAGTTCATCTGAAGTGTAGTTATAGGCAACCCAGGCTCGTGAGCGGCACATACATGTGCTTCAAATGAACAATAAGGACTCTTGGACTGCAGATATCTGAAGCTACAGAGAACTACATTCAGTCCAAAGGTTAGGCATCTCAAGTATGTTCAAATGATGCTCACATTGCTGGAATAAGAAGACACAATAACTAAGATGACCTTTGATACACTAAAGAATCCTGCCCAGAGGTGCACGAAAAACAAGTGTTTCCTATGATTCTGAAGTAATGAGTTAAGGCTTGAGGAAGAGGCCAAAGCAATTTCAGACATAAGAGACCCAATGCTGATGTTTAGTGTAAAGATTTTCCACATAAATAACACATCTTATACTTGGATTTCCATCTAAATAAACAACCATCCCAGGGTTTGGTAATCAGCTGTTTGTAGTTTCACAGTCCACATGTGTTTAAAGAAGCTTTGGCAGAGGGATTAAAGTGTTATATACACCGACCATATGCTGATTTCACTACAATTTTTCACATATAGAAATTATATTTTTGATTTATTTTTTTATCTTTTGGAACAAAATAACAACATCCTTGCTCTTGTTTTGAAAATTCAGTCTCCCAGACCAGCTATCTTATTTCTGTTTCCTGTTTTCAGTGCTCACCTGCAAGGTGCACTGGGGTGCGTCCATACTGCTTATCAGTAGTGCGTGGCGATGCTCCCTGGCTGAGGAGAGTGTGAACGCAGTCAGAGTGACCACGGAGAGCAGCCAGCGCCAGAGCTGTCCTCCCCATCTCGTCCCCCTGGTCTACCTCTCTCTCCCCCTGCAGCAGCACCTCCAGGGCCTGAGCATGGCCATGGTACGCCTGAAGAGAGAAATTACTGTTTAAAAATGTAAATTAAAAAAAAAAAATAGGATAACCTACTACAAATCCTTTTATCCGTTTAATACTGACAGCGAGGTGCAGCGGGCTCCTGGCATGTGGAGATTCAGAGTCGTCTTGTTGACCGCTATCTCTGTCCAGCAGCTGGAGGTCAAAACAAAACCAACGTGAACACAGTCACAGTCTGTTCATGTGCTTTATCAAATTTAAGTAGCTCTGTTTTTCAGGGATTTACTCAGAGCTCTTTTTTGTTTGTTTGTTACATAAAAGACTTGATGCTCTAACTTAAAACACCCAGATTTCTGGCATGTGGTGAAAAAGTGATAGGCCATGATAGGCCAGCAGAGAAAGAAACTCCCTCCAGACACTCCCCAACAGTACAAGCATTTCCTCAGTAAGGCTTCAACAACATGTGACAGGAGTGTGTGCATCTGTGTGAGGACTTTAGTCTGGAGACATCCTGTTTGTGCAGAGTGAAGGCAGTTCGATTCAGTCAGGGTTCAGAAATAGGGTCCAATCAAAATGACTTCATTACTGACCATTACCTTTTTATACTTTTGCTACCCATTTAAACCATTGTTTTTAGTCAGCTGTTACATTATTTTAGCAAATTATATTAACTAATCAGTAAATTTGTTGTTTTTAGCCTGCTACTTTTTCAAAGACAATTTGTTGGCAAATTGTAACAAGCTAACTTACATTTAGCTAGCTGTTAGCTTACCTGTTACTGTCAGCTAGCTAATACTATGTCAGATTTGTTTCGGGGCTCTTTGGTTTTTATTAGATTTGACTGACTGAGAGAGCTAGGAAAGGGGGGCAGAGAGCGGGGACAATATAAAGCAAATTTTCAGTGACTCTCAGAGGCTACGGTGACCACCGGTCTATCCCTAGCTGATGCTACTCTTTCCCCATTAATAGCCCTGGTTGGGGCACACTGGGGTAAGGGGCTAAGGTGTGCTATGTGTCACACGTTTGTGTAAACTGACCAGTTCTAGACAGTGCCTGTGTCCATAGGCTGCGGCGTAGTGGACAGGGTTGTAACCCTGTTTGTCTTTCAGTGAGGCCGTAGCACCGCTCTGAAGCAGGAACTCCAAACATCTGCAACACAAACATGTCATTTCAGAAGGCAGCTTAAAGCACACACGCTTATGACATCAAGATAACACCGTTTTAAATGTATAGTGGTGAGTCTTGACTGGAGCTAAATGTCAGTTACACATCACACATGTATGCTATAGACTTTGTGTTTTATTATAGTCTTTTATCGCCATTTGTTCTTAAATTTTTTATTTATCCAATTTTGTTTTGTTTTCTTTCCTTTTTTGTTTCTTTTTTTCATTAATAAACTTTGAGAAAACTGTGAAAATCACCTGTTATATTTCCTGTTCCATTTTTTAACATTACTATTTACTTTGATAGATTTTGATAGATTTATTTCTTTAAGCTAATCACATTTGGCTACATAGTAATAGAATTTATTAATTTTCTATACTACTATATGCTAATCATTTATTCATTATCTTCAGTGAATCAGTTTTTTTTATCTAAGTATTCAGTCTATTTCATCTCTTTTTGGAGATGTCTCAAAAATGTCGTTTTTGTTGTTTACAATTTAATTTAAACAGATGCGGTTCTACCTTTCAGTTTTTGGCATGTATTGTAGATTTGTGCATAGCTTTGGTCAAATTTCAGTAGATTTTGTTCCCACTCACAGTGCTGCCTCCTTCTCCCTTTCTGCCTGAACGCCTTCACTCTCTGGCTCCAGAGCAACACGACGTCTATGAGGGAGGAGACAAACAGAGGATCAGGGTAAAAAACAGATAGGCGTAGAGATAGGATGACATTAAGTATCAATATACTACATACATACAACATGCATTAACAAAACAAAAACAAAACAGCCTATTTAACTATGTGCATCATCACCTGCCACTGCTAACACGCTAACTGAACTAATACTGAACGTTAACCTGCAGACCATGCATGACTCAGTGACAGCATCGCCTCTGGTTACCATGGAAACAGTAGGTATGGCTCAGCGGGTTTCTTTATGTGGTAACATAGGACAGCTAGCCAGATTTGTGATGCACCAAGGAGGGGGTGTGAAGAGCTCAGCTCAGCTCCCAGCCAGGCGCCAGTCTGTCTCCACTCATTTTTGTGACTGAGGTAAACATGGAGGACTCTGCTCAACACATCTACTGAGATGCTCTGATAACTTCTTCCACCTTGTGGAAACCCAACAGTGAAATGCTCCTTATACACTGATCAGCATTAGTATTTATCATTGTAATATAGTAACCAGACGTATACTGTTTCTACACAAATGCATGCAGCGTCTTCGAATGCTTGTATTGGTGCATTTATTTCTTCAGCGTTACCGTGACAGTATTAGCCAAAGTGCTCATTTTAAACTAGTTGGCCTTCTCCTTTAAATGTTAAATTAACTTTTAAACCAGATGTAGTGAAGATGGTTTAATATCAATGCAATACTTTAAAGAAATGTGTGAATACAATGTGCAAAAAGGATCATCGCCTGAAGCTTTATTTTAGCAGTACATCCAGCTGCAAACTCAGGCTCTCAAAGGAGCATTCTGCTGTTTTAAAAGCCACAGTGTGCTCAGTACAAGGATCAGACCAGCTAATAAACAGAGTGAAGCAACAAGAGAGTCACATAGTCCCCCAAGGAACTGTCTATAACACAGCATTTTAGACTTAAAGTCAAAATCAAACCGAAATAAAAAAAAATATATACGAATATAAATATAATTAGATAACTTTGGATTGAAAATGCCAACAACTTGACCAAGTTCAGCATGTAAGAAGAAAAAAGAAAGAAGTGGCTGCAGCTTTATGTAAAGTTTTTGAATGCTTGCTCACCTTCTATCCAGATCTGAGGCAGCAGCATAGTGCAGGGCGGAGCGCCCCCACTGGTCTGTGGCATTTATGGCAGTGCCACATGCCAACAGAGTCTCCAGACACTGATAGTGACGGCTGGCAGCCGCATAGTGAAGAGGAGTCCTGGGAAGTGAGAGAAATTCAAATGAAGACAACAAAAGTAACTTAATTCTAAATGCAATCAAAGGGAAAAAGATAAGATAAGATAAGATAAGATAAGATAAGATAAGATAAGATAAGATAAGATAACCTTTATTAGTCCCACAGCTGGGAAATTTGTTTTGTCACAGCAGGAAGTGGACAGTGCAAAAGTTATGTATCAAAAATTAGAATATAATAAGAATAAATACAGTACACAACTGTACAGAATAGAATAAAATAAAATACTATATACAGTAGAATAAAATAGAATAAAATATACCATACACAAGAATTTGAAGACCAATCTGCTTTTTTTTCTTTCCTTTTTATTTTGACGTTTCTTAAAAAGTTTAGAAAACTGTTCTCCACACAGCAACATGAAGTACCTGCCACACTTATCTCTCCTGTTGTGGTCTCCTCCACTGCTCAGGAGCAACTTGACACAATCCACATTACTGCACAAAAACACAGAGACGGCAGTTATTACTCAAAATGACGCTTCCAGGTGAAGGATTTATGATCCTTAGGCAAAAGGAAAATGTTTGGTTACTGAAAAACATGCAGCATAACACTGAACTGCTGAGCCAGGTTCTGGCAGAGGCCAGAGGGGGCCATGTGATTGTTGTAAGGTCTTAACATAATCAATAAATAAAACATAATCAAATTAACGCCATTAACACCATGACTTGTTCTCATATTTAGACCATCATGCCGAGGCTAACACAGGCACTGGTTTTACTCCGTTACCACAGCAGCTAATGTTATCATGTCCTGGCTGATGTCAGAACACAAAGGATTTTCCATTTCTGGAAGATTTTATCATATTTGTTCCACCTGGCAATTTCTCCTCAGACTTTTGCTGCACTGACTATATTCTCATATCTGGAAAGTAATGGACTCACCCTCCGGCAGCAGCAGCGTGGAGGCAGGTCCTCCCCAGCGTATCTGGAGTGTCTATCTGAAAGCCTGCAGACAGGACCGAGTCGTTACACATTATGCTAAACCTCCGACCTGATGGGAGCAGCGCAGGGAAACGAAGGAGGGCCAGACAAAACAGCAGCAGCCATCACAGAGAGAGAGGAAGAGAAGGAGGTGGAGAGGGAGACAGGGGTTAGTGTGACAGGTGGGGAAACGAGGGTTACACAGACGATCATGCACATAGAGGAAAATACAAGGACAGGTTACACACAGAGAGAGCCACACACCTTATCTTCAGGTCAGAGACACATTCAGACAGCTTCACAGGATAAAGTGCAACAAGGCAAACAGCGCAACGCAACACAGCTTGAATTAAATGGACGTTTGACACTGTAGGATGATTAGGATTTTTACAGATACGCAGATAAATAAAGTCATCATCAAATTAATCCATTATTATGGTTCTGCAATGTTTACATGGGACGTTTTAATCAGAGGAAACGTACATTTATTTAGAGGTAAAGCTCATTTACATTTATAGGGTTCACCTTTTGTCTGCTAATAATCCAGCAGATTATTCTGATTGTTCATCTATAGACATATTCTGCCTTTGCATTAAATATAATGGAATGAAGTAAGCACCACAAAAACTGAACAAAACTCAACAGTCATTTCTTTTTTGAAATATTGTGATTACTTAGTAGTTTCATGTAGGAACTGGGATTTCTTTTGGCACACCACCCCGTGCTAAAGTCACCACGGCACCATGAAAACACCAAAGTCACCCAGTAAAGATGGCGTCCACCATGAAACTGCTCACAACTACGTTTTTTGGAGTAACCTAGTTATTATTCCTGGAGGAGAAATTACTAGTAAATTTTTGGATGCATTTCCAAGAAGGCATTTTCTCTAAAACTGGTGGACTCGTGCTAAAGTCGTGCACATTTCTTCCCATCCTGAAACATTTACTCAGCTTAGCTTCTTAAATATGATCATTTTCAGTTTCTCCTCCGAACTGCTCATTTTAATGGTATTCTTTAGACAAAACAAGCCATGCAAAGTCATAATTTTAAAGAAATTGTGGAAATGAACAAAAAGGCCTTTAAAGAATATTTGAAACTTGTAACGGGCTGTTTCTATAGCACTGAATTATAAGTCTTAGCGAGTCCAGGCTCAGATTGGCACAGGCTGCACGTACACGTGTACGCTTTCTTTCACATCCACATGATTATCAGAGTTAGACCTACAATTGCATAGCTGACAGGAAATCACTCTTGAGATCCACGGTATGAAGGATTTTGAAATCCAAGATTTAGCTGTGGGTGCAGCAAACACAGCACTCCTGACCAAACCCAGTACTGCAGCTGCACAACACACAAACACATGTAAATGACTTCTTTGTTGTTAGCTACAGCAGCTCAGCAGAGCCATGTGAGGAGCCCAGTTTCATCCACACACAAGCGCTGGCGCCTTGTTAAATCATCAAATGGTAAATGGTAAATGGCCTGTATTTGTATAGCGCTTTTACTAGTCCCGCCTAGGGACCCCAAAGCGCTTTACACGTCCAGTCATCCACCCATTCACTCTCACATTCACACACTGGTGGAGGCAAGCCACAGTTGTAGCCACAGCTGCCCTGGGGCAGACTGACAGAAGCGAGGCTGCCATATCGCGCCATCGGCCCTTCTGGCCAACACCAGTAGGCGGTAGGTGAAGTGTCTTGCCCAAGGACACAACGACCGAGACTGTCCGAGCCGGGGCTCGAACCGGCAACCTTCCGATTACAAGGCGAACTCCCAACTCTTGAGCCACGATTACCCCGTGGGGTAAGTTAACTGGAAGCACGAAGAAGTCGGGTCTTTTCCCAACTTTTGTTTAATGCAAAGTTTCTTCGTCTGTTTTCAGAAAAAAAAAAAGTTTAACAGATGATATGAGAAGAAAATTATTTTACAGGCCAAAGCAACACGGAAACTTTCTGATGTAAACAAGATAACTGCTGATAGAGGAGAATTCACAGGGATGCACTGTGTCCGGAGGGAAAATGAGTAATGAGACTGAGGCCTTGTCTTTTCAGGAGCATTGTGACCTGAATTTGGCTGGAGCTGAACGTGCCTGTGCAGAACAACAGCTGGACTCAACGCTCACTGAAGTTACACTCCAAGATGAAATTAAGACAACAGAAGTCCTCAGTCAGCACACTGAGGGCAACGCGCACATACGTAGAAGTGCTGACTCAGCGTTCTTGGAACAACAAACAATAGCAAATAATTTCACTTTTTTAGACAAAAGCACATAAAACACTGTTTGTGTTTGATTGACTCAAAATGCTGTTAATTAAAATAGCATCCGTTCATGCTTTTTTCATCAGCTGTTGCTAGCTAGTTATTATTTTTTTCCAGAAACAACCAGTTCACCCTCCTCCGCTCTGTAGGCGCTTGCTGAGCAGCTACACTCTGTGCTTGTGAACTCGACTTCCTGTTCTCTGTGGACACGCTGTGACGTAGCTGACGAGTACATATAAAGAATGCTTCCTGTGTCACCAGGAAAAAAAGGACCATGTAGTGCAGGCTAAAGACCAACCAATGTATCAGCTGATGTTAGCTATATGCCAATCTATCAATGTCTGCATTTATTTTTTTTCCCATCTCTTTAAATAAGAGATGGGAGAAACCTTCTTCAGGGAACTTATGAGTGTTGAAGTTGGATAGTTTGTCCACCAGAGGATGTGCCACATGTTGCCGACACCTGTTTGAAGTCCCACAAACACAACAGCCAGCTGATCGTATCAGGTCAGGCAGACAAATATAATGTTTTGTATGTCTCAATAAGACGGGAAACATCATAGGACGATATATATGAATTTTGAATTTTAAATCAGCAAATTTTGTTACTAATGTTAGAAAATACTGGCAATCACCAAGGTGACCACTCAGGTATCAATTTCAGAATACTAGCTGACTTCCTTCTTGTGTTATTGCATTCAGAAAATGTTCAGAAAACATGACCTCTGACATTGAGGTCAAACTCGTCCGAGATTATTATTAGACACACTTATGGTATCAATTTGAGCTTCTACATTGCCTCATTCTCAACTTTTTCGCATTTACAAACATTTACTTTATTTCAAGATTTGACCAACTTTGAAACTGTAGCACTAAATAAGGCAAAGCTAAGTTTAACTAAATCCATCATGCACCATTTCCCAGTTAGCTACCTGACGACAGCAGCTTCCGGCAGCAGTCAGAGTGCGCATTCAAGGCAGCCAGGTGAAGAGGAAACATCCCGTGGACTCCTCGCCTTTGGAGAAAGACATGGGTATCTCTTTATTTCCATAACACGTCATTGTAACCAATAAAATTCTCAACAAGTCAACAAATAAGCAAACAAACCTGGTGCAGTCGGCTCCGCTGGTGATAAGCGTGTTGATGAGGAGCTCGTGGCCATAGCGAGCAGCAATGTGAAGGGGAGTGTTGCCATCCTTGTCCACACTGTCGATCTCTCCGCCTGAAACAAAACGCGAAAAAAATAATGACCCTGTGGAGTTAAGGCAGCTTTAAGACACCGCGAGACAAACACAAGCATAAAGAAGTCTCACCGTTCTGGATGAGGGTCTGGGAGCGAGTGAACCGTCCGTGAACCGCAGTCATGTGGAGAGGACTCTTTCCATCCCGACTCTAACGTGGATAGAGAAGAAAAAAAGGTTTAGAATGAAACACGGACTTCAGACTTCAGTGTTTTTTAATGAGCACCCTTAGCAGAAAAACACCCCCCAAGGCATAATGTTGCCACTTCTGTGCTCGACTCTGGAGACGGTGTTCTTTCGGTCACATTCAGTATTTTCTAGAATATTTTTACATTTCGTAATCCTCTCATTCTATCATATGATAGAATGAAGGGTATTTCTCCTGTCTCTGCTTTACTTTGCAAAATTTCATTAATTGGCAAATAGCCACTGTTCCTTTATTTTGACACTTAAAAAAATCATTTTGAAGAAAGCCCAAAATATTGACTAAAAAAGTTTTTAGCTTTAGCATTTAGCATGTTGTACCAACTAGCATGTCCACAGCATGTCTTTTATCCTGTCTTCCTTCTCTCACCCCAACCGGTTGCAGCAGATGGCCCCGCCCCTCCCTGAGCCTGGTTCTGCCGGAGGTTTCTTCCTGTTAAAAGGGAGTTTTTCCTTCCCACTGTCGCCAAAGTGCTTGCTCATAGGGGGTCATATGATTGTTGGGTTTTTCTCTGTACGTATTATTTTAGGGTCTACCTTACAATATAAAGCGCCTTGAGGCGACTGTCGTTGTGATTTGGCGCTGTATAAATAAAATGAAATTGAACCGAGCTGAACTACTCGAACTGTCGACACAGAAACTTCAGGTTCAATTGCAGCAGCACTCGTTTACCACAGAATACTAAAACACCTCTTAATGTGTCTAAACTTAAGTCTGTATTTTTTTATTCCATAAAAATAAAAATAAACATCACCATTACCCTCGATATACAATAATAGCTGGGCTCCAGTCTTGCCAGCAACTATATTTCTCTGCACCTGTACATTGACATCGGCCCCATTGTTGACCAGGAACTCCAGGCAGAGCGCTCCGTGTGTGGAGGCAGCAGCAAAGTGCAGCGGGGTGAAGCCTTTGTTGTTGGCCTGGCTGACATTGGCCCCATAATCAATCAGCTCACTGACAACAGCGTCCTGACCATTGAAACAGGCCACGTGGAGAGGCGTGTTTCCAAATGCATTGGGCTCATCTATCTGTGGTCAGAGCAAACAGAAACATATAAAGACTAGGTAAACATGAATGACAGGGCGTCTCTTTCAAGGTGCAAAGGGAAAACGGCACAATCAGCTCAACTTGACTAGTACATAACAAATCAGTTATAAATCCATTAAAAAGCAATAAAGCTAGTAAAAATATTTAGGGTATATTTGGGTTAGATAATAGTTTATGTTTAGATAAAAGTAATAGACTGTATGCTTATACTATATGCTAGCTAAAAGAAGTGAACAAAATGGTTCACTTACTGAGGTCAGCAGCAGATTTCTGAGGTATATAAGAATGAGTTGGCTCTAACTTGTGAACGATACAATGAATGCTGGTCATGTTAGGATTGGTCTGTTCACTCAAGAAGGGACTGTCTGTCTATCTCTGTAGGGTATTCTGAAGTAAACAATCAGGCGAATGAGTGACACGCAGAAGGAATGTTTTGAGGATTTCTTTTTAGATTCAAGGAAAATCTGACTCCATGTATCCTTTTCCCTCTTTTATTTAGTTAGTGGTAGTTTTCACATTGAAACAGCAGAGGTACAGTGATGGCATTTTGAAAAGCTGGAGTGGGATCTAACTACTCTCCACAACATCCTCTCTACTGTGAGGGATCACTCAAAGTGAAAGTAAACTTCTGAATGTATTTTTATTTGCAATGTGGACTGTTTGAAAATTAGGGACAAAAGCGTGTGTTTACGTGGGTGTATGTGTCCTGACCTCAACAGACAGGTTGAGCAGGTGTTTGACGACGGCAATCTGTCCACTGGAGGCTGCCGTGTGAAGCGGAGTGTATCCTCGTTTGTCTTTGCAGCTGATCTCTGCGCCTTTGTTTACCAGCAGGCACACCACATCCAAGTGACCTAAAGGGGGATTATAAGAAACACTGACACTCAGCTGATTGGTCGTCCTTTTCACCGAAGCACTGCTCTGATGAAGCGCTGATGTCTTTGTAGACCTTAGAGGTTGTTGTTATGTTTTTGTTGGTAGGTTTTTGTTATGTTTGGACTGGTTTTCCATTTCCTTTATCTCTGTGACATGTGCTTAACAACCTTCACTTCTGTCTCTTACCCATGAAAGCTGCCCAGTGCAGAGCTCGGCCATCCTTTTTATCGAAGGCATTGATGTTGGCTCCTTTAGTGAGGAGAAGGTTTACCATCTAACAAATAAACAGAAAGGACATGAGAAGGAAATATTAGAGGGAGGTGTGCGCAACAGGATGTGTGAGCGGGCGGGTCTTTTTATAACAGCATTGTAAATCAATCTCATCTCTCGGCCCAGTCGCCGCATAAACATCGGCCTATCGAGCAGAAATGAAGGCACCGTCCATTCAGCTCCGCTCCACAAATCTGCCGCCTCTCATTGTTAATTTTAGATCTGGCACGCTGGTGAATGATTTTGTCTAAGATGAGGAGTGCTTCAAAATGCACAGCCCACTTAATAATCCCAGTGACACAGCTGCACTCGCCCACCTGTTTCCTTCAACCAAGCTATTCAACCAGAACAGCACAAAGGACGGTTACGTCACAGCCTGTTTATTTGTGAATTGCAGTGTGAAGTGCAACCGAATGCGGCCCCACTCTGCAGCTAACGTGCTGATCATTTACTTCCAGTGCTTAAAAAGACTGCTCCGGGCTGCCTTACCTCAGTGTGGCCGTTGAGGGCAGCGTGGTGGAGAGCAGTGCGTCCACCACGATCGGACACGTTGACGCTGCTCAGCAGTGGGATGATGATTTCAGCGCATCGTAGCGCGTTATTCGCTGCAGCGACATGCAGCGGCGTCTGCCAGTTCTTGTCCCGCGCGTTCACGTCAGCAGAGTGGCGGATCAAGACTCGAACAGCCTCCTGAGGAAGAATTTTGCACATACCTGAATCATGTGACACCTGAATAAATGCAGTCCAAGCCTGCAGATAAACTGATCAGTCAACTGATATCTCAGAACATTATTTAACTAATGAAAGTAATGCCATTAAAACAGGGTAAGCTTCCTCTTTGTAAATCCCTCCTGACTAACGTACTGAGACAGTTTTTACTTCAGCTCTTTTCTTTAGCTAGCGCTATCTAAGTGGTGCTAATCTTTGAAATGGCAAAATGGCATTTTTAAAGTGGTTTTGAAACAAATAAATAAAGAGTTATCTTGTAACGACGTAACTTGTATCAAGCCTTACTAATGTTATAATTAATATTAAAATTATCAGATATTATTTATTCTAATCTTTTTAGTATATTCACCTCATTTAAGGATTTCCTCATACTTCATGCTGTTTTTCCTATAACAGTATTTATTCTCAGTAATCAGCACATCAGTGAGAACACAGTTAAACCTGTAACACGTCCTAGGACTGTTTAACATTAACTGAGCAACATATTTTCTGTATATACAGCTGTGCAAAAGTCTTGAGCCACAACTTATTTCCTGATATTTTGCTCTCAGGGAACCAGACTTGGACTAGTTAGTCGAATTAGAAGAAAGTACATGATAAATGGACTGATTCTTACATAGCGCTTTTCTACTCTACTGGTCTGCAGTACGTTGGCCCCACAGGGAACTGTGCTGGCACCGTTTCTCTTCACCCTCTACACTGCAGACTTCTCCATCAACTCCCCACGCTGCCACCTACAGAAGTTCTCTGACGACTCTGCCATAGTCGGTCTCATCACAGGTGAGGACGACTCAGAGTACAGACAGTGGACTCTGGACTTTGTGGACTGGTGTCAGCAGAACCACCTGCTGATCAACGCCGGGAAAACGAAGGAGTTGGTGGTGGGCTTCCGGAGACGCAGACCCACCACACTTACACCGGTGAACATCCAGGGAGTGGACATTGAGATAGTGGACTCTTATAGGTACCTGGGTGTTCACCTCAATAATAAACTGGAGCCACAACACTGATGCTCTTTACAGGAAGGGTCAGAGAAGACTCTACCTGCTGAGGTCATTTGGAGTCCAGGGAGCGCTTTTAAAGACCTTCTATGACTCTGTGGTGGCATCTGTCATTTTTTACAGTGTGGTATGTTGGAGCAGCAGTTTATCGGCAGCTGAGAGGAAGAGGTTGGATAAACTCATCAGGAAGGTCAGCTCCATTCTGGGATGCACCCTGGATCCAGTGCAGGTGGTGGGAGACAGAAGGACTCTGGCCAAAATAACATCTCTGATGGACAGAGTCTCCCACCCCATGCATGTAAATGTTGCTGAACTGCGGAGCTCAGTGACAGACTGCTGCATCCTAGATGCATGAAGGAGCGTTTCCACAGGTCCTTCCTCCCTGCAGCTGTCAGACTGTACAATCAGAACTGCTCCCAACAAACATAGATGTTTACATCTGCGCTGTAACTGCAATAAGTTAATTAACCGATTCGCACTACAACCTGGTTTGCCTCTTATCTGTAATTATTTTTATTTCACTTAATAATAGTACAGTACTCTGTTTATAATAACCATTGTCCTTAATGTAAATATGTAAGAAAAATCGTGTATGTTTCTGTTCTGTGTCTTGTGTACTGTTTGTTGTATATGTGTCTTTCTGGCTGCTGTTACAACCAAATTTCCCCTTGTGGGACAATTAAAGGATTATTCTATTCTATTCTGAGTACTCAAAGCACTTTACACAACTTGTACATTCACTTGAGTACTTTTGGTGTCAAACTCCTCGAGGGCCGGCGTCCTGTAACTTTTCCATGTGTCCCTGCTGCAACGCAGCTAAATAATATTAGTTGGTCATTAGAAAGACTATAGAACTGGACTGCAGGTGGCAATTCAGCCATTTGATTCATGTCATAGCAGCTCCTGAGTGAATGAATAAGGTGCAATAAAAGTACTTTTAGAAGTACATTTTTTCTTTAAAACTTGCACTTTTATTTAAATATACTTGAGTAGGGTTAGGTGTCAGGTGTGTTGCAGCAGGGACACATGGAAACGTTTGTCATTCCTGTGCTTACTATCTAACATTCATATGCATTCATACTCCGATGGATGCATCGGAGTTAGCATCTTGCTCAGGGATATTTGGCATGCAGACTGGAGCAGACTGGGATCGAACCCCTGACCTGCTCTACCACCTGAGCTACAGCCAACCCCAGAAGCTTGCCAAAGACAGCTCAGGCTATGTTGGTGAATTAAGATGTTCATTCCAGACATTGACTTTCAGCCTTGTAAGAATTGTACAAACTCTGCTTTTTCCTTACAAACTGTATTTCCCTGGTTGTTTGGTCATGTTTCAACTTCCCATTTCCCTGGCAAAGAAATGAGGGGTGGATCAAGACTTCTGAACAGTTGGAATATCTTGCACTTAAATGTAAAGACAATGATCAGAATTTGAAAATAAAGTTAATCTGTCACAGAAATACATACAGTCTAATAAGCAAGAGCTTGCTAAGACTGTAACCACTCTTAACGTGTACATATAAACCCATGATGCTTGGTATCATAAACTTGGCTAATATAAACATTTTAAACACAAAAACTAGACGAGAATTTGCCATCGCACTGATAATAAGTGCGACCTGAATATCTATAAATGGGCACACAGTCAGTGGAGCCTTCAGCTAGTCCTGCTATGATGAATTACCAGTATGGATACTGGGAGTTATGCAGCCAATGAATTGCTGTAACCCAGATTCCTTGAGATGGAGAACAGTGTGAGTTCTGGTTGAAACCTAAAAAGAAAAGTCATCTGTCTGCTTTCATGTAAAACACACCGAGGTTCCCCGACTGCACTGCCCGTGTGTGTATGTGTGTGTGTGTTTTCACCTCACTCCGAGATGCAACAGCGCGATGGAGAGGGGTCAGCCACATGTTATCTTTGGCGTTGACACGTGCCCCTGCAGAGCGGAAACACAGCATGGCAAGCACGGAAAAGATGTAACTTCACGTTTACAAAGCACTCTGGAAATTTCCTCAGAACTCCAGGAAACACAAACCTTCCACTTCCATCAACTAACATGAGCCTTAGATGCATCCATACGGTAATTACTTTCACCAGAAAATGATGAAGCATATTGAGGGCGTCCACAATCTTCTGTGACAGTCGGGACGTTGGTGGCCGGGCTACGTAAAGTTTTAGGCAATTTAATATTATCAAAACAATGTAGGGGTTTGTTTGTGTGTTTGTTTTTAAATTGGACATGAGCTAACTGTATTTCATCTGGGATGCTTTAAATGTCATAAAGCTCCACATCTACATTCATTCAATAAAAAACAACAACAAAAACAGCTGAAATCTGCAAGAAAGACGTGGCGTGTTTTACCCGAGAGGATGAGGAGTTCGGTGATCTCGCCATCGCCCAGGAAGGCTGCTGCATGCAGCGGAGTGCGCTTCTCTGCATCCTGATGGAGGAACAGTGGTGCGTTATGAGACAAGTGACCCTCCCACATATGAGCACATGTCACACAGTTACAGTCCTAATTGTCTTCTGGCAATTTTCCCTCTGTGATGGTTTCTGTTATCTGCTTGTATGACTTTGCGCCTGTTTGATCGAGTCTCTGTGGTTGTTGTCGTGGGGGGGGGGGGTTGCCCCTTTGTGTTTCTGTGTCTCTGTGTGGCAGTTATATGTGTCTTTATGTTTCTTTGGGGATGTTTTTTGTCTATGTGTGGCTCTTTTGTACATCCTTGTAGTTGTTCTGCATTTCTCGAAGGCAAAGCCAGTCTGCACGGCAACATTTAGAGCGCTCTGTGGAGTTTTCCTGTAAACACGTAAGCCTCTGTTTACATTTACCAAACATACAGCGTACCATCAACAGATGGATCTGATAACCAAATCTATAAGTATTTAAATCCAGTGCTATTTCCATTCATGCAGCTGGTATGAGGTCACAGATGAGTAGAGGATCAGTGACCTTGTGCTCAGAGCGTCTCATTGAATAAATGCCCATCACACTGGCTGAGTGGGCTGACATAAGCAGAGAGGACAGCCTCGACATGTGTTGTGTATTTATACCCATATGAGCAGATGTGTAAATAAACACTCACCCTGAACTCTGGTTTTACTGATTCTTAACGTGGAGCCCTAATTCCCTCATTCTAAAACAGGAAGTGGGGGTGGAATGAAGAAAAAGGTGGCTGCCACCAAGTCCAGTTTTATTTCCCTAAAAGCTGACTTTGGGCAATGGAAACTTTTTCTGCACTAAAACATGCACGCTTACAGACGATGGAGAGAGCACAAGTGCTTTGTGTGAATATTTGTGTCCTGGATGAACAGAGTTATGGTGAAACCACTTAAATTAGATTGATATTCTTTATAAATTCAGCACAGGCAGGGTGAGCTTTTTGTTATGTGTCATTTATACACATCTGTCATGTGTATAAATGTAGAAACCAAGTGCTTAAAAAAAAAAGAGCTCACTCTTCCTCCACTTCACAGCAGCAGCCAGTGAGGTAAGTACCTGCATACAGTTTATTTGTGAATACAAACCATCTGCTCTGTGGAAAAAATGAATTGGTGAGTGTTTCACATGCACAGAGACAGAATGCCTGTTTGGTGTACATGTGACCATACCAGAGCATTGATGTCTTCAGACTTGTATATGAGCATACGGATCTCTTCAGAATCTCCACTGAAGATTGCCTGGATGAGAGGAGGCTGTGGGGACAAGAAAGAACACAGTCACGTGACCACTACGGACGTTACAAAAGGCTACGATCCTTCCCACGGTATGAAGTGCTGCCTATGTGTGCAGTACTTAAAGCTGCAGCGTGTACAAAAACTGCAGACTGTACACAAAAGAAATGCAGGCCTTCCCTCACTTCTTATATCTCCTGTTTCTCTGTGAGACAGAGAAACTACTGTGGAAAATTTTTGGTAGATACACATCACAAAAATAAAAAAGGGCTCAGTGTCTCCGATGCCCCTATTATTCTTTTCAGGATGAGAGAGGTGAGGTAAATACAGGCCCAAACAGCAGATATCAGAGGCTTTTGAGGAATGCAAAAACACAGAAAACTGGGACGAGTGAAACAGCAGCCAAAGGAAGATTTTGACAAATTAGAACAAGTTCTGGTTCTTTGAAAGCAAAGTATGGGAATATCATTTTTCCTGATTACATTTCTGTTAACAATTAACCTGTTTAACCGAGCATGGATTAAATTCTGAAACACAATCACAATCTATGCGCAGACATTACATAAACTCATGACTTTTTAAAACTGTACCTCTATTTTCTACTTTAGCCTATGAGGATTGCAGGTAAGGTATCCAGTTTAGGTTAAGTTTATCTCATTCTGCTTAATCTATTAAATTACCAGCTAGCTTTATTTTGTTTAGGTAATTGTATCTAATGTACAATAACCTAAACAAAATAAAGTCATTATCACTGCTGTTATACTATTTGGGCTAAAATAGCAGGTGATGTTAGCTTGTTCAGGCTAGCAAAGGAGCTAACTATTCTTTTTTTAGGCTATTATGTTATGTTGCTATGATATCATTGTCATAGCAACATCAGTAGCAGGTTAATATCATTACAACTACATTACAACATTTTTTAAGCATTAATATCTAAATATGTTTCTTTATTGTTATTTTCATAATTTATTAATATTTGGAAGGCGGCAAATTTGTATTGGGGAACAAGAGTAACAGGATGCTAAGGACTACCAGTTTTTAGAAAATGATTTTTTTTAAAGACAACAGCAAATGCTCCCATTTGAAAACGTGAAAACAAACAGATATAGCTCCTTTACTTTAAAAAAAAATACTAAAAACACAATTACAAATATAGTCAAAATGTCTCAATTTAAAAATTTGCAAAATTGAAACCGAAATGTAGATGATGTGTAGATTGTGCTCATTGTGTTATTTATGAACTAGGCTGAGCAGAGGGAGGCCTCACTTCACTTCCTGTGCGTTTCTGCTACTCCTGCCTCACTTCCTGTTACACAGTCTCTCCTTCTCAGAAACCTGAGAGAGGAACCAACCACAGAGAAGTTTTTCACTTCTGCTTTAAAAATACAGCACGCCACAACACTTCTTCCTCATCTGACTGTTTCATTCCCCTGAATGTAATTTTGCTGCAGCATCCATCATCTCACTCACTGCTGAGAGTGAAGGCAGACACGTGTGCGCAGCATGTCGCAGGACTGTAGCTGTTACTTTTACTTGCAGTACACAGGAGTTGCTTTTCTACCACACTAATGTTTAAAGCTGCTAGTTCAGATCAGATCTAATGTGTAACACCGACAGAGTCACACAATAATGCAAATGAGCTCATCTATGCTCGTTCCCACACTCACAAAGTTGCAGTGATGGAGTCAGGATTATAGGTATATTTAGCTAGATGCTTAGTGGCTGTAACAAAAACACTCAGCTGGCATCTCTCAGGAGTTGGCTGGTACTGCCACAAGAAGGCAACGATTCATAGGATGTGTCAGGGGAATACCTTAGTAGAAAAGCTAGTGTCCTCTGTTGGGAACTGTAGTAAATAAATCCAATAACTCAGAGAAATGCTAAGTGAGAAATGCAGTGAAGCTTGAGGAAGACAGGTTTAGACAGGAAATGACATCAGGACTTGGCTTTCTGCACTAGTCTTCCTGGTATATCATCCCCACAGACTATTTCAAACACAGGAGCTCATTATTTCAGCTTGCACACATTCACGCACGCAAACACAAACACAAACACACACACACACACACACTTCCCATTAGCCTTAAGGCAGAACCAATGTGACCAACATCCCGTTAGTAACCAATAACAATGAGAAAATGCTCTTCAACGTGCAGTGTCAGCCTGCCGGTAACAGCCAAACATATTTGGCCATGACATATGCCTTTTTGTGTTAAGGATCTAATAATTATATATTTTAAATAAAAGTCACACTTCTTCACACAAGAGCTACTAGAAGAAAGTTTTTGGAGTAACTCTGAAAACTGATGAATATTTTTACTACTTTTTTCCAAGTATGTGCTGATTTCTGTTAATGACTATTCTGTCCCTAAAAAGGTCATGTTCTCAACTCACTTGGAAAATGTTATGTAATGAAATCAGCACAGAAGTTGTTTTTAGCCCTTTTTCCAAACGTATTTAAATTTACTGATATATAGACGCAAGGATCACGTATGGGGATATTTAGCAAATGGGTAGAGGATGAGGGATAAGTTAAAGAGGAACAAAAGTCAAAAAATGCAAGTACTGTCAAGGAAGGAAAGATTTGCAGCAGTGTGGTGACTACAGACCAAAGAAAGTCAGTGACGTTCAGCAGTTTCAAGTGACTACGGGCAAAAAAAACAAAACCACTAGTGCCTTGAAGTAGGACTGTCCCACCATAAACCTATCTCAACTTTGAGGTGTGCAACCAATGAGACTGCAGAACACATATGACTCTGTAATAAATACATTAAAGGTTCTCCGTTCACTAAAATTAAAAACAAAAGACAATGTTGATCTCTTTGAATGTTACTGTTTTATGACATCTACACCTGGTGTAATCCTCCACAAAGCCTGGATTCAACAACAGGTTATAGTGATGTTTTTAACACTAGTAACTAGTCAGGAGCCATTGTTGTTTGTGGAGTAGCAATGCTGTCAAAGGCTAATGTTAGCTTAACATTTATGAAAGCACCTGACCTTATTTTTCTTTGGTCTAAATCAGTAATTAATAGAACCCTGTTTGGGCCATAAACAGCAGAAGACGTGGAAATTCACTGAGCTTTATTTGTTGGACGTGCAAAAATGAAGCCAAGATGGAAGTTCCTTAAACCTAAATTCCACGTGAAGACCAAAGACGTGGTTGCAAGACGACTTCCAGTCTTATAGAAGTCTACAAGAAAATAGCTCACTCACTCATTTTTGATCATACTGATGAAAAAGATCTTTTTTGAAAATCTTGTTCGTACCATGATTCAAAATCAAGGATTATCCATGGGAAAAAACTGCACACTCATGGGTAACAAGCTGTCAATAAGGAGTCATTAACCAATGAGCACGCAATTTCACAGTCAAACCTGCTCATCCTTGGTACGTCCATTTCTTTGCAACAGCAGAAACACTCATCTTGAGACGTCGAAACAGATTTCACCAATCAATGGGTGACATTGTGTCTATGGTTTTGGCTAACTCAGCTACGGTTGATACGGTGACCTGGAAGCTGCTTGTAACTTTTTAAGTAGCTTTTGCTGTATGTGAACTGTGACATTCAAATCTCACAAACACCAATATTCATACCTTCACTAATGTACTAATGTCGTCCAGTTTAGATTCATCAATCAACTACCATTAACATGTTTTGGCTTATGCTATCCTGTTTAAGCTAATGGAGTGCTGCTTCTAAAAGCAAGCTGGGTCATTAGCATTAAGTACATGTGTTTTTTGGGGGAATTTCTGAACACTGATTTTACTAATCGTGAACAAGAACTGAGTGGAACCAGCTATTAGAACCTGAGGTTCTGGGCCGGTGCAGTACAATCCTCTCTCCACCTTATACTGCACAAACATCCTGCATCTGATTACCAATGTTTTCATTCCACTGGCATCCTCCAAACACACTAGCAGGCTAACCTGAAATATATGTGCTCTGCAACAATGCCTTAATTTCCGCTGATGCCTGAGGTAACAGGCCTCATACTAGCTCAGTCTCTTCTCCTCAGGCTCAGTGGCACACGTCAGACTTCCTCAAACAGTGAAAGCGTAACAAGTTTAGTTTTTGTCCTTGTAATTACCTGGAAACGTTCCTTGTAATTTCCTGATCCACTATTCAGCTTTGTAAAGACAATCCTATGGTTTGGGGCTAATTATAAAGAAAGTTGAGAACGTTTTAAAAGTTGAGTTTAACACGAACAATTACGTATTTGAAAAGGACAAAATCGTTCCCATTTACTTCTGTTTGCAGTCATTTTTAAAGAGGTCTCAATGTTTCACCTGCTTCAAATCGTGTGCACATCTACAACAGACACATAACTGTGCTTTGGCACAAAGTCAGAAGTCAACGACTTCCTGTACTTCCTTTGCGTTCTGCGATTTTTTTTTTTTTTTTTACCCCGCAGAGTCTTTCATTTCCACGCATGCACAAAAAACGAGAGAGAAAAAAAAGTTGATGTTTATTCACAAACACATCTGAGAAATTTTAGACATGACGTCAACCTTGGAATCAATTCAGCAGATCACAAGTTAAAAGAGACGTTACGGCAGTGGGATTGTTATGGTACCCGATGTTGATAAGCCTGGGATGAAAAGAAAAAAGTCTGAGGCATCCAGTTATCAGGCATCATCAGCATGTCTGAAAATAACAGGAAGTGCTACACTTCTAGGTCATACACACAGACACACACACACACACTCTGACAGCAGTTCTTGCTTCCCTCAAGACATATCACACATGGCCACATGAGAGCTGTGCAGAGAGATGCTGAGTCGGTTAACTTTGAAAAAAAATCTTAATGTGAGATTAGGAAGGACCTCTGAGGGTCGTGATTCTCAAAGTCCTGTTTTAATAGGCGGTGTTGCTTTTGTATTTTTATTTACAAAATCATGTACTTTTACACTTCCATGCTCACATCTGCTCAGAGAGGTGTGTATCTGTGCTGCTGCCCACAGAGAGATCTTTGTAGTCACTGTGTATCTCTTCATTTTGTGCCCATATGTAGCTGGTTGTCTATGTGCAGCCATCATGTGTCTATTTGTAGCTGTTGTGTGTCTTTGTTATCAACAACTATCTCTTTGTAGCCAGTAAGTGTCTCTTTGTAGCAATATTGTGTCCTGTAGATGTTACAAGTTTCTTTGTAGCCTTTAAGTGTTTCTTTGTCACTTTTGTGATTCTTTTTGTAGCAGTTTGTCTAATTGTACTTTTTAACCAGTGTGTGACTGTAAAGTAACATAACAGTCGCAGACTGTGCCCGAGTTTTAAATGTAAATGTTCAAATTTATATTTCTCTGAACACCTTTAGGGCTGCTTGTTTATGACTTGTTTAAATAAAAATTCTTATTTTTCAACCTCTGCTGAAGAGTACTGTACACATCATGTCAAGTATGTCTCCTTGGGACAATTTGAATTTTTTGAGCTGGAGGTCATTTTGGGGGTCCTTCACAAGGAATCTGAAACATTACAGCACTGCTGACATACAGCCAGTAAGCATTTTAACATTTTCATTGTGGGGTACAGGGACCATACAAATGCACTCTTTGTCAAAATGCAAGCTATTAAATTCCAAGACTTGGACTTAAAACAGCGCAAATAATGTATAAAGTAAGAAATAAATTGCTTCCAAAAGAAATCTGTAAATTGTTCATAGAAAGAGAAGGTGGGTATAACTTAAGAGGGAAATGGAATTTAAAAATACAAAGTGCTAGAACAACTTTAAAATCTATGTCTATCTCAATTGCAGGAGTTAAATTATGGAACAGTCTAACAGAAGAAATAAAAGACAGTAAAAACATATACCAGTTTAAATTAAAATATAAAAACCTAATTTTAAATAAGTATAAGAATGAAGAAAACAGGGTTAACCCAGGACAGTAATGTTGCTGGAAATGGTGTTTTAGTTCTTTTTGGGGTTTTGTTTGTTTGTTTTTCCATAACTTGTGAAACTGCAAAGTTACACATTCTGTATTTTTCATATGAAAGAAACTATACTGTGGTAGGGCTTGCTTATTTCTTGTTTTTGATTTTTTATGTATGTTTGTTTTGTTTTTGCTTTATTTTTGTTTCATATGTTGTTTGTTTAATTTAAGACTAAAAGAATTTGCTCGATTTGTTGATATCTTGAAATTAACAAGAGCCAAACTGATAGCTGTGAATGACTTCAACTAATAATAATAAATATAATCTGTGCACTTTAAATTCAAACAAAAAAGAAAAAAAAGCAACACTGTGGTTGAAAAATTGAGTTTCAAAAAAATTGACAGGTTAAAATCATTTTAATATTATACTGAAGTAAATATTTCAGCCAGAATTCTACATAATAATTGTCTGATTAAATCTCCTTCAAAGTAAAATATTCTCTAAGCTCCTCTTTGACATGTTCAAGGTGAAACAATCAGTCAATAAACAGAAAAAGAATTTCTTTAAGAAAAATTTTAAAACAATACCCACTGAACGAAGATTTTAGCTTTTTCAAAGACAACTTTAAATTTTGTGGTTTAACAAAGAAAGACATTGGAAGACTGTTAGACTGGGATACTTTAAAGTGTTAATTACAGAGCACAATAGCTTCTGATTATCAGCTAGTTCATTAGTTCACAGTTTACCACTGAACAGAGTAGAAAAGCACTATATAAGAAGAAAAGCAGGATCTATAAGAACAAAAGACACACTTGGCTTTTGCAGTCATTTTTACCAAGAAGCAAGTTTAATAAGTCAGTTACAGATTAATTACACTATACTGTGTGCACCAAAATGCACATTTTATATGAGTGTTTTTAAAAGATTTTAAATGTCATCTCATGGACAAAAGATGGCCCAGAAGTAGAAGCAACACAATTTACATGGGCTGTGTTACTGCTCTGCAGGATTTCAGAAACTGACCAATGGGTTTGAAGGCGGACTTTTAGGGAGGGGACCTTAAAGAGGAAGGAGCTGAAGCAGCCTGATTCAGACAGGTTGCAATGAGAGGATGCATAAAGAGTCAGTTATCCATATTTAAAACTGTGAGCTGTGCGAGTCTATTTTAGCAAAGTCCAAGAATACAAAGCTTCAAAGTATTGTTTTCAAACTTAGGGGCCTTCCCTGGGAAATACTCGGGTACTTTGACTTCAACACAGTAGTTACTGAAGACATTAACAGCTTACAGGAGGAAACAGAACAGGAAATGTGAGACAGATGAGCTGTCACCATTTTAACGACATTTACAACAAATAATAAGGCCATTTTCTTTTTTTTTGTGTTATGCTAATTTATTGATAGAGTCCTGTGCCCAATCTGTAGGAAAGGAATCTATTTTATTATTTTCTAGGCTGTATAAAACTAAATAGCACAACATGTGCTACTGAAACACTTTCCTACCACACAGGAGGAGAAATACTGTGCTTCTGCAGGTCTGGAAGCTAAGCTAACTGGCTAGCTGGTCCTACCTGGTCGGCCAGTTTGAGAACAGCCATCTCTGGGTCAGCTCTGGCTGCACATCCACTCCCTCCGACACCGCAGCACCATGCACGGTGCGATGCTGAGCCCTGCTCCGCCTCTCCTTTCTCCGCTCTTCCCACGGGACTTGAGGCGACTGTAGCGGTGTGGCTTTGTAGTTCTCTAGGAGTCTCACGGGCAGACGCTGAGGGTGATGGAGGCCGGGCCGAGCACCAGGGCCATCAGCCCCGTTCCACTGACGCTATCTGCGGCTACGCTGCTGAGCACAGTCGGCCGCTCGGAGTCGCTGGGAGGCGGGGAAGCAGGAACGGCTCGACCGACCGGTGTAAACAATCCACATTTATGGCTGCTGCTGCTGATCTTCTGTTGATGCTTCTGCAAGAATATTCCAAGCGTCTCTGCGAGCTGTACACCGCCCACAGAAGGCTCTCTATCCCCCAGACTGCACAGCCTGTAAGCCTCCCAGAGAGGCAGCCAGGGTGAAGTCAGCTGAACGGAGATCACACAGGAAGTTCGTGCTTGTCTCTTTAGATGCAGAAGTGGAGGAGAAGCTTCCTCAGCATCAACAACAAGCAGAATACCCCTCGCTGCTGCCATCCACTGGATACAGAGAGAGGCCGAAACGCAGTTACACGATCCAAAAATAAGTAACACAAAGCATGAAAAATGAATGCGTGTAAAGAGAAATGGCTGTGACGACTACAGTGATGTAGGTTATATAAAGATATAGTGCAATTTTCATTCCAGATATTTGTTCATGAATTAGTCCTACTTCAAGTGACAAATGTCATTTCTGATAAGACGGGCAGACATCAAGCATCATGTAGGTAGAGCAGATTGTTCTTTGTGGACTAAAACCAGTTTAATCCATCCATCCTGCCTGGGAGCTCCATATTCCACATCTGCTATCCATCCTCTGCACATGTTCATACCATCTCAGGCTTGCCTCTAACGCTGTCTCCAAAATGCTCAATCTAAACTGTCCCTCTGATGTACTAATTTCTAATCCTGGTCATACTGAGATGAAAACTTTAACGTCTTCAGCTCTGCCACGTCCAGCTTGACTTCCCATCTTTTTGTTAGTGCTACAGTCTCCAAAACACACTACATGGCAGCAGGTCTCACTACCATCTTGTAAACCTTCCCTTTCACATTCATCTTCACCCACTCCACTTTGATTGCACTCTCTTCTATTCAGTTCATTTCACTTTTATTTGTAGAGCACCAAAATCGCAACAGAAGTCACCTCAAGAAGCTGTGGTCTTTAAGGCAAAGACCCTACAATAATACTGAGAAAACCCCAGCAATCAAATTCCTCCTTTGAGAAGCACTTGGCGACAGTGGGAAGGAAATGTTTGTAACAGGAAGAAAGCTCCGGCAGAACCAGGCACAGGGATTGGCAGCTATCTGCCCTGACCCAGATCTTTGTGCTGTCCGTTGGTTCTGATGGTTGACCCCGGGTATTTAAACTCATTTACCTTCACTCTCTGTAGTCCTTGCAGGATCATCTTTTCACTGGTCTATCTCCCATTCACACATATGTGTTCTGTCTTGCTTTTACTAACTTTCATTCCTCTTCTCTCCAGTGCATACCTCCACCTCTCCATACTCTCCTCCACCTGCTTCCTACTCTGCAAACATCCTGGCTGCCATCATCATCAACCTGTCCATTGCCGCTGTGAACAAGAAGGGGCTCAGAGCCAATCCCTGATGTAATCCCACCCCCACTTTGAACACCTCCAGCACTCCTTCCAGACATCTCACCACTGTCTTGCTGTCCTGACTTCCTCGTGCATTTCTACAGTTCCTCTTTCTCAAGATCCACAAAGACAGTCACAGTGCAACTCCTGACCTCCTCTACACTTCTCTATTAACACCCTCAAAGCAAACATCACATCTGTAGTGCACTTTCTTAGCACAAAGCCATTCTGCTGCTCACTGTTCATCACCTCTCTTCTGCTCTACAGTTGTGGTGAACATTTTACACACTCCTGGTGTACAGGGACCTTGGTGGTCCGATCCTGGCTGCTCCAGTCTCAAGTCTGCATCCCTAAGTAACTAACTCATCTCACTTCCTGCCTACATTCTCCCCCGACACCACCTTGCAGTCTCATATGTTTTTCGGATTGCACTTTCTGTCGTAGAAGTTCTCCACTTGTGTGCACCTTCCTACTTTCTTATACATCACCCAACTTACTCCAGATTTCCTTTCTTTTCTACCTGAAATCCAACCTTTAGTGCACTGACCCCCACTGCTCCTGGCTTTGCTTCTCTTACACCTGGTCTGTGCAAGTCATATATCTATATTTCCTTCTTTCCATCGTGTTATCCAGCTCTTTCCTTTGCCGATCACAGTCCCTACATTTAAAGACCCGACTCTCAAACCCAAACTCCTGCCTTTCCTTCTCTCCTTTCATCCCCCTTTCTTCTTCTTCCATTGTCTGCAACAAACATAGTTTATGAACAGTGAGTACACTGGCTTGTGGCCCAGCCATGGCTGGGTTAGACTAAACTTTAAACCAAATCTTTATCCTAAAACATTGTGATTAAACTCATGTAGACTTTTTTTTTTTGTCCCTACAAGGAAGTTTTAGAGGGCAATACTTAACTTATGACTTGCATTATTATCCTGAATATTTCCAAACCTAAACTTAAGATAAATATTCCCCCAGAAATATAACCATCTACCTTTTGGGGACTGACTTTTTTGTCCCAGTAAGGAAGTTAAGAAGCCACAGTACAAGTACACAGTCTGTGTAGTTTTCATGCATTTCTGTTAGTTGTGCGTTCTAAAGGTTATAACGGAAGGAAACTGAAGGAAGTACGGTGCTGTGCTGTCTCTTGAACTTTTACTCATAGAGAAATGTCTCAATAGATTGTTCTCGTAGGGTAAATAATAACGACACAAGTCTTTTTGTAGTCCAATGAACAATTGGAGCCAAACCGAGACCTTTAATTTATGGACAAATGTGTTAGCAAATCCTGACATTCAGAAGCTGATACAGCAAAATATGTGATCATACCAGTCACTTCCATAACTGTTGCATAAGACAACACAAAAATCAGGCCTATATTATTCTAATTTTAGCTAAATGCAATATTTTTTTAGGTAGAATATAACATGTAAGTGTACATACATGCAGCAATGATTTGCAAATCTCATAAAACCATATTTTTGCACAAAAGAACAGAGGAAATATGTTGGATGTTTAATTGGAGGGGGGGAAATTACTGTGTAGCAACCCCTCTTTGTTTAACAGCAGTCCGATTCTTGTCTCATATTAGATTGTGGCTGGTCAACAGTCCTGACTCTTCTGCTATAAAGTCATTGGAAAAGCTGAAGTATGCAGTTTAGCATTGTCTTTCTGAAATATGTGAGGCCTTCAATGAAAAGTATGTGATATGGATGGGATTATATCTTTCTCTAAAAACAGTATATACCTTTTAGCATTACAGACATCCTCTAAGTTTCCAGATGGAACTGAGCAACGATAACAAGCCAGGTGGTCAGTCTATTCTTTAGTCTGGAGGATGCCGGGTTCATGATTTCCAGAAACTAATTTTAAAGTTCAGTTTATCGTGGGGCGATCGTGGCTCAAGAGTTGGCAGTTCGTCTTGTAATTGTAAAGTTGCCGGTTCGAGCTCCGGCTTCGACAGTCTCGGTCGTTGTGTCCTTGGGCAAGACACTTCACCCGTTGCCTACTGGTGGTGGTCAGAGGGCCCGGTGGCGCCAGTGTCCGGTAGCCTCGCCTCTGTCAGTGCGCCCCAGGGTGGCTGTGGCTACAATGTAGCTGCCATCACCAGTGTGTGAATGAATGGGTGGAAGACTGAATGTAGTGTAAAGCGCTTTGGGGTCCTTAGGGACTAAGTAAAGCGCTATACAAATACAGGCCATTTACCATTTTTTACCATTTATCTGAACACAGAAGAGTGTTCCGCTTTACCTTAGTGGATTTTCAATAAGCCTTCACCCAGGTGTTTCTGGATTCTTGATTCCCGAGTCCATGCAGTGATTACCTTGACATAATCATGTTGTCTGAGTGCTTGGAGGTCATGGGCATCCAATATTGATTTTATGGTTTGACCGTTGCGAGATTTCTCCAGATTTTCTGACTCTTTTGTACTGTACATGAGGAGGAGGAGCATCACTGTTAAACTGTTCCATAATTAATAGGCACAGTGTTTTGCAGATTGGGGAAGATCTGTCCACTGTTACTTCTGAGAAACGATGCCTCTCTAAGATGCTCCTTTTTACTCAGTCATGCTACCAGCATGTTGGCAATTACTTTACCTCGTCAATGTTTTCTTTAAAAACAAACAGAAGTTTTGCTTGATTTACTCTGCTCTGCAGTAGCGTTGCTTTTCATCCACAGATAAGAATCATTTTTATCTTACCCTGGGTCTTGACACAGCTGTTCTGATTGGGTGCTGTAGCCCCTGGTTTTAATGACATGTGGGATGGTGTGTGGCTATTTACCACAAGAGGGACATCCACACTTAGTGACATCATCTAGAGCAGGGGTAGGCAACTCCAGGCCTCAAGTGCCGGTGTCCTGCAGGTTTTAGATATCACCCTGTGTCAACACACCTGAATCAAATCATTAGTTCATTCCCAGGCCTCTGGAGAACTTCAAGACATGTTGAGGAGGTAATAGAGCCATTTGAATCGGCCGTGTTGGATCAAAGACACGTCTAAAACCTGCAGGACACCGGCACTCGAGGCCTGGAGTTCCCTACCCCTGATCTAGAGGCAAGAGCAGAAAACCACTGGCTGAAACAGTGTTTAAAGCAGTCTGAAGTCTTTAATTTGTCTCACAAGGATTACTTGTATTTACACTGGCCTCATTATTTCAAACACCTTTAATGTGAGCATTGCACTTGTTATATGTATATATATCTTATATACTGTTTTTGAATTTAATAGTATAAAAAAAAAAGAAATCTACAGAAAAAGCCCAACCCAATAGGTACTGTTTTACAAATTAGCCTCAGAGCAGTTGCGGTCCAGCAGACAGTTTTGTTCCGTGGGAGCATGTGACCTTTTCTTTAAACCCCTTGCTGCTACAAACGCTACATACGGACACATTTGAGTCACTTTGGATTCAAGGCACATCTGCCAGTACATTTCCTCAAGTACTCGACTTTTAAAGCAGCACATTTATGATACGGGAGCAGATTTCTTATACGAAGCTGCTTATAAAAAAATGTTTTGCTTTGGATACATTATAAAATTCAAACTAAAGCAGAATAGATGAATTCCAGTGAACAGATAAGAACTCAGTACATCCTCCTCAGCTCAGCAGAGCTTCACTCTTTGTGGAGGAATCTGGGTCAAACAGTCTGGATGAGTAGCAGCAGTGAGTGAATAGAGTACCTACAAGGAGGGGGAGGTGTTTTAAACTGAGAGGCTGAGTGTTCATGCATGTGTGCAGGGAGGTTACGTTTTCAACTCTTTTATTTTTAATGGATTTTATTAATGATATATAATAGAGAGGCAAGGAAGATGGGACAGGTCGTTAGGTAGGAGTGCTGGGTCCAAAGAGACTTCTAATTGATATGGAGAGCCGATGAGCTGGAGACTCATGCTGCAGTACTGCTTACAGGTCAGGACCCGGAAACCTCAGTTATGCTGTCAAACATAGTCAGACTACCACGCTGCTTATCGCTGACCATGTCTGTATTAATCTCCATATTCTGCATTGAAATTATATAAATGAAAAAATCTCACTGAAAGGCAGAAACTGATTTTTATACACAAACATTTTATTCAGTTAAATAAAGCATGGATCTAATAAGAACAGAGGTGGTGTGAAACATGGAAAAAGTGTGGCTGGTACTGAGTCCTATCAATTATCAAGACACAAAGAGAAACAAACCCAGATTTAAAACATTGTAAAGACTGCTCTTATTTAATAATAAAAAAAAAAATCATAGCTTGTCTGACTTCAGCTGTTTCTTACAGCACACTAAAAAAAAAAAAAGAAGAAGAAGAAAAAAAAAAAGAGGGGGGGGGGGGGGGACACAACAAAAACCCCACACATACAGACTCTACAAGATTACTTTTCATGTCCAGTTCTGAGTGAACAGGAGAAGCTGAATGTGACAAACACAGCTGCTAAATAAATGATGGAGAAAAGTATGTATGTGTATGAGAGTGTGTGATTTTTTTGTATTCTTTTTTCTTGGGGGGAGAATTTTTTTTATTTACAAGGTGTATTCGAGCTCGTAGCGGACGTAGACATTTTTGTCATCGTTGTAGACCTGTGGGTAGTGAGCAATCAGGGCGTCCTGAGAGCCGATGTAGATGGAGTTGTAGATCTTCCAGTAGACATCCCTCACTTTCCTGGCTGGATGGAACAGACCCTGCAGAACGCCAGACAGTTTGAGTTTACGCTTTATACAAACACAATGATTCAAACTTTTAAAGTTAGGCCCATTTTAACCCCCAGGTGACCAGAACTTAGTCAAAACTGCTTCTGACTCTTTGTCTCTGTTTATCTCTCTCTAAAGAAAGAATTAAATATTCACTCGTGAAAAGCAGCACAGAGAGCAAAGCTGGATTTCCACTGGAACAGCTGTAAATCCCAGCACTGCTGAGGGCTTAAAGAAGCTCTAATCTTCTGTCATGCATACAAGATGCAGCTCTCATTGCTTTACACTTCACACACTCTATACTGCAGGTGATGAGTAGAGTATAACCAGTAAATGATTTAGCCACATGTAGTAACACACAAAGTGTGAATTCAGATTAAGAGGTCGAGGTAAACAGCATCTACAATGTTGACAGAAGGTCAACATTGGAAAATACTTTGCATTTTGGTAGTTTGTAGAAATATGTGAAAGGGTTACAGCTGTATGAAAGCTGAATAGGTTCATGAAAAAGTCTTTATGGAGCTAAGCTTTGTGATGTGTGACTCCTGATTAGTGCTGAGTAAAAGAAGAACACTTCTCTATGTTTACACAGCAGAGCTCTATCAAATATCCTCCCTCTTTAACTTTACTGTGTAGCTCTTAAGAGACGTGTTTATATTAAAATGCAGCTGTACGAGTAACTCCATTTCTTGTCCCGGTCTGCTCTCTTGTGGTTGTAACATGTGCATGTTTGAATCTGCGTGACTTTTCTGTATGAATAATCTTTTAGCTGACAGCACTAGTGTGCAGACAAAAATCCTGACACACATCTTTCTTTCTTTTTTTCCCCATAATTCCTGACCTGTAAGCAGTACTGCAGCATGCGGCAGGGCCCGAGAGCGACCCTCAGCCCCTCCAAAGCGCCCATCACAGCCTGGATGACGTGAGGTGACGTCTCAAATACGTTGGGCCACACGTAGTTCAACAAGTGGTTGAGGGAGTCCTCACAGCCAAAACCGTAGACACCGAGGGACATGTGCTGAACCACAGCGCTGGCTGTCTGTCTATGGACCAGGTCTCTGCAGGGGGGGGGGGCAGAACACAGAAACACATAAGGTGCAGGATTCACTGATGTCTTTAACCCTCACGTGTGGGTAAAGATATGAATACTTCCCCTGCCACAGTTTTTATCAAAACTAATCAGTCTTAATTAAACCGTGTTGATACCTGTCCATGAGAGCATCCTCCAGCAGCGGCGTGACAGCATAGATGTAGTCTTTGCCCATCTCTCCAATGTACTCGAACAGGAAGGAGAGGGACTTCAGTACACCGTTTTGCACGTTGAGCTCAGGCACGCGGTATTCGTTCATTAGGGCCGGCAGCACCGTGAAGGGTGAACAGGTCTCAGCAACGATGGCGATGGCCACGGTCGTGCAGACCCTGTTCTGTCGCTCCTGGACTTTAAGGTTATTGAGCAGAGTGGCCAAGACATCGTGAGGACTGCAGGGAGGAAGGTCAGAGAGAAAAACATTTTAGATCCACTTTAATGTGTACAGCCGAGACAAAACGAAGATGAAACCTTACATGTATAAGGTGTGTACGTGACAGAAGGTACTCACCCGATGGCTTTGGCGATATAACCAAACGTATTGACGGTGGCTCTGCGGATAGCCTTTTTGTGTGCCTTGAGCAACTCCAGCAACTCGAAACAGATCCTCATCCACTCCCTGGCAGACACGTACTCAGCACCCCTAAAAATACACATAAAAGTTAGAAAAGGACACAATCATATCCACAAACCTTGAGGGAGGTTGAGGCTTGTCACAACTGACCTGTCAGCGATCCTGCCCACCAGGTCGATGCAGTTCTCCTGGACTTTCTCATGTCTGTTCTTCAGGATGGGAGTCAAACGAGGAAGCAGGTCTTTGATTGGTGGGGTCATCTTGTGCATGCCTAAAAATGAGGTCAGATATCAGCACGTGTCCTTTT
This sequence comes from Neolamprologus multifasciatus, assembly GCF_963576455.1. Classification (NCBI taxonomy): domain Eukaryota; kingdom Metazoa; phylum Chordata; class Actinopteri; order Cichliformes; family Cichlidae; genus Neolamprologus; species Neolamprologus multifasciatus. Next base: position 10,512,314 of record NC_140454.1, read on the forward strand.
CCACACCCTGAGATGGGACTGAGGTGCAGGTAAATTTTGTTACTTAGAACAGAACAAGAGGTAGGAAGATGCTACTGTAGCTGTTGCTACATTTTTACTACCAAACTCTCAAAGGTGCACTGATTGCTATCGAGCTTCAATGACAGGCAAACGCTGTACCAAAGCCTAGTACAGAGCCTAGGGGCTCTACAAATTAATTTTTAAATATTTTTTTATAACTCATCCACCGAGATACAAGAATTAGGAGGGTCGCGCCTGTAACTGCCTGCTACGCCTTCAGCTCTGTTTCAGTTGTGGTGAGTGTTCTAATACAAATTAGCAGGTATGTGCATCTGTGTGAGACAGCTGTCCACTTTATGAATGCTGCTTGCTAGTGTTAGCTGATAGCTAAGCACTCCACCCTCTTGTGTAACGATGATCACTTTTGGCTCCAAAAGGAAGACGGAAGCAGTCAAAACTAACAACTGTGAAGTTCAGGAACCAAGATGAGATCAAATGTGAAGACGTTTATTTACATCCTATCAATAAAATACGCCTGTGATCGGTGAAGGTTACATACCAATGACGTTCACAATGGCCTTCAGCGCTCCAAGGATGCTGCCCAGCACCTCAGGGTACTCCTCTCCCAGATACTCGTACAGCACGACTCCCAAATGACCCATCAGCTTCTCCTGCAGGGACAGGGACAAGCAGAAGAGGTCAGTGTGTGGACTCTGTTACATATTTGTCTCGGATGCTGTATAGGCTGAGTGTACCTCCTGGCACGTCTTCATGACCACGGCCGTGCGGGAGATCAGGTCAGCAGCTTGCTGACGGACCTTGGCCGACTTGTTGTTGAGACGCCACAGTACCGTACCGCAGATCTGGGGCAGGTAGGGTTTCACGCGCTTCCCAAGAGCATTCACCACTGTACCGAAACCATTCAGCATGACAGAATCCTGCAGACCAAAGAGCGTGGAGTATGAAACAAAACAAACAAAATATTGTGGAAAAAAAACAACAACCCCCACTTCTCTATAACTCCCTCTCACCTCTGTCGTCTGTTCCTGGAAGGCATACAGAATACCGTCGATCAGCTGCTCCTCCAGCTTGTGGTCGATGTCAGCTGCGCCCAAGTTGCCCATGATTTTTTCAATGGTCTCCATCACCATCTTCCTGTACTGTTCTGCCTCGTCTTTCAGGTCATCAACGATACGTGAGATGATCTCTGCTGCTCCCACTTTGTTAGCCAACTCCACTGTGGTGTCCACCAGCTGGACAAAGAGATAATAACTTGAGACGAGTGTGCAAAACTTCAGACAACTCTAAGGACACGGTGTGTTTAACTGCCGACTAGATTATAACCTAAATGTCTATTTGAGTTGTGTGATCAGATCTGTTGGTCTACTTTGTGCACACCATTATTTTCCACTGGTAGAGTCACATGACAGGCAGACGACAGAGTCGGCTGAAGCAATTACAGGAAATAACTAACTCCACTTAACACAGATTGCATTGCTCATCTCATATAGGGCTGCCACGATTAGTCGACTAGTCACGATTACGTCGAGTATCAAAATCGTCTACGACTAATTTAATAGTCGACGGGTCGTTTAAAGCTTTGCAAGATCCAAAAAGAAGCAGAAATGAGTAGTAGGATTTAAGAGCGTAATAAGGGACTGAAACAGAAGATGGCAGCACTGCATGTACAAGGATGCCAGCTGCCGTTAAACCCCGAAGAAGAAGCTGTGCCCGGTATTGTAGCTGTGTCCAAATTCAGGAACCGCATCCTCCAGTGCCCGCATTTGTAGACCGATTACATTACAGCGACACGACAAAGACTGTCCAAATTCAAAGACTCCGACAAATGCGGCCGACAAATGCGCCCTTCATTTCCCCAGATTTGAAGGATGGGTCGGTTATATACCAGCTCAGTTTCCAACAATGGCGGCAGCTAGTTAGTTTTAATATTACTCTTATTATTCTTTCTGGGTCACAAAATAAACGTTTAACATATTTTCAGGCGAGAATGTTGCTGTGTAAACCTCAAATATCTGCTCGGTTTATCAAGACACCACATATTTTCAAAAGCGCTCCAACATTTTCGGAGATGTCTGTTACCCACTAGCTCGATAGCTAGCCGGGGTTCAAGGTTCAAGATCACCGGACTCCCGGCAAATCGTTTTCAAACCCAACGCAGTCTTTCGCTACTCAGGTTAAACATATATAAGTCACTTAGATAACTTAAAAATGTTATTGTTTGTCTTTTTTCAGTATTTTATTTGTTCCTGAGTAAATCGGTTTGGCTGAGATTAAAGTTAGTTTTTACACAGCTGAATAAACGTCAAGCAGACAACTGATTATCAGAAGTGTGAGATGGTCGAGAATTTACTCCGGTGTCCTGTTATATTTTAGATAGCAAGGAGCAGACAGCTGAGTTTATTAAACTCCACCAAAACAATCTGCAAATTTCATTAAAATTTAATAAACTATCATCTTGTCTTTATTTTTAGTTAGCACATACCTTAAACACTTCTAGCTGTAAGCTAATGATAGTTATATAAGAGCAGATACTTCCGCAGATACTACTTACGGTTGCGCCGTAAGATGGCTGCACCGACGAGAGCTCCCAGTCATCTCAGCAAAAATGTTATTATTTATTTTGTTCTGCTTTCAATTTCTGTGCGCACAGCGTGATCATACACTCGGTATGACAGACAAACGCTTTTGGAGCTACGTTCGTCAGCCAGTTCGGACTTTACAGCGGGTTTAGACTCCGTGGACGCTCTGGTGCCTGGGATCCTTTGTTTACTTGCGCAACGTCGAGGGAAAACAAAGAGGGGGAAACGCGCCGGAGTTTTGTGCCGAACGCGACAGAGAAACAGCAAGCCACCTCTCCCCAGCATCCTGCTTGCGAATCTCCAGTCTCTGGACAACAAACTTGACGAGCTGCGTGCACGGATTAAACACCAACAAGACATCAGGAACTGCTGCGTTCTGGCCTTCACAGAGACATGGCTGGAGCCCAGCGTCCCCGACTGCGCCATCACGCCGGATGGATTCACTGTTTACCGGGGAGACCGAACGAAGGACTCAGGCAAGAAAAGGGGAGGAGGGGTGTGCTTTATGGTTAACTCCTTGTGGGCTAGAGATGTGTGTATCTTAAAAACTTACTGCTCTCAGAGCCTCGAGCTGCTGACCATTAAAGTCAGGCCTTTTTACTTCCCGAGGGAGTTCAGCTCAGTTCTCCTCTCAGCTGTTTACATTCCTCCACATGCTGATAAAACTACGGCTATGGACGAACTGTATGACATCATTACTGGACTTGAGAACAATAATCCAGAAGCTGCCTTTATTGTGCTGGGAGACTTCAACAGAGCCAACATGAAGAAGGTTCTCCCCAAATACTATCAGCACATCTCCTTCCCCACAAGAGGTGATCAAACATTGGACCACTGTTACACTCCATTCAAAGAGTGCTACAAACCCCTCCCCCGCCCAGCTTTTGGTAAGGCAGACCATTGTTCCATACTGCTGCTGCCTGCATACAGACAAAGACTGAAACAGGAAAAACCAGCTTCCAGGGTTATTTACAAATGGGACAGTGAGGCTGAGGAGGTCCTGCAGGACTGCTTTGAGACAACTGACTGGCAGATATTTGTGGATGCAGCTGATGGCAACATCAATGAACTCACAGACTCTGTCATTGGATATATTGGAAAGTGCATGGATGATATCATCACAAAAACCACTGTCCGCATATATCCAAATCAGAAACCCTGGGTAAATAAAGACGTTCGCGCCAAGCTAAAAGTGCGGACCTCTGCCTTCAACTCCGGGGATGCTGATGCTTATAAAGCAGCCAGGTATGACCTCCGAAAGTCCATAAAAAAGGCCAGAAAGGACTACAGGGACAAAATGGAGTCCAGCTACCACAGCTTTGACACCAGGCGACTGTGGAATGGACTGCGCTGCATCACTGACTACAAGAAGGTCAACACAGTCAGTGTTCAGCCCACTGCATCTCTCGCAGACGAGCTCAACAACTTCTATGCTCGTTTTGATGCAGACAACAGAGAGCAGATCCTCTACCCTCAGGAGGACAGTGAGGCTGCAACTTTAACTCTGAGAACAGAAGCTGTGAGATGGACCTTTAAAAAGGTAAATCCTCACAAAGCTCCAGGACCAGACGGCATCCCAGGCCGGCTACTCAGAGTGTGTGCAGACGAGCTGGCAGAGGTGTTCACCAACATCTTCAACCTCTCCCTGAGGCAGTCAGTGGTCCCCACGGCCCTCAAAGCATCCACCATCATTCCCGTTCCCAAAAAATCAGTGGTCTCCTGTCTGAATGACTACCGTCCTGTTGCACTGACATCCGTCATCATGAAGTGCCTGGAGCGGCTGGTCAAAGGTCACATCTGCTCCTCCCTCCCTGACACACTGGACCCTCTTCAGTTTGCCTATCGGACAAACAGAGCCACAGAGGATGCCATCGCCCTGGCAACGCACACCACCCTCACTCACCTGGAAAAAGGGAATACATATGCAAGGATGCTCTTCATCGACTACAGCTCTGCATTTAACACCATCATCCCCTCGAAACTTGCCACGAAGCTCGTCGACCTTGGGCTGGGAACACCGATCTGCAGATGGATTCTAAACTTCCTCACAAACAGGCCCCAGGTGGTGAGAGTTGGTAAGCACACCTCCTCATCACTCATCTTAAACACAGGTACGCCACAGGGTTGTGTGCTTAGCCCCCTCCTATATTCCCTGTTCACACACGACTGTGTTGCTAAACACGAGTCCAACACCATCATCAAGTTTGCTGATGACACAACCATCATAGGCCTCATCACAGGCAATGATGAGACGGCCTATAGAGAGGAGGTGATGGCGCTGTACGAGTGGTGTCTGGAAAATAACCTGACTCTCAACATCAGCAAAACTAGAGAGATGATAGTGGACTACCGGACACGACCAGTCAGAGAACACCAGCCCATCCACATCAACGGTGTCAAGGTCGAAAGGGTCAGCAGCTTCAAGTTCCTTGGAGTCAACATCACCGAGGACTTCTCCTGGACCCTTCACAGAGACACTGCTATCAGGAAAGCTCGCCAGCGGCTTTACTTCCTGAGGAGGCTGAGGAAGTTTAGCATGAACGCCAACATCACCTCAAATTTTTACAGGTGTGCAATTGAGAGCTTGCTGACGAGCTGCATCACAGTTTGGTACGGAAGCTGCTCTGCCAGCAGCCGTAAAGCACTACAGAGGGTGGTGAAGGCAGCAGAGCACATCACTGGCACGAGGCTTCCTGCCATTCAGGACATTTACCTCCAGCGATGCCTCCGTAAAGCACACAGCATCATCAAGGACCACAGCCACCCAGCACATCAGCTGTTCTCCTTGTTACCATCTGGCAGACGTTACAGGAGTCTGTCTGCTCGGACTACAAGACTTAAAAACAGTTTTTACCACCAAGCCGTACGACACCTCAACCACAACACTTAAACACACACAACACAGCACTCAGAAGCTACCCTGCAGCTTCACAAGTACTCTGTTTAATCTGCACTGGTCACTTCACTTTATTGTCATTGATATTTATATTTAAAGTGCAATACTGTAATTTTCTGCTGCTCATTCCTGTGCAATATCCCATCTGCCCTCCCGTCATATTTCTTTTCAAGATTTTCTTATTTAATCACTAGTGTACATATATTTATATTTATAGATACATATATATATTTAGTCATCTTTTCTCTTTTACCATGTCTCTCTAATATTTAGCTCCTTACTATTTTTAGATTTTTATGTTTTATTTTATTATATTTTATTATATTTTCTGTACTGTATCATGCTGCTGAGTGACTGCTGCTCGTCAAACACATTTCATTGCAATGTTGACCCTGTGCTAACTTGCATATGACAAATAAAACTTGAAACTTGATACATGCTGGTTCAATAAGCTGTACGTTTTACGTCCAATGGACGCATAATCTGATTAGTCGACTAATCGCAAAAATAATCAGTGACTAGCTGACTATCAAAATAATCGTTTGTGGCAGCCCTAATCTCATACATCCAAAACACAAAACAAAAACAAAAAACCCACAAACGGGCTAAGATCAGCAGTTTTAGGAAAAAGAGCCAACCACACATTTCCTTTTCTAAGCTATTTTGACAATATTAGATTTTCAAATATATTTGAAGCTAAAGAATGTTTCGCGAACCTGTCTGTAGTTGCGTCTGTCCAGAGCCATCCTGTGCTGCCAGAAATGCTTGAAGAAGGGGGGCAGGATTTCAGTCTTGATGTAGTTGGCCTCGACACCATCTGTGCCACAGCACTGCTTCACTACCTATGAGGCAAGACAGAAGGAAAACTGATGAGTTTCTTGTGACATCCAGAAAGATACGTTAATGTAACCAATGGGTGCAGAAAGACAGCAGAGGGGACATGCTAGCAGCTGCTCTGGCAATCCTGGTGCTCATGTAGCAAACAATGTTCATCACCTGTGTGGCTGAAGAGGTGAGAACAAGTTACAGGAAGTTAGTTGATAGTTTGGAGGTGCTTCCTCACAGACTGTCTCCTTACCTTGAGCACAATCTTTTTCATCTCCTCGTCAGGGGACTGAAACTCTCTGATGAGGATCAGCATCACCTCTCTGGTGTAGTAGTTTGCATACTCAGCATCCATCAGTGGGATGAGGTAACCAATAGCTTTGAGGAAAGCAGCCAGACCCTGGTGACCAAAGGGGATAACATAAGACAATCGCAGACATGTTTCACATATTTTCCCTTTACAATAACTGGTAATGTCCGACGCTCCCAGCAGCACATTAATGGTCTCTCATTAGACCTCTGCTGACAGCAGCAGCTCCTTTGAGGAGACTCTATAGCAAGCAAGTATTCACACTGCAGCCACAGTCAGGCTTAGTGCTGGGTGCTGATCTTGCGCTCAATGCTGTGAATGCTTTTTCCAAATTTCCTGCTCACCTTTCCTCTGTGTTGCCTGATGCCTTTCCACAGTGGCTTCAGCACAGAGTCAAAGGACTCGATACCGTATGGTGTGGCAGCTTCAGCCAGGGCAGCTATAGCCAGGGCACTGATGGTCCTCACCTTCTGCTGCTCATCCACAAGCCCTGCAGAGTCGAATAGTCGATGGTCAGAGCTCCAGTGCATTTTAAACAACAGCAAACCACATATACTCAAAACAAAACATCTCATGTGAATGAAAAACTGGGCAAATTAGCAGTTACGCATTTACTAGTTAGAATAGTTAAAGGTGTACACCTGCATTCTGTTCAAATTCACAAACTGAGAACTAACTCATCCACATAATAAGCCTGTGGATGGCAGTGCTTTGAACTCTGTACTATTTAACTCTACGAACAGTTTAAGTTCACTTACCATGTTCAATAATCTCGACCAAACTGCGAAGATGAGGCAGAATGGCGCAGCCCATGAGGATGGCGATTTGCTGCACAATCTTGATGCCTGTGTGCCGAGCCTGCCAGGACTTCTTGCTTTTACACACAGCTTTCAGGAAAGGGAGGAGAGAGGGGATCCCGAGGGCGGAGGCTACAACAGCAAAGGCTCGGGCGGTGGTGTTTCTGACGTACTCGTCCATGTTGTCAATATCAGGTCGCATCGTGGAGATCATAGTAGCTAAACCAGCAGCCTGAGACACACAGAGGAAAGACGGCAAACTTTCAATCATTTAATCACACAAACGTGTCTCGAGCCAACTTTAAATACTGCTACAGATCAGATATATGCTGAGCAGACATGGTGACAGAACATAAACAGCTAATGATGGCGGATTGTAACCAGCGGGTGCAGGTTGAGAACAGACGAGGCATAAAAGTCACATCTGCTAGCTCTCATGCTGGTATTAATCTAGCGAACGACTAGCCCTGATCTGACCACGGACTGGCTGAACAGGCGAGAATGGTTCGCACAAACCACAGTCCATATAGTTTATGGGATAAAAAGACAAAAAGAATAAGGTGCTCCATGTTACCTTTGCCAAGTTAGAGATGATCTCTCTGCCTTCCACTCTGGCATAATAGTCTTCATCGATGAGCAGCGGCTCAATAACCACCAGGATCTGCATGCAGAAAAAGGACATTTAGATTGTCAAAGACACTGAGAAACCACTGAACATTTAAACTGAGCTGTCACAGATGATCGTTCACATTGAGCCCACCTTGTGAACATATGGTCGGACCAGGTCATCCAGTTTGTAGAGAATGCGGTCAATGACTTTAACCAAAAGATGGCGCTCCTGATCCTCCAGGGTGGGGGACATGAGCAGGGGCAGGATCTGGTTGAACAGGGGACCTGCGCCGAATTCACGAGCCTTATCTGTGATCTGACGCAGAGCAGCCTAAGAGGAAAGAAGGTCAGCCAGTCAGATAATGGTCAAATTCTGAAGTATATTTGGCAAATCTGTTACTAAACAACACAAAAGAGACTTCATACTCAAAGAAACCTGAAACAAAACCTGATTGAGAACTCTACAAAGATGGTGACAGACTTATAACTTGCAGACAGGAAAAGCTTTTTAAAATCTTATTTTGGGGCAAAAATCAGCAAAACTTTTTTAAAAGTCAGATTTGAAGCTGGGGTTTTTTTCCTCTGTGAACAGTGATTAAAACTCTAGAGGAACCTGGTACTTCTCATGATAAGATGAGACCGGATGGTTTCTGTGTGTAGCTCAACGCAGAGCATGAATGTCTACACTGTGACCTCTGCTGTAGGCAGCAGCTCCTCAGAGAGAACGTTGTGTAGCGAGCAAATATTCACCCTGTAGCCACAAAACCTCAGCGCTGGGTGTTGATCTTGTAACTGGAAACTTTAATGCTGTTCCAAAGCTCAAGTTTGGCCACAAGCAAGAATGATTAATCAAAGTATTAAAAACCAACCTTTCTCATGGGAGGAGTTCCATTTTTAATCTTCAGCAGCAGCTTCATAATCTTCCTTTCTTTCTGCTCCTCGGGGCTCAGAGTGGACTCATCCACCTCCACCTAGCAGCAAGACAAAAACCATGAACCTCAGACACAACAAACACCTGGTTCACACTGACTGTGCCATTATTTTATCCCTGCTGATGCTCACCAGCAGTTTGTCAAAGTACTGGATGTCATCAGGTTTGAGGAAAGGGAGATTTCCTGAGGGCTGGTCGTTCATCTGTTTTGTGGTGCGATCCTCTGCCTGCATATGGAAGCCCGTCATGCCTCCAATAGGTGTGGGCGTGGCTGCCAGCTTACGGGCCGGGGTACGGATAGGCACGTAGCCTGCAGGAGGAGGCAACACCTGTGAAGAAAAACACCTGTCAGCACTGCAGTCTAATAAATGACCTTCACTAATGCTTGTTGCTAGAAAATGAAATGCATCAAATAGACGTGGACCTTGTATCCCTCTGGGAACATGGCATCCAGCTCCTCGTCTGTTAGAGGTCGGTTCCTCTCATCAATTTCTCTCTCCCACCTCCATGCCTGCAGCTGCTCTGGAGTCATGTGTGCTGAAGAAAACGGGAGATTAATTGTTTATAATCAAGTAGAAGAAAGACTAATAATAATAATAATAATAAAAACAAAGAGTAAGGCTGTTTACCTGTAGTTGGGGTTTGCAATTCCATAGCTGGTGTGCCTATGGGAGTTTTTCCTGGGGTAAAAAGTGGTGTTGAGGAGCCCATCTGGCTGGCAGGGGTTTCATCCCACCGAGACTTCCTCTTACTGGCTCCTGGAGTTGGAGTTTCGCCCACTGACTCTTCTCCTCTATCTGTTCTTGGGGTCTCAGCCCAGCCGCTCCCATGTCCTGGGGTCTCCCTCTCAGTCTTTGGAGTCTCGTCCCAGCGGTTTTTGCGAACACTTCCTGTGGCTCCCCCGTGACCAGGTGTGGCATGGCCAGGCGTGTCTCTCCCTGGTGTGGCAGCACCGGCAGGTGTGTGGCTAGGAGTCGGGTCCCACATTCGGGAACTGGGAGTGGCCCCTGGGGTTTCACTGCCTTTAGGGCGGCCGGGGGTTTCATCCCATCGGCTGTTTGAAGGTGTGTGCGCAGGGGTATGTCCAGGAGTCTGCAAGGGACCAGAAACATCAGTGAGAAAACTGATATGCAAGACAGATTTATGTTTTATTACTGGGTGATATTTTTTAAGCTTACTTCAGCACTGGCATCAGCTTGGTCCCAGCTGGACATCTTTTTGGGTGTAGCATTGGAGGGGGTTTGGTCAGCTGTCTGGTCCCAGCGACGCTTACGTTTAGGGACAGCTTGGGCAGCAGCAGACCCATTAACAGCTTTCAGGTCCCCTGATTTGGCCTTCTCTGCCAGCTGCTGACGAATCTCTCTCTACATGAACAGATGCACAAATGTCAGGATAAATACAGAGTTCATGGATATGAAAGACTGTAAAGATATCTGGTGACTGTGTCTGTTCATTTTATCTAAACAGAGGCAGGTCAACAGTTCAGCCAAGGGCATAAAGGCTTAAAGAACTCATTTGAAAATGATGAAATTTCTATGAATCCTGTTACAGCCTCACACCCAAGAGCTCAACTCCACTGAACACCTATGGATTATTTCATACAGATGACAATAAGTCTCAAAAAGCTTGATTTGATTTGTGCTGCGGTGTTGTTTGCATGTGCACGTGTGTGGATATGAATGGCACACACTTTGTTAAAATTAATGATGAAATAATTTAAATTTTTCTCCGCTGAAAAGATTTTATTTGTCAATTACTTTATGACTAATAACTTGGCGACATAAGCACCTACTCCAACAGGGAGTCTCACATTCTGTGGATTAACTTTGGATTCACTGAACTTCAGCTGGTAACAGTAGTCCTTGTTCTGCAGCCATACTGAGTTTGAGGGTAGCAGTAAATGAAGTCCTCCATTTGTGGCAGGTTGCAGTTATAGCCCCTTTTCCATTAGTTCCTACTCGGATCGACTCATCACGGTTTGGCACAGTTTTCAATTAAACCTTAGTGCCTGTACCATTTTTTAGTACCTGCTTGGCAGGGTGTCCAAGTGATCGGAGCGGGTACTAAAATGTGGCGCTGCCACGCTGCAGTGGCATCACTCAAGGAGTCATGAGTGCCTCCTGCCATTTTTGAAATCCAGGAACGAGGGAATCGGCTACACAGAAACAACACCGCGGTCCCTGATGATGAGTCTGATGAAAAGCCACAGACCGAGCAGCAGGTATGCCGTCATCTTGACGTTCACCTTTGTTGTGGTGTTCATTTCGCATACAAATAACATGGGACGTACAGCCACATTGCTATAACAACCCCACACACATTACGTGGTACTCGATTATACTGAAAAACGAGATGAGCCGATCAGATCAGAGTCGGTATTAATGGAAGAAGCGCTTCAAGAGAAGAAAAGGGACCACTGCAAGTACAGTGGAGATGAGTCCTCACTATACCAGATCATCTTTGTGGCAGTGATCTGATATTTTTACAGACACTGTGTTGGTTTGCCAACCATATAAACACATCAAGCAGGAAAGAAGGATTTACAAGGAGTGTTTATTTTTCCAGGTTTAGTTAAAATTAGCCTTAAAGGACTGTCATCTGACCGTTTCTGATATCTGATGACAATGTGTAGATAAACAGCATCTTACCTCCTCTTTGGACAGGTTCTGCTCCAACATGACGTCCACATACGACCTAACCTGCAGCTTGGGATCCGGTGTTTTGCCCCCTGCGCGAAAGAGCATGAACAAGAACATAGGATACTCATGAGCGTACACTCCATAACCCCGAGTTATTCCAAACACAGCAAGCACAAACACAGCCAGCTAACCCTGACTCTTGTTACCAACAGTTTAACTTATGTTCCTGCTCTGATAAACAGCTGACTGACAGTCCTAATAAATTACATACAAATGTACATTTGGCTTTCTTACATACAGTCATAGCATTCTAATGAAAAACAAGAAGATACATAGAAAGAAGAGCTGAGGTTGTGGTGTTTTCTTTAAGTGGATTAAGAAGTATAGCCATCACTGATGCAGGGGTCCTGGGCTGTGCTCTTCAGAATACGTACACTTTCAGTGCCAAGGGTCCATCTGCAGTCAGACTTCAACCGGCAGAAAAGAAGCCTAGAAAATTTCTCTTTACCATTAGTAACACTTTGGAAAAGGGTTTGAACTCACACACAACAGTATACCATTGTGATGCATTGATTTAAGGCAAAAAAATAAAGCATCTTCTTGGGGTATTAGCACAATCTAGAAAAAAATCCCATGATATTTTGGTCCAGTTTCCCAGGTATTTACAGTAGCAGATAAATATGAAGTCAAGACTTTGAGGCTATGCCTAAGAAGGACATTAGCACAATAAAATCAAATGTGAGTGTTTGCATTCAAAACTAGAAAAAATATTGATAATACCAGAGTCACATGGACTCATTATTTAAACATCATACATCAAGATCTTGACTTCCTTTTTGGGACAGAGGTAAATTTATGTAATCAAATATTTGGGCAGTCTGCTTCCATTACGGGAATATTTTATGTCAAGTTGTTGGAATCTGATAAGCCAAATTCAAAAGAGGCTGCTGGGAGGGCTGAGGTTTGTTGTAGCTGGGTTGCATCTGATTCCCCTCACAGCCTCCCACCAAAACAAGCAGCCAATGGACCCTGACCAAACTGACAAGTGCACCGTTCTCAGTGTTCCCCATAACCTACACAGGATGAGTTGCTGCACCCTTAACAGAGTGCAGTACAGGACTGGCAAAGCAGTACTGCTGTAGGAGAGAAATTAAGGACAGTTAGTATGGGCCTGTGGTATTTTGGTACACAATTTTCTTGATAACATATTTCTATTTTACAGAGAGAGTTGTAAAATAAAACTCTACTGAAACAACAACTTTGTACAAAGAGCTCTCTCTACATGCAGGTTGAATATACCTAGACCAAACCTGAGACATTCAGGCCATTTAAGCTCACAGTGTCAGGGGAAGTGAAGATGCAATAAATATGGAAAGAGGTAAGATAGCTGGCTCACAGCTACAGTTTCTGGTTTTTAGTCCGAGCACTAGTCGTCATGATAAGCTACACAGGCTCAGCCTAAAAGATGAGGAAAATGTGTAGGAAAGCTGGCCACATTGGAAAGAATAACTTGTCATTAGGGCTGTACCCGAATATTCCACTATTTGGAAATGTATGAACTGTGTGTGTATTCAGTTTAGCAACATGGAATTATAAGAATGTGACAATAATCTACACTGCAACAATGATCATCTCACCTCACTGTTATAAATAAGCAACTTTTAGCCCTGCTACAACATGCAGAAAGTCAATGGACAGTACTGCTCTATGACAAAGCACCTTGCTGTGCTGTGGTAGCTGCACCCACGGAGCCTAAACTTCTGACTTTATTACAATGACCCTTTTACATACTACCACAATCCCAGCACAGCGATTATCCTTACATGCGTGTGGTGATTTTGTCTGACTTTGCCACAGTAATAAAAAAATACTGGCAGCTTTCAGTGCTACCTCTCATCCACTTAGTAGATGCACCTTTGGTATAAATGTACAAATCTCATGTCACCTCATTCTCAGGTTATTGCAATCAGAAACTTTGTGGTGCCCACGCTGGCCGCCCACCCACCCAGTAGGGTGACAACAATACCCCATGAGTCTTTTACAGCAGAAGCGTACAATAAGCCGATTCTCCATGCTTCCTTCCTCAAGACAATCACTGGATGTTTATTATGTGGGGAAAACTGTACCATCTCAGCTCATCTACCTGACATCCTTCTCAGTCACAGCAGTGATGATCATGCTTAGCTTACTTAAGCATTTCAAATTCATACCACTTAACATTTTTAGCCTCCTGGCGTCCACATATGTGGACATCACATTTTGGGTTGTCTAGACCAAAATACTAAATTTTGCTCTACAAGGACCTGATATCCACTTACGAGGACATTATACTGCCACTGTTCTATCAAAATTAAAAGCCAATGTGCTCATATATGGATCTAATTTTTTTCAGAAACAAAAATTATTAAAAAATAAATAAATAAAAAATCCCTGTAATTCTTTGTTTTTACATTCGTCAGGTCCCAATCAGCCCAAACAGCAAAGAGAAATTAAAAATGCATGCCATGAAAGAGTTAGTGTCTTAGGAGGATAAATATGAACGTTCTTGCTGTACTACGCTTCACTCAAATTTCTGACCGATTATGTTTAACATCACACTCATAAAATCTGAAAAACACAAAGTTTGATCAACTCTGAATTGCTGTAGCTCAAAAATCTGATATTCGGGACAGCCCTACTTGTTAGGCAGCGCGTTACGCTGAGGCCCAAGACAATTTGCAGTTTGACAAGTCATGTTACTGCATCCAGATAATAAATCTCTCAAGTTTCTCTGTTAACTCTTAAAGAAAATAAAATTATGCTTCTGGTTCAACTACCACCAGAGCATATTAATAATATTCCTCTTATATATTTTATATTCACCTATAAAGCTGTGCCCAGTGTGGTAAAGCACAGGACGTGGGCAGCTAAATGAGCTAACCTTCATCCTCAACTTCTGTCACAAGTGGACACTGCACTTTCCCATCATAAATCACATTGGGTTGTTAACCCTTCGACCCACACACAACCCATCTGCAACCCATGTTTGTTAGGCAATAAACACCTAACCACCTCTCCCCCTGAAAAGCATGGTAACCCTATAATACCTTTAATGCATGCACCAAATTAAAATCCCAACAACACTGTCCCAAACTGCAATTATGGAAATGAATTGTGAGCCCACACTGACATTTGTTGGAAACAGTTGGAAATTTATAGTGGGAGAAAAACAGCGACACAAAATGTACATTGAGGAAAGGATTGACCACAGGGAAGGCATTGAGTCTGGGAGGCAAGCTATTGCATTGTGGTCGAAGGGTTGAACAGTAAAAACTATTGGTGCAAAAAACAGAAAAAAAAAAAGAAAACAAAAAGAAAAAAGGGGGAGGAGGCAAGGAACTTGGGAAGATGTAAAAAGGTCACAAAAGAACAAAATTTACCATCTGCAAAGGGGTCGAGACGCTCAGGAGAGATGATCATCTGTCTGCGCCGAGCCTTGTATTCATCCTCCCGCTCTGCAATCTTCTGTGGACGATGCTCTGCAAATGGGTCGTACTGCAAAGATTAAGCACAAAACATGCGATGATTAGTAAAATAGGATTTTGTACAAGCCTGTTTTTTCATTTAAAAAATTAGATCCCGTTTTAACTGGAATTTAGCCCAAACAGTGAATGAACATACCTGTTCATCTGACTGAGGAATGGCATTAAGTATTGCCACCGGCGCGTGGTACCCTGGCTTCTTTTGTCCCAACAAGCTTGTTGACGTATCATCTTCATCGTCCTGAGGTAAGAAAGAGAATAAATGAGTCTATTCAAATCTTGCCAAACTGGCAAGATTCTCCTCAAATCCCCAAAGCAAGCAGAGGGGAGCAGTCAAGCTCCTTACAAAACTGACAAAGGACAACCTGTGGCTCACAAAACAGCATTCTTGGAAGAAGCTACTTTGTTTGATTTGGAAAAGGAAAAAAAAAATCAAATACTTGCCTCCTCTTGCTCATTGGCAGCAATGGAAGTAACGTATCCTGCAAAGCGACTGTCGCTGCCTTCATAGATCTCTGGGTCAAAAACGCCAGTGGAGATCAGGCCCACTCCCTGCTCTCCATCCTCCAGCAGGGAGGCCTTCATCCCCTGGATCTCCAGGATCTGGGCCTCGATATCTGTAGGGGCACAAGGAAACATTGTGAGAAACTACCTGTATAGGTAAGCATGGATGACTGACATACACCCCAATATCAGCAGTGGTGAATGGAATCTATAAATATTATATTTACTGAAATTTATCTGAGGCATGACTTCAGTTTGTGCTGGATAAGGGTGTAAAACCAGTGTGATAGAGCGTACTGTAAAATTTGCCCATATATTTTTCCTTTTTTAAAAAAAAAAAAAAAAAATTTAGTTCATCCCTTGGCACAGGGAAACAAAGGAATGCTTCATAAAAGGAAAAAGAAAAAAGCCTTTAGCTCTTCATTGTGGAATTTTTGTACATTTAATTAGGAGGATCTTCAGTGTTTCTTAGCAAGGAGAAAAAACAGATGGGGTATTGTACTTGCAAACGATGCTCTGAAAGAGATTTAGTCGTTAAAAAATGCTTTAACCCCACACAGAGAATTGGACTGATTGGCAAAGACAAGCAAACAGGCCTTTATTTGCGCTTTCACAGCTTAAATCAAGCTTAAATACTTCCTTACACTCTGCTTGTTAATATCACCGTATGTGACTGTAGTTTTTGATGTAAACATGATCTGTTCGAAGACATTGGAACAGTCCCGCACTACAATTAAGTTTGGCTCACTCTGTTTATTTACTTTACTGTGAGGTTGCTTTAATCTTATGTATTTATTTTATTCTATTTTGCAGTACAGGGCTTTATGAATGCACGCCTGTGAAAAGCGCTTTAAAAATAAACGTTACTGACATCATAATTTCTGCTTTCACAAACAAATTGGGTCATGTAACTCTCCGTTAAGTCGTGTCCAAAAAGTGAATTAGAATATTTTACATAAAAGGGTTAACTATTACCAATACTTGCTACAGAACACCGATTTTGAAGCTAATATCAGAGTCTGCTGCCGAACACGAATTGCTGTAGGCATGGTAAACGCTTGTTAGAGGTTGCTAATGCTAACTCGGTTAGCCACGAGAATCACTGAGACGTTAAAGAATTACCATCCCTTGGATTACACAGTAACAACAACAAGTAATACTCGCTTAAAGACGTATCTGACCAAGACAAAAAGCCCAAATGGCGCCTACTATTGCATGCAACTGTGCAATAAGCAGAGAAAAATAGTCCACTCCAGCTAACAAGAAAGCTAAGCACTAACCACCAGCGCCATTATCTAAAGCTCCGCGTTGCGTCGTATAAGGCCTGGTGCTTATCGCCTTTTTCGCAAATAAACAGGAGCATTACCGTCAACAGAAATACCAAAAAATTCACCGCAATATTTACTGACACCATAAAGCAAAATACATGGTAAAACAGAACATATTTATGGAGGTTTTAGCAGTAATTTACCTTCGTGCGTTTTGGCGATCTTCGCCATTTTGGTGGCGGTTGTTCGAGACTGAAAGCGGATGTGACTTAATTCAGAGTTCCGCGTCTTTCCAGCTGTTCTCAGACCAGTTTCCAATCGCTCAGTAGTTATATTACTAGTAGTAGCATTAGTATTAGACGTAGTATATTGACATACTTATAAAAGTTGTAGATACAGTGAAGCAATTAGTATGTAACTTTCCATCCATGTATGATGTATAATGTCCAGTAGCCTAAAAAAAATTAAAAACCCCATTAAAAAGTCTTAATTGACGCAGCCCTCCAATTGTCCTTTCTCATTTTATTCAGATTTATTCCCAGGTGTTTTTTAAGACTGCTAGAAGCAGCACTCTGATCCTTTAAGGACAGACTTTTTTCAATTGAAATGGAGAATGTCTGCTGACAGAAATCACCTGAGTAATATCTCCTTGCACAGCTCCTTCTTTGTCTCCTGGAGTACATTAAATAATTGGGCTGCTTTGTAAAAACGTATACCAAAAAGCCTGTAGTTTCACTGTGTATGCCACAGAAGTGAAAAGGATAATAAGACAGGTTTTGTTGATTAGAAGACTTGTTTTTCACAGGGGCTATTCTGGCATGCAGCAGCAGTAGGTAAACATGGCTTTTCTAACACCTGGTTCAGAATCGTAACTTCAAGTCAAGGCGTTTAACCTCCAACATTACTAACATCTGTGTTTACCTAGTATTTCATGTGAAACTAGCTTCTTTGAAAGTGATGTATGGTTGGTAAAGTTTCTTCCCCAAATGTCTGCACAAAACACCTGTGATTATAGTTTAAGTCCTTTTCTCATAAATGCCCAGGTGTTATTTCTTAGATTTTCTTGTGCTCCTATTGGCTAGAGGACCTATATCTAAAACACTGCATGGGTGGCTGTAGCTCACAAGGTATAGCAGGTCATCCACTAAGGCTGGTGGTTAGATCCCTGGCCACATGGCAATTATCCTTGGGCAAAATACTGAACACAGAGTTTCTGTCAGATGCATAGGAGTATGAATCTGTCTGAATGTTGGGAAACAAAGAAAAAAGTGCTTGTATGAATGGCACATGCTGTATAAAGTGCTTTGAGTTTGAGTGCTCCAGCAGAGTAGAAAAGCTATATAGAGCAGTCCATCTACTACAGACAATACTTGTGGAGCTAATTGTGAAGCTTTTTCCTTTTCACAGAAAATGAAATTTCAGGACCCAGCTGTGCATTTTGGTTATTAGAAAAGGAAGCTACATGACAGAAGGATGAGGAATATAGCTGTGGGGAAAGTGACTGATTAGATTTAAAACAGTTGAGTTTTACCTGGTGACTCAGCAGAAAGATGCCAGAAGATGCATGTCCTTGCAGGAAAAACTTGTACCACCAGCTGTGAGGTACTTGACACACAAGGCAAAGTTTGGATAATAATGATGCCGTCAAAGTGTCCACAAACAACCCTGACTGGGGAGAAATGTTTATACAATTGACAGTTTCTGTGTTTAACCTGAAACCACACTGAACTTTTTTTTTAAACTTTCATGAACTTTACTAAAGTGCATGTTATAACATATATTTTGGATAAGAACACCAGTGCCGATAAGCATATATTATTTCCTTCAATATTTATTCATATATATAATAATAAATAATGTAGCTTACATGTTAGTAAAACAAACATAATGTATTACGATAAGCAAAGAAATTTTCATAATTTACCCCTGAATTGATGTATATGTAAACAGCTCCCCTTTCATTTTTAAAAAGATTTAAAAAATAAAAATAAAAAAGCACACAGACAGAAACCTGTTCACTTTCACTTTCAATGTCTTCCTTACTGCAAATAATTGAAAAATATTTCTTTCACTTTGTTATTCAAAAATAGTAGAAACTGTATTCTAACAAATTTGCCCAACAGAGCAGGAATGAATGACAACAAAGAAGGTGTAGTGTAGCCGACAGGTCAATACGTTGAACTATTGATAGTTTTGATATGCAAAGACAAACAGGTTTCACCCGGTTTTCTCGGCCGGTAGTGCAACCCGAGCCAACAACTCGTGACTCTATGCGCGTGCGAGCTCTGACCTGACCTGAATACGTAGGCGTGACAAACGGCGGGACCGCCCAATAAAAAACATTCGGTGGCAACAGGTCGTCCAATGGCAAGCGAGTTAGGCCAGTTGAGGGTCGGGCCAAACTGCGCGTTGAGCTCCCTGTGAACTGGTTGATAGCGAGGGAGTGAACAAAGCCGTTAAAGAAGAAGAGAAGATGGCGAGATGCGGTCGGAACTTGAGGAAAGTAGCTGAGTGCATAAAACAGTTACCGTCCACAGCCAACCGGGATATCCAGAACAGAAGCAACGTTAGGTAAAGTGTTTGACTTTTTCAAGTTGTTGCCTGAAACGAGACGGCGTAAAATATGAAGACATAGCTCTAAAACGAGCATTTATACCAAAGTTAAACTTCTGGTACGGGGTAGCTAAACACTGCGGCGCTGTACGATTCACGGCCCTATTTGACTCAAGAATCTCGTTGGATTCGTTAACTACATCTCTGTAGATGGTAGAAAGTAGTGAAATGAGGGTCGAGTAAAAGCAGTATTGGTCTACCTTATAGCAAATGTAGTACAGCCACGACGTTGCAGTGATAAGCCGCATAGTACATTACATAATAATTTATATTCACTGAAACATTAAATTGTCGCTCTTTCACTTTCACGCATAGAAAAGTAAAGCTGATTTCAGTTTCTTTTACTGGTCTATATGCATTCTCATGTGGGGAGCAACAGTCTTAGCGTAAACTTACAAAAATGCGCGATAATTTATGTATTGATTATAAACCAGGCTCATTAATTATTACTATGTCTGCGTAGTGGGTTTTTTTCTTTTACGTCCCACCACTGCTGATAGCACAGCCAAGTTGAAGACATGGAAACCTTTAACTTTACATACTTAAATCCCCACCATAAAAATTTAGAAGCATCGTAACGATTAGCATCGATTATCTGTGATTTGCAAAACAGTGTAGTAAAAACGACATGCAGGTACAGTCTGAAAATATTCCTAAAATCGTTAAGTCCCATTTGGTAAATGAAACCATCACCAGAACCTGTAGCAGCTTTTCACCAATTATTGTCTCACATGGGATGCATATATTATATTAAGTTTACTGTTTGTCAGTCATTATCTGTTTATACAACAGCCGTATTGTCACTAAGCAGACAGTGTTTCAGATGATTAGTCTAGGTTCTTTTTTCTATTTCAGCTAGTTATCTTATATTGGTCTTAGTCCAGTCCCCAATCCATATCTCAGCCATTTTATCTCCCACCCCCCTCCTTTAAGTCGTCTTTCTTCTGCTTGAACTGCGGGTGGGTGGGGTTTCTGTGCTCACTGCCAGAGCTGTGTGCCTGAGATGACCATAGTCAGGCTGTCTGAAATTCTAAGTTTAGAGCAGTCTGAAGTCTTAGGTTTTTGGTCACACAGTGTACTTATACATACACCGACCTCATTATTTGAAAATTTGGTCATTTTTAGTCTGAGCATCTGCTACTGTATATGGCCTATATATTTACTCATCACAAGGTAACATTACTTGTTACCTTAGCCTAAACAAGAGCACATTATCTGCTCCCTTAAAATTAAACAAGATAATGCTTTTATCTACATTTTCCTAAAGAAGTGTTAA
Source organism: Neolamprologus multifasciatus (assembly GCF_963576455.1). Taxonomy (NCBI): domain Eukaryota; kingdom Metazoa; phylum Chordata; class Actinopteri; order Cichliformes; family Cichlidae; genus Neolamprologus; species Neolamprologus multifasciatus. Next base: position 10,533,103 of record NC_140454.1, read on the forward strand.
ACAAATCCAAAGTGTGCTACTTTAATTAGTTTCTCAGTGTATTTGTATACTTCCATGAACTCATTGTCCAGCTCGTCTGTTGTTTGGGTTTAATTCTGCTTTCCACCTTTGTGGAGTTTAAGGTGTCTCATTCACCTTTTGCTCTGGGCCATTCTCCGCCTGTACCCAGGATACATTTAGAGGTCAGGTGTATCATATTTCAGGTAGTAAAACAGGAGTGAATAGGCTCCTGTTTAAGGGCAGTGGGTACATTGGAATTTCATGCAGTGTGGGGTGAGTTACTATGGGAATGGAAAACCTGATTCATTTGGGAACAGGTTACAAAACTCCATACCTGTGGGAATTGTATTCCTCTAAGCTCCTTGAATGCTTATAATTGCTGGCATATTTTTCTGACAGTTGTGAGTCAGTCTTGTTGCACACCTGTGCCACAAACAGGCCTTTATGCTTCTTATTTCACAGCCTGTTGAGACTCGGTTTATTGATTCTTAAAACCTGTGTAGAATCATTGGTGTTCTTGGTATTAGGAAAGTCCTATCACTTTAAGCTGATAACAGCAGATTGCTGTCACATATTTAACTTGTTATATTGTCACACCAAAAAGTTTGATAAAGCATTAAATTTATTGTAATTATCGATGTGTTATTTAATTGCTTCCCGTCATGCTGTGGCAGGGGTACTCTGGAACACAGAGCTACAGCCAGCCGCAATGGACCAAAAAACCCCTCTTAGACACACTCCTAAGGAGTGGCCAATGAAAATGCCCCTACAGGCTGCTTATGCCTGAGTAACAGGATCTCTAGTTAAGTTGCTGTGGTGAAGGGTATGAGCCAGTTTAAGTTGTCCCATTCATGGTGTCATGGGAGAGCTGGGGCAGGCTTTTCACCTGATCCAACCTTCTCTGAAGCTACTGCTACATGTTGCCTTGAGGAAGGATTACATACTTGATTAATTGTAGAGTTGATTAAAGTAGAAAATATATGTGGATTGTGGTTGTCCACAGTCCACATATATTTTACTTATATTGATATAACATAAATATAAGCTAATCATCACATTGTAGAAGCTGGAAACAAATGGTGATGTGATGTTAAGAGCTTTATAGCGTACAAGTAATCAATCACCGAACAATGTAGGGCAATTATAGGGTACATAGCATTTTTTTTCCTTTATTTTCCATCTTATGTATCTATCTTAAATATAGTCATTAATTTACAGGCGCTCGCTCTTAACAAAAAAGAGACTACTATTTATGAGGGTGTAACCAATCATAAGAAAAGAGCTACACTAAACCAACTCAGCTAAAAGGCTTGTGTGAGACAGAGGATGAACTACATGTGTAACTGTACCTGTGAAAGATGTACAGGGATAATTGTGATCTACTGAGTTGTTTAAGAACAAAAAATTGAAGCTGAAAATGTAGGTCCACTTTAAGTATGAACTAATTATCATATTTTTTTCTTATCACCATTTAGCAACCCTTTTTGTTTTTCGTCAGTTAACATCATGAATTGTTTCACAGATATTTATGACAAGTTGGAACAAGTCGAGCCTTTCAGTCAGTGAGGTGTAAAACAGTCTTAACAGTCTAAGAAAACAGCCTGGAAAAAAAATGTTGAGAAATGAGAAAAGGGGGGGAAGTGTATGTAAAGACTTAACTGATTTTACTAGTTAATGATTTTTTTGTGTGATCAGCTGCCTAGAACTGCTAATCATGTTTAATTTACTGCAAAAAACAAACCAAAAAAAAACCCCACAGAAAAATCAAACAAAGAAATTTTTTAGGTCTCAAAAGAGACTTTAAAGATCACTCATTCAAATAGTTGTAGACGAGTGAGAAAATATTCTAATCTAAGATCTTGATTATTGTAAGATGCAGACACAGAGACCTGGAGATCGAATGGCTGAGAAGTCATTCCTGTTCTATCTCTTTAAAGTCTGCTTGCCGTCTCCCACCTGGGTCACATGGATAGTTGGTCACGAAGGTGTCTGCACAGACCCTCCCCCTCACTGTCTGATGATGAAATTAGTTTTAATTGTGTTTCAATCGAAAATTGCTGGCTGCACTTTATTAGCCGATAATTAAATGTTGGCTAATTAAGTGTAGCCAACACTTAATTATCTCAACCAAACCAGTCCTTCAAGGGTTTTAGAAACTTGAATATCAACTGTAATTTTCTTGTGTTCACTATATGTCAAGATGTTTGTAAAATAGATGGACATAAGGCCATAGGCAGTGGAGTTTTCCTCCCCCAGAATTCATGGAATTCCTCTTATATACAGTTAACCCATTGTCTGGCCCCTCGGGCCAAACAGTAAGCACAGTTCCTGTAGTCAGCTCTGGTCAGAGCTGCACAGCGATCAAGGTGTCCAAAGCTTAAAGTAAAATCAGTGTCCTTGAACTTGTTACGTTACTGCCATCTGTATTTGAGTGACAAATGCTTGGCAGGCACGGCGAGTTTCCTCTCTCCAGAATAATGGCTGGGGCTGGTCTATGTTTACAGGTACTGCAGGATAATTAGCTGGTTATATGCTGGTATAGCTCAGGACTTCCTGTCCCGCTTAGCTTGATTATGAAAAATATTACAGCTGTGCACCCTGAGGACAAAACACATTCAAGAGTGGAGGCACAAACATTTAAACGGCTTTTCAACTGACTCCTTCCTGTGACCCAGACAGTTCCTGTCAGAGATCTATTTATGCTGAAGCCTCCAGGAACAGAAACTCCAGGATGCGAGTTCCACCTGGAAGCTTTCTTTGTATTGCAGACAGTGTGATAGTTATATACTACCTTCCGTGTTTAAATTAGCTCTCTTTCAACTAGAACCTTGGACACTGCACGTGTCAGTCAACTGGCCATCATGAGAATGGAACCACCGAGTCCCTGCAGACTTTATCCCCTGACAGTTGAGTTCTTTAAACAGAATGGCTGTTTCCTGGGTGTTGACAGAAAAAGAGAATTTGGGGTGTTTTATAAAACTCAGAGGCTACTCGCTGTCATTAAGCAGCTTTCTGTGGCCTCAGATTGTTTGGGTAAAAACTAGACCTTTTTGGATGAGAAACAGCAGTTTTTTGAGTAGCTGGCAGAATGTTGATCCAGAAAGGAGTTAAAAACATTCTTGATGTCATAACAGCAGCTACTGGAACGTTTTCACAGTACAAAATGGAGAGAAGGAAACAGTTGTCTCTCAGTCTGGCTTTTTAGGCCAGAAGGGGAATTAAAGAAAAGTTTTTCTTAATGTTTCTGGGTGCCTAACATTCTTTATCGTTTTACGAGGGAGGCCACAGTCTGGTGCAGGAGCATGACATGTGCTTCACTGTATGCTTTAGCCTGAGCAAGAGTAAAGATGAAGAAGAACCCACAGTGAGAGGCATGAGCTGTGGGTACTTAACAGTCCAGTATTTCCCACTGCAGGCAGCACAGACCAAACACAGTCACACCCTGTTTGTTGTGTTAAAAGGAATTTAAAGAATAATGAAATGTCAATGTTGTGTCAAAACTTGCTTGTGCTGGCCATTCTCTGATCTCTGCTGTTAGACTGGGGTCAAATCACACAAACTTTCCAAACTGAGAACAACAGATCGATGCGCCCTGGTCTCCTCTGCTTTCTGAGAGCTTATTGCGTTGTTGGTGACTTGTTGTTTTTTGTTTGGTCATCAGATACCTTTCATCATGCGGGATCCTGATGATGCGTGCGCACCCACTGCTGAGTGCAGCCGTGCCAGGGCGCCCCATCACACTGCCTTCACGCAGCTTCTTCAACCTCGCAGATTCCTTCTCCAAGAGGAAGGAGTACTCAGAGAGACGCATCATTGGGTGAGTCTGGATCCACTTACAGTGTTTTTGTCATTTTTATTTTTAAATTAATTTATTTTTTGCCTCAAGACACGTTTGGACAGGATTTTTATCTGAGGAGGAGACAGTGTCTGCGGGCAAAAACTTGTATTTTGTATAGAAACATTTTTTTCAGCTCTCTCCTGCGAGTGTTTTTTTTCCCCAGCTTGTATTTAACCACTTAAAGTCCTTAAAATATATATTTAGCTCCTGTTTGTGTTTGTTTGACTGAAATACTCTGACCCTCCTGAAAACTTAAAAATAGTTTCACAGGCAGCTTTTGAAAAAGGATGGAAAAACTTATTCATCCATCAGAATGGCTCCAAGCTTTCTAATTCCTCTCATAACTGACATAGATTTTTGGCGGTAGCACATTGTTAAACAATGACGTCATGATTTGTAGAATGCCTGAGTCACGCGCGAGCCCTTTGACTTCTATTTCTATCCTGTGCTCTGACTCATAGATAAAAAAACAGCTGAAAAACAGGTTTACACACACACAGCAAAATGATCAGAAATCAGTAATGGCACTGATAAAGAACTGGACCTATGAGCACAATCAATAATGCCACCAACAAAGAGAAAATCTTAATCAATATCCATAATTACTTCTCAGTGTCTTTCTGTGATATCTAATCAGACTTTGAGCTTTTATGTCCATTGCAGAAGAGATGAAATGTAACCAAACCACACGGCTACAAGGGCTGAAATTGAAGCTCCAAAATATGATATAATGCACCAATGTCAGTGATCTCCAGTATTGGCAACATGCGGTGCGTTCAGCTGCTCTGAAATGCCCTATGTACCAGTGAGTGTTTGGAGTCTGGTCTCTGTATCTGTACCCTACGTGTGTGTGTGACGCACTAAATGTCCTCCTGTGCTCCTCAGAGAGGTCATACTCACTAAATCTGCTTGTATAAATAGACATGGGCACTGGCAGCTATTTTCCCTCAGCTGGACGTCTGGAATTATGTAACACAGTGTCTGTACGTGTCTGTCATTCAACACCTCCAACTTTTGTTTTGTGTGCTTTACTGCTCTTCTTTTGCCCTTATTCCAACATCCCTTACTGACCTATTTGAGCCTTTTCTGGGTCGACGCTGTTGTATTGTGGTTGGTGTCTTGTCACACAGTTGCTGACCTTCATCTCCTTGGTGACGTGCAGCCTTGCGTTAACATATTCGCTCTCTCTGTTTCCGTGTCCCTGCAGGTATTCCATGCAGGAGATCTATGAAGTGGTGGCTGAGGTGGAAAACTACCGCCTCTTTGTTCCCTGGTGCAAGAAGTCTGAGGTGGTCTTCAAGAGATCCGGCTTCTGCAAGGCCAAATTAACCGTGGGCTTCCCCCCTGTAGTGGAGAACTACACCTCCCTCGTCACTACAGTACGCCCTCACCTGGTCAAGGTAAGATACTGCTTCAAGCTCATGGTTAAAAAACACTGTTGATGTTAGTACTGTGACATTATTAGGAAAACACAGAGTAGGTAAAGGAAAACACTCAATCTAAAAGAAACAGACTAAAATGGTAAGAATGAAAAATTCATTTAGATCGACGTCACAGATTAAGCTGGTGTGCTGGGGAGACACTCTTGGTGCCTATTCAGCTCGACTCTACTAGGTTACCGTCGTTTTCCATTGCAGTGGAGTACCACCTAATGTACACATTAGGATGATGGTTGATCTATTGCTTTTTGTCAGACTTGGGGACCACTGTGTTGCTTTGTTTTTTTGCAGCTGTTGGGTTTTAAAAATGGTGGTATTGATTTTTGTGAAAGAAGTGCTCTAATGATTCAGACGCCATTGACTGGCCAATGCGTGGCACACAGTCTGTCGTTGTCACATTTTTGGATTGCCTCAGATTGCTTGAAAGCCTGACCAAGTTGTTACTTAAACTACCCTGTACCAGGTACTGCCACCTAATGGAGAATCCTAAAATCCCTGTCGTGTCGAGCCAAGTGGGTACTAGTGGAAAAGGGCTGTCTGTGTTAAGTTCCAATTAACGTCTTCCTGCAACGTTGTATATTTTCCTCTCGTTCATTATTTATCCCTGTTGTCGTTACACAACATGTGATGGAAAGTTGGCCACACAAGAAGGGGGTGTAAAAAGCTGGCTGTCACAGAGACGTGAAGGCTGGCACAAATAGCTGAATAACAATTGAAAAAAGAGGAGACAATACCTGCCCCTGTCTCACCTCAGCAAAGCTGAACAAACAAAGGCTGAGGTGGGTGTGAATATCATTAGAAGATAACACTCAGACAGCACCTCTCTGAGGTGTGAAAGGTGCGAGAGACATTTGCAACACTATCTGCTCTTTTCAGCGAGGCAGGGTTATCAGCCTTAAATTCAATGTCTGTAAAATGTAAATAGAACAGCCTGCACTGCTTGGTGAACTATCACACTGACTGAAAATCATTCAGGCTGGAGTGAGAAGCACTCCACACTTTTTGGGTGTGAGAGTGTAAACTGTTAATATCACCCTAGTCAAAACAGGCCGTCTTTGAAGCTGGGATTAGGTGCAAAGTTCAGCTGGAAATTCTTTTTCCTTTGTTTGGCTGCTCAGAGGGTGTTTGCAGTGTTTTCTGAGGCTGTAAAGTCACAGTTGTTGCTCTAAGCAATTCACAAATGCAATGTCTCTCCTGTTGCTGATTGACCGCAGAAAACGTGTACATGTTGCTTTTCAGGCATCGTGCTCGGAGGGTAAACTGTTCAACCACTTGGAGACGATGTGGCGTTTCAGCCCTGGCCTCCCTGGGTACCCCCGGACCTGCACTGTGGATTTTGCTGTAAGTACAAACAGCTTGTTGCAGGGCAACATACTGGAAAATGTCCACTATGTGAGAATGTGCTCTGTGATCATGTGTTGGCTTATCTTGGCATGTCTGGATCAGTTTCATACAGTCACAAAGTTAGAGACTCAGCTGCTAACTTTACCGTCTCCTCCTCCTCAGATCTCCTTTGAATTTCGCTCCCTCATCCACTCTCAGCTCGCTCACGTGTTCTTCGATCAGGTGGTGAAGCAGATGGTTTCTGCGTTCGAGCGGCGTGCCTCCAGTGTTTACGGAGCCGAGACGCCCATCCCGCGCGAGCTCATGTTCCACGAGGTCCACCACACGTAGCGACAACCTCCCTCTGCTGCACAAACACGGACCCACAAACAACAACGTCAAAGAGCCCGAAGAGAGACTATTTGTGTTCCAACTGAAAGTGCCTTTCTCACAACAATGAAACCATTTCCTGTGTCAGATTTTAAAGCTGGTGTGGATCCTCCAGCTGATTTTCACCTTGGTGCTAATGCAGGTTCCTGTATCAGACCTTGATCTGGTGGTGAATCTGAGCCCGCAGGTCAAATGGAGGCCCCACGGTGCGTCAGGCCAGTGCGTCATCACTTCTGTACACATTAGCTATAGGGATGCAGGCACACAACTGAAAACGGAGACAAAGCAATGATGAGCTGCAACATACAGAGTTTATTCAGATATTTTAGATATTTACTTTTGCACACAGATTCTCTAACATTACATTTACCTGCACCTAACAGTCTAAGACATGAAGATATTCAGTTTCACACATGACACAGGAAAGCAAAGAGTTCAGCTGGAGCCAGACAATGACTGAAATTATTCCGGAAGCTGCTGAATAATTTAAACCTTTTTTTTTTTTTTTTTAAGTAAGCTGTGTTTCCACCAGATGGACCAGAGTGTAGGTTAAGTTCCAGAGGAAAAGGTTTCTGCTTACACTTGTCAAAAGTACAGGAACGTCAGAGGGGAGTGTGGCGTGTGATTGGTGGCGTACTCTGGAGTACTGAATTACCACCAACTACTGGACTTTTTTTTGTGTATAGTCTAATGCTAAACCAACTGTCACCTATTTATAAATGGACTAATTTGCTGCTAATCTGTATGAAGGAACAGTTTAGTTCCTGGAACTCTGGACACTGAATGGAAAAGCAGCTTTAGAAAGAAAAAAAAAACACAGGCTCCAGCTGGTTGAGTGTGTGTTGTGTTGTGTTTTGTCAAAATGATTGTGAAACTGAAGATTTTTTTTGGTCTTGGACTGTTGGTCGCACATTTGAAGACATTGCAGTGCACTGTGTCAAAACACGCAGGGCTTTTCTCAATATTTACTGACAGAAATGAGGATTGTGAAAGCAAACATTTATTGTGGCTAGCCTAGTCTGCTGATGAGCACCACTTGAACATTTCTCACCCCGTATGGTTCTTTTAGTGCAATGGAAATGGAAAGGCAGCTTCATTTATATTCCAAACACAGAGGCAAAGAAGAGCATTAGACCAACATCACAATAAAAGCAGAAGAAATTCACTGAATGTACAGCAACGTGACATGTAAAGTATAAAATTTAAAAAATGAAATACATAAAGAAAGACGAAAAAAGGTCCCAGTGAGAGACAATACAGGATGTAGTGACGCCAAAACAAAGTGACGCAGTTTCAGGGAAGCACAAGGTTACTAATAATGCCCAAATGCCGGAAAGCTTTCCTGCCTTCCAAAATGCACTTTACTGAAGTACATAGTGTGCACACAGCTGGGACATACTGTGCCATAACATTGCACCTTGAACTCTGACCCTCTCGCTGTATCTGGCATGGGATTGTAGGTCAGAATGGCCAGAAAAGCACACACATACTCCGTACCCCCTCTGGATACTGTAGAACATCCTGGTATTTTGGCATTTATACTAAATCTTTTTTCTTTTTTTTTTGTGGCAAACTCCATAATAGTGTAGTATGAGTAATGGAAGTCAGAACCAACACCACTGAAATCCCATATCTTTGTACCAAAGGTAGAGCAGAGTCCTGCCATGTGCCCATGTTGGGGCACAGAGACTGTTATGAATCCCCTGTTTTAACAGAAATTCTGAAAACAAACCAACATGTTGTATCATGGCCAGCATATTAGACACTCGCTGGATGTCTAACTCCTGACAGACTAAGCTCCTGTGCTGCTTTATTTTCAGTGTGGGTGGACACTGGATTTCTATCATTACTTAAATGCTTTTTCAATTTCAACAGCAGTAGGTGGAGATATTTGGGCTTAAGTGTGCAATAGCAGCGGTGTGTTGTAGTCATGCCGAATGCAGCCGAGCAAGTGTGTAAAACCCACTGCTGATGTCAGGGCCCAAAGCAGCTGCTAGGCAGGAGCCAGGAGCTCATTTTATCAAACTAATGACAATTATTTTTGGTTGTAGTGTTGTTTTTTATTTAACTCCTGATTTATGCAGATTAGCTATTAGGATTTTTTAGATTTAAAGAAAAGCTTTACATTACGTGCTTAAGTGGCTCCATCTTCAGTCACAGTTCTGGTGTAGTGGACCCTGACTGACCACAACTTCTTTCAAAGTAGCTACTCTCTAAGTGAACAAGTCATACACTCATTTAAAGTGTCTCTTTTTTTGTACCAGGCTGTAAACATGTTTTTGTCTTGCTGTAAAGTTTGTTTTCAACATTTTTAACATGGAAGTCTATGAGGATTGGCTCACTTCTGGGGCCAGCCTCAAGTGGCCACTACAGGAAATGCACTGTTAGGCAATTCAGCTTTGGCTTCATTCATCATCATCATGTTATTAGCAGCCTCCATATATGGTCATAAATGTGCTTCATGTTTGACCTCTGACTGATGTCAGAGTGGTTCTCCTTCAGTGTTGACCCCTCACAGCCCAGTAAAAATAAACTAAGAGCGAGCTCTATGGAGAATGTAAAGGGGCGTAGCCCTGCACATGCTGGCTCAGTCACCCCTACTGTTGCTTTGCTTCACACTGGCACCTTTCAGTTAATTATGAATGTCAACCGCGTCCCACCAGCCAATTGGAAAAGCGAAGCTTGGACTTCTTAATAGTTTATTCAGTGGTGTCTGGTTCTGCAGGATCACGTGTTTGTGTGCATGTAAGGATTATTTAAAGGTAACTTAGTTTGTGCTGAATTAGCGGTGATATGTTTTGTAGGCAAATACAAATCAATAAAAAGGGAATTGACTGCAAGGGAATACAACTGTGCGGCAAGACTTTCTGTTGATCATGAAACAAAACCGTGAGAAAATGATACTAACCCTGATAAATGCTAACCTAAAAAAGAGAAATTGAATGTTTAAATGCAACACATTGATTCAGAGAGTGCACCGTGATCATTATTATTAGCAAACAGCTCATTGTTCAGTCAGAAATGGCTTTTACCATCACACAACCAGCATGTTACCTGTAGCGGTTTGATAAAATGGGGCTCAGATCAGGATCTTTCCGTGATGAGTCCGCTGACCTGAAACCTTCCACCTGTCCAACACACAGCACCCACAGAGTGCCTCCAGACCTGCTGGCAACATATTTATCTTCATTTGTAAAGGAACAATAGACTCATTTTATCATATTTATTACTTAGTTTAGGTGTAAATGCAAGCACTTCACTCTGGGAGCCAATGTTAGCATTTAGAAGCAGTATTCCTAATACAATGTCGTTTTGCAGCACTGGGGGAACTCCTCCATCAGTGTTGCTGTATCAGTATCGTCATGTTTATACACTGCTCTGCATTTGCCTTTTCTCTGCTTACTATAACCGCTTTACTGCTTATGAACGCTAACTAAGGTGGCTTCATGTGAAGTGTAAGTGTGTAAATACTAGTTTTAAGATCACATTAGAGCTACACACTGCTGTTAAAGAGTATGATTATGGATTTGTGTCAGCTTATTTCATGCAATGTGGAAAGGACGTTTTGTTTGTGTTGAAAAACATGGACCGACTGCATGATTTATAAAGTATTTTTTCTAAAAAACAAACCTGGGTTCTCTGGTGTGTTTCCTCCCTCTGGGCTGGGACCAGACAGAAATAGGGTCGTCATGTGAGCATTGAGAATAGACCTGCTGCAAGTGAAGCATCTGAACAGTCTGTCATAAGCTTTGGAAATGTCACTGCAGGCAAAGGGCAAAGTAGAATCTGAAATTTCCCTCTTCCCTTTCAAAGCTAACACGGATCACTGGGAACATCTGAAAGCAGACTCACAATTATTACTGTGACATCACTCGATTGGTAGTTGACCTACTCGTACAGTTACAGGACATTTTAAAAGGTGGCTCCTCGTGAACAAAAGCCAGAGATTTGAAAACGAGGGACAGCATGTGTAGTTCATTCACAGTGATGACCGTGACATGTGAAACTGAAACCAAAAACTCTCCAGATTAACTCGTAAAAATACCCCACACAGCTCAGTTCAGCATGTAGCTCACTGAATTGTGTAAAATTATTATTTTTTTGGGAAAACAGCTCAAACATGCACTATGAAAAATATCTGAACCTTTTCATGTGTAGTGTGTCACGTCTTATAGCCTAAAGCACATTTAACCAACAGAAGCTGACCCGAAGAGATTCACGGGCAAAACAACACATGTAGAGAATAAACTGCTTTGGTGTAAAAAATTAATATTTGAGACAAGTGGTGAGTATTAAAGATTTCTAACTGCTCACTCACTTTGTCACAGGCAGCAGCTAATCAGTGATCCGCTGAGGCCTCTGCCACGCTGAGGACACCTTATATGCCCACACAGCCATGCTCAGTAGCGTTGTAGCTTTAGTGGAAGGCTGTGCAACGTTACAAGATTACTTGCAATACCGGCTGCAACTGAGTACATAATCAAATGTTACATCAAGGTTATGGACAGCCTCATCTTCATCTTCGTCTCCCTAATTGTGTTACATAATGATTTAGTAACCAGTAAGAGGAGAGATACACCCAAAGGTGTTTGTTTCCTGCTTTGCATAATTGGTAAACAAAACAAAACCCTATTTGGCTAATACACAATAAGTTCCTGCAGATGTTTCATAATAGAAGCATTATTAAGAAATGAAATGTTTTCTGTCTAGGGATGCGATAGAGGGCTTTTAATGAGTCTGTATAAACTGTAGTGCAGGAACTTTAACAAAAAGTAATACAATACTACAAGTAGTGCTTTTAGAAATGGGGTCTCTCACTCTGAATGTCCAACAGGGACATTCAGGGTGAGAGACCCCCGTCTGTATCACCGTGTCATCTATTTGGACTAAGACTCCTATTAAAGCACATGTCAGTGAAAGGAGCTCCTTTCATGCGCTACAGTCTGACCCAGGTGAGTATCTGTGACATAGCTACATATTACAAAAAGAATAAATATTTACATGCAATTTCCTAGAAATAATTTATTAATCGTTTGGACTAGAAATACTTTGATGAAACTCCCCTAACCTGTCACATTGGTTTGCCCCAAACCGTCGGCCGTTAAATTGAGTACCAGTACTGACTCATTCTCTGTAGACTATGTGACCCAGACTCAAGAGCAGTTCTGATTAATGTTGGTAAAGAGGGATAGATGTGGGCTGTACGATGGTGGAGTAAAGGGTAAGAATGAGGGTGATGACGGTTAGGATGAAGAGTGCTCTGCTGGTGCCAACCCCAGCTCTTTGTTCTTCCCCCTCGTCCGTCTTTTCTTTTGCTCTGTCATTATTTGTGTTCTCCTTCGTTTCTCTCACTATTTCCTTCACCTTACTTTCCCACCGTTTCTATTTCTGCCTTTCACTTTTGTTCTTTAGCTTCCTTTTTGTGTCTGTCTTTTTCCTGGTTTTCTTCCTCTTTGTTTTCCGGTGCTTCCTTCTGAGCACTTGTTTCTATTTGTTGCTTCTCCTTTGTGTTGGATACAAGCTTCTGTTTCCCAATGTTGATCTGCTAAACTGTGAATCAGTCTGAAACTGGCTGTTAGGCCCTGAATTTGGTTGTTGAGGAGTTTGATCTTCTCTGTTACCTTCCTTGCTGTCTCCTTCCATTCTTCCTTTTTCACCAGTTTCTTACAGAGACGGTTTTTATGTTGTCCATCCATCACCTCTCTGAGCCATTTCCTCTTTAATGGTTGGCTCTATCGATTCACCAGTTCTGTTCCAGTGTTCTTCCCTTGTACTTTTGTTTGAGCTCTTCTTGGAGCCTGAGGACATCATTTCTATGTCCATTTTGCAGAATAAAATGCATCTCTCAGTCCCTATATGATTGCACTTTGAGGAATATCCGATTAGCATACTGTTGCTAAACATGTGACCCAACCTGTAGATTTAAAAAATATGAGACAGTTGGAAAGCCTCTGATTGGCAATGGCCTAATTTTCCAGCATGGCAATGATCCCGAACACACTGCCAGTGCATTGAAATGAGATAGAAAAACATACAGTGCAAGGATAGGGCTTTGGAGTTGACGTCACACCCAATGCATTGTGGGAGCGCGGCGCCATCTTCCTAGGCCACGAATCAAAACAAACACACTTTGGAAGGACGGTTGCAAAAAACATGCTTAAAAGCAGTTTAAACGAAAAAGGACGGTACAGAGACAGATTGCGTCCGGATGTGTGAAAGAGACGGTACTTGCAGAAAATAGCGTGCATTGGAAATGTGGACCGTATGAAATACTGCCGTGGAGTAGAAACCCTGAAGACTAAACTGCTATTGACGTAGCCTGATATATTCTCGTACCTTGTCTGTGGAGTCAGCTCGTACAAGGTGAACCAGTTTCCCAATTATAAATCTCTGGAGGGACACATCCAATTCACCAAAGATTGGGTACAAGATTTATGAGTAAGTCGTCATTCAAACAAAGGTAAGTCAGCTCGAGTACTGTGAGTAAAATGCATTTGATTTTCCCCCGAACATTCAAATTAGTGCAGCATAAATTCATTCGGGTGAAATTACAGTGAGAACACGTGGAGGCTGTTAGAGGGATAACATAGTGAGTTCAGTGCATTGATGTGACATTGTCCTGAAGGATTTAGTTATTATGTATGGTTAAAGTAATTGCAATGATTTATTAATGTTTATTATAAATAATCCTAATTATACATCTTGCTTCCGTGTTTGTCTCCTGCGTTACTAAAAAATACATTTTATTTTAGTTTTATACATTAATCAATGACCTGCAGAATCTCCTTATCATATTACGTGTCCATAATTGTTACTTAAAGTCAAACTTTATGCTTTCTCCATCTTGAAAGTGATGACATCCTTGCATTACATACTTTAGGTTCATTTTCTGCAGGCAGGTTTCTGAGAGAGAACAGGCAGATTTGGAATATAACATGCAGCGTTCTATAGATGGATACATAAAAAAATGAAAAATTACATGTATGTGCTAACTTCCCAGATAGCAAGGAAACATTGAAACAATGTTGAGTCAATATCAGGCGATGTCATTGAATCAACGTTGAAGTGTGACGTTGACCTAACGTCACCCTTGCACCCTTTTTTAATGTTGAAACAACGTCAGGTTTTGATGTTGAATCAATGTTGAAACCTGACATTGATTCAACATTATATTTTCTAATACTACTAGCGCTGGAACCCGGTCACGATGTGTTTCATCCATTTCATTGGCTGGTTTGCTGCAATAATGCCAAATAATTAGCAACTCTTTAAATAGAAGGTAGTTCTGCAAAATCACTCATTAGGATGTTGGTTCTAATTTGCTATGACCTCAGAGTGCATAAAATAAAACTAATAGACTATAAAGAGTGATTTGAACACATTTAGAACCGGAATGAAAATGTCTGGAGCACCAACAGATATTTGGAGATTGAAGAGAACTGGATATCAGCCTGTCACACAGCTGCTATCCAGGCTAGATGCCTTCTTTTGGTAAGGTCTGCTATATGAGCTCCCTCATGTTGCTTCCAGGTGGGGAAAGAATAAAAACATATACCATTCTCAAGCTTATTCCCTTGCAGGTGTTGTGCCAAAAAGTGATTGCCTGCCAAAAAGTGATTTCCAATGTTTCTGTGTATTTTTTCTGTGTAATATCTTTACGTATGTTTGTAAACAGACTTTACAAAGGGGTTATATATAGAATTAAAAAATTATCTGTTTTTCAAGTATCTTTACAACTCTGTGTTATTGTACTTGCATTATAACCAATCCGGTCCTTTATCCCCACTTAAAATATTTTTACTGAACTATTGTAATATTTGCTGCCATTTCTGCTGTCCTCCTGGCCAGCTTACTCTTACAAAAGACATTATTAATGTTAATGAGATTTTTTTAACTGCATAAATAAAGGTAAAAGTCACTGCCAAAAACTGATTGCGGCTTCTACCTTGTTACACAAATGTTGTTTGTGGCTCAAGATGACTTTATGTAATCCATAAGGGATGCATTTGACATATGTTTCACATAATATAGGCCAACACTTACTTATAGCAGTTTAAATACGAGCAATCAGTTTTTGGTAAATACCGGAAATCACTTTTTGGCACAACACCAGTCGTGCGATCTAACATTACAACCGACCACACATTAAGAACAAACCATGGCTGATGTGGGTGCTTTCGCTTGAGCTTAGTTTGGCCCAGGAAGATGGCGCCTCAACCAGAAATCCTGGCCACGCCCCCTCTCGTGACATCATGCTCATCTACCAGTTGGAATGTTGGTAACCTGATCTGTGGCTCCTCCAGTCTGCACGTCAAAGTACCCTTAGATACTGAATAAATAAATAATAAATCAACTGAATAATAAATAAGTCTCAGTGTGTGTTTGGGTGAACTTGTAGGAGGAAGTGTTTTGCGTGCTCAACTTTAGCAGACAGGTGCTATATAATTACCAGTCCATTCTATCCATCCACCCATCCAGGGCCGCGGGGGCAGCAGCCTAAACCTAAGCAGACAAGCCCAGACCTCCCTGTCCCCAGCCACCTCCGCCAGCTTGTCTGGGGGAACACCAAGGTGTTCCCAGGCCCATGTCCCGGGTCTGCCCCGGGGCCTCCTCCAGGTGGTGGGACATGCCCAGACTCACCCAGGAGGCATCCTTGTCAGATGCCCGAACCACTTCAACTGGTTCCTTTCGATGTGGAGGGCAGCGGCTCTACTCTGAGCCCCTCTCGGATGGCTGATCTTATCCTATCTCTAAGCGAGAGGCCAGCCACTTGGAGGAGGAAGCCCATTTCTGCTGCTTGTATCCGCGATCTCGTTCTTTCAGTCACTACCCACAGCTCATGACCACAGGTGAGGGTAGGGACGTAGACTGACCGGTAAATTGAGAGCTTCCCTTAGACCATTTCTGAAATAGTGTGTAGCTAGCATCTACAGAACTTTGGAAGGCCCTGAAAGAAACCCAGAGGATTATTCCTAAATAAAGGTGGCCATACCGAGATGGTCTTTTTAGGATTGTTGTTGCCTTAGAAACTGCATTTCCATGTATGTTTGCACACTTGAGTAAATCACTGAAATGAGGGGTAACTCAAGACTTTTGCAAAGTGTTGTACTATGATGAGATTCTAAAAACAAACAAACATCTCATTTGCTTAATAAAGTGATGGTAATATAGCTTTAGGTTTGTAGTTTTGTTTTAAAGGCAAAAAATGCTAAATTGAAACATAACAATTGTTTAAAGCCTAACTTATGTCTTCTCAGCCATCACGGCAGACGGACGTCCCTCCCTGAGCCTGGTTCTGACAGACGTTTCTTCCTGTTAAATGTGATTTTCTTTCCCACTGTCGCCATGTGCTTACTCATAGGAAGTCATCCAATTGTTGGAAAATATCTCTGTATTATTGTAGGGTCTTTACCTTACAATATAAAGCACCTTGAGGCAACTGTTGTTGTGATTTGGTGCTATACAAATGCTATATAAAGAAAAGCTTGAATTGAACTGAGTTTTTAACACAATAAATGGTTCAGCCATAAACTAGGACACCTTTTAATCACATGTGGGTGACACAGCTCCAGTCTAGCTGTGCATCGGGGTGGGCAACTCCAGGCCTCCAGGGCTGGTGTCCTGCAGGTTTTAGATCTCACCCTGGGTCAACACACCTGAATCAAATGATTAGTTCATTACCAGGCTTCTAGACAACTTCAAGACATGTTGAGGAGGTCATTTAGCTATCCAAATCAGCTGTGTTGGATCAAGGACACATCTAAGACCTGCAGGACACCAGCCCTCGAGGCCTGGAGTTCCCCACCCCTGCTGTACATAATACCATCGGTGGGTCGGAGACATTTTGCCAAAGCATAAGTAGCTGACAAAAAAAAAGCCTTGTAGTGTATTCTGAGGTCCTCTGGCCTTGTGATGGGGACATACTGGGTTTCTAAATGGTCCCAACAGCTTCATAGAGGCAAAGAGTGCTCACTTTGGTCCCAAAGTTATAGAGCCATTCCTGACTTAGCATGACAATTATTAGCCGTTGACTGAGGTTAAACATTAAAGCCAACTTTGACAGGAACTACTGTAGCAAAACACTCTGGATACAGTAACCTCTCTGCAACAATAAGGCCTGAATGGTTTGGAAATAGGTGGGAGCGACTGGACAAACTTTGTATGCAGAAATCTGTACTTAAACCTCTATCTGCTAATGTTTATGCACAAGTTTCATCTGTATCGTTTTCATGGTTGTACTAGCAAGACATCTTCAGCTTCTGCCTGGATGGTTGAACAGAAGGTGAACTATGGTTGAGAAGACAAACTTAACCCCAACTTGCTTTACTAAAGGAAGCAAACGGACTTGTGGAGACTACATAGCAGAAACAAACAAATCTGCACATCAGAATAAGAGTTTATTAATGAAAATTAAAAAAAAAATAAAAAAAATTAACATCTACACAAGAGTAGTGGAACCATCACTGCTGTTTGGAGCAAGACAAAGATCACTCTCCGGTTGCTTTCTGTGAGTGTTGTGCCACGATGGAGGAAACGAGGATTTCACATCTACTCCGTAGCAAAGGATCGCGAGCCCCTCACATACAATCAGCTGTACACTCCGATGCAGAAACGCGACTCGGTAAACATTCAGACTACAAGGGCTCCTGACGACGCTCCACTTCTGGTCACTTAGGCACTCTTTGTCCAGTTGTAACAAGACAAGATGGAGAAAGGCTCCATGTATGTACGAAAACTGCTTTAATTCAATCACAGATGAATTCAAGTCAATCACAGACAACACATACAAATAATTAAAAAAAGAAAAAGAAGAAAAAAAAGACGAGTGAAGGACAGATGCTGAGGCTCTGTGGTCCATTTAAGGATAGTTACAGTTTATTCCACCCTGCTTATTTCCCTTTTGTAGCTCATTGTCAAACTCATTTTGGATTGTGTCGTAGAGGTTCAGGGTAACAAGGAGTTGCCACACTAAACTGTAAATCTGGGCAGAAATTCAGGCCGTCTACCTTTCAAAGAACATTGGACTTGTGCAAAACCCATACCCTCCATTTATGGAAAGCAATCCCATGTGAACCCAACATGTAACCTGAAACACAGCCTCCCGATGAGCAGGTGAGAGCTGTGCTTCTGAGTACAGCTGGGTCCCTGGAAAGCAAAGGCGTGAAGAAGGCCGCTCTCACTCAGAGGAGACAGCCAATGAAGGGACACAAGAGGATGGAGACCCAGATGTTCTGGAGTTTAGAAGTTTAACTCCTTGTTTCCCTACAACAGATGTAGTGAGTACAAAGTTCATGATCTAAAGACCCACACGGGAAATACATCAGGTAGAAATAAACTGGAACCATCCTCAAATATGAACACTGCTGAATTTCCTTCTTCACTGGTATTAGTTTAAGTCTGAGCATTTGACGAGGAGTTAAGTGCTAATGGAAAAGGTTTGAGGAGGACTCTAGTGTAGCAGGTGGACTCTGTGGGCTCTCAAGTCTTTTGAGCATTTATCAAACATTTGCATCTCTGACATATTCGACGTCAGTCCGTCCATCACTGTGGGCAGAGCTCAGTGGGGGCAGTTCTCCAGCTCCACTAAGCTCCTGATTGAGTCTGTACACAAAGATCAGGAGGAGTGGCTCAGAAACCCATTCCACCCCCCATACCGCCCATGCCACCCATGCCTCCCATGCCCCCTGGCATTTCCTTCTCCTCCTTGGGGAGCTCTGTGACGACAGCCTCAGCAGTGGAGAGCAGAGATGCTACTCCTGCAGCATCCATCAGTGCTGTCCTCACCACCTGTAAGAGGAGGAAATAAAAAGTTAAAGCTCCTCCATAATCTGCCATGAAACCCCCCCCAAAACAAAAAATTATATAGCATCCATCTTGCGAGTGAATGCGATTGGCTGAGCTGTACCTTTGTGGGGTCGATGATGCCCTTCTCCACCATATTGACGTACTCTCCCTGCATGGCATCGTAGCCCATCCCAGGGGATCCCAGCAGGATCTTTTCCACAACGAGTGAACCCTCCACGCCTGCGTTTTTGGCAATGGTCATGGCAGGAATACGGAGCGCCCGTCTGATGATGTCCACACCTGTTTAGATCGAGACGCTGGTTAAAACCGCAGTACGTATGTAACCCTAGGAGTATGGGTGTTACCGAGAAGAGGCCAAAGCACGATCTTACCGATCTTCTGGTCAGAGTTGGCAGTTTTGAGGGTGTCGAGGGCGGGGATGCAGCGCAGCAGGGCACAACCTCCTCCAGGAACAATGCCCTCCTCAACAGCTGCCCTGGTGGCATTCAGAGCATCTGTCACGCGGTCCTTCTTCTCATTCACCTCCACATCACTTGTTCCTCCCACCTGAAATATAGCAAACGTGTCACAGCTTTGCCTCTCGACAGGAAAAAACACTCATCCACAAATGGTGCCGAATCCAACCTTGAGCACGGCGACTCCATCCGAAAGCTTTGCCAGCCTCTCGTTGAGCTTCTCCTTCTCGTAGTCACTGGTGGTGCTCTCCAGCTGCTCGGCGATCTCTGCCGCCCGTTTCTCAATCTCAGCTGAGCTGCCTCCTCCCCTCAGCAGCAGGGTGTCGTCTTTAGTGATCTGTACCTCGCCGACCTTGCCGAAGTCATGAGCCTGGATGTCCTCAAGAGCCAGGCCCAGAGCCTCATCCCCAAACACCTACAGATACACAAAGAACGATATACCATCAGATGGCAGTTCAGATTTATAAAGAGTTGCCACACTTAAGACTGATCAGAACCTACAGTCCCCCCGGTGGCGATGGCCATATCCTTCAACTGGTTCTTCCTGTTGTCGCCAAAGCCTGGGGCTTTAACTGCTACCACCTGAAGCCCAACCTTCAGCCTGAAAAGAAATGAAAAATAAATAAATAGCTACTACACATTCAAAGTTCCCTCAGTGTAGTTTCCTTTTTTCCCCCTTAAGCAGTTAACAAGCATCTCAGTCCCCGACTTCACAACAACAATGTACCTGTTGAGAACCAAGGTGCTTAGAGCTTCTCCATCCACGTCCTCTGCCACGATAACCAGAGGTTTACGGTGCTGGTTGGCAATTTCCAGAGCTGGCACAATGCTCTGGACACTGGAGATCTTCTTCTCACTCAGCAGCAGGTAGGCATCCTGGAACTCACATTTCTGGCCTGGTAGAAACAGGAAGAAACAAGACTTGGCACATGAAAACCATTCACAGTTTATTGGTTACAAAACCTGCATGTTTTACTGTTAAATCCAGTCAGCACACAGTATCGATGTTAGATGGGGACGACTGCAACCTCAGACAAGTTTGAAAGCAAGCTTCTGTCTCTCTCTCTCTTTTTTTTTTTACACTTCAAATTTGTCTCAAGATTATATTTGGATGCAAGTGAAAACACTGTAATGATTCAATAAAGCAAACCGTTTCAACACTGTCACAGATAATGACTTGTGTTTAAAACACTGTCAGATGATCTTCTGGGCTTTCCCTGATTATCAACGAGTTACTTTTTCCAAATACCTTCTGCAAAGCATACACTTTCTCCAGCAGGGGGCAGCACTTAACAAGTCAGTGTGTTGAGATGTTTTTGGAAGCACACTGCTGTTGAACTTTAGACGCTTTACTTAGCCCTAACCCCATTACCTCAATGGACTTTGCCTATTTTCCAAGTCACCACTGAATACAAATACCTTGTCTGGGCTGACTGCACCACCTGGTGGTGCAAACCAATATTACATGTTTACAATATTACATTACTGCTTAACTATACTTGCCATTGTCACTATATTATGCTGCTATTCATACTATTATATTATGCTGCTATCCTGTATATATTGTATTTATTATTGTCTGAGTACTACGGTTGTTTTATTGTACTTTTTATATTTTACATTTATATTTATTTTGCATTTTGCACCAAGGGAGTGGCACTCCAATTTCGTTGTACTTTGTACAATGACAATAAAGGCTATTCTATTCTATTCTACATGAAATAACACATTTACAAAGTGTCTAAACCTATAAAATAAAAATTTAAGAAACTAACATGTTATGCTGGACATTCTAGTCAGGCAGCTACAAAGAGATAAATGGCAACAACTAAAGAGGAAAAATAGTTTAGATACGGTTTGTTTGTTGTGCTCCTGTAGGAGGACAGTGTCTCTTACAAGCCATTCACACTAACTGGTCATTTTATAATGAGTGCACAGCACCGGTTTATCAGTTAAAACTTTTAGTGAGCAGTAATGCACAGCTGAAACCTGTTCAGCAGCCTTACCTTTGGCAGTGTTGATGAAGTAAGGTGAGATGTAACCGCGGTCAAACTTCATACCCTCAATGATCTCCAGCTCATCATGCAGAGTCTTCCCATCCTGGCAAATTGAACCAAACATTTACAAGCTGTCCTCAAAAATCAGACAGTAAATGTTCATTGGACGAGTAAATGAGCTTTTCTCCAGAAGGAGGAAACCTCTGAAACCAACCTTGACGGTGATGACTCCCTTGCGGCCAACTTTCTTCATGGCATTAGAAATGATGTTGCCAATCTCCACATCTCCATTGGCTGAGATTGTAGCAACCTGAAAGAGCAGACTCATAATTAAAGCTCAAATCCCAAATGCCTGAGGCCTTATGGAGACAGCAGAAACATTACCATACCTGTGCGATCTCCTCGGGGGTTGTGACGGGCTTTGAAAGGTTCTTCAGCTCGTTCATGATGGTTTCTACAGCCATCATGACACCTCGGCGAATCTCCACAGGGTTCGCACCTTTGCTGATGTTGTCAAAACCGTCCTTGGCGATGGCGCGAGCCAGTACAGTGGCGGTGGTCGTGCCGTCGCCGGCCTCCTCGTTGGTGTTGTTGGCCACATCCTGCACCAGCTTGGCACCAATGTTCTTGTACTTGTCCTTCAGATCAATGCTCTTTGCCACCGTCACGCCATCCTTGGTGACCTTTGGACTGCCCCAGCTCTGCTCGATGATGACAGTGCGACCCTGAAACGACCCAGAAAGTTGTGAGATAAAAAGTTCTGCACATATGTTTCACAAAGACAAATAATCACTTTCATCTCCAGTATTTTCTTAAGTCTATGCCATTTGTTGCATTGCAAGATGCATTTAGCATAATGATTAATGCATTTTGTTTAACACTTGGCTGATGAAGGACTTAGGCTAGCATATCTGCTTTATTTGTCCAAATACATCTCAATTCTTTGCTGAAATTAAACCTGCTATTGGCAAGAAATTCAGTGATTTCCCTTCTCTGCCTGTGGAGGGCAGGGTACCCCTTTGTGGCATCAAGTCATAGTCCTTATACTGCGGCTCTGCGTGGTTTGGGAAAATAAATTGGAAGCATTTAGCTGAAGTGTATTATTTATTATTTATTTATGTTAGTTCTTTTTTTAACTTGTAGTTCTAAATTGGAAGATTATTGTAATATTGAAATATAAAAATAAAATTATATTCTAGTATTTTTTCATTGCTCAAAATAAGAGTCCCACTCGCGGAAGCCGATATACCCGCCGAAACGCCGTGCATTTATCGAGACTTTCAACCCCAGGTAGGCCAATTATGGATCTTCGGATCCACATTATGTCAGCAGCTGTTCTTTCATACAGCCCCGATTTGCAGACGCTGTGCGCAGAGGTTCAGGAGCAGAAGTCCCATTGTAAACATATCACGGCAGACCCGACGATGTTTGCATGAACACGCTTTTCAGCATCTCTTTATTGACCACTTTTCACACACGGTTGCTGTACACATACAGCCAGCTGTAGCTTTTCAGCTCACAGCCCGACACACACCAACACAACAGCAGAGCGAGCACAGACGTTAAGGTGGCGAGGTGTGATTGCAGGTGCAGCTCAGGTGCGCCCGCCTCCGCTGCAGTGGCGTTGCAGACCACGCGCCGCCACACGCATTAACCAGGTAAAATACATATTTAGGCAGAATTTTGCAAATATCTATTTTTCATTTTTTAGCAGCTTAGTGCTTTTTTTTCCCGAATTTGATTTTAAAAGTCAGGTCAAGGCTCCAAAAGCCCAAAGGCGATATAAGGGTGGCTCACAACAGTTTTTGTTTGCTACATGGATCATTTTAGTTCAGATGGGTGTCTTTCCTTTTGTTATATTTCTTTAAGAGTTCAAAATGTGTTAAGTACATAAATAAAATGTGATTTTCTCTGTAGCACTTCATGGATTTCATAAGCAACACACCTTAGTTGTTCACACAAAGCACAAGGTAAAAAACAATATATACAGTGTTATCTTCATTTTAGATGTCAAAACGTATTAGCGGATCCCAGTGTTTTCTTTTGTGTGGAAACCGGCTCCAAATGGCTCTTTGTGTCTTAAAGGTTGCAGACCCCTGGCCTACACCAACACTCAGTGTAAGATATTAAGGATCTTTCTGTACAGTCTCCTAGAAAGCTGGTCTGATATTCAAGAAAAAAAATCAAAAAAAAAATCAAAGGGGGCGTTACCTTTGGGCCCATGGTGACAGCCACGGCATCAGCCAGCAGGTCCACTCCCTGCAGCATGAGGGCACGAGCGTCAGCCCCAAACTTCACATCCTTGGCGTAAGCTCGTGTGAGGTGGGGAGCCAGTGCCCGGCTCACAGGCCTCACCTGCCTCATGACTGTGGCTAAACGAAACATGTCTGTGGGAGGAAAACACAGGTTAGGCCATAATACTCCAAGTATCCCAAAGTTTAATTACATTTCTTTGCATATGTAATAAGTACACCCTAGTGGCCGCAGACGGCATGACATGAGACTTGTGAATGAATGAATAAAGGAACATCTCTAGTTGTACTAAACAACAAGGGGGCAGAGTCCCCTGGATTTATCATTAATCTGCAAGTTTAATGGTTTTAAGTGTTACCAATACTGGTTTTGGCCTGCCTGCCTACCTACATATTAAAAGTAAAGAGAGGTGCAGCTGAATACATTTTATTAATAGTTGAACAACACAATCTGACAGCCAGAATATCTGAAAATGTGTCAATTAAGTGGTTGAAACTGGAAGATATTTCATTAACCTCCTAAAACCCGAACTCTTCCACGGCATGCATTTTTAATTTCTCTTTGATATTTGGACATATTGGGGCCCGATGAATGTAAAAACAAAGAATTACCAGATTTTTTTAAACACCTGATTTTTGTTTCTAAGAAAAATGACAGCCACATATGAGGATATTCGATTAAAATTTTGATAGAACAGTAGCAGTGTAATGTCCTTGTAACAAACGAACAAACCAAAAAAGAGCCTGAAACATTCTTTAACATTCATTAAGGGGTTAGTAAAAATGACAAAATAGCCCCAGAGCCAACCTGTTAGGAAAACCTGTCAGTGACTTCAGTCAGCCAGTTCACATCTGCTTAGCGAATAATGACCATCTTTTAATCATTGAGTAACATATCAATTATCAAAAAGTAGAAATTGTAAATTGAGTACTGCAAGAACAACAAGCTATTACGAGTTTAAATTGTGCAGTAGTAGTATGCAAGAGCCCCTTGTCGGTTATCGGCGATTTTTAAATGGGGTTTACAACCATGGATTGTTATTAAGGTCTAAGGACCACAGGATTGTAACCCCAGATTATCCATGTTTTTAAAAGTTGTGTACAACGCCACCCCCGCGACTTTATCCCCATTCTTGTTGTAATTACTTGAGGTTAAGCTGTATTTGAGCTACTGAGCGACCAATAACCATAGTAAATTCAGTGCAGATGAATATAAAAAAATCAATTAAGTGTAACTACTTCAAAAATATGCGATAGTTGACTAAAAGATGTTCTAAATGCTTCAGTCTCTTGACTGTTAATTCTATGCGCATTAACCGTGACTGGATTAAGAAACGTCCACCCCACGCGTGCGCTCTTCAGGTCGTGCGTCACAAGGTCAAATTTGTGAAAGCACGTGTGGAAGTGCTTTCTCCATCCCTGCTCAGCTCATACACGGTCTCACTGGGAGGTTTTAACTGCTTTTAATCACTCGCTATCTTCCTCTTACTCCACACGAGCAAAGCACATTTAACAGTCGAGACAATACACTTAGAAGGAGAGCACAGAGACAGCTGGCCTGTCGGTTAAAGTCTGTAGTCACACTCGCATGTCCTTGCAGTTAGAAGGGGAAGAAATCTGTTAGCGCAGAGCTATCAAACTCGAGCCTCCCGAGCGGCATGCGCAGATTGTACTCTACATAAAAGCTAGCGCTATTCGCGAGTATACGGGCTGTAACGTAAACTGAGTAGCTTCAGACACTGGCAGCAGTGTCCACACTTACCTGTGAGTTGAGGTAAAGGTTTGCTGCTAGCCGGTCCGCAAGACGGAATGATATAACGACTGGAGGAGAGAACAGTCGTGTGGAGTAACGGAGACAGAACTGCACATGGCCTAGTACATCCGGGTTATGTACCGGCCCGCCCAGACTGTGTATAAACCATAACTACCTAATAAAAGTGCTCTTCTTTTAAAATTCATAATGACGTGCGGGCACACTATTACTTGAATTATAGTTCTCGATAAAATAAAGTCAAAACAGTGTGTAAAATAGGCTAATTAGGATAGAAATATGTAGAATTATAAATTAATGCTCGTTCCTGGGCAGACGGTTCCAGAATTTTCTGACGTGCCATTGGCGGAAAAAAAAGGGTCAAAGTTGACATTGTGCAACATTGCCTCAGCTCGGAGTGTTTCAAAGACATAAAAGTAACTAAAGCAGTTTTAGAAAATGTCCCGTACATGTTTTGCTTTTATTAAATAATGTGTGTGCTTTTAAAAAATATTTTGATGTTGGCCTTGGGTGTACCAGAACTTTCCGTTGCGCCTGACGAGGTCAGGGCAGGTTAGTGCGCATGCGCATTCTGGATATTTCTTCACGTGGAGATATCCTTCAGCTTGCCATATTCACGCTCACCAAGGATTCGGGGTGCAGATCCACGCCGGCTCTCAGACCTCACACACGTCCAGAAATGGTAAGGTGCCTGGTTAATTTTAAAAAGGCGAACAAAAAACGAGCGTCAATCACCGCCGAGTTCTTTGATATAGGTGACGCAGTCAGTAGACGGTTTAAATAAACTGACCAGCTTTTAATTATTCTTAGCCGCATGTTAGCTAAAGTGAACATCAGTGACAAGGTCACGCTGCAAGGGAGCTAAGAATGAGCTTAAATAAATGCACGTTTGTCTTAATGGCAAGCCACAAAGCCTAAACCTAGATGAGGGATCATAAGACCTGTATACAAGTACAGCTATGAGCGCACTGTTAGCTTAAGTAAAAAGGTAAGTAATTGCACTTAGTGTAGCCATTTATTCATTCACACACGCGCGCAGACACACATACACACATACACACACAAGGTGCAGCAAGTTTGCGTTTACTGTCAAGCTCAAGGGCACAAACCTCCAGGCATGAGATTTAGTGAGGAGCGACAGGCAGTCCCATTGTTCCTGCTGAACTACTACTGACATCCAATACTGGCCTCTGAGTCAGGAGCAGCGGAAGTTTAGTTTTTTTGAAAGTAGTTTTTACAGCAGCATGCACTCAGATTGCATTCAGGACAAATATGAGGTACTCAAGTACTTTATCCACCGTATTTGAGGAAAATTGAGTGCTTTTTACTGCAGTAAATCTCTTTAAAGGCTTATCAGTGTAGCGGGAGTTATACTTGTCTGTACACATTTGCTTTGGAAAAGTTGCATCACCCCTGTGTAGAAACATTGTCACAAGTAAAGGTAATGCTAATATTTAAAAATGTACAAAATCAAAAGTACTCATTGTATAGAACAGGTTACTACTAGTATTGAGTCTTGCCACTGGTCAGCCATCTTGAAATGTTATGAGACACTTAGGTGGGTAGTTCTTTTGAACTCTTGTTTAAGTAGAAACCAAAACTAGATCCTCAACTAGCTTGATACTCAATTTAAAATGTAGATGTCTAGTATACATCTGGTTTTGTTGTCAGGTCATAAGCCAATCAAAACACTATCAGTGGCTAAAGTATAAGGAGAAAAGTTGGTGCATCTGACAGAAATGTGGGGCTAATCATAATGAGCTTATGCAACTTGTTAAGAACTTTGTGAAAACTGCTTCGTCTGGCCTTGGATTTTATCTGGTACCAGTGAGCAGGAGGATGTTTGATCCAGGCTCAGGGCTGATTGATGTTGGTTAGTTTGTTTTATCAGTGGAGAGGTGAAGAGTCCTTGGCCTGGACCCCTCAGACATAGTGTGGAAGCTCCACCTCCTTTCCCTACTTATCAAACTGGGACCAGTCCCACTCCATCACCCTCCTCTATCACAGTCACAAATGACCTTTACTGAAGGTCACTCATGCAGTTGCTTTTAAACAAATGTTGTCCTTAAAGTCGTGACAGAAAAAAGTTGATCAGTGTCTCTTTGAAATGCTGCACAGCTGCTGTCCTCCCTCGTGATTTCAGACTCAAGTAGATAAATGAGGAAAAGTTAATTTTCAGCTTAGCGGAAACTGATTGACAAAGGCTGCCTCTGTCGCTGACCTCCACCCTCTTTCTTTAACTCAAACCCAGCAGCTTATTATTCACTCATGTATTATAACCAGCACGTTTCTGTATTAACTTACAGTTTGACTTAACTGTAAGCATGTGAAGCACTGAATCTAGTTAATGTTCACATTTTAAAACCTTTGCAGCAAATCAGTGTGTGTGTATAGATGGTGCATAACACATAAGTCAGGGGAGTGGGGCGTGTTACACAAGAGAGCCAACTTAAAAGTTTGGAGTCAAATTTGTAGGATTTTTCTTTTCCTCCAACTTTTATTTCTAATGATGAATCATTAGCTGCCCAGTTCACCTAAACATAGTGTGATAGTCGTGCTAATATGTCCTGTCTTTGTGGTCTCCAGGCTTTCAGAAAATTCCTTCCTCTGTTTGACCGGGTGCTTGTGGAGCGCTTCACAGCAGAGACGGTAACAAAGGGGGGGATCATGCTGCCAGAGAAGTCTCAAGGCAAAGTGCTGCAGGCTACAGTGGTGGCAGTCGGACCTGGCTCTGTCACCCAGGTAAGCATACATGGCATAGCTGCTACAAGAAGAGTGTATGGTTTTTGTTTTATTTTATAAACTAAAGCTTGTTTTTGCAGTTGGTATTAAACTACATGAAAATCTCACAATGCACAATACCATTAATAAATAATAAAGACCATAATTAAATTAAGAACTTTTAAACAGAAACTTTATTCCCCCCAAAACAAGACAGTTATGAATCAGTATATCATGCTTGAGATGGGTTTTACTTTGAAAAGATTCCAATATTATAGTTATTGCTTATCCTTCAGTGTCCCTGATTGGGTTTAAAGCAGGGGTGGACAACTATAGGCCTCGAGGGCTGGTGTCCTGCAGGTTTTAGATCTCACCCTGGGTCAACATACCTGAGTCAAATGATTAGTTCATTACCAGGCCTCTGGAGAAGTACGAGAATTGTTGAGGAGGTTATTTAGCCATTTGAATCAGCTGTGTTGGATCAAGGACGCATCTAAAACCTGCAGGACCCCGATCCTTGAGCCCTGGAGTAACCCACCCCTGCTTTAAAGGGTTAGGCTGATGCAGGTTGTTTTAGACACACTGCGCATAATTTTTTTTATGCGCACGACTCTTATTTCTGTATACACAGTTGCTCCTGCAAAAGCAAAACTGTTCAAAATAAAGTCTGTTATGGTTTTTTGAATTTCTGGTTTTAGTTTTCTGAAGGTGCTGCACCTTTAAATATGATGCATTAAGAGAATAAAATCTGGACTTTACTATTTCCTGAACCCTGGTTACAGAATTGGGTTAGCACTGCTAACATAGTCACAGTGTCTGGTTGACCTTCAGACCTGATCTAACCTAACCTAGGTTTTTTCTCTCAATGATGCATTTAAAAACTGCAGTAAAAATGTATCTCTAAATACACAGTAGTGAACAGGACTCCTGCTGAAGCACAGATCCTCAGTCATCTGCCTTTTAAAAAGCTGTTAGGATCAGGGAAGCTACGTGTCATGTGGCCATCCACTGCATGACTGTATTTTCTTGTAAATTATAGGGTGAAACAAAAATACAGATTTTTATTGATTTTTAAATATAAAAGACTCAGTAACAACTGTGGTGTTACTTCATGCCTAACATGTTTTTATCCTTCTTTCAGAAGGGAGAAATCCATCCAGTGAGCGTGAAGGTTGGGGAGAAGGTTCTCCTACCAGAGTACGGTGGGACTAAAGTCATTTTGGATGACAAGGTGCGGTGCAGTTTCCTCAGACTCCGTCCACACTTTTGTGCTGAAATTAGTTAAATTTTTTCTTGTCTTTTCTCCCATAGGACTATTTCCTGTTCCGTGATGCAGATATCCTCGGTAAATATGTTGAATGAGTCGCCAGTCCTCATGTAAAGTCCCTGACATCCCCGGAGAGAAGAAATTAAGTTCATTCATGTCTGTCTTTTTTTTCCCCCTTCTTTGTGTTCCTGTAAATAATTCTAATCATGTTTTGTTACAATAATAAAAGTGAAGACTCATTGTTGGGCTTTTCCTTTGACACACCTCCGCCTGAAACTGTGTGATACTTGTGTAATCTTGGCAGAAGGAAAGTTTAATAGGCTTTTGTTCACATAAAGACAAAAATGCAAGCACAGAAAAAGCTAAACACAAAAGGTGCTGCTATAACTTTTAGCTGTTTTGGTTTTGCTGTAGTTTTAGGTTGGCAGAGGGTGTTGTAGTTTCAGATGGTGTTGCTGCACTTCAAGTGATTGCTTTAAACCTTTGAAATCACAGTAAAACCACAGCATTTAGTAGTATAACATTTGTAACCATAGGGTTAACGTGGGCTGGAACAAGGAATGATGTAAAGTTTCTGTATTTTCAAAGCCGAGAAGAAACAAAAACGAAACAATGTGTGACGCTGAGAGATGGAGAAAGATTTGCGTAGCTGAAAGGGAAATGAGAAATTATTTTCAAAAGTAAGGACTGCACAATAAGTTACATCTGCTAAAGTGGGACCATACTGTTCTAATTAATGTTTTAAAATCAAATATTGAACTTATACATAATGTACTGATGAATGTGGTTTTGTGAAAAATAATGCAAACCAGAAGTATATTCATTTTGACTAATTTGAACTTCAGGCAAAACTGGTTAGATTGTAGTAAAGTATATATTAGACTGGTACAGAGCAGACCAGTTGTTCATGGTTAATACTAGGTTATAGCAAGGGTAGCAGATATCAATCTATATTTAAGGTTATTGATTAGATTCACCCACTAAATTCTCACTTTTATTCTAACTTTCAAGTGTGTTTGGGTTGGGAAATCAGCCACATGCACCCTGAAATACCTGCTTATATCTTAAATGTATATGACTAAACCCACAACGAGCAGTGCATGTGGAAGGAGCAGCACAGATCAGCTGATCAAAACAAATGATTTATTTCTAAGAATTCTTTTCTCAGCGTTACTAAATCCGATTTTAAGGTTCCCCAACCAGCCAAATCCCGCCTGTAACTAAGGAACCCATGACACATAGAAAAACATACAGTAAAACGAAAAACTACATATTCCTAACTCAACTACAGATTCCTAACTCAATCACAGCGCCTCTCTTTGTAGACAAAGTGAGAAAGCTGGGTTTCCTTATAATTCAGACTTTGAGGCAGTGCACCCAGCTTTCATGCGTAGCTGTAAAAACATTAAACACTGTTTTTGGTGTTTGTCAGGTTGGTCTGTGTCTTTCTCATTGGCACTTTGCAGGTACTCGAACCCCCTGCATATTGGCTAAAGAAGAGTACCCTATCACTGATACGGGTCTCCTTACATAAGAATGAAGTTTGAGCCTCTTTGTGTTACCGTATCCGCTCAGCACCTACAACACCGCGGCTGACGAACATCCGGGTATTCTGTCGAGATGGTCATGGCGGAGGGTACTGCAGTTCTCAGGAGGAATCGGCCTGGAACCAAGGCGAAGGTGAGTTGTGGTCTGTAGAACCACTCCAGCATGAGTACAAGAACCCTCTCCGCGGCTGGGAGAAGCTGCGTCTGTGGTGCTGTACAGCATTATCGTCCTTATTTTCGCGACAACTTTGTCGCAGACAGCGTATAGGAAGGGCCTGACCTGGAAATAGCCAGCTAGCTAAGATTAGCGGTTGCTCCGTCTAGTTCCTGGAGTAATGTTAGCGACTCTTGGTCCTGCTTTCCCTGTTCTGAATAAGTGTTCGGCTTGAATAATTCCTACGCCAGTTTGATGATACACTTTTACACATACCTCGATCCACGCGTCCGGGAAAAAATGTTAATTTCGCCGGAGCTTTGCAGGAAATAGTCATATCCCAATAGACGATACATAACTATGTAGCTAGCTATCTGCCTTCGGAACTCAGACTAATGTAGAAAAACTATGGCTGTTAACTTAGGTACTAACGTTTTACTCTTCGAAAAACTTCACCTGTCACCGACAGTTTGTCATTCCGTTACCCCCCTCTCCGTGTGTGTCATATGATATATAAACTGCCAGGATTGGCAATTTCTTTTCACTTTACGTCTGATGACAGTCATATTATATAGACTAGCTTTTGGATAACTGGCGATACATTCCAAACACTTAGTGCACACTAATTCTGTCCTTCTTCATTGTGCAGGATTTCTACAACTGGCCGGATGAATCATTTGAGGAGATGGACAGCACCCTGGCTGTCCAACAGGTGGGTTGACATTTCATGTGTGTGTTTGTGTGTGGGTGTGTTCCCCACCCAATTTTAGACTGTCTGGTGCTGCTGTCTTATCGCTTGAGCTTAAAGTTGCTCAAATTGGGCAAGAATTTGACTACATAGTAAATATAGGAAATCGCAAAGCATGTTGATAGGCACCATGTTGTTCACATAAACAAAACAACGTTAGATCCTAGCAGGCATTAGGGAGGAAAACAGGCTAATGAATTTAATGTTGCACTGTAATAATAACCTTAGTTTTACTACATACTTTAACTAAACTGTACTGTGAGTCTGAAAAATGAGTCATTCAGATGCATAGCAGTTTTGGCTTTTATTATGGCAGGTTGTGTCATTGCAACAATTTGTGCTGTGGTGTAGCACCAGCTGCAGGAGCTTTTTTTGTTCTCCATTGATACTAGTCAGCAGTATCCACCTTGACTTCTGTGTGTTCACTTTCGTAGCCCGGCCATGATCACACTATCGCAGAATCTGTTTTTCAAAATCAAAGCATGAATACTTTCTTTGATTCCAGCTATGCTGCCAGGTAGCTACAACCCAGATAACTGACACACCTAGGGTGTGTAGCATAGCAACAGCCCAACAGCATGTAACCACAACAGTTAAATATAGTGTAATTAAAACTTTGTGGTATGAAATTCCTGTGATCACACTAACATATTTTTTCAAAATGTTGTTGAAGGTGATACGTTTCCTTCTTCCAACTGCTACCCAAGCTAAGCTCCTTGTTGCTGCTTCCTGTCTGGAAAAGGGTTTCCATTCTAGTCACATGTGCTGTTTTGTCATTTTAAAACGTTCATATATTCCATTATCAACTCGAACTTGCTTGAAAAACAATCCCATTATGCATTACATTAGTGATGTCACAATCCTGAGCTCTATATTCGGTCAGTGTAAATGTTGTTAAAGGTTTAAAAAACTGTGGGGGGATTTCACACTCAACCTAGTGAAGTGAGTTTATATGTATAGTAAACTTTAAAACCAACTTTTAACCAAAGAGCTCTTTAGGTGAAACTGGATGAAGTCCTGACACAGAAAAACATTGAACTGAGGGTCAGTGACTTTAATCAGCCAGTTAAATTTGACATTTTTGACTGTGCTTGCAGGCATCATGTGTTGTCTTTACATGCCTTTGTCGGAACATGATTTTGAGACAGTTTGCAGTGTTTGCTGCTTTTTCTGACTTTAAGTACCCAAAATCTCTCCAAATTCCTCTGTGCCTTCTTTTAAGCAGTAGGGTTAGCACTGTGAGCTTTGGATTATGAGCTGTGCTTGTTGTGACATCTTGTTTTTAATAATGTTGTCACTCAAGTTTTTCTCAACATTTCTGTTATTTTCTTTTTTTTCATCTGACTCACTTCTAACGTACCGGTGTGGCTGACAGTAGCCCAAACATTTACACATGCGCTGCTCTCTGCTGTGTGTGTCAGCCTACCTTGTGCGGCTCTGACTTTATTCCAAACACATTGTTGGTTTGGTGCGCACTGTTTGCATTGTCATTGGCCTTTTGTGATGTATGAACACATTCACTGTGTGTTCATCATGTGTCATTTGATGAAAGTTAGACTGGACTGTGAGAGTCTGTACTAATGTGTCTGTGTTTTCTCTGTGTCAGTATATTCAGCAGAACATCCGATCAGACTGCTCCAATATCGACAAAATCCTGGAACCACCTGAGGGTCAGGATGAGGGCGTGTGGAAGTATGAGCACCTCAGGTAAGAAGTCTTGGGGCACATATTTCTAAACAGGATCAGAGCTGCAGACAAGCATTTATAAAATGTCCTTTTATATGCTGGCAGCTCCTACACAGTATAGCAAATATATAGTGTACTTTTTGTTTCTAAAACATGAAATGTTTTGTAGGCTTCATTAGTTCTGTGTTCGGTCCTGTGCTTATTTCTACTGCGTGCAATCCATTTTTAGTAACATCTCTGAAGAAATTATTAAATTAAGTTGAATATGTAGACCAGGCTGTTTCTAGAGATTCTTTGAACCAGTTCTTTGTTCAGATATGAGGAGCTTTTAGATAAAAAGAAAGTGAAGTATAGGCGATCTCTACTTGCTAAATCTTGTGCTCACAGTTGGGCTAAAACCTGGCTGCAGAAGAAAAAATCATGTGATCAGAGGATATTTTGTTTTAACTCTGCTTTTATTGGATCCTTTTGTAGGCAGTTCTGCCTGGAGCTCAACGGGCTAGCTGTGAAACTGCAGGTGAGTACACTAAATCACCACAAACTTCCTTTCTTTCACCCCTAGAAATTCGCCTTAATCCTCTATAGATCCCGAATCAGGTCTCATTTAAGGTTTAAAAAAATAGTGCAGTCTGCAGAAATGGTCATTGACACATAAGTCAGCAGCATGTAGGCTTGCTACTCTTTGTAAACCATTTCTCTCTAGTGCAGAAGGGTTCAGGAACATCAAGTAGTTAGTTTAGTAAGAGACTGTTAGCTGCAGTGATTTTGGTGTTTCTGCCTGCAGAGTGAGTGCCATCCAGACACCTGCACCCAGATGACAGCCACAGAGCAGTGGATCTTTTTATGTGCTGCCCACAAGACACCCAAAGAAGTGAGTCAAAGCTTCCAACTGTCACTCAAGCTTTTCAAGCAGCTGCTCTCACATTGATGGGTTTGTGTGTGTTTTGTGATGCTGCTGCTTCCACAGTGCCCTGCCATCGATTACACCAGGCACACGCTGGACGGAGCTGCCTGCCTTCTTAATAGCAACAAATACTTCCCCAGCAGGTCAGTCATTTTCCATTAAGCAGCTATAATTTATAGAATAGTATCAAATCAATTTCAGGTCATTGTTTAGCTGCTAAGCTGAATAACCAGACTGTTTCTGTTCACTCTTAATACTCTTGAGGCATCATTTTCAGCAGGCATCTGATTTCAGTATCCAAGCTCCAAAAGTACTCAAGCTTCAAATAGACTCTAATAGGTGCTTCTACTAAAAAATCTCAGATGATTTAAAAAATGTTACGTCAATCGAAAGGTCAGAGGTCAAGTTCTCTAAAAACCCTTGTGAATGTGACAACTCGAGAACGAGGGGGGATGTAGGATTTTTCAAATTCATACCACAGGTGTGTCTGCTAGGAAGCTGTGGGGTAGTGCTGGTGGTTGCCAGAATTTTATTAAAAGTTATGCACAACTGTATTACTTTAAATTGCTGTTTGACTTTGACTCTGTTCTGAGACCCAGAGCAGGCATCAGCCACCACAGACATGACTTGATTAAATGAGAGACGGAATAAAGTGTTGGAGGTGGGGTGGTGGTGGGTTGTAAAGTGGCTTGCATGTGCGCACACTGTAGACAGGCTAAAGCACATTTATTACAGTGCCTTAGATGAGGTTGGATTTGTATGGACAAAGTAATGGGGCACCTATACATTTCACCAGCAGCTGCTCAGCTATGGAAACCCATGCTGTGATGCTCCCAGTGCACAAGCTAAATCACCACTGGTTTGTGTCTACAGGGTGAGCATCAAGGAGTCATCAGTGGCCAAGCTGGGCTCTGTTTGTCGTCGCATCTATAGGATATTCTCTCATGCTTACTTCCATCATCGCCAGATATTTGACAAGTATGAGGTAGGCGTTTACAACCTTTGCTCCCCATCGCTCTCTGGTTGTTGGTGTCAAGCTAGAAATTCTAAAATGTGATTTTATTTGTTCCTTCCTGGTATATGGGTTTGTTTTTTCTTTTTGCTGTTACAGAAACCAAACTTGAAGAGGTCATAAAGACTGTTATAGTCTTTTCATATAGTCTCTCTTGTATTTTTAGTGTGTTCATCATTTGTTTTAAGTAAATGTGCTCTGTTCAAGTTAATTTTTCCCCATTTCATTTCCATTTCAATTGCTAAATTGATTGTAACAAAACAGAGTGAGGCGTTCCCCATCTTTGAGTGACTTCACACGAAAAACTGTGGATCAGTTCTCTGCAGAAATCGAAATGATGCTTATGAACAATCACTCAGTGCTTTACCTCCACTGTGCTCGGTGGCAGCAAACTACGCACAGACTCCACGTCAGTGCATCAAATCAAACTTTTGGCCTTTTAATGGTGACACTGGTGAGCAAGCACGTTAACGTTAGCCAGCTACCTGCTGCGTGGGATATAAGCAGTTTGTTCACAATAGCTTAACAAAAGACTATTTATACAAGTCCATAATGTCTAAGGAAAGAATAATTTGAATGATGTGTCAACTAGCTACCATCAGCAGGGCATCCCATCCAAGGAGGGTTATTTTGAGTTTTTCTTTTCAATTATTTGTTGATATGTCCAAATCACAACTCTGAAACTGTAAGTGAAGATTTTAAGATTTGCACATTTGTCTTTTTTTTTTTTTTTTTTTTTAATCACAGTTCTCCTCCTACTTCATCTGCCTCACTCACCACTGCTGTGTCCTCCCTTATTTCCACCTTATCTCCTGAACTCAAGTCACGGCTCTAACATAAGAAAATGTACATAAACATGCCTATTTATTACAATATTGTTACAGTTTTTGTCAGAAGATGAAACATTGCTGGAGATTGCTGGAGCGTTATGGCTGCCGTAGTCTGGAGCCTCACGGAGCAATCTGGGTCCAAAACTCCGTCTGCTTCAGGTCCCAAAGTCAAACGAACACTGCGGCATCACTGAGAGTTAAAAACTGTCTAAATTCTTTCATCTTTAATAAAGTGATTATCGTTGCTGCTTTACCAGGTGTAACAATTAAGTTTAACATCCAGACGTCCATGAAAACAGGATTTATTAAATTTAGTTAGAGTTAGAAGTTAGCAGGAAGTTAGTTCGCTAGCTTCCACCTAAACATGATATAGCATGTTCTGACTGAGAGATTTCTGAAAAATTCAAACGTACAGCTCTGCTATCACTTCCAACATAAATGAAGACAGAAAACTAAACAGCAGTAACGTTTGTAGGGTTACTGAAGTTGGGCTAGCTGGTATATAATGATGCTACATGGTAGCGACACAGCTATGTTAGCATAACATTAACACAGTGAAGCTGGAGGATGAATGCTAACTTTTTTCCACTCAAAAGTTAACGTGAGGGTTCCTGATGGTTAGGGACAAATGCAATCACATGGCAGGGTGCTGTAAACGGACCAAACCTCTACCGTATACCGTTTATACCGCCCACCCCTAAATGGCAGCATGCTTTGTTCTCTGCCGTCATGAGGATTAAGGTTCATATATGCTTATTTCTCAGAAAGTAAGAGGAACGTGATCATAGGACAGGAGAGTGTTCTGAATCCATAAAGTAGAAACACACAAATGCCTCTCATCGTTCAGCTTTAGAACAAAACATTTCCAGCAGTGGAGTCTCGGAGTCACACTGGGTGCTGTGAAGGAGACAAAAACTGGCTAGTGTGATCATTGCTACATATATCTGTGTGCAGAATGAAACGTTCCTGTGTCACCGGTTCACACGCTTCGTGATGAAGTACAACCTGATGTCCAAGGACAACCTGATCGTTCCCATCCTGGAGGAGGAAGTGCAGAACACCTCTTCAGCTGGGGAGAGCGAAGCCTAAGAGACAGCTCCTGCTGCTGCCACCATAAGGGAGACACATGTAAACATATTTCTACATAAGAGGAGACGCATTCATTACACACACACACACACACACACACACACACACACACACACACACACACACACACACACACACACACACACCAGTGTATTGAGGCTCCCGTCTAGTAACACTGTCCATGTCCCTCCTCCCCAGTCACCTGTATCTATCTAAAAGGAAGTAAGGGTAAAGATGACCAGGAGCAGAGTTCAGTCATGCCTGCAGGACACAATTATATTTTCTATTTCCACTCAGAGGTTGGGGGTACAGCCCTGCTCTCACACTTCTCCTGTAGGGAAACCCTGTTCATAACCCCGCATGTCCACAGGATCCAGCTTGTGTGCTCACGGCTCCTGGCTGCTTCCCAGCACGCTGGAGGCATTTAGTTTTCCAGCAGATGAAAACACTCATTTAGATCAATTGTGGCTGTACTTGAATTTAATGACCCTCTGTGCCTCTTTACTTCACTCACCCACCAGTATAGCCCATCTCAGATTTATCTTCACTATATTTAGAATAAAGGGATTAATTTTTTGTTTTTTAGCACACATGAGCACCTATAATCTTATTTTAGATGAGAAGAAATAAAGGAATCATAAATACCGTGTAAATAAGGACAACTTTAACAGCATTAACCATGAAAACTTAAATACTGATGGGGGAACTGTAGTGTGAAAGGTTTTACCCTCCAGCAGTTCCTGATTAGAGGAGCATTCTTCAGATTTGAAGGATATATGCAGCAGCTTTAAAGCTTGCAGTCAGTGTTTTGTATGGTTGGCTAACGTTTGGAGCCCTTTTTAGTTCCCACACACTTTGACTGTCTACATTATAACACAGTGTACCGAGCATAGAACACGAAGCTGTTCTTGCAGGTATTCATCCATCCTCAGCAGCGATGGAGCCGTGACACCACGCTGCCTCTCGCTCTGGACATCGCAGGCTAATCTTCCTCAGGCAGCTGGATTTGCAGAAAGCCTCTGTAACTATGGTGACCTGTATTGTTGAGAAAGGCCCACACTGACAGCTCTCCCTCCTTCTGTGTATATAAACCCTCTGCCACTCCTCCCCGTTTAAATTCACTCATGTTTTCTGTGCACTTTTTTCCTGACTGCTTCTATTCTTTTTGCTTGTATTGCCTACCAGTCTGATTTGGGGGTGTCCCATGAGATGGATCACTAAATTAGCCTGCTGACTTAATAATGCTATTAAAACACAATGTAGGTGTGCGGTTCGTGTGTTAGTGAACAAAGAAAACCGTAATCTCTTAGCTCTGTATGTGTACTAGCAGTCAGATAGTCTCTTCGGCCTTTGACGTGTATAGGAAGGCTGTTTGGCTAACTCTGATCCTGCATCGTGACATGTCCCCACTTCATAATACTGTGTCCAGTGTGCCTGATGTTCTCATCTCCTGCAGCAATGGGCAACGTTTGGCTGCTTTAAGTATTCAATAAGTCATCCAGGAAGGAGAGAACATCGGCCACATTTACATGTCAGAGCACAACCTTCTTTTACCCTCTCCCTCATTAAGTTATTTTGTGGGAGGAGCCTGATCCAACCCACTTTATTTTTTTTTATTGGACTAAAAAAATCTTTTGTTACTGTTGACATTTTCATGTCTGTTAATAAAAACAAAAAGACTATTATTCAGATGTGTGTGTGTGTGTGGTCGTGTGGTTAATCAGTGAGTCAGACATGGGAAATACTGTTTAATAAAAAATAACAGCCACGATAAAGGAAGGGAAATGTACAACTCTCGGAAGAGGGAAAAGCTAGAATATTAATACTGACAGTGAACACCCATTTAATACATTTCCATTCAAAGTAAAACAGCACCTTATTTATAAAAGTCCTCAGATTAACCTGAAAGTTGATCTTTAAGGAGACCTGCTCTGCTTTCTTCATTTCCTGACGCACTGTTCTGATCATCGAGCTCATTAAACAAAGCAAACATTAACATAATGAGTTCAGGGTATGTACACGTTGGCCATTTCTACTGTTTGCTCTAATAAAGCCCCCTCAGGCTGCAAGCACAGAAGCCCCACCCACCTGTAAACGCTTAACGAAGGGCAGCCAATCATAATAAAGCTGGCTTAAAGGAAGCTAAAAGTGGCTTCAGACGGGATGAACTGAAGATCAGCGATAATAAGAACGGTTCACTGTGAATAGTGCAATGTGACTGTTGTAACCAGTCCAAGATCAAATCTGCTGAAAACGAGAAGAACAGGTCCGCTTAAAAGTCATTCCTG
The DNA here is from genome assembly GCF_963576455.1 of Neolamprologus multifasciatus. Classification (NCBI taxonomy): domain Eukaryota; kingdom Metazoa; phylum Chordata; class Actinopteri; order Cichliformes; family Cichlidae; genus Neolamprologus; species Neolamprologus multifasciatus. Next base: position 10,572,619 of record NC_140454.1, read on the forward strand.
ATTCATAAGGTCACTCCATATTTTTGTCCCATTTGTGTCCTATTATAAAGTAACTTCCCTTTGTAAAATCCCAGAACAAACAATAGTTTAATCAGGAATTGGCATGGAAGCTCTCCCTCATCCTGAAATCTCAAATCTCCCTTCGAAAAATTAGTTTCCAGGGTCTTTTTTAAAAAAACATTTTGATACTATTCACAGAACATGGCACCTGTTAGAAATTCATGTTTGTGGCATTTAACTCACATTTCTTGTATTTGTGCATCGCAGACTGCAAACGACATCGATCGCTTCTATTTCAAAGCTCAGCTTTAGAAATGTTTTATATAAATGAGACAAATACACTTATCATCTAATATACTTATACACACATGCACAACAGCAGAAAAAGAGCCCTCCATCCATTTAGGATGTGTGTAACACTGAATGTCTGGAAAGCAGCAGGAATATTAGCAGTACCTTTAAAATGAAGGAGGAAAAATAATACTTTTAAACACGATGAGCTGTATGAATGATTTCCAGAGTAATAGCTGAAAAAGCTGGAACATCTCAGAGAAATAGGCTTTTCTGTACAAATATACTGTTTCAGGCACCTCGCTTTCATCATGTACTGGGGAGGTGCATAGGTTAACTACATATCTGTACGGTGGCTCAAGTAGTTCAGTGATTTTTCTCTTTTTGTGTGGTTACCTGGTGAAACTACAAAACAATTGTGAAACATCATATGTGACAATAGAGACAAAACTTCAGTGGAGAGCTAAATACCAGATAAATGTATTCCAAAACATGTAAACTGTGTGATGACCTCATCATCAGAACTTTGATGTAATGAGCTGTGGGTGTAGCTCTGACTCAGACCATGTGCTCACCGACTGTATGAGTCGTCCTCTCTGACACTTGGAGTGACCAAACTTTACAAAGAGCGTTTTCATCAGTACGATCCAAAATACGTCACTGAACTCGTGTTTATAGAGGTCCAAGCAGGGGGCTGTTTCCTCATAGACTTGTATAGGACATGCAACCTTTGGTATCACCCCCCGGTGGCCATTAGAAAGAGTGCAGGTTTAAGGCACTTGTGTGTCTGCTTCACTTTTCAGACAAAGAAGCCACACCCACCATTTATACCTTGTATGTTTTCAGCACAGAGCCTTCATCACAGCGTAAGAGCTACACACTGAAGTGGTGCTCCAGTTGCCCTGTGTCACGCACACCAACATCCCTCTCACTCTCCTCACGTCACACACCTGACACACACTTCCAGTTCACCTTTAAACTCCAAATGCTCCCATCTCCTCCTTTCACACGTCAGAGCTGCTGCCCTGCATCGCCACGTGCTAGCGCAACACCTCCACCACCCCGGCATCTTCCTCAAGGCTCCAGGAGTCTTCCTCGTCGATTTTTATGAGCAGCACATTAGCAAAGAGAGAAAAAAAGACTCCGAGTCCAGACGCTGAACCTCTGCTGCTTTTCTGACTGAAAGTCAGTTATACACACACGCCAGCAGAAAGCGCACACAGCTGGGGCTTTAAACCAGTTATGAAAGAACAAGTCAAATTTCTACTGATCGAGCTCCATCGTGTACAATATTAAACCTAATAGAGCCACTGACACCACACAGTGATCACACAGGACGATGGCAGCCGCACCGAGCAGCTACATCCACACACTTCAAGCTGAGGTCACCGGTCATATGTCAAAGTCTGGAATGTGCTACTTTCTTTTTCCTTTCACAGTTTCTGGAATACATTTATTACTGACAACTGATTACTTGACTGAAGGATGTTGTCTCACTGATATATAAATCTAAAGCTGACATTCATGAACTTTCTCAGGAAACATGGATTTTAGAGGGTTGAAGTAAGAACAAGTAGGCCCTTTTAACCAAAACTGCCTGTGACTTTTTCCTATTATGTTTAGTCATAGTTCCACATCACTTTTTGTACTCTTTCTAAATAACTTTAAACTAAACTAGATTTCTTCCTGCTTCAGTATGTTTCTGAGCTGTGAAGGAGCATAACTCCAGACTGTAAGCAGAAAGCAGAGCCCCGCTCCTTCAAGTTCTCACAATAACATTAACATATTTTCTGTGCTTTATAATACTGGGAGCACCTGTTATTAGGCGTGCATCACTCTGCACATCTAAGTCCAACCGCTTTCTCATTATGGCTTTGTTAACAACATTTTCAAAGTGCAGAGCTCCTCTACATTAAAGTCTCTGTCAGATGGTGAATAGTCTGAACCTTCCACAGTTCATATCTCTTTGCTTGGGTACTTGCACCTGCTTACATACAGGTGACCTCAGCTTTCCCCTCATCCTGCTCAAAGCCACCTTCCTCCATGTGGGATAGGGAGCTGGGGTACCCTCCTCCGAACACTGGGAATCCCCCGATGCCTCCCGCAGGCAGAGCAAGGGTGTCTGGAGGGTCGGGGCTGCTGGCTGCCCGACTCACAGAGTGACTGGACACAGACTGGAGACAGAGAGGGACACAAGTCAGAACCCATAACAGACCATGAAATGACACAGATGAAAAATCTAAAGACAGATTTTCTTGAGGGCGGCTCTGCAGACTGGCGACTGAAATAAATAAAACCGCTTCATGAAAACTACACCTGGAATAGTTTCCAGGTAACTGCTGATTTGTTTTTCTGCCCTCCTACGAGTTTGCAGCCATCACCTGCAGTGAACTCAGAGTAGTACCGACTTTCTCCACCAGGGGGGACTTTAGCCACACAGAGGATATTCCTGCTTATCCAACAGAGCCATTTTTCATTCATCTTCATCTGGGTGATGCTGGTAATACAGGTCAGCTCTTTACTTCCACTAAACACTGCTGCTGTTCTCCAGTCACAACATTAAATAAAAGCAATGTATACTTTCTAAAGAAAAGTAGCATGTTTAGAAGTGCTTTCTTGAAAATCCCAAAGAAAGAAAACTCTTCAGCTTAATGTGAGGAAGCTAAGCTGAGAGGTGGAATTATGAAATGCTGGCTTGGGTAAGGAAATTAAAGGGAAATTTGCATCCCTGCTGGCGTCTGAATTTACAACCTCCTCACACACACTGTAAACCAAACTGACTTTGGGAAAGCAGGAGCACAAGACTGACATCGCTGAGTGCAGTGATGTCTATTCTAGCTCTGTTTCGGGTCTCCACCTGCACCTGAGTGTCTTATGCTGCTCTGAAGTTACTTAACATCCCAACATGTTCACCAGCTCGCCTCTTTCACTGCTGCACAAGGCTTTTGTAGGTCTATCCAACAGAGAACGCTGATGCCACATGCAGATTAAAGACCATTTAAACATTTGCTTAACGTTCAGCTGCCTCATCATGTTTCTTGGCCATAGTGAATGTGGAAAAGGTCTCACCTGGTTCCTCGGCTGTCCGGCTGTCTGACCTCTGACCGGCCTCTGGAGGAATACAACATGCTTTGTGGCCAGATTCCCGTCACTGCACACATCAACGGGAGCATGGTCAGAAATGCAACTGAAAAACATGTTTCAGGAGAGAAAACATCTTCAAAGCATCTTCTTCTACCTGTCGTGCCGGATGATGGGTGTGGGCAGCACGCACGTGAGCAGCCAGCCAAACTCAGCCAGAGTGTGCAGGAGTGGCCCGTAATCTGTTTTCACATTGGAGTCCTGCAGGAGAGCAACGTGTCCAGATATCACAGAAGGGCTCAGAAAAAGCAACCTCTCTGGCTAAGAGCCAGCCGTGAGTCTCAGTAAACACCACTTCTGGCTTGATTCCATGTTAAACATTTGATTATTTTAGAGCCGGTCATTAAGGGGAGCCTTTGAGAGCCAGTTGCTCCAAAGCACACCTGCTTTAGGGGGCCAGGATCTGGTCTCTCAGGAGTTCCTTGGAAATGCGATGTAGTTATGATGATTGGTCTATACTGAGGAATGAAAAGCTGGCAATGATAGAGACACTGATAAAGTGGACAGCTGAGCTCAGAGAGCTGTGAAAGAACGACTGGTTTGTGCTTAGTAAACAAAGAGTGTTTGGGAGTATTTTAGAGCCAACAAACATGGAAGAAGCTGCGCAATTTTTTGCCTCTAGAGTCACATCTAAAGGGTATAACACTTCACACTGGACCTCAGCTCTGCTCTAAGGTGTCATGTCAGGGTCCTCAACCAGTAAGCACAGCAAAGGTCTCAAACCTGTGGCTCCTGAAACTATTTTATTTAACCAGTTACTAATCTATTTAATAAAAATGAAATCAGTGGAAGAAACTACAGAATTTAACAAAAGTTGATTTCAGTTTCCAGACTGGATTTGCTATGATGCTTTTTCTTCACTTTCATGCCTAAATATGTTTTGTGGCACTGTGCTTTGCTCTTAACCGATCCCTGGTGTAACTACACGGTGAGTTGTGCATTAATGGCATTATAAGTTTACCAAACGAATATTTGTAAAGCCAGACAGCAAAAGTAACAACGTGGAATTATCAAGTCACCCAATCCATCACTACAATGATTTCTATTGATTAGATAAATACTGTCATATGGTGTATAATGTGAGGAGGTATGAAGGTATAAAAAACCAGATGCCTCATTAGTCGACCAGCTTCAAACTCTTCAAACCGTCTATTTGACTTTCTAATTCTGTCCCAGGTGCTCACAATGTTAACCACACATACACATACGGGTCATTTTTTATCTCAAACTGTGTTAAAAGCTACTAATGTTCAAAAAGAACTTTTTTTTTGTCTTTTTTAAGCCTCACAGTTTAACCTAAGCTTGCCCTTAAAGAGTGGATAAAACATCTCTGTTCCACAAACATCTCTCCAAAAATCTCACTGACCTCGATGACGGTCCACTGCTCGACAACAATTGTGTCATTGGCAGGAGGAGACGTGCTTCTCTCCTCGTACACGAACAATCCCTCCAGCGATCGAGGCACCGGCTCGCCTGAAACACACAAACAGTGGCAGTGACACAAACGTCTGTTTGGAAGACACACGGTCACGTTTTTGTGGTGAAAACAGAAAAAGTCATCTTCATATTTTTGTGTGGCATGGTTCTTATTGATAAAGTCACAGTTGTGGAACTGAAACTGCTCAGAGGGCACTGGATGACATTATGCAAGTCAGCTTTGCGCATCAAGTGGTCTAATTGTGCAGTTTCACAGCTAAAAAGAGCAAACAACTAAATGCTGCTATGAAAACGTACAGAACAACAATCAAACATTTACCAGATTCTTGACCTTGTCTGGCAGCACATACATGATTCACACTGCTGCAGCTAGTTTCAGCTGCTGGGGAAATGAGAGCGTCGCTGGGTTGATAATGACCCAGTTATTAGAAATAGGTTGAGAGTTCCCACGTGTTCATGTGTGAGAGGACAGCAGCGCGGAGGGTTCGTGTTGTAGTCCGTCTGTACAAACCTCTCCATCACCATCAGCGAGCTGCCTAATGCTCCCCGATTCATTAGGAAGAAGGATAACAAACCCAAGTTATCTGATTCTATGCATGCAGTAAAACGACTTAAAATAGATTCATAAAAGACTAGAAAGTATGACTCGAGTTTGCACAAAATAAACTGTGGCCAAAATGAAACACATGAAAAATATATGCGATCCATTTCTATCTCATAAAAAACAAAAACCCCAAAGACTGACATAAACACAAAAAAGTCACTTCCTGTTTTGGCTCCTTTCTCCCACTGCATCTATATTTGGAGCAGTCTTCCCGACTTTGGCGACCTCGCTTCCTGTTCATCTGCAGAGCACAGCTCTGCAGCTTCACTTGGACTTATTCAAGGTTATTGGGAGGCTCGTTGTTCCAGCGTTTTGGACAACAGGGAGTAGAGCAGGTCATCTACTGATCGGAAGGTTGGTGGTTCGATCCTGTGCTCTTCCTAGTCTGCATAACCCCAAGTTGCTCTCCGATGCATCCATCGGAGTATGTATGTGTATGAATGTGGTTAGTAAGCACTTAAAAGCATAGAAGAATGGATGCCTGTGGCATGTTGTACAGAGAGCTTTGAGTCCTCTGGGAGAGCAGAAAAGCTCTATACAAGAATCAGTCCACTTACAACGTGACACAGGTGGCTTCAGATCAGTGTGACACATTTCAAACTTGTTTTAGTCTTTTTAACATTTTTTTGACAACTCTGGTTTCATTTGTGGATTTCAAGCTGACGTCAGACTAGTTAAACATTTGCAACAGGTTCTGACTTTGGGCCCATTTTACACAGTGTTGTTGGGCTGGACTAAAGAATCACAATCGTGTTTATTGGCCATGCAAACACGCAGACACATACAAGGAATTTGGTTCCGTTAGATGGTGACTCTCAAGCACAGCAATGTAAATCACAACAATAAGTACACAACACACACACACACACATACACAAGTTTGAACTTGGTTTTGGACCATCTTATAACTTGTATTGGGCTGTGACGTTAAACAAATTGTTACACTTGTTTTGGACAAGGATGTGGATGTTTTTATACCTAATCTTTGACTTGGTTTAGACTTGGATTGGCTTCTGGCTGTGGCTCTGGTTTGAGGCATAGTAGAATGGTTTGAAACTTGGTTTTAAACCTGACTTTTGGCTTGTTTAAAACTTGGCTTTGGTCTGGATCAGATTTTGCAATGACTTTGAAAGTTGGTGTTGGTTCTGAATCTGAATGGGTTTTAGACCATTTTCAAACTATTGAACAATACCTGTTGTCACCGGACAGCTGAGGTTTCTTCAGTCTTTTAGTTTTGGAATCATGACTAATGTTTTTAAGTGCTCAAGCCTGCAGAGGACAAACATACATGCGCCGCTCCGTGCTTGTTTAACATCCACCATAAGACCAACCTTTAGGTGTGTCCCAGTAAACAAAGGAGTCTACTAGTGACCAGCCTTTGCGATAGTAGGCGGCAGTCAGCTCCAACCAATCAGCCTCCAGAGCACTGACCACGTGGCCTTTCCTGGAAACACGCATGGAGAGTGCCCCCTGGTGGTACTGACAGCCCAGAGAGTCCAGAGGAGCACAGCCAGGAGCCCATGAGTGGAAGAAGACCAGCAACCTCAAATCTGGAAGGAGAAGGAGCAAAAGTATGACTCATTTTACCATTTTTCTTAAAAAAATAACATAAAATACAAGGTTCAGGACCATTTGGCAGTCTAACACATAACACCATTATTGTCACCACGGATGTGAACCTGAGGTCACACTACCAGTCAGAAAGTCCCAACATGAATATCTTGTCTTACCGGGACTGTAGGTGTTGTCATCCAGCTCTCTGTCTCCAGGCAGTGTTTCAGGAGGTGTACGTGGAGGCGAGCGACAGGCCCTCTTTGGACTGTGCACCCGGCCATTGGTGATCCCACTCACCTGCTGGAGGACGGAGCCAATGAATCGAACCCCTCCCCGTGCACTGCTGTTCACCTACAGCAAAGATAAATACAGATTAAGAAGTTTAGATGAGGTGAATGTATTTTCCAACATTTTTCAGCCATTAAAAGTATTTATTTATTGCTTTTATCATACATTGACCACTCATTTATCCTGAATCCATTGAGAATGTCTTGATTGTAACATATATACTAAAAATCCCTTCTTTATCCTTTGATCTGATTAATGCACCGGTAAAGATGGCTGACCCTATCGATGAGTGCTCTGACAGTGTCAGCCGTCAGCGAGTCTCCAGGTAAAGGCCACTCCTCCACCCTCAGCACCGGCACGCTGTGATACATGGATGCTGTTTGCTTACTGAAATCACATAACAAAGATAAGTGTTAGACCCCAGGGAGACTTGTTCAGCAGAGTCCAGCTGTCACAGAGCTGCAGACACAAACAAATAAATCATTTACATGCTCAGCAGGCTGCTGCTACTGTAGTGATAAGAGTACGCACAGACCGTTGTAGCACCGTTTCAACGTGAAGGTAAACGTTTCACTTTGTTCTCATCAGTATGAGGAGACAGCGACTCGATACAAGAGCATAACACCACAGTCTGCAGGAAAAAATCCCCCCACACAACTAACAGAATAAACAACACAACGCTCCACAAACCTATGTATTTTTCAGACCATAAGGCACATTAAGCAAAACAAACCAGTCAGATAAGTCAAACTTCACTCAACTCATTCTTCTTGCTTCCTCCACTTCTGTACCATTGATTCATTAATGTTGAATTCTCTCCAGCTGCTCTATTCCCATGTTGCTGCAGTATATTAATGACTAACCTTGCATTGTAGATGGATTATCTTAGTTGTTCTCCTGACTGAAGTTTGGTCCGTTTACAGCATCCTGCCATGTGATTGCATTTGTCCCTAACCATCAGGAACCCTCACGTTAACTTTTATCGAGTGGAAAAAAGTTAGCGTTCATCCTCCAGCTTCACTGTGCTAATGTTATGCTAACATAGCTGTGTAGCTAGCGATCACGTAGCACATCATTATATACCAGCTAGCCCAACTTCAGTAACCCTATAAACGTCACTGCTGTTTAGTTTTATGTCTTCATTTATGTTGGAAGTGATAGCTTGCTGTACGTTTGAATTTTTTCAGAAATCTCTCAGTCAGAACATGCTATATCATGTTTAGGTGGAAGCTAGCGAGCCAACTTCCTGCTAACTTCTAACTCTAGTCTAACTAAATTGAATAAATTCTGTTTTCATGGATGCCTGGATGTTAAACTTAATTGTTACACCTGGTAAAGCAGCAACGCTGATCATTTTATTAAAGATGAAAGAATTTAGACAGTTTATAACTCTCAGTGATGCCGCAGTGTTCGTTTGACTTTGGGACCTGAAGTAGACGGAGTTTTGGACCCAAATTACTCCGTGAGGCTCCAGACCACAGTAGCTGTAATGCTCCAACAATCCATCAAGCGGTGCGGCTTCATAGCTTACCAAAGTCAGACTAAAACATTTTTGACAGATTTCTGCACGCCGTGTACCACATAAAATCGGTTCGAGGTCAGTAAGCACAACCAGAATTCATACATAAGGCGCACTGTCAGGACTTAAAGGATTTTAAGTGTGTCTTATAGTGTGGAAAATACGGTAATACAGTGGTCCCTCGCTATAGCGTGGTTCACCTTTTGCGGCCTTACTGATTCGCAGATTTTTTTGGTGCAATTTTGCATGTTGTTTTTTGTTTTGTTTTGTTTTACAGCACATTGTGTTCTGTGTCCCGATCAGCTGTAGACCATTGTCAATCAACCTCGTGCCGTGTCTCCTGTACAGTACAGAATGCGTTCAGCTTGTCAAATTTACATAAATCTTTGATCGGTACAGTGTGACTCTGAAGTGCTGCACTTTTTAAGTTTTCTCTCCAACAAACACAACAATGTCAATGAAGCGTTTTGCACTGTCAAAAGCTCCTGCGGTAGCACCTAAAAGGCAGAGGAAGATGCTAACCATTGCACAAAAACTGGGACTTCTGGACATGCTAAAGGAAGGTAGAAGTTACCATTCTTCTTGCTTCCTCCACTACCGTACCATTGATTCATTAATGTTGAATTCTCTCCAGCTGCTCTATTCCCATGTTGTGGACCTGAAAACAGGGTTTGATCTTTGGTTTCATTCTATAATACTGGACTTATTTTTCTATGAAGGTTTGAACTTTGAGAGTGTTTAAACAAGAGAGAAAAGTGTGAAAATGTTCATGCCTCGTATTGGTTGATTTGTGCAACTTTACAGTGATGTTGCTAATAATCATGTTTAGTTCCTCTGTGGTTGATTTTAGTCTCCTGGTATTTAGTCTGTTTGTGGTTGTTTTGTGTTGCTGGTAATCATTTTTAGACTCTCCTGGTTAGTTTGGCTTCCTTGGTGGCTGTTTTATGTTTCTCGGTTTCATGTTTAGTTTCTTGGTAGTTTTTTTCCGAATGGTAGTCGTGTTTAGTCTTGGAGGTTTCATTTCTCTTTGTAGTCAAGTCATGTTTATTCTGTTTGCGGTTGTTTCAGCTGTGTATGGTGATTCTGGGTCCCTTTGCGACTGTTGTGTGGGTATTGTGGTTTTGACCTTCCTGGCAGTGGGTTTTATATCTCTTTGTGGTGGTTTTGTCGCCCCCTTGGGTCCCTCGGCAGAGCCCAGCAGGCTTGAGAGATTAGACATACTCCATCCTCACTGGCTGCTGACAGATCCCTGTCGTCAGGTGAATTTTAGCCAACAGAAACTGAACAGTAGTCAAACCAAAACACAGTCTCCTCTCTCTGCTAGCACGCAAGCCAGACCTCCTATCAGCAATCTGCATTAAATATGCAGCTGACTTCATTTATCTTTCATATACCTACTAGACAACATCATGGCAAAAGCTTTCTTTGACCATGACTTACAAGAAAAAAAAAATCAATAATAGGCCAGTTTTAAGATAAATTTGATGACGTTGGACTAGGACTGGCGTACCTGGGTCTAGGACGGGTCAGGATGGCGCGGTAGAGCAGGCTGAAGGGAAGCGAGCGAGTCCGACCCACAGACAGGATGATGGGGTGAAGTGCAGCCAGGAGGTAGCCTTGGGTGTAGTATGGCTGTAGGGCCTGAGGCAACTCAGACAGCGAGGACACATACTGGACTGTCGGACGGCTACCTGCACACACAGACATCATCTGCTCAGTTTTCAAACCTGCGCTCAGAGTTGAATGACACATCTGAAGACTTTGACACACAATCACCTTCCATGATCTACCATCAAATAAACACCTTTGCCCTTACGACTCTGCAGCCTTAAGGGGAAGAGATCCTTTCTAAACTATGCCTGTCTTCTGTTTTTATTTGATCCATTTGTGAGCCATCAGAGGCGTGAAGTGAGCAGAGAGAGCTGGAGAGTTTGTGAATGGCGGAGTCTTGTGCCATTTTTCCTAAAGTCCTGGCTGGAAATCCATGCGGCTATCACCATACTTCCTGTGTCCACAAAGAGCAACTGTTCAGAGGGGATTGGCTACATGCCGTTTGTGCAAACACACACACACACACACACAAACACACACACACACACACACACACACACACACACACACACACACACACGCAGCATTCCAAGACTTTAAAAAACAATTTGCACATTTTGGAGAAAGGATGATTAAAAACAAGGAAATACAAAAGAAGAGACACGAATGATAAAGACCCGGAGCCTTCAGAGCCTTACTCCTGTTTATACAGTCACATTGTGGAGATTCATTGTTTGTTCTGACAAAACTTCCACTAACTGAGCTTGACTGAGGGTTAGGGCATGTCAGCATCAACACAGCTTTGTGTGTACTTCTCATTATTCTGTGTACAACTCATGTTGTGGGTGGGTACTGATGTTTAGGTAGAAAGTTAATGTGGTTACAGTCTCCTGATGTCAACTCATGTTGTGTGTAACAGTATTACTAATCTTGTGAGATACAAGTTTACACAAACAATGTGGGGAATTCCCATCTCCCTTACTGGGACAAACTCTGGATAAGACTTAAATTTAGGGAACAGAGTGAAAGACTGTGCAACAGCCTGTGAAGCGATGAAAACAAGACTGTGTGTGTGTGTGTGTGTGTGTGTGTGTGTGTGTGTGTGTGTGTGTGTGTGTGTGTGTAAAAGACAGAAAAAAAAGCATTCACCCCACATTCTCATGAACAAACACCCAAGAGACCTGGGAGACCAGCATGCAGCTGACATCACTGCAGCCTCTGAATGAGCTGTCTGGCTGGCTCCCTTCATGAGAATGAAGACCACCAGAACCTCAATAAAACCAGTAAACACCAGGGTCGGGCGACTGCTGCAACAGTTTACAGGCATTCCTGTGGGTTTAAACCCCGCTTTCAATGCTTGAGGTGAATTTAAATTTAACACATATTGCAGCTGCTGGAAAACAGTGATGCAGCTCTAAAGAGAACTTGTGCACAGGACAGCAGTCATGAAATGAAGTGAATCCAAGTACCTCAACACGGAGAAAGTCCCATAAAAAGTGGTAGTTTTCATGTAATTTATGAACTTTAAATTATAAAAAAAAAAGAAAACGAAAAAAATCAGACGTACATGATAAAAGTTGAATATTGCTGTTGTAGCGAGTAAATCCTATATTTTGATGCTACTGGTTGCTACTTGTTTGTTTGTAGGCGTTGCTTTTACGTGCACTCAGTCACAGTTCACCGTGCCAAATCTTCATTTTCATTTATATTCACGAGTCATTTATTTCCTTTGCAATGTCCGTTTATCTTTCCATTTAAACAAAGTCAATATTTAAGACCTGAACAGAATTAACCTTGACCCTAAATAACCTCATACCTGCCTGTCATAACAAGTGCATGAAATGAAATACAACCCCCTAGTGGCGATAAAGATAAGGGCACAAGAAAAATGACTCCTACACCAGTTATCTTCCTATACTACTGTTTTTATTAGCTCGTGTGTTTTTTTTTATTTTTTATTTTTTTAGACAAATATGAAATTGTAGCAGCTTTTGTTAATGCTTTTATTTAAAGGTAGCAATTTATCTTCGGTTCTTTAGGCTAATGTAGCAGCTAATGTTCAAAGGATTAGGCTAGTATATCAGTTAAAATTAACTTGTTTTACATGCTGTTAAATTGTTTAGGCCAGTGGTTCCCAAACTTTTTTTGCTGGGCCCCCCTTGTTTTACAAGAAAAATGTTCGCGCCCCCCCTCGCGCACGCACGCACGCACGAACACATCCTCCAACCACACACACCCATATTTTGCTCCATTGCGGTTTATTTCACACCTCAAACATTTAGTAAACAATTAAGCAAATACAAGTAATCTGCAATAAATTACAGGTAGTAAGAAAATAAACTACTAACTCTCTTACGCTACGTCCACACCTACACGGGTATTTTTGAAAACGCAGCTGTTTCGTCCACACGTAAACGGCGTTTCGAATCACCGAGAACGGAGATTTTTTTAAAACTCCTTTTTTGCGTTTACTGGATGAGGAATACAGAGTTCGTCATGCAATGTCAAAGGTATGTGCCTTTTTTCACGTCACGCTGTGTGCACGTTATTGCTTACATGAGATGAATTGCAGAATGGCAGGTAGAGACAAAATACTGTTAATCTGACTATCTGCAGGTTTTACAGGCTTACATATACATGCAGTTACTGTCCCTCCATTTACAAAGGCAGAGGCCTCAAGGTGTAATTATTAGTGTGAATGCTTGTAAAAGCATTCACAGTATTGTTCTTCTACATCTTTATTGTGTGGATGCTTTAAGGCATCCACACTATTGTTTTCCTGTTTCTCTTTATTCTTTATACTTTATTATTATTATTCTAGTTGCCACTTTTTGTACTTTTTTGGCACTTAACTACTTCCACAATTTTCAGCCGATTTTCACCGTTCAAATTTTAAACTATTTTGCTATTTCTGCTAATGTGCGCTATGACTTTTGCTATTTTTTACTATTATACTTTTTAAAATATTAAGCTTTTTTCCTTTAATTTGTCCCATTGAAATGAATGGAAAACTTCCAAAATTCTGCTAAAACTTGCTTGTTTTTGAAACTTAACTACTTCCTCATACTTTCACCTAGAAAAACCATTCAAACTTTAAAATGTTCACAAATTATTGGGCTATTCATGTATGATTCAGCTTTTTCATATCTGTTACCATTTTCATCTTATCCCTCTTCAAGTTTTGAGTTTCATCTTTGTGATTTTTCACAAAATACATGGGTTGTTATGGTTGCTATGCAGTTGGTTCTAAGTGAGCCACTTTAAGTTTCGCAGTCTTCTCTTCATGTCCGAACAACTTCTTGCTACTTGCTCAATCTTCACTCAACCTCCACAAATTATACATCAAAACGTAGGTATTTTTGCTGGCTTTCAGAAAATGTCATTATCATTATTGTGGGATTTATAGAATTTTGGCAAATCTCCTCAGACCAACACAAAGTCTGAAAACTCTCCATAGAAAGTCAATGGAAAGTTTGTTCAAAATCACCGCTTGATTTCTGTAATGAGAGGCATATTCGAATCGTCATATCTCCTTAACGAAGCGACGTTGAGACATGAGGCTTGTCCCAGTATATCTTCAGACACTCCTGACGCTCACAATTCAAGAATTATTTTCTCACCTATTACTGTTCTGAGATGAGTTAGACTTGTTTGAGGGTAGGAAATTCGTCCTTCGCTCAGATTTCTTCAGATTTCAAACTCTGGAAATGAGGCAATTTTTTCTCTCGTCATATCTTTTTAATGGATTTCCACAGAGACCTGAAAATTTCCATGACTGTTCACCAAAGCCTGCTGTCTCTTACGGTGAAAGAATGATATCGATACTCCAAATAGATTTAGAGTTACAAAGCGTTGTTTGAGGGCAAGTCAAGGCAGTTTTCGCTTAGCCTCTACTCAATTATGGTGCATTACAAGTCAAATATGTTTAATAATTCATATTTTAATGATAAATTGTCAACACTTTAAGATTCCCCCATCTCTTCTGAACAAAACGGTGTAAGAATGACCGTTCTAGCCCCTACGGTTAGGAAATTATGGTCATTTGTTTGAGTTTAGTCCTCACTATGAGAAATAGACTGCAAAAATCCTGTCTCTCTGCTGTGTGGCTGCACCTGTTTTGGCGGGAAAAAAGTACACAGCCTCTCTGATTGGTGGATTCAAATTTAGCAGCTCCCAGGCTGCTTGACTGACCTAAAAACTTGCTTCTCTCTCTTTCTGTGTGTGTGTGTGTGTGTGTGTGTGTGTGTGTGTGTGTGTGTGTGTGTGTGTTATAGTATTTCTAAATTATAGTATTTTTGCTTTTCATAGTATTTCTGCTAAATTATAGTATTTCTGCTTTTTATAGTATTTCTGCTTTTTATAGGATTTGTGCTTAATATAGTATTTCTGCTAAATTATAGTATTTCTGCTTTTTATAGTATTTCTGCTAAATTATAGGATTTGTGCTTTTTATAGTATTTCTGCTTTTTATAGTATTTGAGGTTAATATAGTATTTCTGCTTTTAATGGGATTTGTGCTTAATATAGTATTTCTGCTTTTTATAGTATTTGTACTTAATATAGTATTTCTGCTTTTTATAGTATTTGTACTTAATATAGTATTTCTGCTTTTTATAGTATTTCTGCTTAATATAGTATTTCTGCTAAATTATAGTATTTCTGCTTTTTATAGTATTTCTGCTTTTTATACTATTTCTGCTTAATATAGTATTTCTGCTAAATTATAGTATTTCTGCTTTTTATAGTATTTCTGCTTAATATAGTATTTGTGCTTAATATAGTATTTCTGCTAAATTATAGTATTTCTGCTGAGTTATAGGATTTCTACCAAATCATAGTATTTCTACCAAATCATAGTATTTCTGCTAAATCATAGTATTTCTGCTAAATCATAGTATTTCTGCTATTTTTTGGCATTTGTGATGAATACAGTATTTCTGCTAAAACATAGAATTTCTTCTATTTTATAGGATTTGTGCTGAATATAGTATTTATGCTTAATTATAGTATTTCTGCTAAAACATAGCATTTCTACTAAATGTAGTATTTCTGATCAATTATAGTATGTCTACCAAATCATAATATATCTGACACAAGCAGCATCTATGTGATTGTGTGTGTGTGTGAAATCTAATATACTAGATTTCTAAAAAAAAAAATCTAGTATATTAATATTTAAATTTACATATATTTTTTCACATTTTCAATGCCAATTTTGTGTAATGACGGAGTTTCCCACTACCCGTGAATGTCTCCTTTTTACGTCTCCTGCTGACTCCTGAATCTCCGCCCACTCTCTGGTCGATCCCTGCCGGTAAGCGCTGCTACTCTGTCTCTCTTCTCTGAAATGAAATGTCTATAAGCTGTTTGAGTGATTTACTGAGTTGTTGTTAGTGACTTATAAAGCCAGTCGAAGTATAAGTCATGTTTAAGTAACACAATGGCTGCTTTGTTAGTGAAACGTTGTAATTTTAGTATTTAAAAGAAGTGTTTGGTAAGCTAGCCCTAACAACCAAGTGCTAACGCCTAGCCTAGCTCCTAGAGGCCCAGTGTGAAATTAATATGGTTCATTTGATTGTTTAATACAGTTAATGTGTTGTATTTGTTTCATTCGGTGTGTTAGTGTTTCTGAGTCTCTTAGGGAAGCTCAAGTTACTTCTCCTCTTCACAAGTCAGTCAGTTAAAACGGCCTCATTCTTTAGGTTGTAATGTAATGAGCCGCCATTTTAGAATCACTGATTAGCTGCTGAAGCAGCAGGGTCGGCAACTTCAAAGGAGCCATTTTACCGCCTCTGACTGAAAGCCGGGAGAAAAAGAGTCACGTGCCTGTGCGCGTGTTTGTGTTGTGGGTTAATTAACAGAAGGGAGAGAGAGAGTGAGGATAAAACACATAATATAAGAAAATAACATTTCTTAACAAGAAGAAGTTGTTTTTAATTAATCAATTTTAGTTTTTTAGTTAAATTTTAAGAACTGTTTAACAAACACTTGTTTGTGCAGTTTTTTTTTTTAATATATCCAACACCTGCAGCTCTGTTTAACTTCTCACTTTGTGAAAAATTAATGAAATATAGGCCACCTTCAAATAAATAAAATGCAGCAGTGCACCATTAATATTATAAATATGATATGTAGATATTTAAAACAACAGCATATTAAATGATACTAAATGATACTGTGTGCAGATAATATCTTTAGGAAGCAGAATTTGAATGCAGACCAACTCAAATGTTGAAGCCTACAAATATATCATCCAAGCTTTCATTTATGATTGCTCATGCTTTGAAATTGTGATGTCAGAATTTGATAAAGTGTGCAGTGCTAGGTGTAGCAAATCATTGCTTATTAAATCTATTGTGTTATCTAATAGCACCAAACTAATAGAGCTATCACATAACTGAGAAACTTGTGTGGTTTATTGCAAACGGATGAAACCACATTTTACCTTAATGAAGACAGTAATCTTTAATAAGGTGTAGAAAAAAGAGGTGAGTTGTTTGTTGCTGTGGTAAACAAAGAAGTGTACTGAATCTTTTGGACTACACAGAGTGATGCAGTATTGACTGTGATGCTGATTTGAGTTGTCTCATTCTGTGTTTTTGTGCTTTGTCTTTTGTTACACAGAGTGAAAGAGATCTTTGGTTTTGCCTTTGCTGGTAAGTAAACAGTGATTGTAACTGAAGCAGTATGAACCTGGCATTGCGTAGCACATTTGGCAACTTACATACAGTAGTATGACTTTTTGTGATATGTTTCCATTTACTGATTGGCAAAAACACAGGATTTGTGAGCTGTAGCAGCAAAGCCCCCCCCCCCCACACAGAAACTCTTGACTGTCCCTGAAAATGTCCCTGAAGTTTAATAGCCCATTTATGTATGATATCAATTTCTTATGGCTTATCAAATCCAAACATAGCTAAATGTCAGTTGTTCATTTTCTCCTTATGTTTGTGGATTTAAGTAGCAGACAAAACAATGAAAGTGTTTTAGGGGAGTCAGTATAAGTGGTTGCTCAAACACTTAAGAGCTGCACAGGTATTGATCTATATTGTCTCTCAAATTCTGCTGATGTATTACATTAAAGTCAGAACACTGTAGAAGTATTTTGCCTGACTCGGTATAAGTAATAGCTTTAACAGTTAAGCAATAATAAAAACGAAGAGAACCAGAGGTGTGAGTGGACATTGTTAGGTACATTACAGCCATTGTGTCGAATTACTTTATTACTTATTTAGTGAATATAATGTGTTTTAAAATTAAATAGAAATGTTGCCAAAAAGGGACAATTTTAAGTAGGTGGCCTAAAACTGTCTGCTCTAACCTCAGTGTGTTGGTTTTGTTGGACCATATAATATTTACAGTAAGTGATTGTAGCAGCACATCTTGGTGTAAGTTTATAGACTCTGTTTGTTTTTATTGTGTTAATAGAATTTGAATTCAGGCCATTCAAATTCTATTGCAACATACATAAATATTCCTAGCAACTGGTACAATGAAAGGAATTTTAAGTTTAATATTTTAAGACATTTCATTTCACAAAACATTCTGCACCTCTGTTATTGTAACATGTCAGTATTTACATGTATTTTAGGATTTGCATATTCATATCAGACTAACCAAAACATGATGAGGTTTTCTGTTGCTTCTGATTAAAATAATTACTTTGTATTTAATGTTTTTAACCTGAAAGGACATTAAAAGTTTTGGTTTTTCACACTTTATTAGCTCTGACCTGTTGTAGAAAATGTTGGAGCCACAAGGCTTCTGTGTAGGAAATATTTGGTGTGTCCTGCACTTGTGCCAACAAATATTGGTGCCTGTTCTTTGCATTTCTGTAGTAATAATGCTTTTATTACACTATTACACTACTATAGCCATGTGAGACACTGCAGTTCAATTGTCTCCTCTTTAGACTACAGTAAACTTAAAAAAGCTTAAAGTAATTGAGGATTTTACTAGTTAATTTGTGTCACAGTAAATTGGATTGTGTGTGAAGAGGCTCAACAGTCTGAATCATCAAACAGTGATCTGATGAATTGTTTCTTTTCTCTAGACTGCTGATCTGATTGTCTCAAGTCTGGTAAGTAAAGGTTTTTCTGAGGTGCAGTGCTGGGAAATGTTTCTCATTATAGGAGATTGAGTTTAGTGCAGTGAGTCAGCACAGCTCTTGGCAATCATCAAATCCTAGAAAAGTCTATGTAAATATTTCCAGACTTACAGATCTCTCTTATCATCATACTACATTTTTAATTAGGCCCTAATATCGGCCATGCTAAGTTTATTGTAGATTTAGCGGAGTGTGTATTAAACATGCCCCATATTTGACTGAAAAATGTAGAAACTGCTGTATAGGAGTCATCTGTCTCCAAATTTTTCATTTTGCCAAAAGTCATACTGAGTAAATTATTTTTTACTTTTATGTTAACGGCTCCCCAGACATTATGATATACTGTTGTACCAGGTAAGTACACACAGAAACGGGAATTTGAGACCTTTGGGCATTTAGGAACATGTGAGTTGAGTGCATGTGAAGTGTTTAAAGCAGGTGGTCTGAAACTGTCTGCTCTAACTTCATTGTGTGGGTTTAGCTTGACCATATAATGTTTATAGTAAGTTACTGTAGCACCACATCTTGGTTTACAGACTCTGTTTGTTTTTATTGTGTTAATAGAATGCAAAAATGTCCTTAGAAATGTTCCACCACCATATGTTAAACATTTTCATTCAGTTGAATCTAATAATGTACTGTACAACTCTTCAGTGTGTAATGATATATATGTTCTGTATTTTTTGGACTGTAAGGCGCACTAAATTCTAAGGCACATTAAGCCAAACAAAACAGATAAGTCAAACTTTATTCAACTCATTTACAATAACTCTCAAAATTGTTCAGTTGTAAGACATAAAATACAGAACAATACACTCACTTTTCAGGATTTGTGGATTGATGAATGTGGATTGATCAGTTTGAAATCTGCTTCATAAGCATGGCTCTCAACAGGTGCTAGGCCCTTATACACACACACCATATTATGTTGAAGCACAGTACGAATTACTCTACGAGGGTGCTGACTATGCATGCTCCGACAATACATCAAGTGGTGCGGCTTTGTAGCTTACCATAGTCATACTAAAACATTTGACAGATTTTTGAGTGCCGTGTACCACATAGAATTGGTTTGAAATCAGTAAGCACAACCATACATAAGGTGCACTGTCTATTTTTGAGAAAATTAAAGGCTTTTAAATGTGCCTTATAGTCTGAAAAATACGGTAAAGCCAGGTTTATTGGAAGTGTGTCTAATTCCACTTTCTTTCTGTCTTACAGGTGACCTGCTGGCGAAAACCCTCTCCCTCTATCATTAACAAGCAATTCAGTCTGTCCTATCACTCTCCCTCTCCCTGCTCCATCTTTTTTGACAAGCCATTCTATCTTCTATCATTCTCCGCCATGAACTCTATCTAATTTGACAAGCTTGAACCTGAGTTGAAACGCAATCCTGTGACTTGAAATCAAGTTTTACCAGAATCTAAGTTTTTGGAATTGAAGTTACCAGAACTTCGTCAATCTGTATTCAGAATTCTGAGAGATCTCCGCTCTCACTGCTCCATCTTTCCTGTCGTTAAACTCTCTCACATCCAGTCATTTTGCTGGAAATCACAAGTAGAAAGTTAAAATTACAGTAGTAGAATTACAGTACAGTAGAACTCACAGTAGAAACTACTTACACAGCCCTACATTTGTCATTTTAATTTTGCATTACACTTTGGAATAAACATTGATTGGCTGTTTGGCTTAGAGGTGCAATTACTTTGATAAATTATATAAAATATACACCTCTTCTTAAAGGTTTATTTGTAATAAGACAATCTGGTTATTTTGTAATTTATACATACAGACTGCTGTATTTACATAAATATTAAATTAGATTCAAATACATTTTTCAAGTCTGTTTCATTGACTATAACATTTGACTACAAGTTTAAACTATTATTATTTAAGGACAAACCCTTTTTTTGTCACTCAGTGTAAGTATTCAGTTACAATTGTCATCTAGAGGCTGCCCTGAGAACCCAGACTTCCTGTTTCCTGACTGCTGCAGAACATCCAGCTGAAGAATCCTCATCGCCTGTCATCTGATCACCACACCATCACAGCTCCTTATATTTGCTTTAAATTTTAGATATCTGAAAGATTTACACAAAGTCTACTTCAAAGCTAAGAGTTTTATTATAGCCTGTTGATTGTTGAGATTTATTCTGCATATTACTTTACAGAAGTATAGACCTATTTATTAACCAGTCTGGTTAAAAAAAATAGAAGTAATAATATACAGTTTTTGAAAAAGCTACAATAAAACTGTTTTTAAAGAACTTTCACTAACCTTTATATTGAGTTTGAATTTAAGTCAGTCTTTTACATTAATTACATAGTTATAAGAACACACTACCATTTGTATATTTTTTACATTTCTCCATTTGATAGAAACTTGAGGAGTCATTCGTTTTTCAGTGTTTACTGGTTGAATTTTGTTTACATTTGTGTATAAATACATATAAGGGCCAGTTTGTACTTGCACAAAATGCCAAGGAAAGGTCAAAGGTCACAGTCCCAGAAGCTTAGATGGCAAAAGGAAAAGGAACAGGTAAATGTTTCTCAGACCGGTGAGCAGGTAGAGGTGTCTGTTACAACTATTCCCAGTCCAGAAGTGCAGAGCAGCGTTCAGACAGCCGCAGTGTCTTATGCAGATGTGGTAAAGAGAGGTGTTTGCTCATCATCTGTGCCAAATGCTAAAGTACAGCAGATAATCCAGACTGAACCCCAGGTAACTGTGCAAACGCAGCATGATGGAGAAGCTCCAGGACCATCTCATGTACAGGTTACAAACAGTGAAAGTCGTCCACCAGTGAGTAACATCTGTGCATCCCGAAGCCAGGCTTCTCCTAGATATGGAAAGTACCGGAATCAGCAATGCATGGCGAACAGTTTGGTTTTCCTGTCATTCTTACACGAGGATGAATTCATTACCAGAGCAGATCTTAACCGTGTGTTGGACAAAGGCCATGTCGTGTATTCAGACGCCAGAAAGAGGTTTGTGAACAGCGTGTTTCTAGCCTGTGATGAGCTTCCCACAGTGGTCACCAGCCGCAGACAAGAGTATCAAGTGGACATGTCTCAGTTTGCTCGTTATGGCACATTTGATGGTACAGATCATCTTCCGAGTCTTGAACAGGGACTACAGTGTTTGGCTTCAGAGTTTCGCTACGCTTTGCTAGTCATGGGAGGAACAGTCATTGCAGTTTGCAGGCTGACTTCAGGTGAATACGCATACTTTGACCCTCACCCACGTAAGTCTACAGGAATGCCATTGTCACTAAGTGTAAGTGGTGGAACTGCAGTAATGTTAAAATTCACACGTCTTAATGACATGATTGACAGGATCAAACATTTGTACCGAATGTTTAGCATCGCACCAACCTGCACTTATGAGCTACAGCCTGTTGAGTTCCACAGTGAAAACGTTGCTGACCAAAGAAATGCTGATGAAAACAGACAAACAGCTTCAACTGTTCCAGCACCAGCTTTAAATGAACCTGAATTTGAAAGAGTGGATTATTCAAATGAGCCAGCTGCTGAGCTGAACAATCTTCCTTCTGATTATTTGGAAATAGAAACCTCTGCATCTTCTGTAAGAGACACTCAGGTAACAAAAGATTCTGTTCCTCAGAATGATTTAAACACTGCTTCCTGTTTAACTAAGACAACAGAGGAACTCTCACATAAACTGTTGAAGCATACTAAACAGCAAAGGAGAAAGATTAGGAGACGACTATTGGTCCAAGAAAAACTACCACAGAGAAAGGAAAATGAGAAAAAGAAAGAAAGACAGATGTACACTTTTGATGAAAGCTTTAAGGCAAAGAAAAAAGATTCTAGTAGAAAGTCTCATGATTCTGATCACAGTAAGAAAAAGAGTGTGTACAAAAATAATCTGTATAAACTCAATGCTACATACAGAGAGAAACAGAGAGAACATTCTAGAAAAATCTATAGAGATAGTGCTAAAATTAGAGAGAGAAAAAGAGAACGTGTCATAAGGATGTATAAAGAAGATTCTTCATTCAGAGAAAAGCAGAAGGAACGTATAACAAGAACATATAGAGAATCTCCCATTTTCCGAGAAAAGCAGAAGGAACGTATAACAAGAACATATAGAGAATCTCCCATTTTCCGAGAAAAGCAGAAGGAACGTATAACAAGAACATATAGAGAATCTCCCATTTTCCGAGAAAAGCAGAAGGAACGTATAACAAGAACATATAGAGAATCTCCCATTTTTCGAGAAAAGCAGAAGGAACGTATGAGAAAAACATATAAAGAATCTTATAGACAATCTCCTATGTTCAAAGAACAGCAGAAGGAACGTATAAGAAGAAATTACAGAACTTGTGCTGGATTCAGAGAGAAACATAAAGCTTACATGAGGTCATATGTATATAATGTATATAAAGAAAGTGTAGAATTTAGACAGAAAAAACAACGTTACATCACTAAGCGTTATGGAGAAGAGAGCCAATTTCAGCAACAACACAAGGACAATATGAGAGAACGAATGAGAGTAAAATATTGGAACAGTTTTTCTTTTAGACAGATGCATAATATCAGATGTGCAATGAACATAAAAAAAAAATATCGCCAGATACATCAACAAGCTGAAAGTTTACAGTATCATCCAGATAACAGTATAATGAATGAGGCCATATCTCGTTTCAGATCAAACATTAAGTCAGCACCATCTCATGTTTGTACTGTTTGTCTAAAAGCTTCTTTTCCTAATCAGGTGAAAATCTGCAAAAGAGAAAATTACTCAAAACACCAAACTGTAGCTCAACAGTGTCTAACTGGTAAATTTGTTCATGTGTGTGATGAAGCATGTAATGATCACTGCAGCTTTCCTGTTGAGAGAAAAAAGGAGTATATCTGTCACACGTGTCACAGCTACCTCAAAAGAGGACGCATGCCAAGGCTTGCCGCTGTCAATGGTTTAGAACTGCAGGATATTCCAGCTGAACTGTGTGATCTCAACATTCTGGAGAGACATCTGATTGCCAAATGCATCCCATTTGCTAAGATTATTCCACTTCCAAAGGGCAGACAAAGACTCATACGTGGTAATGTGGTGTGTGTACCATCTGAAGTCCAACAAACAGTTGACTGTTTACCCAGACTCAGAAGCCAATCACAGATAATGAGGATCAAGCTGAAAAGACGACTGTGCTACAAAGGCCATCAGCTGTTCCAGACTGTCACCTGGTCTAAACTCATTGAAGCTCTGCGTAAACTCAAACAGATTCACCCACAGTACACAGATGTTGTTATCAGAGATGATGCATTGCTTTGTGATCCAACGTTACCTGATGATGACAGCAGTGATGAAGCCAGCATGGGAAGTGATGATTATGATGAAGCAGATCTAATGGAAATTGACAACTATGAAAAAGATGCCCTTTTGTGCGAAAGTGAGTCTGAAAGTGAACAAGCTATTAATATGGCATCCTGTGATGAACAACCAGAGGAACAAAATCCAGATGAACCAGAAAGTGATTTGAACAATGGAGGTTTTGCTCTAGAAAGTTGTCTGCAGCCTGTTGACATTTCAGAAGAGATTCTCTGTTTCACTGATAACACATATTGTGTGGCTCCTGCAGAAAGAAACAATCCTGTTAGCTTTTTCAGAACTCCTCATTTGGAAGCGATGGCATTTCCTGTGCAGTTTCCTACTGGTCAGAGTACACTGGATGAAAAGAGACTTCTTAAACTCACACCAAGTGCTTACTTCAAGTCAAGGCTTTTCAACATTGACGCAAGATTTGCTAAAGACACAAATTACCTGTTTTTCTCACAGTTTGTCACTGAAATACATTTGGCTAATTCCAGCATGACAATACAGCTAAGGAAAGGTAAAACTATGACCAAAGATGGACGCAAAATCACATCAGGAATGTTACAAAGTAAGACAGAAGTAGAGAAGCTGGTAAGAAATAAAGATGCAATCAGATTTATGCAGCCACTCAGAGGAACCCCAGCTTACTGGCAGAAAACTACCAAAGATTTATTCAGTATGGTTCGTCAAATAGGAACACCTCAGTTCTTTGTCACTTTCTCTGCTGCTGAGATGAGATGGCCTGAAGTGATTCAAGCAATAAAGAGACAGCAAGGTGAAGAGGTTGATTTTGAAACCCTGGACTGGTCAGAAAAGTGTGAAATCCTAAGATCAAATCCAGTAACCACCATGCGAATGTTTGATAAACGTGTTGAGGCTTTGTTCAGAGATTTGCTTTTTTCTCCTGCACAGCCCCTTGGTGAAATCATTGATTACTTTTACAGAGTAGAGTTCCAGCACAGAGGTAGTCCGCATATACACATGTTGCTGTGGATTCAAGAAAAGGTAGAAGTAGATGTGGACGATGACCAAACTGTCTGTGACTTTGTGGACAGATACATCTCAGCTCAACTCCCTGATCCAGAAAAACAACCTGAACTGCACAAAAAAGTCACTGAACTACAAAAGCACAGCAAAAACCACACAAAAACATGCTTTAAGAGTGTGAACTCTGGTTGTAGATTTGGGTTTCCAAAACCACCAGCCACAAGAACAATGATTGTGAGAAAGGATGAGGATTCAAACACTGAAGCTGCAAAAGCCAAACTCAGACCTTTGATGAACCTGCTGAAGGAACCTGAAGCTGCTTCGCTCACCATAGAGCAGATTCTGTCACGATGCAACTTGACAATGAATGAGTATGAACAATGTCTGCAGGACATAAACAAGAAAACAGCTCTGATTCTGAAACGTGACCCAAAGGACTGTTGGATCAACAATTACAACCCTCACCTGCTTGAAGCCTGGAACGCAAATATAGATGTCTCATTAATTTTGAATGCCTATTCATGTATAGAATACCTCTGTAAATATATAACGAAGAAAGAATCTGGCCTCTCTGAATACCTGAAGACAGTTCTTGATAACTCTGATAAGAACACGGTCAATGAATGTGATGAAATGAGAGCTGTGATGCAGGCTTACTCAAAAAAGAGAGAAATCAGCGCACAGGAGTGTGTGACTCGAGTCTGTGGCCTAAAAATGAAAAAATGTTCCCGCAGTGTTGTATTTGTACCAACAGATGATAACCCAGTAAAAATGAGTCGCCCCATGAGCTATCTGGAAACCACAACACATGACAGTTGTAATATTTGGATGACAAGTTTGAGTGATAAATACAAATGCAGACCTGAGACACCAGAATATGAGGAAATGTCGCTGGCTGATTTTGCTGCGCTGTGCAGGTTGGTGAGTGGTCCAAATGAAGGAAAAGATGTGCTTCCTCTTCTAAACCAGCTTGGATTTGTACAAAGGCGAAAGAATGATAAACCAGCTATAATCAGGTATTACCACTGTTCACAGGAAAAAGATCCTGAGCAATATTATGGACGACTGTTGAGACTTTACCTTCCACACAGATCAGAGCAGGAACTGAAACCACAAGGGTTCCAAACCTATCAGTCCTTCTACAACTCGGGTTTTGTGCGACTTCCATGTTCAGACCACAGTGAGTCTGTGAAAAGGGTTGTGAAAAGAAATAAAGACAAGTATGAGAAGAACTCTGAGGATATTGAGAGTGCACTGGAAGAGTTTGAACAAAATAGGGATGTTGTGATCGATGAATGGTGTAATCTGGCTCCTGAATCTGAAGTTGTGAGGCTGCAATGTGATGAGAATCTTCCTGAGAGACATGATGATGATGAGAACGAACAGGAGAATGTTCCCGACTACAGTCGTCAGTCTGATGCTGTAACAGAGATCAGAGCCATCAGAGAACAACCTGCAGTCGATCCAGCCGTGGTACGCGTCATGTATCAGAATCTGAACCAGAAGCAGGCCTGCGTGTTCTATGCCATAAGAGACTGGTGTATTCAGCGAGTTTGTGGTTTGAACCCAGATCCATTTTTCTTCTATATCAACGGTGGTGCAGGGACTGGAAAGTCACATCTGATTAAATGTATTCACTCTGAAGCATCAAAGATCCTGAGCAGACTGCCTGCTAATGCAGAAGAAGCTGACATATCAAATCCAACTGTTTTACTGACTTCATTTACTGGGACAGCAGCTTTTTCTATCAATGGCTCTACATTACATTCCCTACTCAAACTACCCAGGAGTCTGAAACCACCCATTCAAGGACTTGGTAACCAACTGGATGAAGTCAGATCTGAGCTGATGAATGCTGAAATTATTGTTATTGATGAGATTTCGATGGTTTCAAAACCCCTTTTTGCTTATGTGGATGCAAGACTGAAACAAATCAAAGGCACTCAGAGACCTTTTGGTGGAATGTCAGTTTTAGCTGTTGGAGATTTTTACCAGCTGCCACCAGTGCGACAGTCTAAACCTCTCTGTGTTTATGATCCAGAACAGATTGACCTATGGCAGGAACATTTTCAGATGATCACTCTAACCGAGATCATGCGTCAGAAAGATGATGTGGCCTTTGCAGAGATGTTGAACAGGATTAGAGTCAAAGAAAAGACAGATGAGCTTTCTCAGTGCGACAGAGATTTGTTGTCACAGGCTGTGACTGCACCAGAAGAATGTCCAACTGAGGTCTTACACATCTATGCCACCAACAAGAATGTGGAATCCCATAACACAGATACCCTGAAGAAGCTTCATTCAAACATCATAATCATCACTGCAGACGATTTCCAGAAGGATAAACGTACAGGCAGAATGGCACGAAGAGACAAACCATTTACAGGTGGGCGAAATGATTTACCTGACACTCTGAACGTTGCTGAAGGAGCTCGAGTGATGCTGACCAGAAACTTGGACACACTAAACGGTTTGGTCAACGGTGCTTTTGGTATACTGATAAAGGTGGTGAGATCTGAAAATGATGGACAAATAATTAAACTGGGGCTCAGAATGGACAACCGGCAGTCTGTAAGAAGCAACCGCAGTGCTAATGCAGCATCTGATGATCTGGTTTACATTGAGAGAGCAGAGGAGAGTCTGAAGTTTAAAGGAGCGGTACGCAGACAGTTTCCTGTAAAGCTAGCATTCGCCTGCACAATTCACAAAACCCAGGGTCTTACAACACAGACAGCTGTAGTTTCAATGAAGAACATTTTTGAACCAGGTATGGCTTATGTTGCTCTCAGCAGGGTGACGTCTCTCAGTGGACTCTATTTACAGGACTTGGATGAGAAAAAGATTTACTCCAATCCTGAGGTAACTGCAGCGCTCCAAACCATGAGACAAGCCAGAGTTGAGGAAATGATGCCTCTTCTTCAGGTCAGAGAAACAGCCAGCAGACCTGACACTCTTACACTGATCCATCACAATACAGAGGGTTTGCCATCTCACATCAGTGACATCAAGAGTCATCATGAAATGTGTTTAGCAGATGTTTTGTGTCTCACAGAGTCTCACCTCCAAGGCTCCTTTGTTGCAGATAGTCTTCATTTGGACGGCTACACCATGTTCAAACGCAACAGACATGTGTCCTACACAAACTTTCCTCACATGGCCAGCAGAAGTGGTGGTGGAGTTGTTGTGTATGTGAGGAATCATTTTCAGGTTCAGGTAAAACAGTATCTGCATAATGTCACTGATCTTGAGTTTTTAGTGTTGAAGGTTCAGGCTCCATTCCCTGCGCTCATTGCGGTTGTGTACAGACCCCCAGACTACAGTTTGACACCGTTCATGCAAAACCTGGTAAGTCTTTTAGATTCACTTGAAATAATGGACTGTCACCCAATAATTGTGTGTGGAGACTTTAATGAAAACCAGTTGCAGAGTGGAAGAAAACAGATTCTGGAGCAGTTTCAGTCGAGAGGGTATTCACAGCTGATCACTTCTGCCACTACAGACAAGAACACCCTGCTTGACCTCATTTTTATTTCTCAGCCACAGAAAAGCCTCCATTCAGGTGTTCTGAGATCATATTACAGTTACCACAACCCTGTATTTTGTGTCCTGTCCTCGAGCCAATCATGAAGTCATCTGGTGAGTTTTGAAACAATTACAGATCATGTTTGTTACAGAGTTTACTGATTGTAGAGCATGAAAAAGATTTTTCGTTGAAAATTCATATTTCTTCATATCGTCTTCCCAACTCTGTCTGTAAGAAGACCCTTTCTTATTGCAATGTTATTAATCATTTCAACAAATCATGGCTGTACTTCATGCAGAGCCGGGAGATCTGCTTTCTGTTATCATGCACCTCAGATCTGAAATATGCTGCAAAAAGTATTAAACGGACATAATTTATTTTTTATTCTCATGTTTTAAATGACTAAATCTACTAATGCATTTTTTCATGGATGTTAATTGTCATCTCCTTTTTTAATACTTTTTTTACTTTGACGTTTGTATTTCAACAAACAAGATCTTCCCCTCCAAGGGCTTTCAAATATGAAATAGTAAATAAATAAATCCCAGATAAATGCAAGTATTTATTATGGGTCACATGAATAAATACAGACAATTATATTTTCTTGATTATACTAAATTTTGTAGAATCAAATGTTTTTGGGATGAATGAGGTTTTGCTTATCATGTTTTACAGGTAAAAATTTTTTAAAAGTTTTAAACTATCTTTAGGCTACCAGAGATGTCTATGATGATACATTATGTAGAGAAAAACATTTTTACAGCTTACAGAATATGTATAAAAACTGATTTAGAAGTAAATGGAAAGTTTCTGCATCCATTTTCTGACTTGGCCTTTATCCGGGTGGGTTTGGGTTTGGGTGGATAAAGGCCAAGTCAGAATTCTCTGAGCAGCTGGAAAAAGCTGCTAATAAACAAAGACATCAGAAAGTGTGGGCTTTAGGTGTAGCCCCCGCTTTCTGACGCACTAATTAGATTTAGTAACTGACACCCCATACCAGCATTACATAGACACTTGGGGGCTGAGATGGGTGGGTGGGGAGGGTGGGTGGTGTTAAAAGCACTTTATGTTTTGTAGATGTATTTTTTTCAGACAGGGCACACACAGTCCTGTTTCCTTTGTGGGAAAACCTTCAAACTTCACCATCCTCAGCTGAAACAACAACATCTTAACACCATCTTCATGAACTGCTGAGCCAAACCTGATCCATCAGTGCTGGACTGCACAGATAACTACATGCCACAAGGAGACTGCTGTTTTATGAACTGCCATACCAGTGTGTCTTCAATGGAGAAGATGACACACCCATCACCTGACCTCCTGCCTGATCTGGAGACCATCATCATGCTGCCACACTACACACCTCTGAGACCATCAATGATGACTCATACTGAGGAAACTGTATTTCCTGTCAGAGATGCTCAGTGATCCTCAGAGCAGAGAGAGGTATGATTCTTTATCTTTGATAAAAAATGTCAGTGTTTTTAATTCAATTAATTAATTTAAATCCTGTTTATTGCATAAATAATTCCACACTCAAATGATTATACTTGTTGACACTTTTTGAGTTTTAATTCACATTATGGATTACAAATCTATGCTTTTTCTACTCTGTCTCTCTGTGCAGGTACTGCTGTCTTTTTAGTTCTTCAGTGTCCCAACTGAGACATTCAAACCTCATTGCAGAGCTAATGTCTTTCCTCACCATCATGTGAGTGTGAGATTGCTCTGGATTCTGGTTATGTGGCCTGCAGCACCCATAAGGTATTTCAACATTGTTCATTGTATAACTTATTTGTAGTTTTTAAGCCTTAACACAAATAAAATGTTCCTTTTTCTGTATTTTTTAGAACAAGCTCGTACAGTGTGCCTGCATTCCAGCTTCTTAGACTCTACAAAAGTGGACAGAGTATAAGTGTTTGGCCACTCTTACAGACACCGACTTCTGTGAACTCACTTCTACTGATCAGGCACCTCACTCCAGGAAGACATAGGGCTGGAAGCCTGTCATCATTTCCAGTGTGGCTTTGTATTCTTGGGGTAGCACCAGATTTTTCCCACAAATATTCAAAGGTAACACTTATTTTAAGCTTAGTTATTAAATCAAAAGTCTTCCCTTTTGTTAATTTTATTGTTTTAAAAAAAAAATTGTTTTCTTTTAGATTTATATGCAGTGATCGGATGTGGTGGAGCTTTGTTAACTGTGTGGAAAACATCTGTTTGTGATGATATTTACAATGAGGCTTTAAGGTGACAGTTTCCATGTAATTTCAATCCTTTTACTAAGCAAAAACATGTTTGCAATTAACATTTTTTTTTCAGTTTTGTCTTTTGGATTTATGGTTAACATTCCTCTGTGACATCAAATACTAAACTGGTCCAAGTAACCAGCATATCATTGGCCAAAGGCAAAAAGGACCACATGTCACGCTAGCAATGGATTTTTGACTGTGTTTGTGTCACCAGATTTAACAAACAATATCAGACATATGAAACTGAACTCTGGATTAATGTGCAGATGTTTTTTTTTATTTATTTATTTTTTTATTGTTGAATAATTATTTTGTAGGACAAACCCAATCTATTTACCCAAAAAATAGTGGATTAATATATCTAAGTCTATAAGTATAGCAAGCTGAATTCATACAAACACACAGCTCTAAATCTTGAATTGTAGGATGTACAAAAATGATCATGTGATTATTATGGACATTTAAATAACTATATCTATTGAACCATTACACGTATTCTTTATAGAGATTACACAATCTCAAAATGTGAAAAAAGAAAGTGTTTAAGAGAATAAATAATGTGTGTTTGTATGAATCCTGCCTTAGTATGGGGTGTCAGTAACTACATTAGTATAGAGTAGGTATAACAGTGGTTTTCCACATCTGCTCTAATATATATAGATAATGGGTCAGGCATATAAAGTCATTTTGAAAAGTTCATAAAGGTCATTTATATGTGTTCCTCTTTATCATTTTATATCAGGTCACACAGCTGACTTGAGTTTTGATCAGGATAGAACCATAACATTCATGCTAATGGTTCTACTGTTTACAGTTACTTTATGATAGATTTCACCCTGGTCACAGCACTATGTGAAAAGCTGTTAGAGGTAAAGTTAACCCAATTAATACCTCATCATAAGTCACTCTCTAACGCAAAGCAGTGATTATTTTTCAGTGTAATTTATTCCACAACAATGTTCTTTATTTGATTCCTGTTTCTTTAAATATGCACATTGATTGTTCAGCTGTGTGACTCTCCACACCTCAAATATATCACAATGTGGACTTCATTTCGGTACAGATTTATCATCAAATCAGGAACCTGTAAACTAATTGAAAAAATGAAGCTTATGAAAATTTTAATGTGGCATTGAAACATGTTGTTTATCCTTGCCAAATTATATTTACACAAAACTCCAGCAAATCAGAGGATGTATTTTTGTCCTTCGCTTGCTGTTTATATATGTGTATATTGTTTTGCAGTTAATAGCCTATCATGTGTCTGCGCATCTTAGGGCCATAAACATAAACATGGCAAACAAGGATGTGTTCACTATTCCGACAGATGCTTCAATTGTTTGTATAGATGTTAGATTCATTTGATTTGCGTTTTCTATTAATATTATTCTGTTTGTCCCAAATGGGATTTTTATTTCTGGATGCCATTATTGTAATCATTGGAAACAACTGAGTAAATAGTTTGTATCATATGTTTCTAAAAATATTTGAATGTTCTACTTTTCTACTACTGGTTTTCTACTTTCTAAACTTTCTGCAACTTTTTGGCATTTTTACCTCTGACCGCAGCATCTTGTGCATCTTGTATTACCTAAATGTTGTTTGTGTGGGTTTTGTTTTTGTTTTGTTTGTTTGGTTTTTTTTGCCATTTTTAGATTTCACCAGCTGTGTAAACTCTGCAATTTTACCTTGGTTTTGTTCCACATCAGTTTATCTGCTGGGTGATTTTCTTCCTTTTCTAATGTTTCTGGTAATTTTTCACAGTTAAACAAGTAACTTTGAGGTTACTTCAGCCTTTTCAGTTGTTATCTGTTGACAGTTTTGCCTAATTATTACATTTCTGCAAAATTATAGCAGTTCTGATAAGTTGTAATATTTCTGCCAAGTTTTTAATTTTCTACTAAATTATATTATTTCTGCTAGGTTACACTACTTTTGTTTGTTATGTTATGTTATGTTAAGTTATGTTATTCTAAATTATTACATTTCTGCTAAGTTTTTAATTTTCTACTAAATTATATTATTTCTGCTAGGTTACACTACTTTTGTTTGTTATGTTATGTTAAGTTATGTTATTCTAAATTATTACATTTCTGCTAAGTTGTGGCTTCTGGTAAACTACAACATTTCTGCTGAATTGTTATGTTTATTAGTTATTGCATTTCTGCTAAGTTATTACATTTTTGTTAACTTGATGTTGTCCTGCAAAATTATTAAAATTTCAACAACTTTTTAAACACTGACTTTGATTTCTTCAGCTTCTTCAGCTATTTTCAACTATTTTCAGCAGACAGCTTCAGCTATACAGCATCCACACTGCATTTTCGCAGGAAATGCAAATTTTTCTAGTTTGTATGTTGTCTTTGTGTGCATGGATTAAAGAATGTTAGCTACCGCTCACCGCTCGTCTGCAGGCTTTATTTAAGTGGAAAACTTCCACAACAGTTGTCTCTCAGAAACAGTTCATAGCTTTCCTTCAACCCATTCATGTCACCTAAAAGGTAAACCTGTTTCTCCATCACCTGTCATGTTTCCCTCTCACCAGATAACCAAACCGATATCATGACCAGCAGCTTTTACAGCTCCAACAAACATCAGCTGATACTAGAAAGTAATATTAAATAAATTCTAACAACAGCTTATCAAGTTTAAAGGCGTTGCTGCTGTTTAACCCGACCTCCACTAGTTTCCTCTTTCTGGCGCAAAGCGGGAGATAAACAAGCAAGAGAGACAGGAGAGAGGCGGCAGAAACGCGATCAGCTGATCATTGATCAGTTTCACGATTGAAGTAGCAGCAGGAGAGGGAGGGGGGAGAATGAGAGAAGAAGAGGCAGCTGACAGCGTAAAGACACAGAATAACTCCAGCTTTTTGTCTTTTTTTTTTATTGTAGCTGAAGTACGGGACAAATCGCATTTATTTTCATCTCAATACAAAACGCATAATATTAACTCTGAATACCAGAGGATTCCGTTTTTTACAGGATGGTAGGCAACTCTACTAACTAACCATATGAATAAAATAAAGTTCACCAATAACATCATAGCACCCACCCAACTGTATAGAAACTCTGTCATGCTAGCTAGTACACAGTACAAGTTATTGTAACTGACTGTAAGAAGTTAGCACAACGAAAATAAACTACACCAAAACTTGGTTTATATCTGACCCAGATAGACTACAGGTCATAACTTCTTACCTGAAGCTCATTTCACCTGACAGTCGGACCGGCAGCCGCCTTGGGTCTCTCCACCTCCGCCTCCCCTTTCCCCCATCCACCTGCTGGCCTCCACCACTTGCTAATTTTACTGAATCTGTGAAAGCTCCACCATAGCCACTACCAAACAATTGAGTTATTTTTACACGTCTGCCAGCATCTGTCCAATCCCCACCTTTCACTGTTTACACGGTTACGAAAAAAAGACAACAACAACAAAACATCGGCCCATTTAAAACAAAAAATTACCATCGGGCCACCGGCCAAATGCCCGGTATGCCCGATGGCCAGTCCAGCTATGCTGATGGGGACTGTGAGGGTTTGCAGTTAAATTCCTGCTCTTACAGGATCAGTGAGTGTCTGTTTAAAGATTATTAACATACTTTTACATCACTATGGAACACCAGCATTTCTGCAGAGGACAGAACCCCCTGCCTTAATCTACCATGATGCTCTGTGCTATGTTGTCATGGCAATATGAAGTCAAATAAATACAAATGTAGAAAAATGCACATTTAAAGGAGGACAAGAAGACAGGCAACTGGAAGAGCTTTTGAAGCAGGAAAACTTTTCTGGATTTCTCTTAATTTAACTGGAAATTTTGCTAATACAAGTCAAAGAAGAGGAAACAAGGAGGCAGGTTGGATTATATTTGAGGACAGGACGCATGAAGGAGAAGCATGAGGAGAAAACAGCAGAGCGATGGTGCAGAGTTGGATCAAGTCGAAGAAGCAAGCATCAAAACTGTGAGTAAACATAACACACAAAGAGTTAAAAATTACTGTGCTGATTAAGGAAACATTAAATTTGGTTAGTTTGGGGTCTCGAGTTTCAGGTTTGTGCCTTCAGTTACTCTCAAAATTGAGGAAAGACAAAAAATGTTTCTTTTGAAAGGTTGTTGGAGGATTCTTACTGTAAGAAATATATGGATGTGCATCTGCTTTTATTTAAAAAAAAAAAAACAGTTGAATTTTATTTAGTCACATTGGAAAGGGAAAACTGGAGGATTAGGACAATAATGTGGCCAAATTTACTGTTTCCTTAATCAGATCAATAATTTTGATCTGAACTAGAAATGTTGAAATGGGTTATTTTCTTTCTTCTCTACTGATCACTGTGTTACATGGTTAGTTACTTGTCAGTCTACATGGTTAATGGTACTTTTAAAAAATGCAGTTTATTTGGAATTTTGTAGAAAAAGGCTCTGCACCTGTGAAAAACAAATCCAAACCCCCAAAATCACTGTAGATCAGAGTAGCTAAGCTCTGGTTAACTGCAATTATATTACAGGAGATTAAAAATATTAGGATGATTGAAAGAAACAAAGATTGCTTTAAGGTCTGAAGATTTGACTTTCCTATTGTAAGAGATGAAAACTAATCCATGTGTGACACTGAGAAAAAACTGAAAGCTAAAAAGATCTGGAGGTCCAAATGTTGTTATAAAAATGTGCAAACTTGATTTAATGACATTAGAAAGAAAAAATGGAATGTTTAAAAAGGTAATATAAAAAATGATTTTTATATTACTTGAAAAAATGATGTTGGTTAGTGCAGCTGTATTTGGAAAAACTGCTGGGTCACTAGTAAGATGAGATTTAATGTGATAAACTGAGGGAAGGTAATATAATCTGCACACTCGCTATTATTGTTGTAATCCACACACCAGCAAATATTTTATCAAACATTAATCATAATTGGTGATCAATGCAAGTTTTAAGCAATTATATTTATTTGCATTCAAAACCAATTTACAAAATATAAAAAAGAATCTTGTTTTTTTTTTAAGATAAAAAGACATTTCTAACTGACTTCAGTTAGCTGAGCTGTAGAGGAGATTGATGAGCACGCAATAAAGTGAACTTGTTAGGGAGAGATTGCAATCAACTCAAATTTTGATGATAGACACAGATAAAAATGAGCATATTTTTAGACACTGACGTGTGGACCAATCACATGATTATAAACCAGGTGAAAATTGACTTCAAACTTTTGAGCTGTAGTGTAGATTGATTACAATGATAGGGTATAATTATCTATTACAGAAGAATGTATAGAAGTATGAGGACAGAGAGACACTGTTAAAAGTTATGAGCTGTCTTGATGCAGAGAAAGTGGAGTTTGTCATCCTGGAGCTTCTGCCAAGATTGAATGATGCTCTGCCTCTGTGGTCAAGTTCAGACATAGGCTTTAAGCAACCATGAGCCACTGATAAGCGTGATAGATTAATAAGCATGTATAAAGTGGACTTGTTAAACAGCTCTGATAGGAGAAAGTCAATGAGCACGCAATAAAGTGGACTTGTTAGGGACAGTTTACCATCAGCCTTGATAAAGTTTAACTTCATTTGTATTGAAAGACAGACTTTAAAGAAGATTCTTATTTGAAACTGGTGATAAAATCCAGGTCAGATACAGTTACATACAAGCATACAGTACACACTACTGCTCAAAGGTCAGAGGTCAGTTAGAAAAGTCCCTGATTTTAATAGAAAATTGGCTTTAATGTAACATCACATGAAGGTTATCAGTAATGTTTCACAGCTTTAATCAAATCCTTCATCATCCATAAGTTGTGAAGGAAAAATGTCTGCAAGCGTGCAGGAGCCCATTTTTAGAGACAATCACTCCTGTGTCATAATGTTCATTGAAGTTTATCAGGTCAGACGACCAACAGATGATAAGAAATATAATCTTACTAATTATTAGAGTTGAAAAGTACTTTGCTAAGCAAAATTCAATGAGGTTAGGCTGGAGCTTGAGACGTTAACATAACAGGTTCAGTTGGTGATGCATGAAAGAAAATAATTTTCTTCTACAAATCTATTGGAGAATTCTGATTGTAAGAAATGAAAAATATTCAAAGAGTGAAACTTTTTAAAAAAGTGAAGGTTTTGTGCAGCTGGGTGTTGCAGCCCCTTTAGAGGAAAATGGAAACTTGGTTTCATGAGGTTAAAAACAAACACTGGGATGATCCAGACACATTTATTGTTTCTTTAATCACCACAATAGTTTCAGTTTGTGCAAAAATCTTTAAAAAGCTGTTTTGAGTGATAACTTAGGCTTTAATGTGTTAAGCTTGCATTAGATAAGACAATGTACCACTGAACACAGGAGGGATTATTGCTGAAAATGGGTCTCTGAACACCTCTGTAGATATTCTATTAAAAATCATTCATGATTTGTGATCAGTGTTAATATTAAGCATTTATATGATTATTTTTTAAAAATTGCTGTGATTCAATCTGAAACCTAATTTGAGTCTATTCTGAAAACAAGACATTTCTAATTCACCTCAGACTTTTGAGCTGTAGTCTACATTGTAATGATAGTGTATGGTTATTGATTAGAGCAGATGATATGAGACTATCAGGAGAGACTGTTAAAAAGTTATGAGCTGTCTTGATGCTGAGAAAGTGGAGTTTGTCATCCTGGAGCTGCTGCCAAGATTGAATGATGCTCTGCCTCTGTGGTCAAGTTCAGACATAGGCTTTAAGCAACCATGAGCCACTGATAAGCGTGATAGATTAATAAGCATGTATAAAGTGGGCTTGTTAAACAGCTCTGATAGGAGAAAGTCAATGAGCACGCAATAAAGTGGACTTGTTAGGGACAGTTTACCATCAGCCTTGATAAAGTTTAACTTATTTTGTATATTAAAAAAGACACTTTAATGAAGATTCTTATTTGAAACTGGTGATAAAATCCAGGTCAGATACAGTTACATACAAGCATACAGTACACACTACTGCTCAAAGGTCAGAGGTCAGTTAGAAAAGTCCCTGATTTTAATAGAAAATTGGTTTTAATGTAACATCACATGAAGTTTATCAGTAATGTTTCACAGCTTTAATCAAATCCTTCATCATCCATAAGTTGTGATGGAAAAATGTCTGCAAGCGTGCAGGAGCCCATTTTTAGAGACAATCACTCCTGTGTCATAATGTTCATTGAAGTTTATCAGGTCAGACGACCAACAGATGATAAGAAATATAATCTTACTAATTATTAGAGTTGAAAAGTACTTTGCTAAGCAAAATTCAATGAGGTTAGGCTGGAGCTTGAGACGTTAACATAACAGGTTCAGTTGGTGATGCCTGAAAGAAAATAATTTTCTTCTACAAATCTATTGGAGAATTCTGATTGTAAGAAATGAAAAATATTCAACGAGTGAAAGAGTTGCACACACTAGAAATTTTGTATTCATCGTTTATCTTGGTTTTCTTCTGATTTTAGTATCTATTTGTGAGTGTAGTTTTTATTTGCATGATTTTATTCTGTTTGTATCGCATGTTTTTAGTGTGTCATTTTACGTTTTTTTAATCCACTGTGGATTAGCTGGGCAGGGGAAAAATTAGCTGATAGTGATCACATGTTGAGGCATGGGTGTGTCCAGAGGTGTCCTTTCAGCTGTTTAAAGGTTGTATTAAAAGGAAGCAAGCTGAGCACTGGAAGGAGAGAGGCCCTAGATTGGAAGAGGAACGCATGAAGGCCAGGTGGAAAAGAGGGAGCCGCTGCGTGATCGTGGGGGGTGCGACGCCTTGTCTGGAGACCGGTCAGTGTGATGTGGTGACCCAGTCCCGACAGCAGGAACGGCGACAGTAGGAGACAACGTGTGTGACTGACATCAGGGCAGATGTATACCACTGCCTGCATTTGTCAGTAGCGTCTCACTGTTGTTCACTGGGTGCAGCCGTGTTGGGAGAGGGTCGCCATGGCTATAAGCCAGGGCAGCTTCCGGGATGATGGTTCTGGCTCCTATTTGTTTTTACTTACAGGTGATGACGTGAGGGGAGCTGCGGTGGTATCGAGCGACGGACTCCAATGCAGAATGCGAACTGGGCTGGGATGTGATGGGCCCAGTGGACGGATGAGACTGGGACAGGAGGCTCCTCGTCTGCCTGACACGAGGCTGGCGTGGACCCCGCTCAGCAAGAGGAATTTCTGTCCAGCTCAAGAACACACAAGGAATATTCGTCCTGGGTTGTGGGACTGGGTGGGATTTCTGTGCATGAAGAGAATTGTATTTTGACCAGTTTTAGAATAATCTTATCCAGTCTCAGTGGGAATTTTAGCATATCGAGAAAATTTCATTGTATACTTTATTTCTTAGTATCTGGTTTGTTTTATTCCTGCTGTCCACCTCGTGGAATAAACATGAATGAAACAATACTTTCCTGTCAAAACCAATATTTTAGTCAAGGCTAGCGGAAAGTTTCATATATATCATAAACATCTTTCCTCTTTGTCTCCCTATAGTTTAGTTTCATTTTCTTACCCCAACCGGTGGAGGCAGATGGCCCCTCCCTGATTCTGGTTCTGCCAAAAATGGAGTTTTTCCTTCCCACTGTTGCCAAGTTCTTGCTCATAGGGGGTCATTTGATTGTTGGGGCTTTCTCTGTATTATTGCACAACCTTTATCTTATCATATATTTCAAGTTTATATGTTGTGAATTGGCTTGATTTAAATCAAATTGAACTCATTCAATTAAAACCAAATATAACTTGTAATCGAATCTATTCAAATGTAAAGTCATCTCACTCAATTTGGACTAGCACTGAAAAATACACTGACATCCTCTGTTTCCCAATTAGCAGATCAGAGGTTGATGTTTTATTCATGACTCAATACTTGAATGGTTTTATCCTGTTTATAAATAAACATTTAAAAAGGACATTGCTTCATTGTCTGATTCATTGTTTGTCTGTGTCAGTCCTTAATACACACACATGTATACAATAATTCTAGTTGCCACAGTCTCCGGAGATCCTATGCTCCGTTTTCTCATACTTTTCTTCACTGTTTACCTCATTTTGCCCAATAAAATGTACATTTTTGTAAACAATGTTTTGGCCTATTAAAAAAACTGTCTCCATATGAGGACGTCACCACTTTGCATTTTACAAATCAAGTAAACAAACACGGGGCTGTTTATCATATAACTAACTTTTAGGTGTGTGGGATGGAAGGATGGGAGCTTTAAATGTTGTGCCTCCATAATTATTCTAGAGTCTTTACAGTGTTCAGCCCCTGCTGTGATTTGGTGCTACATACATAAACTTGGAATGAATTAATCCACCTGTTCACAGGAGATCACAGGGATGACACCAAACATCAGAAGATCTTATTGTGCGCCACAGTAAAAGGGTGGTTTCTTGGGACTAAAGCACATAATAAACTACAGCAGAAGCTCACATAAAGCAGGAAATAAGCAGGCAGCACTTGATCTGCTAATGCACGTTTCCCACTTTTATTGTTGCCTCATTCACTAACAGTTCAATGGTGCAAGATTACCATACACAGAATTAGGATATCTGCATGACACATCTATGCTGTACAGTGAATGGATTATAATTATTACAAATACAGTAAACATATTTACATTTTAGTTCAAGCTCCATACAACATAGATATTTACAAAGTATGAAAATAAAACCGGTCTGACAAATAATAAACAGCGTTAATGACGTTTTTTTTTTTTTTCTTTTCTTTTGGTGAACAAATCTGAAAGGGGGCTTGGTTAACTGATATTAATTGTCAGAGGGGGAAGGTGGAAAATATCATGGCTAGTTTTGTTTGAAAGGCATCAACAGAAAAACACACACAAAAAAAGTGATGAGGTGAAGAAAGACACAATAAGTTTGCTGTCGTTTTAGATCTCACCAGCTACTTTTATAGTCCTAGACCTCTGATATTAGAAAAAATAAAAATGAGTTAAAATACACCTTTATTTTGATAGAGTTCAGATGGATGTCTAGCATGACTAATGAGTAGATCTCCTCCAAAAAAACAACAGACTTCTAATTCACTTAAACCGCTTTCTAATAAAGAGGAAGCACTAATGTAACTCACCTCCTCAGTCAAGGTGCAGGGGGTTACATTTTAGGTCTCCTTTTCCTTTTTCCTCCTCTCTCTTACATTCAAACCCTCTCTTAGTTCACACTAAAATAGCAAATATTTTCATGGGGTAGTGTTACGGATTCAAATATTGGGGATGGATACAAGAGGAAAACCAAAATAACAACACTGGTCCGGCCAGGTTGAGTCAAACGATGATTTAATGAATACACGCGTGGGAGATGGACACCATACAGCAGACAGCATCAGATCTCAAAATGGTGGAGCATTGATCAAACTCTTATAGCCTCTAGTGGCCCCCACCTAATCATAAAAGCCTAAACATTCACATTCTTTCTCTCACACAGCGCCTAAGCTACGACCTTGGCTCCCTGTTTATCTGCTCCTACTGAGATGGGGCAGTATGCTCTGTTCTCTTCTAATCAGACAAATAAGGCGATGACTTTCTGTGACAGTATTTCTTATAACTCAGCAGTATAATGCATCATAAAACAATATCATTCATTCACAATAAATCAACAGTCTAATGTAATGCAAATCAGTTTACCAAATGTAATAGTTATCACCTTCTTCTAATTCAGGAGAATAATGCAAACTAAAACTACATAGTAATCAGAAATAAGTAACAGTAGTATCAGAAATAAGACCTTTGAATATGTAGTCCCTTTAACTTCTTTCCTTCTATTAAACCATTCATTCATTCTTTTTCCTTACGTCCTTCTAACCTTTTCACTGTGTTTTCTTTGCGTCTTTACAACAAGAGTGTAAAGTTAATAGCAGTAAATGTCAAGGCTTTCTGATTCTCAGTGAGATAGAGCGAGCTAGAGGAGCAGAGTGTTAAACGAGGGTTAACTACCACACTCATCCCAGAACAGACTGCATGTACAAATCAAGTTCTCTCCTTAGTTCGTTTTCATCCTCCTAGTCCTCCTCCTCATCTCCTTGTAACCCTGTTAGTGAGTCAGTATTTTACTGACTCACTAACTGACTGGCACTATCGGGGGTTTAGAGGCGGCGTATGTACACAGATTGAGGAGGATCTAAGTATGACGTGGATGACAGAGGAAATTGGGCGTGGCCCTCCTGTCAAAGTTCATTCCCACTTTGAGTTTTTGTTTCAGAGATGGTTCAGCCTGATGCAAATTCACTGCAAGAAGAAAAATACCCTATAAATCTATTAGCAGCTATAGTTTAGGTAGCAGAGCGTAAACTAACACGTCACTTGGAGATATCTGTAGATTTTTTCTTCATGGTTTCAAATGTAAGCTGGTTGATTTGGTTAATTTTTGTTTTTCGTTTGAAACTGAGCAAACCTGGTCTTCTCCTGAGGACTGCTGCAGGTATCATGCAAGCATGTTAATTTAATAAAAAACCAACAGCAAAAACCCCCAAAATAGAATGAAACTCATTTCAGGAGACAAATAAAACTGATAGAGACATTTTTTTGTACAGATGATTGGCAAACCGAAAGTTTCTAAAGAGTCGTGCACACACAAGTAGACTACTACAACATGCTACTTAGTTAGGGGAGTTTGGGAATGACAACCAAGCGGAACAAAATTAGACCCAAACATTGTCATCGAAACAAAAACACAAAAAGCTGAGGGGAGGGAATAGAGAGGAGGAAAGCTAAGTTGGCAGCGGGATTGCTGGAGGGAAGCGGGGAGGCAAAAGTTCTGTGGAACTTAAACGTTTGAGTCGCATGAAAAGAGACTTAAGCCACAAGTCTACTTACAAGAGAAAACCGTCAAGAATCACAATGATTAATACATTTTAACACTTGGTATTTTCGGTATTTTCAAAGGCTTTTCATAAAGGATGGAAGCGGTGGTTTTCCCGCGTACCGCTCCGCCCGCTCAGTTCTTCCTCGCCAACTTAGATCTGTGGGGAGAGTTTTACGTTGTGAGGAGAAGGGAATGTTTTTGAAGGGTGCAGAAGCTGTACGTTTGACTGTGGTGTGAGAGGTGCATGTGTGTCTGTGTGTGTGTACCTTATTGTTCCTGCAAACAGAGGATTAAAGGCGTACAGCCAGTCATTCATGTCATTCTCGTTGTTGGCCTGCAGGAGGATGCCTCCATGTTTTGTGCTCACTGCAAATCTTTTGGGCGTCTGAAAAGAAAACATCACATTATATTTATGTTCATTCAAATGATAAATCCCAGTCCATTTGCCATTTCATCAATCAATGTGTCCAAAACTGGCCAACGTGCACCAAAACAATTTGAATGAATTCTCATTAAAGACAAGCGTGTTACATCCAGCCTTTCTCTATCCTGCCTCAAACCATAAGCATGGCCTGCTGGTCTTCGCTGTACACCTGTGCTGTGGAGAGGTTGAGGACGCCTCGCTCCACGGGGTCCTGGTTGCTGTTGTAGATGAAGACGTAGGGCCGGCGAACAACCACAAAATGCTTCACCCATGAGTTAGAGCGAGGCTCCATGAAGCTTAGAAAACCCTTCTTGGACACAACAGATCTGAAAAGAAGTGATTTCATTCATTTATTTTTTTTTAAGAGAGCGCTTGTTTTTCTGAGGAAGAAGCAGAGTTGGTTTGTTTCCGCGCAAGGTAGGAGGTCTCCAGAGTGGGAACCATCTGGAAGTTTTCATAGTCTGAGCAGGAGGGACTGGAGGCTGGAGGCTCCCTATTCTGGTATTCTAAACAGTACTTAGCCGAAACCCAAAGACTGCTTGGTTGAGTTAACTTCCTGAACTATCTACAACACATGGTGGAAACCTGAAATTAAGACAGAGCAGACTAGAGGTGAGACATGACCATTACTGAATATTAAAAATAATAAATGACAGATTTAGTGATAATT
Organism: Neolamprologus multifasciatus; assembly: GCF_963576455.1. Lineage (NCBI taxonomy): Eukaryota > Metazoa > Chordata > Actinopteri > Cichliformes > Cichlidae > Neolamprologus > Neolamprologus multifasciatus. The sequence continues at coordinate 10,616,100 of NC_140454.1, forward strand.
TTCATAAACTATTTATTTACCACATCAATAAACAGCATGGCAGGGCAAAATATGTTTTCTAACATGGCAACCTTTTAAAAGTGAAAGGAGACAGAAAGACAGGTGAGAAAGAATAAAACTTAACTGACTTTTTGATGGCATTTTACACAAAGTACTAGTACAGTATCTAGAAAATGTGGGAAAATACTGGCATCATGTACAGTACTTTCTTCTGAAGAAATTATGTTGGGACCCTGAAAAAAACTTACTATGTACAATAATGGATTTCTATAAATTTGACATCAGATGAAAACTTTGGTTGTAAGATTCAGATAATTATTTGTTAAAAGCTAGAAATTTTAAATGAGAATAAGAAAGAAAAGTATTTCTTTGTGCCCCCCTTTCCCTTTAATCGGGTGGCTGTAGCTCAGGTGGCAGAGCAGGTCAGCCAGTAATCAGAAGGTCGGTGGTTCAATCCCAGGCTGCCTCCTGGCTGCATGCCAAATATCCTTGGGCAAGATACTAACCCCATGTTTGCCTACTGGTGGTGGTCAGAGGGCCCGGTGGCGCCAGTGTCCGGCAGCCTCGCCTCTGTCAGGGCAGCTGTGGCTACAATGTAGCTTGCCATCGCCAGTGTGTGAATGGGTGAATGACTGAATGTAGTGTAAAGCGCTTTGGGGTCCTTAAAGACTAGAAAAGCGCTATACAAATGCAGGCCATTTACCATTTAATGCTCTACCTGGCCCCATGGCAAAACTTTGCTAGACCTGCCCCTGCACAGTTACCAGCTGTCAGCTACATAGAAAAGAATCCTGGTGTTATTTGTCTCTCAGAAACAGTTCATAGCTTTCCTTCAACCCATTCATGTCACCTAAAAGGTAAACCTGTTTCTCCATCACCTGTTCAGCTCTGATGATTCAGTAAGGACATCTCCTGGTTTCTTCTTCATGTTTCCCTCTCACCAGATAACCAAACCGACATCATGACCAGCAGCTTTTACGGCTCCAACAAACATCAGCTGATACTGGAAAGTAATATTAAATAAATTCTAACAACAGCTTATCAAGTTTAAAGGCGCTGCTGCTGTTTAACCCGACCTCCACTAGTTTCCTCTTTCTGGCGCAAAGCGGGAGATAAACAAGCAAGAGAGACAGGAGAGAGGCGGCAGAAACGCCGATCAGCTGATCATTGATCAGTTTCACGATTGAAGTAGCAGCAGGAGAGGGAGGGGGGAGAATGAGAGAAGAAGAGGCAGCTGACAGCGTAAAGACACAGAATAACTCCAGCTTTTTGTCTTTTTTTTAATTGTAGCTGAAGTACGGGACAAATCGCATTTATTTTCAGCTCAATGTGAAATGCTTAATATTAACTCTGCATACCAGAGGATTCTGTTTTTTACAGGATGGTAGGCAACTCTACTAACTAACCATATGAATAAAATAAAGTTCACCAGTAACATATAGCACCCACCCAACTGTATAGAAACTCCGTCATGCTAGCTAGTACACAGTACGAGTTATTGTAACTGGCTGTAAAAAGTTAGCACAATGAAAATAAACTACACCAAAACTTGTCTGTGAAGGTTCTCAGTCATCCAGGTCATTGTAGTCAAAGGAGCTTGCCACCTCCACAGGACAAGACTCAGCTGTCCATCTGCATCTTAAGGATAAAGGTCACTCTTTCGAGGATGCCAATGTTCACATTTTGGACAGAGAGGACAGATGGTTTGAAAGAGGAATGAAAGAAGCCATCTATGTCCACTGTGAGCAAACCATCTTTGAACAGAGGCGGTGGTTTACGACACCAACTCTCTGCCATCTATATTCCAGTTTTGAGTTCCCTCCCCAGACGCCTTAACGCCCACTCACACCCTGGGCCATCTGACCTCAGGAATTCGCATGATAAGGTGGGGCCAGGTTTCACAATGAACTCACCCGAAACTCTGGCTGATTGGGACCCACACCCAGTTTCACACCTTGGCTCAGGCGATTAGAGGATCATCAGGGGGTCCTTTTGTCCCTCTGTGGGGGGATACTCCCACTAGGTTTATATCTGGGACTCTCCACCATTTGACCTTAGAACTGAAGAAGCTTCACGGATGAGAGGTGAAACGTCTTCAAGCAACTTAAAGAAGTCCAGACGCTTTTCTTTGCAAGCTCCTTTGACTACACCAAAACTTGGTTTATATCTGACCCAGATAGACTGCAGGTCATAACTTCTTACCAGAAGCTCATTTCACCTGACAGCCGCCTTGGGTCTCTCCACCTCCGCCTCCCCTTTCCCCCATCCACCTGCTGGCCTCCACCACTTGCTAATTTTACTGAATCTGTGAAAGCTCCACCATAGCCACTACCAAACAATTGAGTTATTTTTACACGTCTGCCAGCATCTGTCCAATCCGCCACCTTTCACTGTTTACACTGTTACAGAAAAAAAGACAACAACAACAAAACATCGGCCCATTTAAAACGAAAAATTACCATCGGCCCACTAGGCAAATGCCCGGTATGCCCGATGGCCAGTCCAGCTATGATTCAAAGGGTATTATATCTGAATTTGAATGAAATTTTGATTTTCATGAACAGCACTGGTACTAATCTAAAAAATCATGTCAAAAAAAGTGGGAATTTTTCTAATATATATGAATTTTATAGCATTTTGTAAACGTAAACAAGGGGTGGCCATTTTTGGCCACAAACAAGCTGAGAGGAAGTTTTTATGTTTTTCTGTCACTGCACAAAAAAACAAAGATGTATAAAAGTCATTGATACTTTTAATTATTGTTATACATCTAACCTCCATCATGGTTAGAAAGTAAATCAGATGGCATGTTTTATTTGGAAAAAAATTGGGGTTTTGTGATTTTTTCCATTTATGAGTTCCTAGGATTATGTGATCTAACTGGTATTTAAAGGGTTAAAATTATGAATTTGAATGAAATTTTGATTTTCATGAACAGCACTGGTACTAATCTAAAAAATCATGTCAAAAAAAGTGGGAATTTTTCTTAATATATATGAATTTTATAGCATTTTGTAAACGTAAACAAGGGGTGGCCATTTTTGGCCACAAACAAGCTGAGAGGAAGTTTTTATGTTTTTCTGTCACTGCACAAAAATAACAATGCATTATAATCAATGTTGATGTGAATCAATTACATGTCCCAGACTCTACTATTAATAATACAAGAAATTCCAGTAGCACTGCAATTATATAAAATTGTGAAATTTAAGTTTGTCTTCCAGCTAGTGCAGTGGACAAACAAACTGGTGTTTAAAGGGTTAAAAATTTAAAAAGTAATAATTATTTTCTATTTATGAAAAGAACTGAAGTTACTTAAAAGCTTTATGCAGAAAAAATGAACTTTCCATTTGCTGTAACTTTACTCTGCTATCTCATCAATAATGAATTTGATCATCATCTGTTCCCTGAATGCAATTGACACCCTCTTCTCAACGAGAAGCCTGGGCTCGGGTGGGCCTGAGTGTCCTGGAGGTACTTTCCCTGCCAGATACACGGGTGGCCAGGTCGTGTGCCTGGCGGGACTGTCGAAAAGTTAATAGCTATATTGGCAAAGCCCTTTATTAAAATATGCTTTCATGAAATTATTGTTTGTCGGACGGTGGTCAGAGCTATCAGTGGCTGATGAGTGGGACATGAAATGTCACCTCTCGGGACACTGGGGAGGGAGCCTGAGTTAGTGTCTAGAGTTGAGAGATACTGACCTCAATAAACAGCTTGAGGATCTGCGGTTGTATGGTCTGGACACTCAGGTGAGGAGAGGAGCTGAGCTGGAGACATCTGACAGAGGCCCTGGTTCAGAAGATCTTAAACTCCCAGTTTGAAGTGAAGACAGAGCTGAGTGTAAAAGCAAAGATCTCAATTTACTCTCTGAGCTGCGTCCTTATCTTCACCTATGGTCATCAGCTTGATTTAAAGATGGAAAGAACGAGATCACGGATACAAGCAGCAGAAATAAGCCTGTGTGAGGCTCAGTCATTTCATTTTTATTTTTTGAAGACGCAACATCCCAAAGGTGTATATAGAAAACATGTTGATCCGGAAGCATTTATTGAAGCTTCTGAGCTATTTGTGTAATCTTCTCCTGAAGTTCTCGGGTACATTTGGCCTTTCGATTGGGAATTTAACATCTCGTACAAAGTTAAAGACTTTTATTCAAGTTTGGTAGAATTCTATTTCAAAGAAAAACAAGACTCTCTGCTAAGTTGATGACATCACATTTTGAGTTCTAAGTGGATGACATCACACTCCATTTGCACTCCCTGACATCACACTCCAGATCAAAGGATCAAAGGGAAATTGAGCAATAACATTCTATCAAAAGTCCTTAAGTAGAACACCAGCGTGCTCTCAGTATGTCTCAGAACTGTGCAACTGTATAGGAACACACCACGAGCCAACCTTTAGACAAAGATTTGACACGTTAAGTGTATGCAACAAAACCCAAACCCAAACCCCGATCGAATAGAAAAAAATATCATTCGACATTGTAAGACAAAAGACAAGAAAAATGCAACATATGCAGCAAAACCTTGATCCCCAGGAAGGGACCTCATCGGCCGCTGTTAGCCCTAAGCAGCAAAACCCAAACCCAAGAGGGAAAAACAAGGCACCAAATGAGGGGACTCCATCTGATGCTGCCAAACCAAAGGGTGCAAACAAGAAGAAGATGCAGAAAAATGCAAACCCAAACCCCAGAGCCAGAAACCCTGGACCCAATCGAGGGCCTGTGCAACGTCAGCCCAATGCCCACTTTAAACCCAATAATGGGCTAGGGCAACACTGGCAAAATCCACAGTTTTTGCCAAAACGAGGGCATGTGCAACATCAGCCCAATGCCCACTTTAAACCCAATAATGGGCCAGGGCAACACTGGCAAAAACCATGCTTTTTGCCAAAACAAGGGCCTGTGCAACATCAGCCCAATGCCCACTTTACACCCAATAATGGGCCTGGGCAACACTGGCAAAATCCATGGTTTTTGCCAAAACGAGGGCCTGTGCCACATCAGCCCCATCCTGACCATAACACCAACGATGGGCCACCTCAGCCACAGCCTCACTTAACACCAAATGATGGCAGTCGTCCATACAATGAGACTGATGAACTGGGTGCGCTGAGATTCCACCTGCAGGAGGCTAAGCACATATGCAAAACCAATCTTTATAAAATGACAGCTGCAAACCACAAAGCTGCTGCAGCTAAAACTCAGAATGATTGGGTTCGCCTGCAGCTACAGTGCTGCAGACAAAACGCTCAAAAAACCATCCTTGAACTCCAAAAACAGCTGGAAGAGGCTTGTAGAAAGACACCCGAGGAGAACTTCACCCCTGAGGTAAGTGAGGCTCCTGTTCAAGACAGCAACACAGCTGTCACAGCTGCAGAGCTGAGTGTGGACGCTTCAACACAAACTGCAGAAGCTCCACACACAGACTCTACAGACGTAAAAACTGTTCGAGAAGCTGAGTTGGAGGTCCAGTGCAAAAAACAGCAAGAAGAGATCGAACAACTCCGTGAGCAGCTCCTCAAAACTCAAAAGAATCTTGAAGAGGAAGTTGCAAAGCGCAAAGATCAGGAACAAAGAGCTAACTGTGAGCTCGCTGAGCTGAAAGACAAACTCAGCACCAGTGAGGCTCTTTGTGAAAAAAATGATTTAAAGGTGCAAAATTTAAAAGAAGAGCTGGAGAAAACCAAAGCTTCCCACCAGGAAATCGTGGAGCAAAACCTGGAGAATACAACAATCTGCAACCAACTCGGGCAAACAGAGGAAGAAAAGATCACACTTCAGGAGTTTTTGCTGTCTCTGCAAGAGACAATAAAAAAGCAAGAAGACCAGTCCAACATTGCTAATCCTGAAAATTCTCCAGCCCAAAACGAGACACTCAAGGAGAATCAGCCAGAAAAAGAGGAGGCCAGCGCTACCAAACCAGAAAGTGCAGAGGCCCGAGATGACCAAGTGCAAAAAGAAAAACCAAAAAAGAAAAAGGAGCGCAACTGGTTTTGGAGACTATTCACTTAAGTGACTTCCACTCCGTCTCCTATAAAATCACAGTAATATACAACTAAATATTATCAGTCACTTCCAGTGCCAAAACACCCATTTTAAAGCATATTTGCTTTAATATTTAGTTGTGTATAACTTTGTCATCGGCTCCACCCTCCCCCAACCGGTCGTGGCAGATGGCCGCCCCTCCCTGAGCCTGGTTCTGCCGGAGGTTTCTACCTTTTGAAAGGTAGTTTTTCCTCCCCCTGTCGCCAATTGCTTGCTCATAGGGGATTGTTGGGTTTTTTCTTTAGTTCAGTTCAATTCAATTCATTTGTATGTAAATACTGTTGGATTGAATTGAACTGAATTAAAGAAGATTTTTAGGAGACGGAGTAGTCACTGAGTGAACCAGGGTATTATAACATCTTACCCATGAAAAACTACGATCAACCAATCAAATAAACAATTGAATTTAACAAAACATTTGAAGTGTGAACATTTTGTCTCATTTAAAACATGTGAAAATGTCCAATTATAACAACCTAACAGCAGAAATAAAAATGTTTACATCCTGGTTGAAAACATTGTTCTGTGAATGATATCCACTGTGTCTGTGCTGTTGATGCCTTTTGAAAAAAAGTCTAAAGTATTGTAGTTGAGTACAGCTCCAGGTTTTGTACAGAGCACTTTCCATTTGCTGTAACTTTACTCTGCTATCTCATCAATAATGAATTTGATCATCATCTGTTCCCTGAATGCAATTGACACCCTCTTCTCAACGAGAAGCCTGGGCTCGGGTGGGCCTGAGTGTCCTGGAGGTACTTTCCCTGCCAGATACACGGGTGGCCAGGTCGTGTGCCTGGCGGGACTGTCGAAAAGTTAATAGCTATATTTGCAAAGCCCTTTATTAAAATATGCTTTCATGAAATTATTGTTTGTCGGACGGTGGTCAGAGCTATCAGTGGCTGATGAGTGGGACATGAAATGTCACCTCTCGGGACACTGGGGAGGGAGCCTGAATTAGTTTCTTGGGTTGAGAGATACTGACCTCAATAAACAGCTTGAGGATCTGCGGTTGTATGGTCTGGACACTCAGGTGAGGAGAGGAGCTGACTGGAGACATCTGACAGAGGCCCTGGTTCAGAAGATCTTAAACTCCCAGTTTGAAGTGAAGACAGAGCTGAGTGTAAAAGCAAAGATCTCAATTTACTCTCTGAGCTGCGTTCTTATCTTCACCTATGGTCATAAGCTTGATTTAACACTTTGGTCATCAGATCAATAAATTGTGAAGGAATCTGTCGCCTAAACTTCTGAGTGCCAAGCTACATTACAAATTGTTCAGTACTTTCACAGTCCTACCTTTGTTACAAAAGAATATTTGGATATTTGTGAAAATTTTACGTTTGGGTCAGGTAAAATATTATCCATATTTTTGATAGGTTTTTTTCCGTCGTGCTCAAATAGGTTTATGTATGCCTTGACTGCTGCTTGTTAAAAACCACATAGTTAAAATGCTAATATGCTTTTTAATAATGAATTTGCTTATCTGCATGTCTTCCTAACAGGTAAGGGTTAATTATTGTCACATCTGTGTTAAAATATTGTGTCTTATACTTTTCTCAACAATGCAGACCAGTTGAGTTCAGTTTTGTCTGTTTTCTCTTGTCCTCTGTGTGTTGGGAAATAGTAGATAGTTACATGACTTACATACTTTAGTTATACTAGAAAGTAAAGAGACAAATTGAATACTACATACACGTTATACCTTATACCCTGCAAGATACAAGCAGGTAAGACCCCAGGTGCATGTTGTGGCCATTTTGTTGAATGTTTATAAAACGCAATTTGTATTAATTTTTCTTTTTCTTTAAAGTTGTAAGAATATGCTGACCTACTTTTGTTATGTAAATTTGTAATTCATTTTATTAGAAAAGGTTTTGGAAAGTGATTGGTTTATTGGCTTATGGACCCTCCCATTAATCACGGGATTAAGAGCACCCTGGAGGGGGGTGGTAAGGATGTTTTTTTTTGTTTGCCAAATGTCTGATGGGAACTCGGGAGGGTTAGGAAATGATTTTTTGATCACCTTTGAAGTTGTTAAAGCAAGTTAAGTTAACTTTCGTTTAATTTTAAGTTTTAAGAAGTTATTTGGTTGATTTTTGTTTATAATTTTGCACGAAATAAACATATGATTTTAAAACAATGGAGTCAGAAGTGCGTTCTAAAACAAACCTCCCGTTGCCACCCACGGCCTTTTCTTGGACTTTTTTTGGTGTTTGGAACAGAAACTTTGCAGGAGCCTTTCCGTCTGTGATAGTTCTTGTTCTTGCTCTTTCTCAGGTTTCCGCTGCCTTAAGGATTCACTAAGCATGTGAACTGTGGACTGTGGCCATCTCCTGATGTACTCATGGATCTTTGTTGTTTCATCCTGGATAATGGTTTTGATGTTCACTTGTCCTTGAAGAGAGAGATTGAGAGAGGGGGGGAGAGAAGGAGAGAGAGAGAGAGATGTACCTGTGGTTCTACTGAAGCCTCTTCCAGTTCTGAGGGCAACAGCTCATAATACTCCACCACTGGGACCTCTTTGGGCTTCACCTTTCACATCTGATCTACTAACGTGTTGTTTTTTTTCACAGGGAGTGCTCTGGAGGAAATGTTGGTAGAGGAAGCTCCACACGGAGAAGGCAGCAGTGACCAGACAGCACTTGGACCCACTGCAGGTAGTCGGGCATAGACAGATCTAGGTGTTGCAGAGGTTGCTGTCTGGGAAATGGTCAGCTGGGTGAGTGATGCCATTTGCCAAATCCACACTATTCAAAATGAAAGAAGCAAATGGTGTATTTTTCTTTATGGAGATGTTTGAGGAGACAGCAACACCATTCAAGTGGTCAATGGAGGAATGGACTGTGCACTTGCTGCCTCTTCTGAAGGGGTGGCCCAGATCGACAAATGGACAAAGCAGATGCCAACATGGCCTGCCTGTGGCCAAGGGCGAAAAAATAGGGGAGGCAGTCCCTAATGCTGGGTGGGTACAACCAGAGGTTTATCCTGAACTCTGTGGCTCTAACCAGTCCCCTGACTGACCTCACATGGAAAATTGGCTTAGATCTGGTTCAGGGGACAGACTGATGGCAAGTCACATATGAGAGGCTGAAGCAAGCACTCTGGAAATTGTCAGAGCATGAACGTCACTATAACTCTGTGGAAAAAGAGTGTTTGGTCAGCTCTTCACGCTATTACGTGCTGGGGTGCCCATTCATCGTCTGTTCAGACCATGTGATGTTGTAAAGGTTCAACCACATTTTAAAAAACATTTTAGGTAGTACAGATGCTGATGGCTGACTTCCTCTGTTGGCAGCATGGAGGTATATGGCAGCTGGGTGCGGTTTGTGGCTGGCTGTCAGAGGAGAGGAAGGGCAGTGTTGGAGCAGCACCACTGGGAAGAATGGCACACCTGTCATGTATTTGTGCAATTTTTTTTTCTCTCCCCATAGAAGTTGTGAGCAAGCGGAGGAGACAGATATATTTTTAATAAAAACTTTTCAGGGCGGGCAGTATAAAGGCGGAGGTACGTAAAGTGATGGAGCTATTTTGTGGTCCAGAAGAAGAGAGAAAAATGCCAGCACGATGATTTTAATGTTTCATCGATTCAGTTTTACAGACATTTTGCCAAAGCTCTAAACCATCCAGTACAGTAGTTCAGCTTGCATGTGCATATCATTTGAAGTTGTGTTGTACTTTGCAGGACATGTACAACACATTTCATCAGCTGCAGCATTTCTATTTTTCTACACACTACTACTTTTCTTACTCTTGTATTTTATTTTCCACTATGATGTATGATTTTTACTCTCTACTTATCAGTTGTGGTGTCCCTTCTGTGATAGTTCATTATTATCCCCATCAGTAAATGCTCTCTTTAAATGATTTTTTTTAGTTAAATCACAACGATTCGATGCTGCAGTAGATATTAGTTTCAATTTCGTCGACTTCTGCTTCCTTGGCATAGAGCTCAGCTTCGCTGGCATGAAGATCAGCTTCTATGGAGTAGAAATCTTGTTGATGTTTAATATTAACCTGCATTCTGCTGTAATGAGCTGAGATGTTTTCACAAATGGGACCAGGGTGCATCTACAGAAAGAAGACAAATGATATGAGCACTGGGTTATTTAACACTAAGGATTCAGTTTTTGCCTCATTCAAATAAAGAAATTACTTTTTTGCAAACGTTGTACATTTTGCAAAACGTTTTGATGTATGATATCTATCAGATTTAAATAGGTTAGTTTTTTTTCCTTTCATTCTTTGTATCCAGTAAAACACATTTTTTTTTTATTTATTATTGTCATTAATGAAGCTAAAAGTATTTCTTATTATTCAATTAATCTATGGAATAATTGATGAAATACTGAATTACTAAAATAACCAATAGCTGCAGTCCTAATGGCTAGCAATTCGTGCAGAGGATGGTGAGAATTTTTTTATGGATAACAGTTCAGTGGTCTCCTCCCCAAAAGAGCTTTAGATGTGTGCAGATGCAGCTGATGACACTGTGTCATAATGTGAATGTGTTTTAGTCACATAAAAAAAAATACAACTGTTGAGTAGAAACATGATCGAGGTAGGTGGTGAGCTCCAGTGACAAAAAGGCTACAAGAGGTTAGGATGTAAGTGAGAAAAAAAAGCATGATGAATGACTTTAAAGTTTTTTTCTGTGATGGAGAATAAATTATTTTTCCTGTGAAGAGAAAATGAGAGGTTTTTTTAACCTGTTTATTATCTGAAGTTTCTTGTCTTGGAGACTGACTGGAAGTCCTCTTTTTTCTATTGCACAAAAATAAATAAATAAAATGTTAAAACATTTGGTAAATGTAGTGATTTTTTAGATAGCGCTTCTCTACCCTCCTGGAATACTCAAAGCACGCTATACAACATGCCACATTCACTCTATGCTTTCTCACTAGCATACACATTCATACTGTGATGGATGCATCAGAGAGCAAGTGGGGCTAGTATCTGCCCAAAGATATTTGGCATGCAGACTGAGGGAGGCAAGAATCGAACCACCAACCTTTTGATCAACAGATGACCTGCTCTAGCTCCTGAGCTACAGCCACCCCGTTTCATATCACAGTTTAACCAACTGGTATGACAGATGAGACAGTGTAGCTTACCTCCTGCACCAGCAGACAGTGAGAGGTATTAAAACCAGCAGAGCAGCAGAAACTCCTGCAGCTGCTGGTGTCCATGTCCTGTGATACTTTGGACAGTGAGAGTCTTTGGAGCAGAGCTGATATCTTTGTTGCTTTTCACAGCACAGGAGTAGCTTCCTGCATCCTCCCTGCTGACTGGGTCTAGGATCAGATGTTTGTTCTGGTTCTCTCGGGATCAGAGGTCGACTGTTCAAGTACCAAATGTAGTTTGTGTTGTCAGTCAGAGGACAGCTGGTACTGCAGGTCAGTGTGACTCTCTGACCCTCTGTCACCACTGCAGAAGGACTCATCTTCACTCTCAGCTCTGAAAGAAGAACATACAATAATAATAATAATTATTATTATTAGACTCCAGAAACCGCCAGTGTCATTTTTAAATCATGTTTAGAGAGTAATGCCATATTTTAAGTGAAAAAACATAAAAATTTACTGAAGCTCAGTTCTTCATTTCTGTGACATTTTACAGGGATTGTTTGCTTTATTTCATTGTATTTGTCTGACAACTGGGGTTATTAATTTCTTTTCAGCTATTCATGCCATTATTGTTACTGTTCTAGGTTACGTGTGGGTTATATAGATGTTTTTTTAATATTCCACCTTGTGATATTTGCTCAATCCAACATGAAACTTTAATGACTATCATTTTCTTAATTTCTTGTAATAGGAAAATGATATTTGTGTGCATTTGATATATATATAGCAAAGTGCTCATTAGAAAATATTTGATCAAGATTATAAAATAGTTTTATATATTTTAAAAGTCAAAAATAATGTTTTTTTCACTTGATCTGACTGTACAAACAAAAAACACTGAAAGGGTGAATTTTTCTACAAAAGGAAAATGTCTGTTTGCTTTTGATCCTTCTCTCTGTAATGGAATATTTTCACAGTCCTGTTAATGAGTAAAGTCTGCTGAGTGAGAGTTTAGATTTACCTGTGACAATCAAAAAGACTCCAGGCAGATCAGACTGTGTCCATCCTTCATGATCTCTCTTGAATCTGAATGTGTATCCTCCTGAGTCATTCTTCTTCAGGTTTTGATGGTCAGGATGTGTTGGTTCTTCATGTTGTCCTGATACTCCACATACCTGCAGCCTCAATCAGCTCTTCAACTTCCACTTTATCTTTTCTCCATTTTTTACTCCAACATTTAAACTCTGACTTCGTGTTATCAGGATGTGAGTATTCACTTGTGATGTTCACTGAAGATCCTTCCAGAGCACAGATTCTCCTGCTGACATAATTCACTCTCCAGCAGTTTTCATCCTGAACACCTGAAATATAGATTGATTATGAAATGACTGACTGGTCTATATTTCAGGATGTCAGTTAATCAATAATTTTTTTTTAACACATACAAACTTCTGGAGATTGAAGATGTTTGTGGCTTTTAACTGCACAAGAAAATGTGCCTCTTGAAGAGTTTTGAACTGAATAATGTTGATTCTCATAATAGCTTTGTTTGTTGTGGTACCAGAGGTAGGTAGTCTGAGGGTCTGTCAGGTTACATCTTGTACTACAAGCCAGTGTAACAAACCCAGAAATGGAAGAAGTCCTTTGAACATGAAGCTCTGTTGATAAAAGATAAATACACTTCCTGTTACTGTGCATAGATATATTCATAAAGTTTATATAATTCATACAAATGTTGGACTCAACAAATCTGACATGTGAGTTTTGGTGGTGTTGTTTTTGTACAACTTCACCTCTGGGATATGTGATGGAGCACGGCTCATCCACTGATGTCTGTTTATAAGAACACATGTCTCCATAAGCATAAGTCACACTGAAGCAGGTTGCTGTGATGGAATCTGAAGAAAAAGTAATGCAATTAAATATTTGTAACAAGATTATTTTTATATTTAGAATTGAGATTTCTGTTCATATCGAATTTATTTATTGTCAAATAATATAGCAGAATAAACATCATGACTCACCCACGGAGACTTCAGGGGCTCTGAGATCCTCGTAGCCTTTGACAGCACAGGAGTATGTGACTGCTTCCTCACTGCTGAGCAGCTCTTGGTACCAGGGAGACCAGTCCTCATAGAGAAACTCTCTGTTCTTGTACCAGATGTAGGCTGCAGGCTTTTCAGTCAGAGGACAGCTGCTGCTGCACATCAGTGTTACTGTCTGTCCCTCTGTGGCAGGAATCACCTTTACCTGCAGCTCTGAGAGGATGATGGACAACAACTTATACAATGATGTCATTTGGAAAGTAATAAATGAGTAAAAGTCACTGTACCTGCAACAACTTGAAGAGTAATTCTGTTGAGCCAACAGAGTTGTGGACTGTCTGTAGTCTTCATACAGCAGTAAGCGTTTGCATCACTCTCTCTTAGATCATTGATGGTTAACGTTGGGTTTTTCCCTTCAGACATGTTGTACGTTACACGTTGTCCATCCACAGGAGCTCACTCTGAACATAATTTCCCTTCCATTGGATAGTGAACCATTTTCTGCTTGAAGTCAGATGTTGATGTGAGCAGTGCAGATCCAGTGATGAACCTTTGAGAGCACAGATCCTGGTTTGTCCTCCATTAACACCTTAACAAAGAAACTTTCTTTAGAAAAAAACCTTTCTGTCAAAAAGAGAGAGATATTCTGTAGTTTACATTAGGAACTAATCTGAACTCAAAGTTGTCATCTATAAATCATGTAGTAGGATTAGCTATGGTTACTTTCATTCTTAAATAGGGACAAATAAATAATCACTGATACCTGTGATGTAAATGATGACACTCACAAAGAGACGACAAACATTCCTGAACGGCATGATTGTTGTAGTCCAGACTTTAACGTTTAACATTGACAGTGAAAGCTTGAATAAAAAAAAAAGTAGTCATCGGTCACCTAAGCTGTTCTCCTTTTCAGAGTGAAAGGTTAGGGGGGGAGATTGACTGTTATTCAGTGGTTTCACATCTTGTGCAGCTTTGAAGCTAATACCAAACTTCCTTCCTTTTCCTTTCAGTCTTTTGTGTCTTTTGACTCTGCTGCGTGCACTTGGTCTTTTGTTTTAAATAAATGTGCAATAAATAGTCACACTCGGGGCTTTAAGCTGTTGAGAACAAAGCTGTGTGTTAAAGCTTTTGTCCATATCTAATTATGGTGGTTTATGGTTTGTGATGAATACAAATGTCTGCGGTGATCAAGAAACCCCAGATTCAAGCTCACTGTGCAACATGAACTGCTGTGGAGATGCAGACTTTTTTTGATACTGGTTCACATGGGTGCTGGGTGTGGCCTAAAAGTGACAGCTTTTACACATTTGAGCACACTCAGAAGTGACAACAGGTCTTCAACCACAGAGATAAAACACTGTAAATTTTTAAATAAAAATTGTGTTCAACATTCACTCTTGTTGTTTCCTGCCTCAAATTCTGTGATTTATTTGTTTGAATGCTGAAAAACAAGCAC